>NC_143254.1:99447795-100072795 GCF_984573655.1 Nuphar pumila
CCTTTATCATAAAAAAACAAGGTGAGTTCTTGATTTATTCTCAAACCTCCAATTTCTTGGTGAAACTTTTTTTTTTATAGGCAAGCTGGGGTTAGGCAGAACCCCCACCAGTTATACATCATACCATTGGGATTTGAACTTGCAACATCCTAGGTGATGTGCACTTACAGCTCCTACCAAACAAGCGGAGACCCTGTTGATAAAAAAATTTGGACCATTTTTTGATTTGTGCGTCATCCTTGCGTAGGGGCCATACTTGTCACGGGCTGGGAAGCGAAGGCCCCTATGACGTAGCTTCGAGCAATCACACACACTGAAGGCAGGCCTTTTAAGCGCACAAGCAACGCACAACACACGTGCATAAGCGGAAGCAAGAGTACGCGTATGCACAAGCACAAAGAGAGAGAGATGCAAAAAGCTTCTTTATAGATACTTGAAAGCAAAGTACATCAAGAGGGGAAGAGAGGGTCTGAATACACAGAGTACTTAGGTCGTAAGGCCTTGTGGGGCACTCTAGAGTGCCAAAGAGGTATATACATCAGAGCAAAAAGGTGAAAAACATGGCGGTCCGGAACACTCCCCCGCCTAAGTTGGCGCCGTCCTCGACGCCAATTGTTCATGGTAGCCTTCTAGAAGTTGTCAATGTTGAAACATGCTATTGGCTTTCTCCCAGGTGGCTTCACATTCTGGCAATCCTTTCCACTGCACTAAGTACTTTTTGACTTCCTCTAGATAGTTGTTGGAATGGTTGATGATGATATATGGATCTCTGCCTGGTACACTAACTGTTGAAAGAGCTCGCTGTGGGATTGAAGCACGTTGAGGCATGCTCCGTTGAGGATCTCCTTCATCTTCGTGGAATGGCTTCATGTTACATATATGGAATACCGGGTGCACTTGAAAGTTTGTTGGCAAGTCCAGTCGGTACGCCAAGTTTCCCACATGTTTGATAATGGTGAAGGGACCATCATATTTGCGAATAAGGCTTCAGTGGTGGCCCCGAAAGATAGCCGTGCGATCAGGAAAGAGCTTGGCTAATACTTTGTCTCCAATTCGAAATTCTGCTAGGCGACGCTTTTCATCTGCCCATTTCTTCATGCGCTTGGTTGCCTTGTTTTAGATATGCCTTCGCCAACTCTGTCTGATCTTGCCAGTTCCTGACAAACTGGTATGCATAAGGTGCTTTTCCACGTCCTCGCGCAGCAAGGGAGTGCGGAGTCTGCGGTTGTTGTCCAGTTGTGACTTCAAATGGACTATGGCCGGATGACTCGCTCTTTTGAAGGTTGTAGCAGAATTGAGCCGCATCAAGTAAATCAACCCAATCCCTTTGGTTGGCACTGACAAAGCGCCACAGGTATTCCTCCAGCATGTCGTTTATTCTCTCTGTCTGTCCGTCGGTTTGGGGGTGGAAACTTGTGCTGAAATGCAAGTTTGTCTCCATTAGGCAAAACACTTCTCGCCAAAACATGCCAGTGAAGCGTGCATCACGATCACTGACGATGCTCTCTGGAATTCCCCAATGCTTAATTACGTTTCACACGAATAACTTTGCAATATCAGCGGCTGAGCAGGTGGCAGGGGCAGGCATGAAGATAGCATACTTCGAGAACCTATCCACAACTACATAAATTGAACTGCAACATTATGCTTTCGGCAAGCTTACAATGAAGTCCATGGTTATACACTCCCATGGGCGACTAGGCACAGGTAGGGGCTCCAGTAGTCCACCGAGTCTCTGATTGATGGGCTTGTCTTATTGGCAAATCAAGCAAGTCCGCTCATAGGCATCTACGTCATCGCGCATCTGCGACCAGTAGAATGCACGTTCCAACAATGCCAAGGTCCTCTGTTGTCCTGGGTGACCCGCCCAAGTAGTATCATGGCACTCATGCATCAAGCGCCTCCTCAAGGTATCTTGTCGCGGAATATATAGACGATCGCCTGCAGCGCGGAGCAAACCGTCCTCTAGCCAAAATCTCCGCGTCTTTCCTTCCTTCACCAATGCAATCAGTTGTTGAGCCATTGGGTCACTTTTCGAAGCTTCTCGCACTTGTTCAAGAAGATCGCTCGTCGGTTGGCTCACACTGCCCTCCCAAGCAAGAAAAGCTGCAAGTTCCGCCTTTCGACTCAAGGCGTCGGCCACAACATTGGTCCTGCCTGGCTTATACTCGAGGACCATATCGAATTCTGCCAAGAAATCCTGCCAACGTGCTTGTCTTGGACTCAGCTTCTTCTGAGTTTGGAAGTAGCTTGTCGCAACATTGTCAGTGCGCACAACGAATTGTGATCCCAAGAGATAGTGTATCCATGTGCGGAGACAATGCACAACCGCCAACATCTCGCGCTCGTGCACCGTGTATCGACATTCAGCGTCGTTCAACTTCCTACTTTCAAATGCGATGAGATGTCCTTCTTGGAGCAACAGCCCACCAATAGCAAAGTCAGAGGCATCGGTCTGCACTTCAAAGGGTTGCCGACAGTCAGACAACTTTAGCACTGGCTCCTCTGTCAAGGCATGTTTTAACCCATCAAAAGTCTTCTGGCAGGCATCAGACCATAAAAATGGTCTGTCTTTCTTCAACCGATCTGTGAGCGCAACCGCAATCTGCGAGTATCCTTTGATGAAGCGTCGATAATAATTTTCAAGCCCCAAGAAAGAGCGCAACTCAAGAACCTTAGAGGGCGGCTCCCATGCTTGAATAGCTTCAATCTTCTTATGGTCCATTTTGAGAGTGCCTCCTCCAACAATATGCCCCAAAAAATGGACTTCCTTCTGGCCGAATAGGCACTTCTCTCGCTTGACATACAATTCATGGTCCTTCAAAGTCTGAAACACAATCTGAAGGTGCTGAACATGCTGCTCCATCAAGTTGCTATAGACCACTATGTCATCTAAATAGACGACGACAAACTTGTCGAAGTGCGGGTAGAAGATCTTATTCATTAGAGTCGAAAAGGTAGCAGGCGCGTTCGTCAAGCCAAAGGGCATGACAAGGAATTCGAACGCCCCATATCGTGTTACACAAGTAGTCTTTGCCTCATCCCCTTCTGCAACTCTCACTTGCCAGTAGCCTGATCTCAAATCCAACTTAGAGAAGACCTTCGCCTTTCCAAGTTGATCAAACAAGTCTGCGATCAAAGGAAGCGGGTACTTGTTCTTCACCGTCATTTTGTTCAGTGCCCTATAGTCGACGCACAACCGCTTCGACCCATCGTGCTTTGCTTGAAAGAGCACGGGCGCTCCAAAAGGAGCTTTGGATGGTTGGATGATTCCTGCTTCGAGCATACCATCCAATTGTCTGCGTAATTCCTGCAGCTCAGGAATTGCCATGTGATAAGGAGCCATTGCGGGTGGCCGTGCACCCGGTATTAATTCAATCTGATGATCTACCTCACGCCTCGGGGGTAGCTTCTTCGGCATCTTGGCGGTCATAACATCACCAAACTCCTTTAATACTGGCGCTAAGGCCTTTGGGACATCCGCAACTTTTTCTACCTCATCTGTAGCACGGATTGTTACAAGAAAAGTCTCGTCACCACTTTTCATGCATCTCTTCAACTGGAGCGCAGACACCAAACGCTCACAAGGCTTCCCTGTCATCACAGTAACCATGCAGGGCTGACTCTCACTCTCAAAGCTGACAACGTTGAGGTGGGGCATCGGCACTGCCTTGTTGCTTCTTAAGAATTCCATGCCGAGGATGACTTTAAAATCATCCATGGGTGTGACTGATAACGCGATCCTTCCTGACCAGTTGTGGATCTGCACTAGTACATCCCGAGCGACACCGTAGATGGCTTTAGCCTCTGAATTAACCGCTTTCATGCGACTCTTTTTTCTCCCACTGTAATCCCAACCGTTCTGCTTCTTCATGCGAGATGAAGTTATGCGTGGCACCTGTGTCTACCAATGCTTTGGTGAGTCTTCCGTTGAGCAAAAGTTTCAAATACATCAATTCTTTGCATATTGCCGGTTCCACACTGGTTGTGACCTTTACTGCATTGCGCCAACTGTTGGTGCCTCTGCAAGTTGATCTTCTTCCTCACCCTGAACAACATTCGCAACTCGGGGTGCGTGGTTATCTCTATTCCCTTGACCGCGGTTTCTATTGGGACATGTATCCTGCCAATAATCCCCATGGCAGATGCGGCAGTCACGGCGACGATAATTACCACCTTTAAAGTTATTCCAATTCTGATTATTATTTTGGCCCTCTTGACGGCCATGATTCTGCTGGTTTCCCCGACCAGCATTTTGTCCTTGGTCGTTTCTTCGATTGTCCCTTCGGTTGTTGCGATCATTGCCTTGTTGTCTGCCTTGAAATGCAGGGTCATTCTTATCCAGTTCTGCAAGTTTCTCTGCTACCGCAAGTGCCTCAGCTAGTGTTGCGGGGTCATGCCGGATAAGTTCTTGGTTTGCCCATCCTTGCAACCCGTTGTCAAAGTAAAACAACTGATCCTCATCATTCATTCTCTCCACTTCCAACATTATCGAAGAGAATGCCTTGACATAGTCATATACTGACCCTGTCTGTTTCAATGCCAATAACCTTTTGCGGGTCATTTTCTCTTGATTTTTAGGTAGAAAGTAGTCTCGCATTTCCTTATGGAGGTCTTCCCATGAGACTATAAGAACCAATCCCCGTCGAACATCACCTAAGCGACGTCTCCACCAAAGGGTCGCTTCATCCGCAAAGTACATTGTTGCGGTGCGCAGCCTATCTGCGTCATCTTCTATCCTCGCAGCTTCTAGAAATTGGTCCATCTCGTAGATAAAATTCTCGAGATCCTTTGAGTCCCGCGTGCCTTTATACTTGGCGGGCTCAGGTAGCCTCTAACGTGGTCTCTCCACATATATTGCAACACCGCCAGCCAGGGCAGTTCTCAACTGCCACTCTAACTGTTCATTCTTTCGTCGAACAACATCCAATTCAGCAGCCATGATGTTGAACCGACCCAACAAATCATCAAATCTGGTGGAAAAGTCCTCCACCGAGTAGTTAAGTTTAGTGACAAGACTTTTCACCGAGTCTTTCACTCTCTCTACTGCTGTCTTGATCTCTGCATTGAGATCTCTGAAAGCGACACATGTTCCATTAACCAACTTCTCCATGTTGGTCACTGACCCAGTCAGCTCCGCCACATCGCGCGAGATGACTGACACCCGATCATCGGCCATGAAGTCTTCTTCAGCAGGAACCATACTGCTTGAAGGAGTCATGGCAATCTTCTTCGGCGCCATTGTCACTCCCAATGTCGACAAGGCTCTGGTACCAACTTGTCACGGGCTGGGAAGCGAAGGCCCCCGTGACGTAGCTTTGGGCAATCACACACACCGAAGGCAGGCCTTTTAAGCGCACAAGCAACGCACAACACACGCGCATGAGCGGAAGCAAGAGTACGCGTATGCACAATCACAAATAGAGAGAGATGCAAAAAGCTTCTTTATAGATACTTGAAAGCAAAGTACATCAAGAGGGGAAGAGAGGGTCCGAATACACGGGGTACTTAAGCCGTAAGGCCTTGTGGGGCACTTTAAAGTGCCAAAGAGGTATATACATCATAGCAAAAAGGTGAAAAACATGGTGGTCCGGAACAATACTAATCTTCTCTTTATCGTTCTAATTTTATCATGACCTTGGTAAAAACTTTTCATCTACGTCTGTTGTGCAAGTCTACCATATAGAATGGTGCAAAACCATTTTACAATGTATACCCTTTAAATGATTGAGTTCAAGGTTGTTGATTAGTGCATAACAGCAAATGTTCTAAGTTATTGCTCACACAGTCTACTAGAAGCTTATTAAGTTTGCCCAGAACAGCACTGTTGATCTGGTAAAGGCAACTAGTAAAAGTCATCACGTTGATGAGACGTCACAAGTTTGAAACCCACAGGAGGCATCCTTAATCGCAAGCTACGCCCGGTAGGCAGGAAGGACGTCAAAGGTGGGTTTTACAAGTTAGAGGCTTGCCAATTTTGGGTTAGTGAGGGAGAAGGATGTTTTCCATGTCTTAGCCCCAAAAAAAAAATGCCTTTAAAGTATTCCAAAGCTTGCTAACAGATTTACACAAAGATTTTAACGTGACCTAAATATTATTTTTATGCTATCAAGGATTAGAAAGGACAAACCATGAACCGAGCGAGAAAATTTGATAACTCATTAAACGTAGAGGGCTCTTGCAAGCAAAATATGAAACCCAGGGTTCAGAGCCTAATGCTGTTTTTTGCAATTTTATATCAAACCTTGCATTAAGTTTTAACGGTTTGCTTAGTAATGATGAATTACCTTTCAAAAACGTACGACCATAGAAGTTATATAGAAAATATAACCTAGCAAATCAGAGAAGAGGTCGAGCTTACATTTAAATACGGGCTGTAACCAACCAACAACTAGAAAATCCCACTCAGAACCAAATTATATAGAAAATATCAGGAGTTATCATACAAATGAACAAAATGGGCATTAAACCTTCAGAAGCAATTATTTGATCAGGACATAAATGGTGGTCTTATTTAACCATCAATCAAATCCTAAAGAAGCTACTCGCACCATTTTCCGAATGTTGAAAAGGGGTCCTTTATGTCATTGAGGGTGTGTGATGTTTCCTTTAAATCCAATAGGAAAAGAAGTTTTTATAGACCAAGCTAACTCCGTTATCCAAACGAGCCATTAAGCGCAGACAATCCGACTATCAGGGCATCAATGATTCATACTCGGACTCGTTATCCTTCGCCACAAGACTCATTTTACAGGCCCGAACGAGCCCATGACCGAACCAAGCTAAGCTGAGACCCTCATCATCTCGTTTCTCAGCGGAAGCATAAAACTTTGAGCATCTCTTTCCTTCTTTTGGATGGCATTCATTTTCCAGTTCACCCCATCAAAAAAAGCGAACGAAATGTCTTAAATAGCCCAACCACTTCCCATTATCATCGCTCAGAGAGAGAGAGAGAGAGAGCATGTCTTCCTCATTGCTGGCGTCGAGTTTGATGCCGAAGGCCCTCACCATCTCTTCTGCTAGCAGAGAGCAAGACGTGGGAAGGAAGGTTGTGATGGTGGTGGAGTGCTCTTCCAGGCCAAAGAAGAAGGCGACCTCACATCACATGAAGACGAGGCCGAGAAAGACGCAGCCTTGGGATATCAAGCGACGCCCGACCACGTACCCGCCGCTGCCTCCCCTCCCACCTGACTGGTCTCTCGACCCATCATCCTTATCGTCCTCGTCGTCCCCTCAAACCGATGGCGTAATCTCTGCAGTTGAAGCTGCAGCCCCTGTTTCGTGAGCCCCTTTTGGTTGCCTCCAGGGGGGCTTTGCTTTTCTGTGTTTCTTCTTTTTCCCTTAATTTTTGTTGTGAACATGGCTGCTTTCTGCTTTTCCTTGTTTGTTTCTTTAATGGATTGCTCGCTCCCTCTCTCTCTCTCTGAGGTTGGTGGAGGTTTCGAGTGCTCTCATGCTCTCTGCTGCTTGGGAGCAATAGTGTTGCCGAAAACACTGCATTGCATTGAGAATGTGGAGTTGGCAGCCCCGGCACTGCTTTTGAGATCCTCAACACTGTTGGCAAAACCATATTTGGGCAAGGCATCGAAATGATGTTTGATTTCGATGCAAAGGCTCCCAAACAGGGGGAGGGGCGGAATGAAAATCCCTATCATTCAATTGGATCAATGTGCGGTAACCAAAACGAATCCAGCACACTTTAACGGCCTTCAATTCCAGGTTTGGTTTGACAGAGAAACCTGTAGTGCACCATTAGTTTTTCTTTTCCAACTCAGAACATCCCGTCACCAAAGAACCTGTACCTTGTAGCGTGGGTAGGGATGGCAGTGGACCGGGGGAAAGCGGGGCCCCGCCCCGCCTCGCCCCGTTTGGACCGGGGATGAAGGGTATGAAACGGGGATGGAGGCGGGGATGAAGGTTAAAATCCATCCCCGTCCGGGGGTGGAGGCGGGGATGGACTGGCACGTTCCCCCGCCCCGCCCCGCCCCATCCCCGCCCCGCCCCGGCCCATCCCCGCCCCGCCCCCGGCCCATCCCCGTCCCGGCCCCGCCCCATCCCCGCCCCCAACTCAGATGAACTGTTTACTAACCCTAACTCCCTTCCCTAATTTCCTAACCCTGGAGCCGGGCGACGTTACTGTGCACGTAGGACGCCGGGTTCTCGATAGCGTACCGGACTCCGGCCTGGGCGGCGAGGTGCATCACGTGGGTGAAGGCGACGAGGTCGAAGAGCTTGGCCAGGAGCCGGGCGTCGTTGATGTCGCCGGCGATGACGAAGACGCCGTGGTCGCCGAGGATTCGACGGCGGGCCTTCTTGAGCGAGGGGTCGTAGTAGTCGTTGAAGTTGTCGAGGCCGACGACACCGTCACCGCGCTTCCGGAGGGCGAGCGAGACGTGGGTGCCGACAAAGCCAGCGGCGCCGGTGACGAGCACGCTCATCCCGCGGGGTCGGGGACGGGGACGGGGGCGGGGTCGGGACGGGGACGGGGCGGGGACGGGGACGGGGCGGGGACGGGGACGGGGCGGGGGTGGAGGACATGAAACGGGGATGAAGGCGGGGGTGGAGGATAAAATCCATCCCCGCCGCGGAGGCGGGGCGGGGGTGGAGGATAAAATTTTGAGGCGGGGCGGGGGTGGAAACCTTGTCCCCCGCCCCGCCCTGCCCCACTGCCATCCCTAAGCGTGGGGGCATACACGACTGGCGGTGTTGATTTCAGAACAAAAAGGGAAAAAAAAATCGAAGTTTTTTTTTTTTACTCAAGAAACCGCCCCAGGCACAGAGACCTAACCGCTCTGGCTCAACCTGCCGTACTATGATCTCTGTCCCTATCGGCCTAAAACTCCGAGGGCTTACCCCTCGACCCCAGGGAGTCGTCAAACTTCAGCTTACTCGGGGGTGACGCCCATGGGATTTGAACCTAGACTGTCAGCCAAACAGTCTAAGCCCCATCCCACTATGCCAAACCCCTTGGGTCCCGTCCTCAAATCCCTAAAACAACCGCAACCAGCCCTCTTCTCGTGATTTATCAAGTTCTTTATCGATAAAATATCTGAGAAAAATTAAAAAGTAAAAAAAGTTATTCACAAAAATTTTACAATTTTTATTATTCGAGCTCCGCTTGTTTGGCAGGAGCATTGTATTGGGACGTTGCAAGTTCAAATCCCAATGGTATATGGTTGCATAGCTGGTAGGGGTCTTGCCTATCCCCATCTCTCTCTGTTGAAATAAAAAAAACATTTTTATGATGCCTTTTTGCCTCTTAAAAAAACTATAATTATCAATAGGTCAAAAGCCCCGTCCCCAAACTCGTAAGGTCCAAAATAGATTATAAGCATTCCCATCCTCCCGTAACCCGTTCATACTCTCTAGACATTTTTGTTGGATGATAAACCTGCCGTTTAATCTCAAGTCTAAAGAATACTTTGAAGCACAAAGTTTTTATGAATAACCACCTTGCAGTCAACCCTAAACATAGGTCGCACTACCATAGCAAAGGGGTCTCAGGTTGAATCCCACATGGTTATCACCCAGTTTGCCTATCGGAGAAGAAAACCACCTCAATGGAAAGATAGCTTTGGCCTCCCCTGGTGAGCATGACTTTATGACTTTAATGATTTATATGAAAACCATGTGACTATTAAGAACATTCAACGCTGGTCCAGTTAGAAACGAAAAAAAATATGAACAAACGCACTTGGAGCACGCAACTCGTGTTAGTTTAACAGAAATGGAGAAAAAGGGAAACGTCTAAGACCACATATTTGTGGATTTTGCTTCTTAAGAAACAACATATTCATGTGAACCATGAAGACTACATCTTTATGTGACAGCCTTGAACAGACATTGATGTTTAACCCGTGGCACGCTTCCATAGCAGCCACAAAAAACAGCTTGTGGAATTTGAAGGATGAAATGCCTCCATGGATGGCAGGATTCACAATAACTTCACCAGCATGCACTAAGACCGCCTACTTCAGCCCATTAACCATTACCCACATGACGTCTTTTCGACTTGTTTTGCGCTAGGCTCAGGAGGAACTCGGTGAATACGTTCTCGTACCCGGGCATCTTGCCAAAACCTGAAAGAATTTAAAGAGTTGGCAAGGATTTACTAGATATTTTTACTTTACATTCTTCCGTGTTCTCAGTAAGAATACTAAGAAGGTGAGGTAATGAACAGATAGGGTGTGCTACTTAAAAAAATGTCATTGATAATGTTCTTTTGTTTTTTCAAGTGTTGGTTACTCTCTCCATAGGACAAGCTGTTCTTTTATGTGTTAAATACAATTCTTCGTCCCACAGGTTGCTCTTTCCGACCAATGGGG
Organism: Nuphar pumila; assembly: GCF_984573655.1. Lineage (NCBI taxonomy): Eukaryota > Viridiplantae > Streptophyta > Magnoliopsida > Nymphaeales > Nymphaeaceae > Nuphar > Nuphar pumila. The sequence continues at coordinate 99,458,121 of NC_143254.1, forward strand.
GCTCCGCTTGTCCGGTAGGAGCAGATAGTGCATGTCACCTTGTGTTGGGACGTTGCAGGTTCAAACCTCAATGGTACAGTTGTATAACTGGTAGGGGTCTGACTAACCCCAGCTTGCCTTTCAAAAAAAGGTTGCTCTTCCCATCAATTAACAGGTCAATCTCTCGTATTGATCACAATTCTTAACACTATTTTATCAGCCTGTTTGAAAATGCAATACCATTGTGGGGCGTGGTTTTTCACTTTAGAAAACATCAAGGAAATATTGTCATATTTGAGAGAAGAAAAATTGCAAGTAAAATACAAATAAGATTATTGTTGATGATGAACCCTGGCCGAAGCAAGGAAAACCCCAGGTGAGGCCTCACGACCACCCTGCCTTAGGTAGCCCACCTCTGATTATAACATTATCAACATTTGTTAAATGTGATACAATACATTCGATGTGCATTAGAAAAAAGAGTAATAGATCAAAATCTTTTATAAGAAACCAAAAAACAACATTACAAACGAGTCTGACTAGACTGAACTAAGTAAGAAACCTTGTCCTTTGATTTTACCCCTCATTGCAGAGGAGGTTAGGCTGGTGTGCTTGCACATGCATGTAAGTGGCCATGTGTGTGCGCGTGTGTGTGTGAGGTCACCTTTTTCCATTATGCTGTGATATTGTGCATTCATTATGCTATTTGGTCACTGACAATAACAGTACGTGAGAATTCTGATGCCAAACTCTTAACATCTCATAGCTGCCACAAAAGAATGTGTATTCTCATATGGTTCAAGGATATTCATGTTCTGTAGTAAACCCATAGGATAGCTGGAGAGAGAGAGAGAGAGAGAGTTGACAAGCCTAATTCAACCTATATATGGGATCTGGGATCTGAATGACAATAAGCAAAACAAACATAATGATGAATCATGAAAAGGTTTAACCATCAAGCTAAACACTAATGGGGAGACGTACCGGGGAAGTAGTTAATGTCGATAACATAATAATTGTCTCTGGTACCATGGTCTCGGATTATGTCAATGTTGAATAGTCGGAGACCCTGTTCAAAGAGAGTGTAAGCAATGCACAACACAGGAACAAGAGCCATTTGCGTATAATTGTCAATGTACTTACCAACCGCCGCCGAAGTTCCCCTGCAAGTTTCTCAAGAAGTGGGAGTGGAGGAAGCTCTGCAATAAGAAACAGGAGTTACAATGGAAAATTCACATCACAAAAATCTAGAGTTTCAAGAATATCTTGGAAACTTATTGGTTTGAAGAACAGAAGCAACTCACCAGCAACACATGGATCTAAATCAGCATCGTCAGCAGAAGCTGCAGCACTAGAAACCCTTGGAAACCGAACAACACCAACATTATGTACTGGCTCACAGTCCCCAACATCAGGTAAGGAAAATCGCCTAACAACCTTAATGGTTTCTCCAACAATATAGACTTTGAAAAGCACACCACCTTCAACCACACCCAAAACAACAAAATAAATTTGTCAACCATCAAGACATTAAACTCGCCAGTGAAAAGTGATCGAAATTATTGACTTACCATGATTCACAAACTCCTGCAGAACCAATGGAGGTTCAAGCTTTGACAACGAACATTGGTCGTAAGCAAGAGATAGTTCATGGGACTTGGCAGTTCCATCTACAACTAATGGCTTCACAACTGTAACAATGACACAGAAAAATTATACATCACGCTTCTTATGGAACTCAAACAAACACTGTATGAACAGGTGGTAAATCCAACACATTGTCTTGCAATAAGACCGACATCAGCGCTCCAAACCATCTTCAAGAAAATATGAAGTTACTTGAGCAACAAATTGTGTTGGCAAGAAATATATCAAGATGATTCTTGTACAGGGCCCAGCAAAGCCACAGTTGGGAGCCAAAGGAAACCCCCCACAGTGGAGTGAGACTTGAAAATGCCCACAAATATTTTAAGATATTAGAATGGGCTCCTTGTCCCCCAGATATGAACAAGTTTTAAGTAACTCTTGACGCTTGTGTGCATAACAATACAGGTATCTGCTCAACAAGGCTATGTATGACAATTCAAATACAGCACATTAGCAAGATAAGAACTTCCTCCCTAGAACTTTTATGCAGACAACACACCCTGGAAGATTTTTTTTCCCAACCATACATTGGCTAGCCTCTGGTTGGTAAAAGCCTTGAGGTCCAGCTTCGACTCTGCGGCAAGGGACACCACCCACCTGTAGGTTTCGAACTTGTGACATCCCATCAACTTGGTGACATTCACAAGTCACCCCTACTAGATGAGCAGAGCCATTGTGCGCACCCTGGAGGATTTTTTAGCATTTGCTAGATGCAGAAAATTAATTACTACTTGATAGGAAATTAGGAAATTATAATATATCAAAAAGACCAGTACACTCACCAAGAGGTAGCTTTAGCCCAACTCTATTTACGGCATCAGGAATTGAAGCTGGATCACCATCTATGACTAGTTGCCTTGGAACACCAATTTTTCCTGCCATAGTTCATGTGTTCATTTAGGTAAACATCAATATCGTCAGAAGTTTTATATAACATAATTCCTACAAGCTTTGAATCTTTGCATCAAATTTCCAAGGACAAAATTTTAAAAGCATATTACTGTGTACATAGTATCAGCAGATAATTACCATTTAGGTCACACAAATTCAAATCAGCTACAACTTGAAGCATTGATTGGCGATTGTGCAAATGCTCAATGGCATCAGGCGGGTCAAGGATTGTGACCTCCGGATGATTTTTCTGGTAATCCTGCAAGCATATCAAAGTAATTAGAGCATAGTTCATTTCTACTTGTGAATTTAGTCTTGAAACTATAATAACAGGCAAGCAGATTAATATGCATGACAGCCAGCAATAAAAATTATGATACTGTTTGAGAAAATAATAGTAGAAGACCTACAATTTACATTGTTGGATTTTACTATTGCTGCATAACCAGTTACAACCCAAAGTCCTCAGACTAACAAGCATGAATGAGATCTCATAAGAAGTTTCTTCAACAACTCTTCCGGGTATAGGACCCACCCAGCATGGGTTTCGAGCATGAAAAGGCAGCTAACAATATTTTGTGGCAATTAAAATTGAGATTTGAGAAAGTTTTGGGGAAGCAATATCCCTACCCACAGACCTCCCAAGCAGGGGCATCCAACATAGACATAAAGGGTAATGGCGCACTGCACCAAACCATCACCAAAAGTATGCACACATGCGCACACGCACGCACACATATAATATGTGTGCATGTGTCAATGCATGAGAGTGCATCTGTTCAATTTGATTGTTTATTAATTATAATCTTCTGTTTACTGTAAAAATGTCAAATGAATATGTTTTAACATTAGTCCTTTTTATTCTAAATCATTTTTTCTGTATCTTTTGACATGCTAGAACAAGATATGGAATTATGGATAATACATTCACAGATCTTCCCAATATTGTTACTGTACACTTTTTTAACATTGAATTTAAGAGCTTGTGCAGCTTCTAAAAGTAGCAAGGTGCAATCCTTTTTCAAACAAGCCCCACCTAGATCAAAATAGGTGCTGAATCATAATAAAAAGAAACATTTAGAAGATATTAAGACAAAACATGTAGATAGGACAAACAACTTGCCATAATAACAAGTGAATACTTGGACATAAAGCAGATGATAGAAAACGTATGCATCTTGAGACAGAGGGTGCTTCCTTTGTTGATGATTTACTATGGACGTTGGAGGTTGATTTGCAGCATGGTCCTCACTCATGCATTGCTTGGATAGACATGGAAAGGCCTATCGAAAAAAGATAGATGTAGAAAGGTATTGTTTCTTCCATAAACTGTTTAAAGGAGAGAAATAGAGTGTGGCACCTCACCTCTTAAGATGGAAACTGGATTGAGGGCACTTCATATGGCTGAATCTGACTCAGTAATGACCAATGCGAACTATATATTTTCTGATTACTAAATGTTCGTACAGATATGCCTTTGACATGTTCTGGACTTTTAGTTCATTATCAAGTCTATAACTTCAAATGTAGAGCATCTTGTAAAACGTAGCATAGTTGTGACTAATTTTGTTACGTGTGCATAGCATGAACCATCCTTTTGGAGATTTTCATGTCACCCTGTACCTGCAGCCATATTGACTTGGCATAGTCCAAAAACTTGATTTGCATAACATTTTCACATTTGGAATCACTAGAACACTGTCATCATGAAACACAAACATAAGCCCTGGATGGATTCGGGGGACAAAAGTGAACAATCCAGCAGCTACCACTGGATGACAAAAAAACAGAAACAAACATAATAGTAAAACCCAAATACATCAAATATGTTGCAGCATAATAATAAGTTAAGATAGCATAAAGCAAGACCAAGACCTGACCAAGCCAGCTCTTACAGATATCAGAGGCCACATTAGCAGTAGGGTACAAGGTTAGCCATCTAGTCATGATGTGGAAACGCCAAAGAGCAACCGCTCTGCAGATTAAGTATGATTAAAAAAAACAGAGTTTTAGACCTTTAGGCATCTAGCTACACGCTTAGCCATCTAATCATGATGCCGCAAAGGCTGGGCATTAATCCATATTGAATTAGCTCACAAGAGCAGCATCATGCAGAAGAAATATAAAGCATAAATGTCAACAATGTGAAAAACATCAGCATAAAAGCATAGAGGCTGCATGAGGAGTAAGCATTACCAACCTCAAGAATCTGGCACCACTCTTTTCCTGACAGCTGCAGAAGGCAAAAAAAACTCTAATTAGAAGAATAAATATCATTAAGAAAAGATAAAAAGAGTGAATATGAAATATTTTACAATTTACCACTAAAAGGAATCCTAATTTAATTGGATGTCTATGTAAATGTGTAAAACCAACATATACAAATAAAAAAAACAAAGGGGGGGGGGCACAGGGGAGAGAGTCATTTGAAACCCTTGGAAGGAAGTTGGAGACCTTATGCAAAATTATGTTGAATGGTCCTTGATCCAAAAGAGATATATTCTGATCTATAGCAACAAACAGTATTCCCTTCTTCCTGCACCAATTAAGGAATAACACATAGTTATGATTTCTGATTGGAACAACATGCATCAACATGATTTGCATGCTTTACAAATCTTGTTTGAGCAGTCAATGAAATGAGAGATTTAACAATTACATCTGTTTGACATGATCTAAGTGACCCAGCCCGATACACTCAAAAGGTACAAGGCTGGAAAAAGAGAGACAGAAACATCTTGGCAATCTACACCCAATAAACAACATCATACAGCCAAATGGCAATGAGTATGGCAATTGGATGTTCCTTTGGATCCTCAGAGAGGAGAGTGACCAGGCCTACAAAGGATGGTGTGTTATCCACTATAATGAGCCAGCTATTACATCCAACAGGAGTGAGGAGGCAAAACTAGACTGCAACAATAAGCAATGAGCAGATGCTCCAAGGTCGATAATTTTTTTTTTAAATGGTAGTTTCACATCATTTTAAAAAATGACAGTCCTCAACAAGTGATGGTGGTGCCATTGTTTGCACGAGGACCACATCTGGATCAGAAGTCACACACACACACATCAAAAAGTTTGACCCTATCCCCTCATAGCCAGGGGCGTAGCTAGGATGCGACGGGGGGGGGAGAGGCGGCAAACAGGGGTGTGGCCAGAAAAAAATTGGTCTGATAGTTGGGGGTTCGGTGGCAGCACCCCGATTTTTTTTTTGAGATAAAATAAAAAATGGCTACAATTATTAATAAAAATCTATTTCATATGGACAAATCAAACTATCTGGTGCAGTCTTTCTCAACCTCAACGGAAAGTTCTTAAACATTATCTAATGGCAATATATAACACTGATGCGATAATTTGAAGTTCATAACAATGCATAAATTTTATTTATGACAAAATAAATCAAAATACAAAAAGTACTGGATCAAAATACCTCAACAGCCCGCCCTTGCCAGGTGCCGGATCCGACCCGGGAATCAGGACTGGGCTAGGACTGGGCTTTTAAAAAAAAAATAACCGGGCCGGGTGGCAGCCCAGTCCTGCCCCCCCCCCCCCCCAGCTCTGCCTTTGCTCATAGCCAACCTGTTGGAGCCACTGGCATGGTTTGCAACCTTCCCTCACTTCGTAATCTTCTTCACCTTATAAGGTTAAAGAAGAAGTCACCTTTTATTTTGCCTATTGCCTCTGTACCAGTGGCTTGCTTCAATCAATAAAGGAGGATGGAGCAAGGCAAGGGAGAAATGCCTAGAATGCCCGGTACCTCTGGGTAGGACTCTTCTTCCATACTTCTCTTTGCTCCGCCCCATTGAGCATAGCCATGAAGGAGGGAGGCAACAAGTTGGGCCATACACACACACTCACACGCCACACAACACCACATACACACCACACCACAAGCACGTGTCCACGCAATGCGAAAAATAAAAGAAAGCAACAACAGTTGGGAGTCAGAAATGAATGCAGATGACAAAACTCAATATAAAAAGTAAGAGTAAAATAAGAAATTTTGAGAAAATGACAAAAATTATCATGCAGTCGCACACAGGCAGAAATAAAAGGAAAGGAAGGATTCAGGAACAGAGATGAGGAATGAAAGCAGATGATAATGACTCAAAATAAACATTTGTGAAGGTTCACATTTCATAAGAACAAGAAAAATCTAATAAAGTAATAAAAATATTAGCCACTGAATGGACGATTGGATCATTTCATGAAGGATGAGAACGAAGTATCCCTATAATGAGCTGGAAAGGACAAAAACCTTTTTCCATACAAAATATTCTGCTGCCCTTGTCAGCAAGAAGAAAAAATAGAGCCTCCATTTCGTCTAGTGGAGCATGATAGAACACAACTTATAATTTAAAAAACATTGAAGGGTAAAGACTTTATCCATATCCGCACAAAAGATTTTGGATTGTCAATGAAAAGCAAAATCAACAGTGCATGCATTATCTTCCACCAAAATCTTGCGCCATCTAGATGTAGATGTATAAACCACAATAAATATATGATGTATTTACGAGAATATTTCACTTACGTCGTCCCGATGAAGTTAGAACAAGGATTTTATGCATGTTGACCAACTATAATTCTTCGAACCATCATCGACCAGAAACAACTTGATTCTTTGGACCTCGTTTACGGCTTATGTAGTCAAAATAAGTGCACACATGGAAATGAAACTGTGGAAAAGTAGCTGATCCCATCAAAGCCCTAGAGCGCAATTCAGCACAAACAAAACTGGTAGAAGCAAGTTCCTTGCTACTGACTTTCTTAGATCCAGGTAGAGAGAGATTAAAAATACCAATCGTGATAACTAAAATTGAAAGCAGCATAAAGAGCCATCGGCATGCAAAACCAACACAAAATAGCGGAAGTTTGTAAAAAGAAGTCCCGATAGCGTAATAACAAAATTGAAAAGAGAAAAAAAAGATGCATCCATGCAAAAAAAAAAACACAAATCTTGAACAAAAGCAAAATCAATTAAGAACAAAGCACGAATTCATGTTCACAAAATGAAGTTGGCCGAAAAAAACAAAGGAAAAACTACGAAATTTCATTCGCGGTAAACCTGGCTAATCCTTCAAGCGTGGGGCGGAAGAAGCTCTTTATCTTCTTCGGGGTGAGCGCGTAGCCGACGACAACGAGCTTGTGATGCTGAGGAGGGAAAGAGGGAATGGAGTTGACGCTCAACGAGTACAACCCCCCGTCCTTCTCCTCCTTCTCCCCCCATTCTCCCTCGTTTCTGTAAGGAACCTTGAGCGATTCGGAGACGCCGTCGATCTTCACGGAGTTCCAATCCGGCGCGACAGAGACCCTCGGCGATACCATTACCGACTCTCCGTTGAGCCTCATAACGATCCTACCTCTAACATGTAACAACCACCGATCAGTCGCTCCCTTCCTCACAGAGAGAGAGCCGAAAGGAGAGCAAAAAAAAACTAGCGATCAAAATCGCCGCTTCACCGCAACCCCCTTCGCAGAGACAGAGAAAAGAAAGGAATCGATCGGGAGATAAGAGAAACCCTAACCGCCACATGCAGAAGGAGGTGGGGGCTCGGAATGATCGCGACGGGAAAACCTAGAACCGCCAGTTATGGAGGGTGGGCATTTGTACTGGGAGGAGGATGAGGATGGGGCCCACGCGGCCCCACGAAATCGTCCCTGGGGAGAAACAAACCTGAATGTTTTATTTTTGTTTTTTATTAAAGAAGCGTAATTTGCATATAGGCGTCCGAAGTTTATCGAATTTACGTTTGAGGGCCTCGAGGGTTCCTTTGTTCAAATGAAAATGATTAGATTAGGTGTGGAATTACGTTTTTCACTCTTTATTTATAATTATTTATTTTTTCTTGGTTTAAAATATTGATTGTCATCTTGTAGAGTTTTTAAATAAAAAAGAAATCCATATTAGTTGTGGTTTTCTATAAAGACGGACTTGTTCCATTTGTTTTTTCTTTGTCCTGGTCTCTCTCTTTTGGTTTTTGCTTCTGACCGAGTTGTGAACGACTGTAACTACTCTCACTTTCATAGCTAGCGACCTGTTAGAGCTGATCCAATAAGTGGTTTAGAAAGAAGAAGAAAAAAAAGTAGGTTTACACTCTTGATCAACTTTCCCATGGAGGTCCACTCATTTGGTAGGGGCTTATTTGTGAATGTCATCGAGTTGATGGCATGTCACGAATTCGAAACCCATATGGGTGTCCCTTACTGCAAGAACAAAGCTTCTCAGTGGGCTTGGGGAACCTCAAGGGTAGGGGTGTCAATGAGTCAACTTTAGTTCGGACCCCTGGCCTCGCTTTTTGGGTATGATATCGGGTCCAGACCCTACCCAAATTCAATATGAATCAGACCTATGCATAGATGGTAAAATAATACTTTTTATTATTTTTATATTGAAAAATTACGGGTCTTAATCAGAACTCGGATCAGGCTTGGGTCTGTTATAAATTTTCACAAATTATACCCGGCTCCATGTATTAACCGGACATGGGTCTTAATCAGGTCTTATTTATCACCATATTTTGAGCCTATAGGGTTTGGTACGGGTTGGGTTTAGATAAACCCGATCCATTGACCCCACTACTCGAGGGTTTTTCTATCTGAAGACCAGCCAATGTGAATAGGTGATAAAGGATTTTTTGTCAGATGAGTGAAAGCAAAAAAGAGAAGGAAAAGGAAAACCAGCCATATCGTATCTTGGTTGGCCAAAAAAAAGTTACTGTTGCCTTGTAAAATTGTGTGGGTGTGATTTGTAATCACAAGCAATGTTGTCTGTATTGGTGTGAATTGGCCTGATTCAAAAAAATCTGAAAAGTGGTGAGCTAGTGCACGTCACTCTGTGTTGGGATGTTGCAGGTTCAAAACCCAGTATAAACCCATTATAGTTGTACAACTAGTAGGCAACCTAACCCGCCTTTAAAAAAAAATCTTAAAAGTGGTGAAAATTGCAGTTTACTACATCCCACCAAAGAGAATTTGGTTTGTTACATAAATTTTAAAGTAACATCCCATAGAATATTTAAATATCAAAATAGGACATAAACTGCTGAAAATTGCATCAATCGTTTAAAACTTTTAAAATTTATAAATAGTGGTTTGACACATTTTTGTTATCTTAAAGGTAGACAAAGGCATATTAGTGACTAAAGGTTATTTATTAATCTTGATATTATTTTCTTAAGGTGCAAGTATGATGAGCAAATTTCTTGCAAATGAATTTTTAAGTTGAATGGTTCAAACTTTGACATTTGGAGCAGTAGAATGAAACATGTTTTAATCCTTGAAAAGATCCATTAGGTTTTAAAAGAGGAAAAACTCATTCTTTCAAACAATGTAACTTCAAGAAAGAAAGAATTTAGACAAATAAGTTGAAGATAACCTTTATGCAAAAACTACTTTGCTTACTTTTAAGGAGGACAATTTGATAAAAGTGTTTGAAGATTTTATCCTATTCTTAGAAAGGTATAATTCCTTGATAATGAAGGATTTATATAATATAGTGGCTCATGTGAACACTATGATGGTCATGACAAAGGACTTTGTTGCAGCAAAAAATATGGTATTCCATAGTGTGCAAATTTTAACCATTTTGAATAGTCTTCTTAGATCATGGATTATGGTTGCTGTTGCTTTAAGATTAAATTCTTACTTGACCCTAGCTAATTTGCTTAATAAGCTTGCTATTCAACAAGAGCATATAAAAGAAAAAAAAAATGAGTGGCTTTTGGCCAATGGACCTGAAAATGATCATGACACCAAGGGCATGCTTGGTTGCTCCTTTAAATAATAATGATTATGAATCAATGTGATTCAGAATCACGTGGGTGAAAATGTGATTGTGAATCTTACACAAATTAGAAAGTGAGATTCAATTTCTCACAAGTTACCTTTTCATGTTTGGTTGAGACCCATGTGATTTTGAATCGCGTGATTCTCAATCATTCTCAAAAAAGCAACCAAACATGAAAGATCAATTCAAAAGGTGATATGGCAACAAGAAAAATCGCTTCACGAATAAGAAACAACAATCTTTTCACAAGACACAAGAAGCTTCTCCCAAGAAAGATGGGTGTTTCAATTGTAGAAAACCTAGGCATTTCAAGCGGAATTCTATACATTTAAAAAGGTCTAACGAAAATGCACCAAAAGGTGGGTAGCGTGAAATAGTTATGCTTGTTTTTTAATGCTTAATTGTCAATTATGATATTCAACTTCAACTCATCATATTGCTAAAACAAAGAATGTGTTGGTACGGATCTAAAGGTGGTAGATCCAAACGAGCACAAAGTCTATATGAGTAATAATACTTATTGTGGAGTGGTAAGTATTGGGTCATACCCCTTGATGATTAAGGGCAAAACTTTGTTATTTATGAATATTTTTTATGTACCCTTTTTAAGAGAAATTTGATATTTATGTCAAAATTAGTCAAGAAAGTTTATGAGGTCAAATTTCTTCTAGAAAAAATAGCTATTGGTATACATAAATGTGTCATGGTAGGAGGTCATTTTGATTCAGAACAGTGCTTGTTTTGCTTGAATGTAATTGAAAAATGATGTGAATAAGGGTTCTTCTTTTGCTTATATTGATTGTGTTTTGAATGTTGATCATTATTTATGGTGTTCAAGTTTAAGACACATAAATATTAACCAAATAAAAAATGCTTAAATTTGAACTAATACCTAAATTAAGTAAGTTAGACTTAGGTAAATGTGAACCTTGAAAACATATGATAAGAAAAAATATTTTATAACCTTTATAGATGACTTTTCAAGATTTGGTTATGTTTATCTTATAACATATAAATTTAAAGCTTTAGAAAAAATTATGGTATATAAAAAAAAAGTTGAATCACATGTAAGTAAGAAAATTAAAATACTTATGACTAATAGAGGAGGTGAATATAATTCAATAGAATTTGATACATTTTGCAAGGAACATAGCATCACTCAACATAAAACTATGTCCTATACGCCACAACAAAATGAAGTTGTTGAAAGGCAAAATAAAATAATGAGATCTATGTTAACTTATGCAAATCTACTTAAATTTTTTTGGAAAGATGCATTAACTATTGCAATGTACATATTAAATAAGGTCCTTATAAAGCCATAGGCAAAATACCTTATAAGTTGTGCATAGGTAAAAAACCAAACATTAGCCACCTTAGAAAATGGGATCACCTGCATATGTATGGGCACCTAGCCAACAAAGAGATAAACTTGACTATAAGTGTATTAAGTTAACATTTATAGGTTATCCTATTGAATCTAAAGGTGATGTTATCATCAAAGTAGAGATGTAGAATTTTTGAAAGATCAATGTATTGAACCTAACCCAGATACACATGATGAATCATTTGAACTTATAGGAAACCTACTAGATAAACAAAATGAAGAACACGAGTGTCCTATTCCATTAAATAATAACAATTCTATGTTACCAGATAATGTAAAAGTTGGGTCATCTTCTAGATATATTAATGAATTAACTTGTCTTTCTGATCATAAAAGGCCAAGAACTTTACCTTCTTATTTAGATGATTATTAAAAAATTATGTTATTTTGTTGATATAGATGAATTAGTTGATAATCTCATTTTCATATATGCACTTAATTCACCTAAGTCGTTTGAATGGATCAATGCCAGGAAAGATGAGGTAAAGTCCATAGAAAAAATAATGTTTTCTTTGTACATTATTTAAACCCATCATGGATCAATAAGTAAATGATCTACCAAAATTCATAAAACCATTAGGTACAAATAGGTTTTAAAGAAAAAGTTAAAATCAAATGAAACAATAGATAAATTTAAAGTTAGATTAGTTGCTAAAGGCTTCTCACAAAAAGAAGAAATTAATTATGTTGATACATATTCTTTGGTAGCTAAAATGATAGTAAAAATAATATTTTAAAATGGTGATTTGAAAAAAATAATATACATGAAACAACTGAAAGGTTTCATTATTGAGGGTCATGAAAATAAAGTATAAAAAAAAACTTTATATGGACTTAAACAAGCCCCCAAATAATGGTACCTAACTTTTCATAATGTTATTATCAAAATGGGTTATGAAGCAAATTTTTTAGACCATTATATTTATGTTAGAAATAATAAGAGTAACTTAATAATCTTACCTTTATATGTTGATGACTCGTTGCTAGTAATGACATCTTTATAATAAATGAAACAAAATCATGGTTGAACTCTCAATTCGAAATGAAGGATACGAAAAAAGATTCTTATATCTTGAGAATTAAAATGAAAAGAGATCGAAATTCAAGGTTGTTAATCATGTGTCGAGATATATATCTTGAGTACTTTCTTATAAAATTTAGGATGAAAAATTGTAAATGCAAAACTACCTCTGTTGTTAAAAGTTAAAGTTAAGATTGTTCAAAAGATGAACAAGGAAGATTAAATGTTCCCTAACCACAAGCTATTGTTGTGTACTAAGCCAAACATAAGTTTTATTGTTGGCTTTGTTAGCCAGTATCAAAGTAACCCTGATCTTCTACATTGGGATGTGGTAAAACAAATATTTTATATACTAATAGAATGAAATTTTAAATTGTGCTTTCAAGCTACTATGAAATTAGTTAGATATTCTAATGTTGACTTTGATGGGGTCAGAGATGATGGCAAGTTCACTCCATGATATGCTTTTATTTTTGGAGGGGGAGTTGTTTCTTGGTCCGGTAAGAAATAAGGGTGTGTTGCACAACACACTCAAGAAGCTTAATAGAATGCATGCAATATAGCTACTGCATTTTAGTGTATGGATAAATCAATTTATAAAAAAAAAAAATTAAGCTAAACATAGCTGAAATACTAATTTAGATTTATTGTGATAATCAAGCAACTATTAGCTTGATGAACAATGGAGCAAACAACTCCAAAAGTAGGAACATTGAAACAAAATATTAGTATATGCATGACATGATCAAGAAAAATGAAATAGTTGTGAATTATATTCCCTCATGCTATACGATTGTGGATTCGCTAACAAATAAAATATTTGAAAATTTATTCACAAAGCATGTTTCAGGTTGAGAGACACGATGTAATAGCTGTTGGGAGTGTGAAAACCTTTCTGACAAAAGCGAAAAAAAATGTAAAAGCTTTATAATAATGTTATCATGGAATAACTGCTGGAAGCATGAAAGCCCTCATAACAAGTACTTTTCAAATAGTGAGAGCAATAATTTAACAGTCTTGATTGTTGGGTGCATGAATATCCTCATGATTTGTTTTTATGGGCAAGTGGGAGATGTTAGTAACACACCCATGAAGAGCACATTATGAAAGGACGACCCTTTTCATAACTTGCCAACACTCGTCTTAAATGGATTTTTAGAATCTGTTTTTTAAATTTCAAAACATGTTAAAACCTACCAAAATCCATTAAGGTAGATGTTTGAAAAAACGAATGAGAGAGACAATTTTTCCTTGCAAACGTTGGCATGCGAATATCCAACTCTATAAATAGCAATACGCAAAAGAAAATTGCATTAAAAAAGGCAAAAAAATCCAAGACTATGAGAGCTGAAGAATTACCTTGCCATTCAAAAGAATTCCCCGTTTCATGACATCTTACTCTCTCTTTCACTGCTCAAACCTCCATTAGCATTGGACCTTACTTGAGGAACAAAGAGCGACAGGGAGCGAGGGAGGGAGGGGTTGATCAGGTGGTGGGTGGGAGAACGAGAAAGGAAGGAGCCGTCTTGATAGATCGAGAATTAGAGTTTTCACCGAAGGAGGTCAGAACTATAATTAGGGAATTCTATAATTTTTTAATTCTCTTTCATAAAACAATTATGACATCCAAACAAGAGAAACTTATCTTTTAAGGAATGTGAGTTCTCATTCATGAGAATTCACAAGGATCCAAACGCCGAGAGATGGATGGGATGGATTACCATCTAACCTATTTGGGAATGAAGTACTAGCAGTGGCAAACAAGATGACAACAAAGAGAATTGGGTAAAATTTAAATCTTTGTATGAATTGAAGATACTGCCAAACGGAAGTATATCCAGTGTTGAGAACACTCGTATAGCTGTTCTGCACAACTAGGGGGAGCTTCTTAGTGGCTACCCCTACAAGAAGGGGGAGCCCACTAAGGATTCCTCTGACCCTTTAAAGATTCATTTCTCTCAATTTTCCTCCGCTTCATCAGATCCCCTCAATTACCATTTTCCCAAACAGAGCCTAAGAAAATGGAGAAAGCAAACCAAGACGAAGATATGCATCCAATGGGTCCCATCGGTATCAAAGCCAGTTGTCTAACTTTTGCCCTTTTACTTATATAGTTATATTAAGGCTGCTCCACATGCTTTACCATTGCTTATAACAAAGTATCCTTGTGCTTACAATTCAAGGGTGCAAACAAATCATGTTTGTTGGAACTCAGATCCAAATCTCACTTTATTTCCAGCTACAAATCGTTAAAGTAAGATCCAAAAGGGTATTGGGATTTCTACATTCAAATCATTGTTGGATTTGAATTAGTGTTGAACGTCTGATCTATGTTCAGAATTGGATATAATCTGATCCATTTGCACATTTTGCATGCAATCACCTTGATTTGGGTCCTCTTTTACTAGGACCAATATTACCATATATGAACTCTCTCTTTTGTTTGGAAGCAAGGATTCAAGCTTTCAATTACTCTTGATTCCTTACCATGTTTGAGAACCCGTAGCATGGTATTTGAGTAGCAAAGAATGTAGAAAATACTAAAATCATATTCAATTGTATCATTGCTGCACAAATTAGTGTTGCATACTCTCCATCAGCTGAAAAGCAGTTGTAAGTTTCAATTTCAACTTAGCTAGAGTTGTTTCTGGTTTAATGGGACTTCTACCTTGTATTCAGTCTTACATAAATTTTGATTCTTTCCTTTCTTCTATCCTTTATTTTTATTTTTTGCTAGAAGATGTGTTTATTATACAGTTCCTTTTTTTTCGTACAAGATGAATTTCTTATGGCAAATGCCAAGGTGCTGGATAACAATAACAATTTTGTTAAAGCAGTTTGAAGGTGATGAATAGTTGGATGGAGTTGGAGGCTGTCCCTCAAATTAATTCTGGAAATGTTTGTTTGCGCATGCTCTCCTAATGCGATGCTTAGTGTACGAGTTGTTCACAAGATCACTAGGGACAGATTCTCAAGTTACTGTTAGACCTATTGAAGATGGCTCGCTTTATATATATATATGCTCAAATAACTGTGCTGCAGGGACTCAGCATATAGGCAGTAATCTCAAGCATTTATTTTGGTATATGCTGTAACACATGAAAAAATCCTATTTGTAAGGGACTCACCCGTAGGTGTAGGTAGGAGGCATAATAATCTCAAGCATTTACTGTGGTAAATGATGTAACACATGGGAAAATCCTATTTTTAGGGTACTCACCGGAATCTTGGTGAATCCAGTAATCACAAATACCTTAAAGAGGGGTTCATCGGTGTATTTTGGAAGAGTCTGCTGATTTCCAGCCTAAAATGTTGCCTCCCTCCAACTCCTCTCAAACAACAGCCAAATCTAGGGATGGCAGTGGGGCGGGGCAGGGCGGGAGACAAGGTCTCCACCCCCGCCCCGCCTCAAGATTTTATTCTCCACCCCCGCCTCCATCCCCGGCGGGGAATGGATTTTATCCTCCATCCCGCCTTCATCCCCGTTTCATGTCCTCCATCCCCGGTTCAAATGGGGATGAGGCGGGTCGGGGCGGGGATGAGGCGGGGATCGTGGTGGGGACGGGGCGGGGCGGGGAAAAGTGCACGTCCATCCCCGCCTCCACCCCCGGACGGGGATGGATTTTAACCTTCGTCCCCGCCTCCATCCCCGTTTCATACCCTTCATCCCCGGTCCAAACGGGGCGAGGCGGGGCGGGGCCCCGCTTTTCCCCGGTCCACTGCCATCCCTAGCCAAATCCGTGAGATGAGTGCCACATCGGATAACCGTCTCTGATTACACTACAAGTACTCTGGTAACATGCTCCCAAACAAAGCCTTATTGGATCTTATTTGGACATGAACTTAAATTCAAATCAATGACATAAAATATTGGATTTGGATTCAAATGCCGCCTGTATCTGGTCCATTTGCTGCGCTACTAAAATGTTGCAGAAAGTTTTTATACCCGGGACCTCTACATAAATGTTAGTAAAGTGCATGCCCCTTTCAAATGTTGCCTACGATCTACGTTACCGTTTATTAAAAAGTTTTATTGTAGTTGGAATATTCTAGAAAGCACACACTCCCCTCTTTGTAAAGTTGCTTTAATCCCTTCCCAAACGAAATTATTTTTGCTAATATTTACATTTTTAACCATAGTAACAACATCTAAATCAGCTCTCCTTTTTTTCTCTAGATGGGTGAAAACTGAATAAGATGCTTGGAAAAATAATTTTAATAAAAAAAAAACGTAACAAAAACATTTCTTTCTTTTAATTAATTTTTAATACTGTATTGATTTTATAATAAATAATTTTCATATATCAGTATATTCCAATAATTTTCTTATCAGTACATTTTTAACCATCTAAATAATTTTCATATCTGAATTGGCCTGAACCGGTCGATCTAGATTGAATCAGCCCTTTGTCAAAACGACGTGAGTCGAGTCAATCCTCTTCAGAAATTGGCTGACTTTCGTTCATATCAAGAGAAACAGCGTGACTAGATCTCTGATCTTGGGGCAGTTTCTTCGAGTAAAAATGAAAAAAGAGTGGTCGTGTGTCTTCATGAAGTTTTACCTCAAAAGTAGAAAGGCCCATTAAGCGACCCGATCCTCGGTAAGGGTTTTCTCATCATAAAAACTAAAAAAAAGACTGGATTCAATTTTATTCAAACTGATTTTATCTTTTTTGAAAAACCAAATTTACTTATTTAACTGATCTTAACACGGAGGTGGTTTGGTTTGGACACAGGTAGAATCAGACTTGGACCCAATTTTTGGGTATGGTATCGGGTCCAGACTCGGGTCTACTATAAGAGAAACCATACCTGGACCCGATAGAAACTACTTGAACCAGACCCAGATCATACCCGATAAAATAATATTTTCTATCATTTTTGCATTGAAAAATTGCGAGTCTTAATCAAAAGTTGGGTCAGGTGTGGTATAAAATTTCACAAATTAACTATACCTGGATCCATGTATTAATCGGACCTTAGGGTCTGAACCCGAGTCTTAATAAGGTCTTATTATTTATCACCATACCCAGACCCTGTCCGAGTAAACCAGACCCATTGACACCCCTGGGCCCTGCATACATTATAAAAACAAAACAATTTTTTTTTTAAGTTTCTTACATTGAAAAATTGTATATCTTAATCAGGTCAAACAAGGGTTTCCCATGCCATCTAAAAAACGGACCTCATGGGTCTGACTTGGATAGTTAATCGGATCTCCTTCTTTATAACCAAACCCTGACCCTGTAAGATCCGGTACGGGTCAGGATTAAGTCATGACCGATCCATTGATACCCCTACTCTTGGGTTCTGAACTCTTTAGCTGGAACCCATAGGGGCAGGTTATAATCTGATATGGTTTTGCCCTACCAAATGCAACTAAACAGAATATTTGGTCAGATATCAGATAAAATCCGATTTGTAGACATCTCACGTGTTCAATGAGTTGGAATGATATGGTTGAACCCAAATTAACACAACATATCCATTGGAAACTTGGGTCTGTGGGCCCACTGTACTTCATGGTGGTGGACCCATGGACATGTGTTCTGTTTTCAGTGGATATGTTGTCTCCCGGTCTTGTGAGTAGCGTGGCCACCGCCCCAAGTGCGCACACGCTCCAAAGAAAGGGATCCGTTTAGGTCCAGATCTTATTGACAAATATCGCGATATTTTTGAAAAATATCTCGAAAATATTTAATGTGCGAGTTTGGATTTTTTTTGAAAAAAGGATATGAGGACTTCCCTAAAAAAAGGATGCGGTGACATGGTTTTTTAATTTTTAATCAATAAAAACTATTTTTATGTTTTAATATACAAAAATGCATTTTACTGAAATATTATTAAAAACAAAAAAAATTAATATTAAAATAATATTCATACGTGTCAGAGTGTCATAGCATGTTTGATTCGTGTCTCCCATGACATACCCTCTAAATGGCATATCATTGTCACAACATAAGTATCTTGTCATAATTTAAACTCTCGAAATATTCAGGTATTTTTGTTTACATATAAATTACCATGAGTTTATCACAATATGCACATTTTTATCAGCAAAATTTAAAAAAAAAGGTGTTTTTATTCATTTCTGACTTCTATTTATTAAACTTAATTTATTTGCTTTTGTTGATATTTTTTCCATTAAAACGTGAAGCACATAAAAAAAACAATGATTTTTTTCGTAAGAATTGTTTACCATCTAATTGCCGTTTTACACATGCATCAAAAGGTTTGAGATTTTTAAGACATATGGTCCCCATCGTGAATAATTTGCTACATTCATCGACCGCATTGTCAATAAGTGCATGAGGAACACTATTGTCAAAAATCTTGGGGGTTTTCACAATAAATGTCTTTTAAAAATATAAATATTGTGATATTTGTCATGGTTTGAAAATCTCGCGAGAAATTGCCGTTTTAAACTTTCAAGCAATTTCTCGTGATATATCCGTGACATTTTTTATAAATCTTGCGATAGTTATCACAGAGGTCCCCACTAACCTGTTTAGAAATGGATAATGAATGGACCATTTAATTTTCAATGTTGATCGCTTGTTTTGTAGATCATACCCTAAATATGTGATCTCTATGGCTGTTTTTTTTTTTTGATATTTACACAGAAACCACCTGAAGGATAAGAGACCTAAGCTGCACTGGCCTTGCCGGAGGTACTTACTATAGCTTTCCTGACAGCATAAAACTTCGTGGGCTTACCCCTTGCCCCCAAAGGGGAGTCTCCACATGTGATGTCTATGGCATCTTTAATAAAAAGCATGGATTAGATTGGAGATGGGCATGAACAATGGGTGTTTCATATACTGAAAATATGAGAACTAAGGTGTGGACCATGATTTTCATGAATTTTTTATTTTTTATTTTTAATCTAACTGCACAAATGTGATCTACATAATTTGTTTTACAAGAACTCTCTCTCTCTCTCTCATCATTTGATTTTGATCAATGGCTCATAATCTTCATAAATATTCAAGCATTCAAAAATCACATTTTTTCATCTAAAATACACGATCCAATGGTTGATTCCTAGCAAATTCACCATGCCAAGCACATCCACATGGTTGGATTTGCAAAAAAAGTGTTGGAAATGCCCATATTTTTAGTTTTCATATTCTAGTAACTCTCTCTCTCTCTCTCTCTCTATATATATATATAATCATTATCATCATGCGCTTAATAAAAAATATTTATTTTAGACAAGCCTAGCTCAACTCTCCATGAGCTGAAGCTGACATTCAACCTAAATGACTTGAGCTTCACCAGGCGGAGATTAGTCTTTTTTTTTTAGAACAGGCAGTTTATTCAACTTGCTTACTGTAAAAACCTAATTTTTTCTTAGAATTACAAAAACATGTATACGGAAAGGAAAAACGGTTAGATCCCACCAAGCATTCTGAGATGACCAAACTAGGATAATCTTCCCCCCTTGACGGTCAAATCAGGACAGCTGTCCCCCTTAGATGGCCAAATATCAGGATGACCGTCCTCCGTGGATGGCCAAACCAGGACGACCGTCCCCCAGACGACCAACCTAGGATGGTTGTCCATCCTTGGACGGCTAAAACAGGACAATCATCCCACCTAGAATGGCCAAAACCCTTTTAGTTGTCCCTCAATTCGAAGGTTAATTAGGATAAGCCAAATGACTTATTCTTATCTTCTTCGCCCCTTTGTTGAATTTTTAGAGAAGAGGGCTCTTTTGAATTAGTCTCATCCCCTATCTAAGGATAGACATGAATATGTTGGGGTCGGATCTGAATTCAAAGATCACATGACCCAGATCTTGTTCAAAAAACTAAAAATAGGGGCTCACCTTTAAGGTTTGGGGATCCGAACTTGAGACACCTGAGTGCTAACATGATAGAGAATGAACACGAGATTCGTTGTCCCACTTCTCTCCAAATATCCTACCTGCGAGAGAGTGCTACTGAAACCATCGCAAGAAGCTGCCATATCCTAACAGAGGTGTTGTCGAATGAAGGAGAAAGAACTTAAAGCTAAAAAACAGACTTTCGAGTCTAAAAAAGGTATTACCTAGTTCGGTTGATTTATATCTTTTTTATTTACTAAATCATTATTAGCTTAGAATAAATACTTACACATATTCTTTTGTTTTATTTGCATAACCCGATCATGTGATTCATGCTACGAGTTCAAAAAAACTGTTTTGGCTTTACCTTTCCTTCGAAGAAGGACAACAGAGACTCGAACAACATCCCCATATCATTTAAAAGGAATTTTTAGCGATTAAAGGTAAGTCTCAAATTTTTTATCAACAGTTTTTTATGATCCATAATTTCTTTTTAACTTCATAGTTAGAGTCACATTTCATTATTTTTCTTTTATTTTTTATTTTTTCTATGTCCAAAGAGCTAAACTAGGTTTGGTCATCCCACTTTGGACTGCTTTTTATTATTGCATTTTTAGTCATTCTAAGCCATGCTTCTCAGCCTTTTGGCATATTTGGTCATCCAAGCCTTGCTTTTTTTTTGTTCTATCGTTCATGATTCGGGATCTGCAAGAAATTTGATTTTTGCAGGTTTGGTCATTCGACCCCCTGCATTTCTTTTGGTTCTGCTGTCCAGGCAGAGATGTCCTGCTTAGTCCGGTCATCCAGCTCAATTTGACCATCTTGCTTGGTTCGACTGTCCTATAGACCCTGCCTCTATTTGGCAGATTTGGCCATCTATGCCTACCCCCATTATGGTTTGGCAGTCCAGACCCTACACCCTTTTTTATTTGTCTATTTTCTAGTTGGATGTTTCTAATTTGGTCGTATAAACCCTTGTATTTTTTTGGTTCTACTGCTCAGGTAGAGTCATCCTACAAACCCAGCCTCTGTCTAGCAGATTTAGTCATCCAGGCCCTGCCCCCTTTCCAATTTCGTCGTTTGAACCCCTTGTCTTCTTGGGTTTGGCCATTCAGACCACCTGCCTTCTCTGGTTTAGCCATCCAGGCCCCTTACGTTCTCTAGTTTGGTTGTCTAGGCCTCTATCTTCTCAGGTTTGGCCATCTGGCTTCCTGTCATCTAAGAGCTTAGTCGTCTGGGGTTTCCGTTGTCCAGGGACAATCATTTGAGCCTCTACCACCCGAGACTGCACTTATGCAGACCCAACTTCTAGCAAGTTTGGTCATCTAGGCCCCTGCCATCTTGCTCTATTTTATCCGTCTTACAGATTTTGGTCATCCATGTTCTGAACTGCTCTTTATTTTGGTCTTTTTGCTCTGTTTTGCCATCTGAGACTTTGCTTTCTTGAACCTATTTGTCATTTGTGGCTTCCCCGCCCGTCTCCGACCTCTCTCTCGCTACCCTCCTCCTTTGGCAATCGTGCTGGGCACCTGAGTCTGACCGGTGACCCCCGCCACCGTTGTCCCCCTCTCCTCGCATTCTCTCTCTCTCTGTTACCCTCTCCCTCTCACCTCCGTCCCCTGACGTCGGTGACACCCCCTGAACCCTCTCTGCCTTTCTCCTCTCTCTCCCTGACTACGCTCCCCCTCTCACCGTTGACTCACCCCCTCATCTCCCTCTCCAGTTTTCTTTCCTCTCCGACCACCCACAACCCCCGCGTCACTCCTCCCTCCCTCATTCCTCTGCGGTTTGACGGAGAAGCTCCCCAATGTCAGAACTCGCTCGCCTTGCCCTCTCGTCCCTCGCTGCGATCACCCCATCATCGATGCCCTCGCAGGTAACCCCTCCCTCCTTCGTTGTCTTCTTCTCACTTCTCCTTCTCCCTCGACCCTCCTGTTCTCTTGTCGATAGACCAGAGATACCATCGTGGTGGCTCTGGGTCTACCAGGGAGGGAGGTGCTAAGCACCTCCCCCCCCCCTCCTCATCCTTTTCCCCTCTCTCTTTGACCCATTCAGGTGGCGACGACAGGAGATCGACGACCTCCTGCCTCACCCTCCCTCTCTCTGTTACCTCCCCACTCCCTATCCTCTCTCATTTGGATCCGACCGAAGGGCACCGACCCTCTGGCCTCGCTATTTGGCACCAGCAGGAGGGCGTTCACCCTCCAACCTCCCTCTTTGCTATTCCTTTTTTTGGTCGACAAATCGGAGCCACCATGGTGAGTGGCTCTAGTTCTGCCAGAAGGGAGGGTGTCAAGCACCCCCCCCCCCCCCTCTTTCCCTCTCTTGGTCCTCTCTTTCGACAACCCCTCCCTGTCTCCCTATTGCGACAGGGGAGGGCAAGGCCCTCCCTGCTCCCCGTGCCCTCCCTTCTTCGAACCTCGTTAGGCAGGGGCTCAGCCCCTGCCCCTTTAAAGTTTGATCGGGCAGGGGCGAGGCCTCTGCCGTTTGATCCATCTGGCAAGCAGGGCAGATGCCCTACCTCTCTGTTCATGGTGGGCAAGGCGGCAACCCTACCTCTCAGATCTCGTCAAGCAGGGGCAAAGCCTCCTACCCTTTTCCCTCTCTGCTATTATCAGGCAGCCAGAGGCTTCGCCCCTGCCTACCTCTTCGCTATCGTTAGGTAGGGGCTTCGCCCTTGCCTCTTTGCTTGTCTAATAGGTAGGGGCTTTGCCCCTACCTCCTTGCCTTCTTGGCAAGTAGGGGCGAATCCCATGCCTCTGCCTCCTCCTTTGTAGGTCAACAAACAGGGGCCTCCCTCTGTTTGTTCATCCGGCAGGGGCTTCGCCCCTGCCTCTTATTTCTCAGTTGGTAGAGGCAAAGCCTCAGCCTCCACCTCCTCATTCCGGGCAGGCAGGAGCTTTGCCCCTGCCTCTGTGCTTCCTTGCAGGTAGCTTGTGGGTAGGGGCCCTGGCCCTGCCCCTGCCCATGCCCTCTGTCTCTTTTCTGCAGTAGTCTGGCATGAGCATGTCCCTTGCCCATACTCCTTTCATCAGATTGGCATCGAGCAGGGACACAGCCGCTGCCCTTTTCCATCCTTTTTGAATCATGCACTTCTTTCATTTAGATTTCTTTTTTTACGTACTAATATGTTATACCTTCGCAGATTGCGCAACAGAGCATGCTCGCGCCTCTTGGCATGAGCCCATCCTCACTTACACTCGCAAGCGTACGCAAAACCGCAACTCCCAAGATAGGAGAAAGTTACATAAAGGATAATGAACGAACTTAAATTAAGCAATTAAAACTTAAAATGAGAAAAGAAAGGACCAAGGACAATATGTATACTTATATCTATATATGTACGCATTTAATTCAAGGATGCAGTTTCGCGATCCTTGTCCTTTACTTTCTTGTCTTTATTGCTTTACTTTGCCACCATGCTTTATGTGCTCAGGCCTTTATTTTTGCATTTACTTTCTATCATTATTTTCTTGTCTTTACTTTGCCACTGCGCTTTATGTGCCTAGGCTTTTACTTTCACTTTTATTTTCTATTTTTTCTTTCATGTCTTTACTTTGCTGTCGTGCTTAATGTGCCTAGGCTTTTCTTTCTGTCTTTTCTTGTTTTTACTTTGCCGATGCTCTTCAGTGTACTGGCTTACGCATTTAATTGCTTATATGTTTGTTTAGCTAAGGTGTGGTTTCGTACCTCATGCACTACCTTACGTATTCACTTGCTTGCATGATTGTTTAGCCGATGTATGGTTGCGTACCTTGTGCACTGCTTACAAGGTTTTGCGCTCAACACACAGTTTTGCACTTTGGGGATCGATTTCACTTCACCGTCGCACTGTATTATGCACGAGTTCACTTTTCACTGACTTGCACTTAAGTACAACTTTGAGCGTATTTTATTTTGTTCATTTGTTCAAAAAGACATGACTCATACTTATGCACTTCGGTTCTCCAAAAAGAGATGATTTTTAGGTGCAAACTTATTTTCGAAATGCATAGTTTTATAAAGCAGATTTTGAAAGTCTTTTGCAAGATAGCGACTAGATCTCCCAAATCAATATATTTGGGAGAGGTGTTGTACAACCTCAGTTCATGTACCCGATATGACTCGGATGATCCTAATTAAGGGACACAAACTTGAGTTTTGGTTTAGTCCTTTGGAAAACTCTTATCCCGTTTATCAAGACCAGTATCATGAGTTATGCATGGCATACTGATACTACGATAAACAAATGAGAGATCTGTGGTGATCTCACCTGGCATGAGATGCACAGTGATGTACTCACGGTTTGAAAGATAAATCATGTTCAAAATAAGATGTTTGGTTCAGCATATTCTAAGTATACCCTTTTTTCAAAAGATGCGGGTTTGTGCGTGGGTACTAAAATTCTTAAGAAAAGGATTTCTTTTCGTGAGTCCAATTTTCCAAATAAACAGTTTTGCAAAGTAAAGTCTTAGAGACTTTTGATTTCGAAATACCAACCAAGTCTTCCTCATCAATGTATTTGGGAATAGTGTTTTTGCTACTTTTGTTGTTTTTTGACACAACTCGGATAACCCTGTTTAGGGGCATGGGTACGGGTTTGGGCAAGATTTCTGCTGAGAAACCTTGCACCACTACTGGTATCACAAGGCATGCGCATCATGCTAATGTTGTATTATCTTTGGGATGAAAGATCCATGGAGATCTTCTATCCTGCAATATTGTTCAAGTAGTTAAAAGTCAGAATCTTGTTGCATCACTTCTTTTGCGAATTATTGTTATGGGGTTCTTTTGAGAAATCCATACCTCTCTCATTATAGTTATACTTTTGAACATGTACATTATGTACTACAATGAGTAGGATGAGAGGTATATGTTTACCTTGAACGTGCAATGACACATGTTTGAGACCACAAAATGGTGATATTTTCATCCTCACAATAGGTTGACCCCTCTCATCATGGTTATACTTTTTAATAGGTACATTGCGTACTGTGGCGAGTAGGATGAAAGGTCCGTGGTTGCCTCAAACGTGCACTAGCGCGTTTAAATCACCTAATGGTGATGGTTTCGCCTTCACAGGCAAGATGCTTGAGTGGGTCGAAAGACTAAAGCATATAGAATGGGTCTTCAGTTAAGTAACATCTGACGTACTCATTCGATCCGCTGACCTCATCAAGAGAGAGGATGGATGGTATAAAACTCCAATGGACAGACCATTAAAGACTATTTTGGGCAAAAGACTCGGTTTCTCTAGTCATCGGAATCAGGAGAGATGGGCTATAAAAAATAGCTTCAAGCACTTTTGCAGAAGTTGGATGCATC
The DNA here is from genome assembly GCF_984573655.1 of Nuphar pumila. Classification (NCBI taxonomy): domain Eukaryota; kingdom Viridiplantae; phylum Streptophyta; class Magnoliopsida; order Nymphaeales; family Nymphaeaceae; genus Nuphar; species Nuphar pumila. Next base: position 99,483,973 of record NC_143254.1, read on the forward strand.
CATAAGCCACGAATGTCTTTGGAGATTTTCTCTCTTGGTCACTGGTCGTCCCTTTAGGAGTGGACTCAGCTAGCTACCCGGGGTATCTAAAATACATGGAAATTAAACCCCCGGATTAGTCTCAGTTGTTTTTACGTATCGTGCCTTATGCATACCTGCAAAACTAGTTAATATCAAAACAATAAATATTCTATTCACAATATTTGTTGGCTTGAGTCTTGTACGACTAAGGTAATTGCTTACAACTCGTAATCTACGAACTGTTTACAACTAGGACTAATGTAACTGCTTGTCTTATAAGCTGCTTATATCTTGTGATTAGATGAACTGCTTGTGGTGCCATTGCTTATAGCTTGTGGTTTACGAACTATTTATGCCTTGTGATTAATACAACTGCTTATTGTGCAATTGCTTGCATTTTATGATTAATGTATCCACCTGCCGTGAAATCATGTATGTTTTGTGTTGAATGAACTATTACCTTGTGATAGTTGATAGCTCACTCGACTTTATAATTAATTGCTCACATTGAAAACCTTTATTTATTTGCATACTCAATCGTTAATGTTAGAAATACTTATTCATTTGCATAGTCTATTAATCATGCTAGACATAACTCATTACTTGTTACAATTGCTTATTTCAGTTTCATATTGTCTCACTTGTACACCTATTAGCTTTTCGTGAAACTAACCCATTTTATGGGCACAGGTGATAATTAGATCTATACAGACTGCGATGACACGATGGCATGATGAGATCAAGATGAGACTCTTTCCCTGACGTTTCGCTCCTGAGGACTTTTCGATAAATTTGTATAAAGGTTTTCTTGAAAATCTCTCATTTGTACAAGTCTTAAAAAAAATGTATTTTTATAATCTATTTGATTTCTTAAATATATGGAGTTTCAAATCTGTTTGTGAAGGAAAGTTTGCGCTGTAATGCACCTAAGGTCCATTGACTTGCTATTTTAAATATTATTTTTTGTTGAATTACTATTTAAAAACTCTGATAAACAAATAATTACAAAGCTTTCAAACTTTTCATAAAAAGTTACAAGTACGAATTTTGGGGCGTTACAATTTTTACAAACAGTTTTGAGCATTGAAAAGCTGACAAAATTTCTTACAAACTACAAAAATTTTATATCTGACCAATGATTGCAAAATTTGTTGTAACCTCTGTAACAGTCAGACAAGGTTGGTTTTTTGCAAGTTTGGAACCAGCTATCGAATGCTTGTGTATCTTATATGTTCGTATGCGTGCCCTTGTGAATTTATGTTGTACTGTTATGGACTATTAAAAATGAGTTTACACTACAAGAAAATTGTTAATTAGCGACGGAAATTAGCGACGGTTTTTTTCCGTCGCTACTTAGCGACATATTAGCTAGAGATAGAATCTGTCGCTAATTCGCGACGGATTAGCGAGGAAACGACTTTTATCGCTAATCTGTCGCTACTTAGCGACGGATTCGCGACTGCATGTTTTTGTCGCTACTTTTTATTACAAGAACACCATTTTAGCGATGGATTTAGAGAGGGAACTCTGTCGTCGCTAATCCGTCGCTAATTAGCGACGGCGTAGCGACAGAATATATTCCGTCGCTTTTTTGGTATTTTGGTTTAGCGACGACTTAGCGACGGAAACATTCCGTCGCTAAGCCGTCGCTAAATGTCGCCTAAATCCCTAATCCCATCCCTCTTTCTCTTTTCCCTGTTTCGCTGTATTGCTCCCTCCCGCCGCCCGTCGGCTCTCGCCACCGTCGGGCCGCCGCCGCTCCCCGTCCACCGCTCGCCAGCTGCCGCTCCCCGTCAACCTCCCGCCACCGTCCGGCGACGCGCAGGTAATCTTCTTCTTCTTCTTCTTCTTCTTCTTCTTCTTCTTCTTCTTCACGTTGTACGCCCCTTCCCTGCCGGAAACGCAGGGGGTTTCCGGCAGGGGGGGTCGACCCCCTGCCGGAAAGGCATGGGGGGTCAACCCCCTGCCAGAAACGCAGGGGGTCGACCCCCCCTACCGTAAAGGCACGGCAGGGGGTCAACCCCCCATGCCGAAACTGCCTTTCCGGCAGGGGGTTTAACCCCCTTCCCTGCCGGAAAGGCAGTTCCGGCATCTAGTTAGAGTAGTTCATAAATTTTTATCAATTTGTTAGTTTGTTAATGTCTACTGGTAGTTAGTTTTACTTCAATTTGTTTTCTTGAAATCTGGTTAGTTAGAGTATTTCAATCTATTAGTCTTTTATAATTTTATTTTTCTTAGATAGATTGGTATTTAATGTTCTCACAATCAGTTAGTTAGATTTGGGCTATTTGAATTCTTTATGATAGTGGTGGTTAAACGGAGTTCACATCTTTTCTAGTAAACTAATTGATTGATTTACTATTCCTTTGCTAAGTAGTTCAGATTAGAAATTGTCTATGACTTTATGTTAGTCGACTGGTTCAACATGTTATAGCTGGTTTGTTAAATTAGCATCTTCTAGTTAGATTTGGATTAACATATATACTATTTTTCTTTTCTCTTCTTTCAATTAGTTAGAGTTGTTTTAATTTGTTTTAATTTTTTTAGTTAGTGTTTCATCTTGTTTCATGATTAGTTAGTTTGTTACTTAATTTGTTTTGTTTTTGTGCAGATTTTTCAACGGAACCAACTCGTGCTCGGCCACCTGTGGTAAGTAAATGACAAAAACAATGCAAATCGGGTAAATACCCGTGGTGAGTAAGTGATGCAAACGTATCACATGTTATTTAATTTATTGAATGCAACACTTTATTGTTCACACACTCACTTAGTTGTTGATATCTAGGACTGCTTTGTTGGAGTTCGGAGATCATGCTAAGCATGATTTTAATGTAGGAATATGGAAGTGTTCTTATTTTTGGAGTACGGAGTCCATGCTAAGCATGGTAGTAGTTAGTGAGATATTGAAGTGTGTTTGCTGCAGGTACATGTTTGCCATTTATTTGATATGAATGATTATGATGTATTGCAATGTTTGATGTAATTTTATCCATGCTTGCATGTAGTTACTTTCAATTTGATTTTGACTTCCATGTGAAATTTTATAATAAAAGCATGCTTCAAATGATTGTATCGTGTCATTAATAGTTTGCACATGAAAATATTAAGTTATCAATGCATGCATCAAAATTCTTGTTATTGTTTGACATAGTATATTGCATGATAAATTTGATATTTTCTTCATCGTAGCATTCTGATTGTTTTTTTCTTAATTCGTTAGGATACTATTCGTAACATCATACGACCGAATGACTGCAAACCGTGAATGGATGTACCGTAGGATAGTGGACAATGAGTTATCACATGAATATATGGATGGTGTCGATAGTTTTATTGAATTTGCAACGACGAGTGTCAGTACGGTAGATCACACAAGTCAGATTAGGTGTCTCTGCAAGATTTGTAAGAATAATCGATTTGTAGAACCTCATGGCGTTAGACATCACCTATACAGGAAGGGTTTTGTGAGTGATTATCAGAACTGGACGTTTCATGGAGAAGAATTTAGAAACGATTTTGATGCACGGGTGAATGTGGTGCACGATAATCCATATACGAATTTGATATTTGATGCTGCAGGAACAGAACTGGGTTCTGCTATGAGTTCTAGTGATGTAAGAACTGCCGTAGATGAAGAATCACCAAACGATGCACCTAGTAGATTTTATGATTTACTTAAAGATGTTGATGAGCCACTTTGGAACGGTTGTGAGAGTCACACTATCTTGTCTGCAGTTCTTCAACTAATGAATTTGAAGTCCGAGTATAATTTGAGTCAATCATGTTTTGACCGTTTGTGCATGATTGTGAAGAGTATGTTGCCTAAAGATGAGAAATTGCCACAAAATTTCTATCATGCGAAAGTTATGGTCAACGCTCTAGGTATGGGTTACAAAAAGATTGATGCTTGTCCAAATCACTGCATGTTGTATTTCAAGGAGCAGGAAAATGACATATCATGCCCGTCATGTGGGCATCCTCGGTTCAAGCCAAAGACAAGAGGCAATGGTAGCACGAGATCAAAGGAAGTTTCATACAAGTCGCTCCGCTACTTTCCTATCACTCCTAGATTGCAGCGATTGTATATGTCTTCAAAGACAGCTAAACACATGAGATGGCATGCAAATAAAGTTCGACACGATGAAAACAAGATCACGCATCCTGTTGACGCTGAAGCTTGGAAGCACTTTGATCGTACTCATCAGAACTTCGCAATGGAAGTGTGAAATGTTAGACTCGGTCTATGTACAGATGGATTTAATCCATTTGGGGGTAGATCAACTCCATACTCATGCTGGCCAGTATTTGTAACTCCATACAACCTTCCACCAAGCTTGTGTATGAAACGTCCAAATCTTTTCTTGTCTCTGTTGATCCCTGGTCCGACCTCACCTGGCCAAAATCTTGATGTATATCTAAGGCCATTGATTGATGAATTAAAAGTACTGTGGGATGACAGTGTTACCACGTATGATGCCCACAAAAAACAAAATTTCAACATGAAGGTCGTTGTTCTATGGACAATCAGTGACTTTCCTGCATATGGTATGTTATCTGGTTGGAGCACACATGGGAGGTTGGCTTGTCCGTACTGCATGGAGGATTCCAAAGCTTTTAGATTGAGGCATGGAAGGAAGCCTTGTTGGTTTGATTGCCATCGTCGATTTCTACCCAGCGATCATCCGTTCCGACGTCAAAAGAATGCATTTACAGCAGGCACAACTGAAACGGAAGGTCCATCCTCAAGATTGTCTAGCATAGAGATTTTAAGAAGATTGCGATACTTTCCAGATGTATTAACAGATGCCCGCAGTCCTACACCCTTGTGTGGATTTGGGAAAGAACACAATTGGACGAAAAAATCTATTTTTTGGGAACTACCGTATTGGCCGACCCTATTGATACGACATAATTTGGATGTGATGCATGTAGAGAAAAATGTGTTTGATAATGTGTTTAATACAGTAATGAATATTAAAGGAAAAACGAAGGATAATTCGAATGCCCGTATAGATTTAAAATTAATATGTAAAAGACCAGAATTGGAACTCAAAGAGTATAATGGCAAAGTACTGAAACCAAAGGCGAAGTACGTGCTCGGACCTGATCAAATAAAACATGTATGTCAATGGTTGAGACAACTGAGATTTCCAGATGGATATGTCTCTAACATTGCTCGGGCTGTGAAGATTGACGATGGACAGTTATATGGGTTGAAGAGCCATGATTGTCATATCTTTATGCAACGATTGATACCCCTAGCATTCCATGATATGTTAGACAAACCTATATGGGGGGTATTGTCTGAGTTGAGCAGATTTTTCAGAACATTGTGCGCATCGGAGGTCATTTTATCAGATGTAAAGAATCTCGAGGACTCTGTCATCACCACTGTTTGTCTGTTAAAAAAGATATTTCCGCCAGCATTTTTCGATGTTATGGAACATTTGATCATACATCTGCCATATGAACTAAGGGTTGGTGGCCCTGTGCAATATCGATGGATGTACCCATTTGAAAGATATATGTTTTTTTATATTTGTCTCTTTAATGACAGATATTTAAAATTTGAAATGTATATTCTTGTCAGATGCATGCTCGACCTAAAAAAAAAGGTTCGTAATAAAGCAAGAGTAGAAGGCTCTATTTATGAGGCGTACACTTTAGAAGAGATTTCAAATTTCTCATCTATGTACTTCGAACCTCATATTCCAACACGTTACACATGCCCGCCCCGTAACGATGATGGAGAACAAGTAACTGTAGCTGACAAGCTGTCAATATTTTAACCACTTGGGCATGCATTTGGTAGTTGCCGATCAAGGCTATTGACAGATCGAGAGCAAGATGCAACACACATCTATATTCTTTTTAATTGCTCAGCGATCGACCCATACATCGAGTAAGTATATGTATATGCAACTCAATTATAAATCCTTTTATGTTCTATATGTGGATACATGACTCGGTAATATAAGTATTTGTGGTTTGCAGACGATTTGATCTGGAGTTGCGAAATGAAGTTTCACATCTCACTGATGCAGAAGTACAAAAAGAACGTGAAACTAAGTTTGTGGAGTGGTTGAAACAGTTGGTAAAGAAGCTAACATAAATTTTGTACTTATAAACAACACTAAGTTACTTAATTGATCGTGATCACAATCATTGTTTATGTTTGTGCGTAGGTTCGCAATGGTGATGTTAAAGATCAAGGAATATGTGATTTAGAAAATGGTCCGACCAAAGTTATGCAATGCTACAACGGGTATATCGTAAATGGTTATCGATTCCATACAAAAGACTACGATATAAACAAATCAACGATAAATAGTGGCGTGCGTGTCAAGGGTAGCAGCTACGGTGAAAATGAACATGATTACTACGGTGTTATAGAGGAAATAATGGAGTTGACTTACTTAGGCATGAATAACAGGGTTACGATATTCAAGTGTCATTGGTTTGATCCAACTGCAACAAGACTCGACAAAGCTTCAGGCATTGTGGAGGTGAATCATAAATCCAGGTTTGGAACATATGAACCATTCATATTAGCCTCGCAAGCTCAACAAGTTTATTATACTTCATATCCGAGTATAAAAAAGTCAGATAGAAATGAATGGTGGACAGTTTGCAAGGTGAAATCCAAACTATACCCCGAGTATGATCAGTTACAGGAAGATGAGTTAGCTGAAGACAGTGATTACTATCAATCAGATGATGTCTGTGACTTCGCTTATGGTCACGATGTTGCGCATGATATGCATGTCATATCTCCATTGGCTGATGAAACATTCATAGAGGAATGTGATCCAAATGATGTACCAAGTGGATGGGCAAACAATGAAGAAGAAGAAGAAGAAGAAGAAAGTCAAACTAGTGACGAGGAAGAATTCTCAAGCTAGTGAGCAAAATCTTATACTACAAACCTCTATTTAAATGCATTGTAATACTTGATGTGAGTTGTATTGCAATACTTGGTGTGAATGATTAAAAATTTTATTTGAATGTATTGTAATACTTGATACGAATGATTCGAATGCATTGTAATACTTGATGTGAATGATTTCAATTATCTGAATGTATTATAATTTATGAAATTAACGAATGATTTGAATTAGTGCAATACTTGATGTCAATGATTTGAATTATTTGAATGCATTGCAATGCTTGATGTTAATGACTTGAATGCATTGTAATACTTGATGTGAATTATTTGAATGTATTGTATGACATATGTTATTTGTTAGAATATGGTTCGTGGAGGTTATAGTGGTCGCTCATCCAGTAGTAGCCAAGCTCAACCTTCATCTTCACGGGCTTCTGTGATAGGTATATCATATAACTAATTAGATGCTTGATTAGTTCAAATGCACATTCTGAGAATTTTTAATGTATTTTTTTACAGATGATGTTGCGCCTGTACACGACCCACCTACACCAGTTGATCGCACAAGTCAACAGCCAACACAGGAAACAGGGTCTTCTCAGGCTGGCACAAGAAGACTCATTCGAATAGTGTATATCGATAATCGACCGTAAGTATTTTGTTTTCAATTATTGCATATCTTTTAAATATTTTATATTGATATTTACTGTGTAACAATTCATGTGCAGCATGAGGTTTGAGCCACAAGAAGTAGTACGGGAGATTAGGAATTCACTTCTTCAACATCTACCAGGACCAGTTGCTCAATAGAAAGAGTACCCAAAGGAGGTGTTAGACAGATTGTGGTCCTCATTCATGGTATACAGTTGTTCCTCATAGTTAATGTGTTTCATATTTAATTTATTTAAGCAATGTCTACTAACTTTCTGAAAATATTTGTAGGCTTCGAATCGCTTTGCAACTACGGTGGAAGAAAATGATGCAAGGAAGGTGTGGCAGAAGGTGGCTGCCAATCGATTTGCAGACATGCTGCACACTATGAAGACTGCAGCAAAAAAAGCATCTGGCGTAGTAGATGATCCATTACTGTGGAAGGGTCATGGTCCTATTACTATCAGGAAAGATTACTGGGATGAAATGTGCGATAAGTGGGCGGGAGATGCATTTAAAAATCGCTCTGCGAAGGCTTCACAAAATCGATCGAAGATGCCCGAAGCCCATCTACACACAGGTGGATCTAAGACATTTGGGAGCCACCTAAAGAAAATGGTAACTCATCAATATATAATATTAATTTTATAAGTATTGTTACAAACTTGTGTACTAAATCTTTTGTCATTCAACTTCGCAGGAAGCAGAAAAAGGAGGCAGTGTACCATATAAGGATGTGTTTGTAGAAATACATAAACGGAAGACCACGGGAGTCTTCGTATCAGAGAAGGCGAGAACGACAACGGTATGTATTAATTCTATTAATAATCATTGCAATATATATGCAAGTTATCATAATGTTATCATTAATTATTAATGAATACTTTAAACATTATTTTGTAGGAGGCATATGAGCAACAGATGGTAGAGCGATATGGCGAAGACGCTACTCAGCATCCATCATTTGATCCTACAGCATGGGTGACTGCAGCAGGTGAACCCAAAAAAGGTCGCGTGTTCGGGTTTGGAAGTAATATGAACACTTCACCAGTTATTGGTTCTTCCAGTTACGGCTCACCGACTTCTTGCGCCGACATAAGCTCCAAGCAGCCGACTATTCTTTCTGGTGATGATGTACGCGAGATCATTAATGAATCACTGAATAACTACTTCAAATACACCATCGCCCCCTTTCTCCGAAATGAGATCAAGGCCGCTGTTCAGGATAGGGGATCTTCGATTCCAGGTCCCTCTCAGGTATAATCACATATATAGTTTTTTTGACTGTCTTAAAGTACATATGAGCATGGTAGAATCACATATAGAGTTTTTCTAGATGCCTTAGAACACATATGAACATGCTATAATCACATATTCAATTTTTTTACTGCCTTAGCACACATATGAGCATGATAGAATCACACACACACACACATATATAACTTTTTGTCTGCCTTAGAGCACATATGAGCATGATAGAATCACATATAAAGTTTTTTTGATTGCATTAGAACACATATGAGCATGCTATAATCACATATTCAGTTTTTTTACTGCCTAAGAACACATATGAGCATATTATAATCACATATTCAGTTTTTTGACTGCCTTAGCACACATATGAGCATGCTATAATAACATATAGAGTTTTTTAACTACCTTAGAACACATATGAACATGTTATATATCATTTATGATAGAATCACATATAAAATTTTTGGCTTTGCTTGCCTTAGAGCACATATGAGCATGCTATATTCACATATTCAATTTTTTTACTGCCTTAGCACACATACGAGCATGATCGAATCACATATATAGTTTTTTGCCTGCCTTAAAGCACATCTGAGCATGGTAGAATCACATATAGAGTTTTTTTAGATGCCTTAGAACACATATGAACATGCTATAATCACATATTCAATTTTTTGACTGCCTTAGCACATATATGAGCATGATAGAATCACATATAGAGTTTTTTTATTGCCTTAGATCACACATGAGCACATGATAGAATCACATATAGTGTGTAATTTATTTCATTATATTTTGTTTATCAATACTGACTGTTCTTTTCTTGTGTAGGCTGCTAGCGATAATCAGGGTAGTGGAGCTGAAGGGACAGATAAAGACAATGAACAAGAAGACGCACAAAATCTTGGCGATGATTAGAGGACTGTGTTGAAGAAGTTCTATTTTTTTTATTTTTCCTAAATGTAATTGTTGAATTGTAAATAATTAAACTTCTTAATTTTAAGGTGGAACGATTAATTATTGTAGATACTTGTTATATGAATTTTTTTGTGTGGTTTGTTTTTTATTTACAGAAATAGAAATTGTACAGGAAATAGAAATTGTACAGTTCTCGGTAATTAATTTTTAAATAAATTTTTTTTGATTTTTTTTTGTGTTTGCGACGGATTAGCGACGGATGATTCTGTCGCTATTCATATTAATCTAGCGACGGAATTAAATCCGTCGCCAAGCCGTGGTCGCCGTTTAGTACCGGCGGATTGGCGACGGAATATAGCGCTCGTTATTCCGTCGCAATTAGCGACGGACCTGGCGACGGAATAATTCCATCGCCAGTTAGCGTCGAAATATTCGCGACGTAAGCATACTGTCGCCTCGTTGTCGCTAATCTGTCGCTAACTATGTTAGCGACGGAATGTGGTCGTCGCTAATCTACTGCTTTGTTGTAGTGTTACTGCAGGGAATTTAAATGTCCACTACTGAGACACGATCAGATTGATGTGCTAAGGCACATGCATGCCCTTGTGGCCTCTATCGAATAAATGGACAGAAGTGCTCATCAGGGCGAATTAATACGAATGTTAAGGGATTTTCCCTGTTGTCTTTTGTTGAGATAATACTGACTTGTACATGTTGTTAAGGATTGGAATGTTGAATGCAATTAGCTGCAAAAGAACTTCATTGTTTCATTAATACATGTGGGCTAAAAATTGAGATGAATTAAGCATATGCATTAATATCGAGCCCAATACTAAATGCAAACTTTTAATGAACTGAGCATGCTATAATTTCTTTCATATGAATGTCATGTACATGAAATTATCAATGTGAATGAATAGATGCATCCATTGTTTAAGAAAATCCATTGCATTGTTTATGCATCTACACATGATTTTGAACAGAGTGAAGCCTGCGCAATCATATCAAACTAAATGTTTCAAAAGTGCATCCATTGGCCCTGAAGTGGCCGAATTCTTTGAATGATACTGTTATGTGAATGTTGCATGTAAAATAAATAATTAAAAGTTAAACATGTAACATTAAAAGATTGATACTTACTAAGAAAAGGTAAGTGGTACTAGTCTGGCTTTATGAGTATCAATTTGAGGATAGAAGATTGCTCCTCTCCAACCACGAAGATAGAAAAACTCTCCATATTAGACTACAACTTGGAACTATAAAATATCATAAGTAAAGTCAGATGTATTGGGATGGTAGTGTAGAAAGTTCTCTTGCTTTTGGCTCCCTCACTCGACACTACCGAATGGTGCCCGACCAAGCTAAAGCTACCCCTTTGATTAAAAACATTGCCTGCACTGTAGTAGGCCCCCTTGTGCATTCTCATCAAAAGGGAAGGGTGTGAGCCCCTCCCATGTTTGGGCCCTCTAGAATGCATTCTCATCAAAAGTTTTGGTCCTTCAAAGTTCAAGCCTTAGTGGACCCTCGTGTGCTTGTCATCAGCTTCTGAGAAAAGCCTGGATCAAAATCTAATGATTTTTAAACTGGATCGGGGCAGGGTGGGGGACAAGGTCTCCACCCCTGCCCCGTCTCAAAAATTTAACCTTCACCCCCAGTCCATCCCCGTGGTCGGGGAGACTTTGGACCTCCACCCCTGCCTCGTCTCAAAATATGAATCCCCATCCCCGCCCCCACCCCCGCCTCGTCCCCGCCCCACCCCTGCCCCCGCTACATCCCCGCCTCATCCCTCTTCTCCCATCTTCAGTCTGCTCCCCCGTCACCAATATGGATGTCTTCCATTGACATCCCTGATCTTGTCTCTGCTGAATTCATTGAACATCTAAAGAACTCACCATACGCTAAAACATCTAAAGAACTTATGACACACTAATAAATAAAATAAATCAAAATGAACACCTAAGCAAGACCACAGTTAGTACCAAATGATACCAACCCATCCAACTCAGGTTGTCTGCCTAAGTATCATATCATTTCCTTTATGAAGTATATGTGCAGTAACACCACCATCTTGTAACTTCTTAATAAAATCAACAGATGAAGCCAGCCTTCACAGAACAACAGCAAGAGAAAAGACAAACCTCTTTATGGCTATGGGAATCTCCGACAACAGAGCCATGATGCAAAAACTGAAAAAAATAAACAAAGATATTTTACTAAGAAAATTTATTTACAGATCACACAATGGAACATAAGGCAAACTTGCAAACAATAGGTTACAAAAATATAACATTTAGATCACACAAAAAATTAGGCATTTTCACATCTATAGAAATAAGTTCAGAAACATACCAGATCTCGACAAAGTGCAAGAGCACCGAAAAACTCCGCCATAAGATCCATTGAACTGATTGAATACAATGCATTTTTCATTCCATGGGCAAAAAGTAAGTCCTCTGATTTCTTTTGTAGTGAATAACCCTTATAAACATTGCAAGCTGGATCACTGACCTGAATAAACTTATGATCTGTTTTCCTCATTCAAACAGAGCAAAAAAAAATTATTTACCTTCTCTCCCTCTCCTTTAGACAGCGACGGTTCCGACGGATAAAACATAGGGTTAGGGTTAGTAAGAGAAGAGTATTTATGAAGGTGGGTATTTTGTAATTTTATTTTTTAATTTAAGGTATTTTAGTAATATCATTAACGGGCGGGGTGGGGTGGGGCGGGGGCGGGGCATTGCTGGGGAAAGTGTCGATCCATCCCCGCCTCCATCCCCGAACGGGGATGGATTTTAACCTTTGTCCCTGCCTCCATCCTCGTTTCATACCCTTCATCCCCGGTCCAAACGGGGCGAGGTGGGGCAGGGCCCCGCTTTCCCTCGGTCCACTGCCATCCCTACCTGCAGCTCTCTTTCTAAGCAGCTCTCTTTCTAAGAAGACCCTTTTGGGTTCAGTTAAATGAGGTGGCCCTCTCTCTCGCCATGTTTTTTTATTTCTGTATTTTAGCTTTTTAATGGATTTTTGTTGTTTTTTCTGTTTCTTTGAATAAAAAATGTTTTGATTATAAAATCAACTTTTTTAGGACCTGATTTTTTTTTAAAGGAAAAACGATTCAGCTAGTGAATCAGTTTTCTCAACATTGCTTGAAACTGCCTCTTTTAGACATCACATGGACACACTCAAAAGGACACGAGACATGCCATTTTTGTGCAGTTTCTCAATAAGAATAGTAGTATATAAAGGGACACAATACAAGCCTAAATTGAAGCATTACTGTGCCATCATGATCACCAGGCAGTGTCCTGTCCATTACAGGTTCCAGACAACCATACCATAAATAAATAAATAAAACGGCATCACTGTTATTAATACCAGATGAGAGTGTGGGCCGAGTTTCTACAGACTTAGTTTTTGACCAATTTTACATGGAAAGATTATGATGCTTGCCCTGCCTTTCCAGCGGTTTGCTTAGAAGGGTGTGTGAATGAGTTTGATGGAAAGAAGCACCTGACCTTAATTGCAGATCCAGTGATAGGGCCCGAATACTTTACAAAGTACTCGAGCAACAGAAAACATAAAAAATTCAGTTCATCGCAAGGCTGTACCCAGAGATGGAGGTAGTCAGGTGTAGCGGCACACTTTTAGTGTACAATGTGATTGCACCTGATCTGCTGCCTGGGTTTCATGCTGAGCTTGTTCACAAACAAAAAAACCTTTGGCAAAGGCACTTGCCCGGTCTGTATGAAAAATCAGCCGTTTACTCTCCTTCATTTAATAAAAAAATGTAATATATATAGGGCCTGGAAATATGTTAACTGAAGTATGAATCAAGATTTTCTTGGGTTTTTTTATTTTTTCTTAAATTTTACTGTAAGGGTGTTATTTAAATGTTTGGTTTTATAGAAACAGACTCTTGGATCATCCCATTACAATTCATAAGAAGGATCTTTTAAAGCTTAAAAATGATCAACGGCTCAGAATTAATTTTATAAATATTCAAGCATCCAAAACTCATTTTTTCCATCGAAAATACATGATCCAACTGTAGATTCCTAGCAAATGGAGAAAGCCAAATGCATGTCTAGTTCACATATTATAGTCATCCATATATATATATATAGGAAAATGAGAAGATACCCGACCCTATATATGCCTGACCTGTACCAGATGGGGATTTTTTGAAAATTCTGATATTTTTTCAAAATTCTAACCTTACATATGTGTTTTACGTACATGTTTTCATAGGAGTTGGGTCTTGGATTATTTGATTCCGATGCACGGATAAGTTTTTATAAGGTTTTTAAAATAAATGTTGTACAATTTTTTAAAACTTTTGAGGCTCCAAAAATCATTTTGTTCATCTAAAATGCATGATCCAAGAGTCATTCCTATGAAAACAAGCACGTAGAACACATTCGGTCAGATTTAAAAAAAAAAAAGTCCACTGTGTACGAAGTCAGGCAGGGATGAGTCGGGTATATTACCATTGAGAGAAGCCTGTAACATTGGACAAACTGTTGTTGGACGCTTCTCTGCCGCTGATCGTGTGTGTCCACTATTACGGCCCTCTCTCTCTCTCTCTCTATATATATATATATATATATATATATATAGATATAGATATATATATTCTTTATTATGAAATGTTTAGTGGGTAATGTTGAGGGCCAGGCCAGCTTCAACCCCTGCACCACCAGTCTGGAGAAGAGGAAGAAGCTGAAGGACACCACCTCGAAGACCAGCAGCCTCCGCATCACCACTGTGGCAAACACTGTGCCGATATATTGCAAGATTTACAAAATCTTGTAATATTTTTGCGAGATATTGTCACAAATGAAAAAATCACAATATTTTGTAAATCTCAAAAAAAAATTACCATTTTTAACTTTTAAAATATTATTCACAAAAAAACACACTATTTTCTTAAATCTTGCGATATTTATCACTATGCTCACAGCCCCTACCAAACAAGTGGAGCCCCCCGTTGGTTGGGTCAAACACAACTGATCCTAGCTAGTATAATATAATAGTGCTACTATCATAGAATGAAGCATCCGGCCAAAGGCTGCCTCCGAGTGAATGAAACTGGCCTTGACCCTAATAAAAAGTTAATGTCAGACTAGCTACGAGCCAAACGACGCCTGATCTAATGCAAATGTGAAGTATATACAAGATATTTAAAAGTAACCAACAACCAAGGGAAGCCATCTATGGGAGGAAGAAAAAATCCTGAGCCTTTGGCTTGTTGGTGATGACAGGATAGACGGGCGAGATGCTCTCTATATATAATTGTTTAACCGATCTCGATGTTCAACGACCCAACAAATGTGAGAAGCCCACACTACACATGCCACAAATTGATACGACAGCCCTAAGGAGTTTGGCATAGTGTGAGGGGCTTTGGCTTCTGGACAGGTGGTCAAGGTTTCATTTTCATTGGGATCAACCTCTTACATACAGGGCCTGCTGGCCTCTTTGAGATTTGAGGCCGCCTCTAATGAAATATGCCTAAGGCCTCAACTTCTTGCTTGCATATAAGTAGGGTCAAGAACATTATGTCTGTTGCTTGTACCGACGAAAGACAATTTTTGGGAGCAAGGCATGCACCATGAGTTTACACCATGGGAAAGACGATCGTAAATACAGCAAGCATGGCCGGCACGATTAGGTCTTTGATCCCAACAATTGTTTCCCTATTTTTTTCATGAAAAAAAATATTTGATACGATGACTTTCGTTGTTAGGCAGCTGCTTAATTGGACTGACTTAACAATCACTAGTAATGTGCTGGTGTGCTACACCAAACTAAGAGAGAGAGATATGTTGGACATTTGGGTTTGGGTCTAACCCATAGTGTGACCCGATTTGACACTAATGAGAAGGTTAGTGGGTTGTTAGTGGGCACTTAATAGGAGTTACTGGGGTGGAGGTTACTCGAATGTGAAGAGTTCTTATTCTATAACCACCCCCTATCTTCTATTATAAATAGAGAGCTTGGTTGTATGATGAGTGCATCCAGAAACCAGTAGCTCGTAGCCTATTGCTCGTATCTTTGTAATTCTCGTTTGGGTTCTGGGTTGTGTTCACTATCGACTTGAAGGCAGGGGCTCATCGTGGATGTCGATAGGCTGAGGAGAACGCTTAGCACCTGTACGTCGCATCGACCATGGCATCTACTGGTATGTGTGTATTATCGCATTCTGATTTTAATTTTATGTATACACCAACATTTGGGTTATGGGGCCACCACGCTTCTGTTGCATTCCAGTGCACAATGCTTAGATTTGACTGATATCTACCAAGCATTCTCACAACAAATGTTATATCAGGTCGTGTGCAGGTATGTGCGTACTGCAAACTCTCAACACTGAAGCATATGAGACAGTTGTCATCTGAGCTTTTTCATTATTATCCTAAGGACAGTCTTTTAGGCTCAATTTATCTCCTTTCACTATGGGTGTCGAACCAAGAGAACAACTCTCCATCCCATATCTTTTAAGAACCTTAAGGATATAGGATTTTTGAGAGAAGCCAAGGACACCCTTAGTTCTGTCAGGACGGATCTCAATTCCAAGAATATAAGTGGTTGCACTCATGTTCTTCATATTGAAATGAGAAAAAAAATATTGTCTCATGTAGTAGACTTAAATCATTAGTTACAAGAAGAATATCATCAATATATAAAACCAAAATTATGAACTTACTCTCATTAGTCTTAGTGTAAATGCACTGATCAACAATGTTTTCAGTTAATCTAAAGGTCATAATTACCTGAATGAACTTTTTATACCACTGACGGGAGGCTTGTTTAAGTCCATAAATTGACTTCTTCAATTTGCAAACTAAATGATTTGAGTCATCTACACTAAAATCAGGAGGTTGTTGCATGTATACCTCTTCTTCTAGATCCTCATTCAGGAAGACAGTTTTCGCATCCATTTGATGTAGCTCTAAATCAAAATGAGCTATGAGGGCCATGATTATCCTCAACGATTCTTTGGTTGAGACAGAAGAAAAAGTCTCATTATAATCAATGCCCTCTATCTGTGTGAAACCTTTTTCAACAAACCTAACCTTGTACCTCTCCACTTAACCTTTAGAGTCAGTCTTGGTCATAAAAACTCACTTACAACCAACAAATCTAACTCTATGAGGTCGAGGTATAGGATCTCACACTTGATTCTTTGTTATAGAGTCAAGCTTTTCTTTCATGACATTGATCTAATATATTGATCTTTCACTTTCAATGACTTCTGCAAAGGTGAAGGGATCATCATTAATATCTATCAAATTATTAGACTCTTGCAAGTACACCGCATACTCTAGATGGATAGCAGATTTCCTAGTCCTCGTAGACCTCTATACAAGTGCTACAGGTGGTTTAAAATGAACTTTTGTATCTTGTTGTTGTATATCATCATCAACAATTTGTTGCATTTGGGATTGATGTTCACTGGTCGATTTTTTCCTGACATAATGCAAAGGGACAATGAGAGGAAAAACTAAGTCTTTATCCTTCACAAATATGAAACCTGAATCCTGCACTTTCTCAAATTCAATACTTAAAGATGCATTTATATTAATAGAATCATTTTTAAAATATCTCGTTATATCTGTTTTCACTATCTATAGTGTATGAGATGGACAATAAAACTTAAAGTCCTTTGATCTTTCTGGATAACCAATAAAAAATTTAATAGTCTTTCTAGGATTAAAGGCTTTTATATGTGGGTTATACAGTTTAGCTTCTGTTGGACATCCTCATATGCGCATATATGACAAAGAAGGTTTCCTACCAGGTCATAACTCGTAAGGATTTTTTTCAACATCCTTTGTAGAAACCTTATTCAAAATATGCATTGTTGTCCTAAGAGCTTCACCCCACAAAGTTAAGAGAAGGTTTGAATGATTTAACATCACTCAAACCATTTCTTTAAGCGTATGTTTTTTTTTTCAGCTACACCATTCTGGTAAGCACTACCAGACATGGTATTCTGAGGTATAATACATTTCTCTTTTAGAAACTACGTTAATGGCCATTTCTTTTATCTCATCTCAGTAAAATGATCATAATATTTGTTACCTTTATCAGACCTGACTACCTTAATAACTTCACCGGTTTGTTTCTCTACTTCTTTCTTTAAGTCCTTAAAAACATGAAAGACTTCTGATTTTTCAAATAATACGTAGAGATACATATACCATGAGTAATCATCTATAAAGATGATAAAATACTTTTCACCCATTTAGCAAGGTAAAAAATGGCTGCAAACATCCGTATGCACTATCTCCAACTTTTCATTATTGTGTTTGACATTTTTCTTATATATGTTAGACTGTTTAGCCTTTATACAGTCAACACCTGGCTCTATATCTATAAAATCAAAAGATCCAAGGATTTCTTCTTTCACAAGTCTTTAGACTCTCTCTTTCTAGATGTGTCATAACCTTCGATGCCAAAGCAAATATGATTGATCTTTCTTTAGACCACGTTTATTGTCAATCATTGTGTTCTCAGCAGAATGTGATTCTCGAATTTGAAATTTAGTTTTTAACTGATACAAACTATCACTCATGTATGCAGAACCTACATTAATATAAATTTTTATAATAATAAGCTTAGAAATTTTAAATTTAAAAATAAAACCAAACTTATCAAGTTTTGAAATTGAAATCAGGTTCCGACTACAGGATGAAATATAAAATATATCAACCAAATCCAAAATGAATCCTGATTCTAATATAACTTTGCAGGTCCCAACATGACTTAGGGTACTTTTAGACCAATTTCAGCTTGAGGACCTTGGGTTTTACCCATATGAGTATGTTTTTGTTATTTTTTTATGTTTTATAAGTGTTTATTGTTAAGGAAGCATGACTTCATGTTTAACACATGTATTTTATATTATTTAAGTTATGCATAAAGTTTTTAAGCATAATTATGACTAAATTCATGATATTTTTTAATGTGTTGTCATAAAAATTTAGTTTATGCATATAAGTTGAAGCATGAACTTGTATTTTGATGATATAATGTATATTTCGTCATGAATATACATGCATTAATATGTATGCATGGGCATGCTCTATAATACAAATATGATTTCAGTAAAAGGTCTTGATTAACTGACTCATGCAATCACCAAAGTGATCTGAGTTTCATTGATTAAGGATTCTTTGGACTGTATTAAGATTCAATATTATGATTGTGTGTGACTTTGTGAAACAATGATTCTATCTAAATGTATAGGTCGTGTTTCAAATTCACATAAGGTGTAATAGTAAATGTGTATTTCAGCCCATTAAGCATGTTCGTACCCAAAGGTATAATGCTAAATTAGCTCTAGTTACATGATTTGTTAGTTTTACTAACTAAAGTTAATTTTTTGGAAATTAAGGAGATGAAGTAGCTATGAGTATTATCGTTTCCACCAAAGTTGAACGATAATAACCCAATTATGCTTGTCTCAAAAAAGGTGAATAATAAAAGGTCTTACATTTACCTTTTCAATATAAATCTCGTATAGAGTGATTAATCTTTCACTCATATGAAGAATAGAATAGCCGCTCAGAAAGATGTTCATGAGAAGTGGGAGTGCTTAAAAGGATGTTCATGAGAAGTGAGAGTATTTAAATATTCTTAGTCTATTCTTTTGTAATCACAAGTAGCTCAGAATATTTGAGGTATCATCTCTCACTGCAGGACAATGAAATAATTTTTGAAATCCATTTGGGGCAGAAATTATTGATTTTATACGAGATTTTATCTCAGGCCATATGGATTAGAAGTTTCGTTATAGATCTTGGGATTGTGGATTCTATTTAAAGACCACTAAAGATCTTTTGTGATAATGAAGGAGTTGTATCATTCTCAAATAACAATAAGAGCTTAACCTCGTGTTGACACATGGAGTTAAGTACTTTGTTGTTAAAGAAAGGACTGGGAATCATCTAGTATGTATTGATACAGTTAGTATGAAAGAAATGGTTGTGGATCCCTTTATTAAAGGGCTAGCACAGGGATTGTATTCTCAACATGTAAAAGTGATGAATCTTTTTTATTCTTTCTGATGTATGACAATACATTATGTTATCACACTTGAATTGATTCTTTATAGTTTTGTGCATTATTGATTTTGCATAAAGGATTTCCCATTTGGGTTAAAGAGAATAACGGAATAACAATATTAAAACGATTAATAAAATATGTTAGAAACCAACATATTCATAAAGGTAATTTTAACACGCTAAAGCACTGAAAATGAGTTGTATTATATTACATAAAAATATGATATTTCATAAAGATGTGATCATCTCCATGACTCATATGATTCATTTTTGTGATACAGGATAATATGTGAACCCACATAAAGAATTAAGTCGGGATAACAATATGAACCTTGATTTAGTACCCTTTTAGTATCAATGGGGTCAAGTGGAAGAATGTTGGACATTTGGGTTTGGGTTCAACCCATAGTGTGACCCCGTTTAACACTAATGATATGATTAGTGGGTACTTAATGGGAGTTAGTGGGATGGAGCTTACATGAATGTGGAGAGTTCACGTTCTACAACCACCCCCTATCTTCTATTATAAATAGAGGGCTTGGATGTATGATGAATGCAGCTAGAAACCAGTAGCCTGTAGCGTATTGCTTGTATCATCTTAATTTTTGTTTGGGTTTAGGTTCTTGCTCACCATCGACTTGAAGGCCTGGGCTTACTGGGCGTCGCTAGGCTGAGGAGAACGTCGAGCACCCTCACATCAACTATGACGTCTCTTCTGGCATGTGTGTATTATTGTATATATTGATTTTTAAGTAAAAAAGAAAATGTGTGTTATTACACCCTATTTCCAGCTGCACGGAATCATCTATCTATCTCGGTAAGACAATGATAGGAACTGAATAAAACGGGAATGATTGATATGGATCAGTCCCAAACAGTTGTAGTATATTTACGGGGGAAAGTTAGAGCTTATCCGAAATTTTGGGGTAATAAATATCGTTTCCAATAAAAAAGAAGGTTAAAAGCGAGCGTTTTACATGTAAAAAACAAGAAAACCAAATAATTTGATCCGGATCCAGAGATTGATCTAAGATAAAATTCCGATCCGACGAAAACATGGCATCGGAATCAAGTCAAGTGTCCAAACAACCCGATCCATTGGCGCACCCGTCACGTGAGAGGGAGGCTATCAAAATCTCCGTGGTTTCCGGAAGGGGTGGCTTGCACGTCTCTCCACGAGAAGCGTGCACGTGTCGAAAACTGTAAGCGGGAAGGCACGAGCACTCTGCAACTCCCATTCTGTGGAGCAGAAGCAACCGAAAAGCTCGTACAAGCAATTCTGTGAAACAGTAAGAAGAAGAAGAAGAAGAAGAAGAGAGGCTGACTCTGCTTCCCGCTATTTCCATCTTATTTGGAGAGAGAGAGAGAGAGAGGATCGCAATTGTTGTTACTGTTTGCTCGGATGGCTTCTTGCTTTCAAATCGGAAAATTGGGGTTCTGTCCGTCTCCCGGCCGGAAACCCTCGCGGCTCTGCTCGGACTCCGGCCACACGACCAACGGCAGGAGGTTCCACAGCACTCTGCACGTCCGTTGCCGACTCAGGGAGGGAGACGACGAATCCAAAGGTCTCTCTCTCTCTCTCTCTCTCTCTCTCTCTCTCTCTCTCTCTCTCTCTCTAACAAGTGATTCTTTATGGGGTAGTTGCGCTGCTCTGATTAGGTAATTAGTGGGTTTTTTTGGTTTTTTGGAGGTGCTTATTGAGATTGGAGTCAATCTGCAGGCGAGGATCCTCCGGAGTCGTTGTTCATGAAGGAGCTGAGGAGAAGAGGCATGACCCCGACGTCGCTGCTTGAAGACAGCGGCAGGACGTCTTACGAACCGATCGAGGATCAGGATACCTTGAAGGAGAAGAACAGGGATTTCTCGAAGCGGAGCGTGGTTTCGATGGATTACGAGAAGAGCCTGACCGAACAGCGGCAGCGATCAATGGCCTTGAACAGCGAAGGTCTGGAGGTAATGGGATTTTCCACGAATTTTGATTATATTTGCGTGGACTGATTTGCTTATTAATGCTTCATTTGTATAGGCTCGTTCATTAACTTGTCTAGTGCTTACTTCTGTGAAGTGTTATCTGGCAAAGCGAAAAGTTTGAGAAAATGATGATTTAAGCTTCTTTGAATACTTGAATATGCTCTTTGAGAAGCTACTGCATACCGTACAATGAAACCATGTTAATCATATTCCCCTGAATAGTGATTTGTTATAGCATATTGTGATGACTGATGACAATTCACTCAAACTCTCCATTATTCCTTATGATGAACCAATTATGCATGGTTGGTGTTGCAATCTATTGTGACATATTCATGTCTGAGCCCCTGAACCTTATAATTTGATGTGTGTTTTTGTTTTATCATTGGGATATTTGCGGCAAACTCGAGTGGTGTATTCAATCTGCATTGTTGGTTGCATCTGAAATAGGACAGGAACCCTTTTCTGTTCACATGGGAACAAATAACAAAAGAATGGCTAATAAATCCATCATCACCTTGGTACAATTATTGACATTTTGAATAAAAAAGCTTAGGCAAAAGGGTTTGAAGACCTGGTCGCTTCTGTATTTGTTCCTGAAGGGATCCTAGATTGTTGCAATCTCCTTATGGAAGCGGGAGGTTTCAATTTTCTGAAGGGTTGGTAGAAAGAAGAACTGATACCTCCTGAAGAAGTGGCTGCTGGTGATGTATCAAACTTGCAAACCACCTACAAGGTCATCACGATTTTTTTGACATGATTGAATCCATTATTGATTAACATGGACTTTGAACAAGCTTTGGATGATCTAGATTTGGTCTTCTTTTGCATATGATGGAAAGAATGGGGTTAAAAAAGCTACAGAGGAATCAATCTTGGGCTTGCTTCTTGTCTTCATCTGTTGTGGCATGTGTGAGTTGTCTGTTCTCATCTGTTTCTATCTGATTTAGACAGTGAAGTTGAACCTTGATTCTTGAAGTGGCATTGCTGCAGAAAGAAATGAAGAGGAACATTCGCTTATCCTGTTCTGTATGGAAATTGATGCTTGGGGAGAAGTTGTTGTCATCTTCCCAGTCTGAGAAGAGATCTTTGGCCATTCAATATCTGCTTCATTTGGAATTGGCCCCTTGAGTTTATGACATGGATGTGAAAGACAAGGTTATAAGATTCTAGTCTCATTGAGTTCTTATTGTTTTCTTAGTTGAAACTTGTATGACCAAGATAAGGTCTGCAGCCATCTGCTTCATTTATCATCAGTCTTATTGATCTTCAAGAAGTTAGATTATGATTGATTGGGCTATAATTGGTTGGATATACAAGACTTGGGGTTATTTTTTATTACAAAAAGATATTTGAACCTTAACCACGAGAATGTTTGGTTGCTGCAGTTCTCTGGCCCGAGAATGAAAGTCTGGGCCTGCCTTGGTTTTGGATGGATAAAGCTTTCTAAAAAGGTAAGTAATGTGTAGGTGTTTCATTAAAACATTGCAGAACAATAGTGGGGATTGAACTGCGATTAGGAAATTAACTTTTTGAAAGACTCTACCTTTAGGTGTCCCTTCCGTGGTCCTGTGCAATGTTTAGGTAACATAGCAAGGAGCAGTGATTGCTGAGATGCTGCTCGAGGATGGAACTCAGGCCTAGTGATAACATATTTGGTAGGAGTGTATTAACAAAAAAACATTATCTGGTTCTGATAGAAACCTAATATTTGCAAAAGATAATGTTTTTCATTTCTTATAAGGCTATGCTATCTAGCAATTTTGGAGTATCTATGGAACTTCTGTGTGGATGCTGGTTGGAAGGCGGTCGGGCATAATCTTATTGATTTTTTGGTCATTAGGTGGTCATAATGTGGCTAGAAAATCCATGGCATTTAATGGATCTTCTAGACATTTTTTTGGCCAAGCCATGGCCAGATGTGGCCTGAGAGAGAGAGAGTAATGATGATGATAGTGGTGGTGATGTATAGGGTAACAAGCTTTTGGATGGGATTGTGGTGATATTAACTAAATGATGATAGAGATGGTGAAGAAAATGTTATATGTTGATAGAAGAGATAATGATCATTATGATGAGAGCTAAGGACAGATAGAGAGACAGGTCTGATCATGAGAGATGATGATTATGGTGATGTGTTGTATAAAATAATCCTTTCTTTTTTAAGGTTTTACTGATACACTTCATTGTATTCAACCAACATGGTTTTATTTCTTATTTAAGTTATTTGTTCAAGTTCAACATGGTCTACTTTTTACAGACAACCACAATAGCCAAGAAAGACCAAAGGCCAACATGGAAACCGTACTATAGAAAGATACTGAACACGATTTAAGCTAAATTGGCTGGTCACTGTGGTATTGGTTGTGGTTTAGCAGGTAAATGGTGGTATTGGTGATGGACCGAATTGATATAGATTGATGAGGATAATAGTAAGGATAATGGGAGTGATTGAAATGAATGTGGATAATGATTGGACTGGTAGGTGTGGTGACATAATAGGAGGTGGTTGAAAGTCGTGTGCTTTTTTAGAATGTAATGCTATTGGCAGTGCAATGTTCCCAGTAATGGTAGATATAGTTGGCAAACCTGGTGGTCCAAGAGTCATATTTATTATTGATAGCAACATATAATGGGCAACCTTGGGCATAGTAAGATATAATGGACAACCTTGGCCATGCCATGTTCATTACTGTTGAGATGCCACCTGAATTACGAGTCAACATTTCTCCTCAATATGTTGGAAGAAAAAATGTTGCCACAGGTATATTTCCTGATACACGCACAAATAGTCTCAATCAGCTCTTTCCTTAGGAAGCAACTAACCTATACTTAGTGATTCTTACTTCATCATTTACGGAAACATCTTGACAATTGTTCTGTGGAGGTCTCTATGTATATGTTGACAAATTCTCACTTTGAAAGTTTGACATGAAGAAAACAAAATGTCAGCTCGTGGGATAGCTGCTGATTATATGGGTCAATATTACCACATCTTAACACATTGGACATATGCAGGTTACCTCATGCCAGTTGATATGAATGCTTTCCCTGATACAGCTAGCAAGATTACTGCTATGATTGACACATCCTTCATCTAATGAATCAATTGGGTACCATACATTTTCCAGTCACTCTGTGAAGGATCAAATATTTCATATGCATGTATGTCTGTTTGAATATACAGTAAACAAGACAGAGTGTCCCCAGCTAAGGTAGTGGCATAACTTGCATGCTCACAACCATTGATTCTGTGGGGTGATGCTTCTTGCATAGTTGGAAGCTAAACCACTTCACTTTCACACGGATCACAATGCACTCCATCCTGTCAGCTTAGAAGGTTCATGGTTCTGTGGATATCTACTTCTGTTGTCTAAGGCAGCAGCTGCAAGCAGGGTCTGACTGAACAAAAAAAAAATGCCCCTTGTTATATATTTTTTCTATTGGAAAATCTCTTATTCATTTACTTGCAGTAAGCATCGCAATAGGGGATGCCAGATTCCATTTTTGTTTGTTGAATGTTCATAAAATACTTGCTCATTTCTGCTGAGACAGCATTTTTATGTGTAGTTCTATACATTGCATGCATGACCTTAATAAACATGTGCATGTGTGATTTGTGCTTAACATGTATTGCCAACTATCTCAAATATTTAAAATGCAAAAGCATAAAAGGTGATCTTCAAAATGTTGGATTGATTTCATTTGTGCGAATAGATTTGCTCAAATTCTTCGAGGCATATAATAGTAATGCTAGTTGACTTAGTTCATTTTCAGAAGGTTAGTTAATAGCTAATAATTGGTTGAAGATTTGCTTCTCTACCTTGGTGGGTATCATAATGATTTCAAGGATCCTTTGGATTCTCTTAATAGAGTTGTTGCATTATGCATTTCTTTTTTTGCTGTTCATTGCCATACCTATTGTTCTGTCGCATTTCTTTTTTTACCGTTCATTGTCATACCTATTGTTTTGTCATGGGAGCCAGCAGATAGCAGTTATTCTCTGAGGGATGCACACTCACAAACATGGCCTGCACACACACACACACACACACACACACACACACTATATATATATATATATATATATATATAGAGAGAGAGAGAGAGAGAGAGAGAGAGAGAGAGAGAGAGGTTCAGGTCTTCTTGCTATTGCTTGAGTTATTGTGCAGCATAGTTTTGTTGGTGTGTGTGCTGATAACACTAGTCCATTTTTCTCTACCTTGTCCTCGAAGCTTTTATTTTGGATTCAGTATATTAGCATTTAAACCATAAGATATTCACTTAACAGTTTCAGTCTTTCTGTCAAACCTAATTTGTCATATTCATGGCTGAGAAATCTAGATATTACCCTAGTGCCACAACTACTCTGTGTTAAATTATATGTAATAATCTAGGCTAAACTAGAAATTGTTTAGTCTAGTTAGATTAGGTTTTTTATTTCTTTATCTTTGTTTCTTTTTGGACAGTTTTTAGGCTTTTTGACTAAGTCAACCTTTGACTAGTCAAAAAGCTAGAGAGCCGTTGGGAGCCCAACGACTCCCTCTCCCTTCTTTTTTTCATGTATTATAAATATGGGGCAAAGCCCTCTCATATTGTAGTTCTCTCAAAGGTGTTTTACCCATTCAATAAATATTCTTTTTTTTTCTCTTTATTGAATACCCCTTTTTGGGTATTATTGTATGAACCCTTGTGGTTCTTGTGAGTATTCCCTTTCGGTATTTTGGTTGAAGCCATTTGAAGCTTCTTTTGGTGATAATCCAAGAACTCACTTTCTTACATGGTATGAGAGCTTGATGATCAAGCTAAGTTTGTTTTTCGGTGCATCGGAAAGCACGTCATTCAAATTTTCGGAAAAGGAGTAAAGTTCCTTTCAAAATCGTGATCGTGTGAAGAGCTCGGAGAAGCACTCGTACTCACAATCGATGGAGTACTTATTATCCTCTATTTTCTCCTTTTTTATCTTTATTCTCTCTTTGCTTCTTTCTTTCCTAAAAAATCTTGTAAAATGAATGACAATGATAATATCACCATTAAACCCATCAAGCTTAATGATTCCAACTATGTTACATGAGCTTCAATAATGAAGTACCTCATATAAGGAAAGGGGTTGTGGGGATTAGTTGATGGAACTGATTTGAAACCTAAACTAATTCTTACAAAAGTGGAATGAGAGAAAGAAATACCTCTTACAGAGGTTGAGAAAAACAAAGTCAGTACCACTTACAAAAAAAAGTGAAAAGAATGGAGGATGGGACATGCCAAGATTATGTCTTGGTTCATAAGTAGTGTTGACATAAAAAAATGTTCAAGCCTTGCAAAATTTAAACATGCTAATAATGCTTGGGACTACCTTAAGAGAATGTATTCTCTTAAAGACATTGCATATGTGCAACCTTCAAGACAAAGTTCGTAATATGGTTTAAGGGGACAAAAGTATTAGATACTACTACAATAGCTTGTCCGAGTTATGGGAAGAATTGACTCTCCTTGAACCAAAGTAGCATTGTCCACTAGACATAAAACTCCGTCAAAATCAAATGAACGTGGAGCATTTCTTTCAATTTGTTAATGGATTAAGATCGGAGTTTGAATCAACCAAATCCGTTCTTCTTCATCCAGGAAAGGTTCCATCCATAGAAGATACAATAGAAGAGTTAAGTATGAAAGAGAATAAACTTAAGAAAAGAATCTCTAAGAGTAATGATGACTCGGTCCTAGCCGTATCTAGACCGGGAAATCATGTTCGTACGTACAAACCTCCACACTATGAGAGGACAAATGATGAAAAACAAGAAAATGAATTGAAAAAAAGAAAAGTCATTTATTACTATTGCTGAGAACCAGGACATGTAAAAACTTATTGTCCAAAATTGAAGAAATCCTATGAAAAGAAGGTCGCTATGGTCGAATTCCTGCAAGATTCAAGTGAGTCATCTATCGGAAGCATGTCTCTAGCACAATTGGTGGAGGCACTTCAACCACTACTCAAAGGAGCATCCTTATTCACCGGAGCTGCCGTTTCTTCCGTTAGCACCTCCGATTTCGGTAAATCTCTTTGGCTTCTTGACTCCGATGCTTTTTTTCATATGACACCAAATATAAATATGCTATCCAAATGTCATAACTCAAATGTGTCGAATGTTTTTACCGCGGATGGAACATCTCTTGAAATCAAAGGAATAGGAAATTTTGAAAATATTTTCCAAAACTCAAAAGGATTTTGTATTCTGTAAATTAGATATATTCTTAAACTCAACCTAAATCTTTTGTTTGTCTTTCAATTAACTGACCATGGGTGTAATGTTTCCTTCTCCTTTCGTGATTGTCGAGTGCAGGATCACCAGTCAAGAAAGCTGATTGGCGAAGGCCATAGAGGAGGCTTGTACTACATGGATTTTTTGGAACTACCCAAGAGTACATTATGTTGTAAGTTAATAAAATAGATTTGGATCTATGGCACAAGAGGCTTGGTCATCCTAGTATATGCAAGATTTAGTTTTTTCCAAAGATAGAAAAGTTTTGTAATTTTAAAGCCTTTACATGTGAAAAATGTATTCTTAGAAAATGAAAAGACTACCTTTTAAAAAAAGAACCTTTGTTTCTTCTCGACCACTTGAGTTAGTACATTCGGATGTTTGGAGACACGCACCTGTTGTATCAAAAGGAGGTTTCATGTATTATGTGATTTTCGTAGATGACTTTACAAGACATACTTGGATTTATTTTTTCAAACATAAATCCGAAGTTTTCTCACATTTTCAAATATTTTACAATCTAGTCAAAAATCAAGTTAAAGATGACATTTCAATATTTCGCATTGATTTAGGGGGAGAGTTTTTATCAAAAGAATTCAAAGATTATTTGAATCTATACGGTATTATACATAAAAAATTATGCTCCTATACTCAACAAAATGCTTTAGCAGAAAGAAAACATAGGCATGTTATAGAAACAACAAGAACTTTACTCATTACACATTAAGTACCAAAAACTTTTTGGGCCGAAGCCACTTTAACTGTAGTTTATCTTATTAACAGGATGCCATCTTCTTCACTAAACAATATTTCTCCTGTTGAAAAGCTTTTTAAGCAAACTCCAGATTATTTTAGGTTGAAGGTTTTTTAGTGCAAATGTTTTGTTTTTACAGATAAAAATGATAAACTCTTCCCTCGGGTTATTCCATGTGCCTTCTTAGGATATACAAGTCATCAAAAAGGCTACAAATGTTTTGATCTTAAAACTAAAAAATTATATATATCAAGAAATGTATCCTTCTTAGAAAAGAAAAGTTTTTTTGAAAGTGAATCCTACGGAAATAGATGGGTATTTCTTCTTATTGGACTTAGTTTCAAAAATTAATGAAGGTGACATTGATGAAAGTCAAGATGATCAAAATGATATGATAAGTACAGAATCAGTTAGTGGTAATCAAGTACGAAGAGCCTTCTAATTATGCTACAACTAAAGAACAACCCGAATGGGTTAAAGCTATGACAGCAGAATTAGAAGCCTTAGAAAAGGCAAATATCTGGACTATTCAAGACATTTTAACAAACAAACAACAACTATTCAAGACATTCTATCAGACAAAAAACCTATTGGCTGTCAATAGGTGTACAAAATTAAAACCAAGAGTGGTGACACTCTTGAGAGGTTTAAAGCTCGATTAATTGCCAAAGGTTATTCTCAAGAATATGGAATAAACTATAAAGAAACTTTTGCCCCGGTCGCTAAGATGACCACAGTTAGAATCCTAATAGCTCTTGCTTATGTGAAAAAATGACATATATATCAAATGAATGTCAAAAATGCATTTCTCAATGAAAGTCTAGTTGAATAAATATACATGGACCCACCACTTGGTATCAGTATTCCTAAAGGAAAAACTCTTTGTTTAAATAAGGTTTTGTATGGACTTAAGCAAGCCCCAAAATTATGGTATGATAAGTTTAGTCAGGTTATGCTTGATTTCGGTTTTCAATCTTGTCTTACTGACACAACTTTGTTTGTTAAGAATTCTAATAAAGGAAAAACTCTTTGTTTAAATAAGGTTTTGTATGGACTTAAGCAAGCCCCAAAATTATGGTATGATAAATTTAGTCAGGTTATGCTTGATTTCGATTTTCAATATTGTCTTACTGACACAACTTTGTTTGTTAAGAATTCTAATGCAGGTATTATCATTCTTCTCCTCTATGTTGACGACATGATCATCACTAGAAGTGATAAACAGGGAGTTAACAATATTAAAAAAATTCTCAAAATACACTTTAAAATGAGTGATTTGGGTTTTTTAAAATTCTTTCTTGGCATAGAAGTTGCGTACTCTCCTAGAGGCTATTTGCTAACTCAATCTAAATTTGCTCTAGAGATTGTTGTCAGGTCGGGTATCTCTGATGGAAGGCACATTGACACTCCCGAAGTTGTAAATGTCAAAATGAAGATTGATGATGGAGAATCACTTGAAAATCCAACACCTTACAAATAACTTATCGGGGCACTGTTGTATCTTTCCATTACAAGACCTGACATTGCACATGCCGTTTACACAGCAAGCCAATTTTAGCATGCTCCTACCACTGTCCATTTGGGAGTTGTTTTACGCATTATTAGATATATTAAAATTTCTATTTTTCAAGAAATTTTTTTGTCTGCTTCTTCTACCTTAGACTTACCTGCTTATACTGATGCAAATTGGGAAGGTGATCCCAATGATCGACACTCAACTACTGGTTTCTGTGTATTTTTGGGTGAATAATTGATTTCATGGAGATGCAAGAAACAACAAAATGTCTCACTTTCATCAACTGAAGTTAAGCACAGAGCTATGACAACAACCACTATGAAAGTAGTCTGACTAAGGCGACTGCTTCATGAGATGGGTGTAAAGAGTGCAGGAGCATCACGACTATGCTGAGACAACAAAAGTTCTATTTATATAGCCAGCAACCGGACATTCCATGAATGAACCAAGCATATCGAGATGGATTGTTACTACGTATGAGAAGAATTTCTACACGGCATCATTGATCTTCTCTATGTTTCTTCAAAATATCAACTAGCAAATTTCTTTACAAAACCTCTCGCTGCTTCTCGATTTCACTTTCTCTTGGACAAACTTTTGGTTATCTAATCGTACGATTGAGGGGTAGTGTTAAATTATGTGTAATAGTCTAGGCTAAACTGAAAATTGTTTAGTCTAGTTAGATTAGGTTTTTTATTTCTTTATCTTTTTTTCTTTTTGGACAGTTTTAGGCTTTTTGACTAAGTCAACCTTTGACTAGTCAAAAAGCTAGAGAGCCGTTGGACTCCCAGCGGCTCTATTTTGAGCCGTTGGGAGCCCAACGACTCCCTCTCCCTTCCTTTTTTCATGTATTATAAATATGGGGCAAAGCCCCCTCATATTGTAGTTCTCTCAAGGGTGTTTTACCCATTCAATAAATATTTTTTTTATCTTTATTGAATACCCCCTTTTTGGGTATTATTGTATGAACCCTTGTGGTTCTTGTGAGTATTCCCTTTCGGTATTTTGGTTGAAGCCATTTAAAGCTTCTTTTGGTGATAATCCAAGAACTCACTTTCTTACACTCTGCAATCTTGCTGCATCAGTACACTCTGTTGAGTTTTCTGTGTTTCATGGCATGAAATGTCACTCTTCTCCCTACTGTGTGAAGACTCATGGTGTAATAAGTTATAACCTTCAATTCTCTCACCTTACATCAATTTAGGGTTTATATTTCCTGTTTTGGTTTTACCAAGAACTAGTTTACTTCTTGCATTCTCTCATATTGCATGCATACTACTTTCAGTCTCTCACGTTGTAAAGTAGTAATGATGACAACACCAATTTCTGCTTCATGTGCTTCAATCAGATTATATTTATTTTTGCCTGTGTCCATACAGGGCTTGATTCCAAGGGCAAAGTTACTGCTGACAATTGGTGGAACATTCTTTGTTGGGTTTTGGCCATTAATTCTTGTCACAGTAGCATCCTTTTCAGCATTGTACCTAGTAAGATTCCTGTTCTTTCTGGTATTTGTATTCTTTTCTATTTCATTCCCTTTTGCGTTGTTAGTTTTATGTGCTGATCCCACCACTGCTTGAAAATGTGTCACGTGTTGGTCAATGAATGAGAAACACATTATATAGCAGTTTTTTCGTTGAACCATATTGTTCTTTTTTCCTTGGGGCAGAAACCTCAAAATTATGTGTATCTTTTGAAGGAATACAACAACAAACAACAACTACGCCTTCTTCCCAAAATAATTGGGGTCGGCGATATGAACCAAAAAAGAAAATCATTATGGGTCTTCCACATGAATCCTTCTCCTCCAATCATTTCTATCCAATGCCATGTCTTCTGTGAGGTTCAAAGCATTCATATCCTTTCCTATCACCTCCATCCATGTCTTTCTAGGCCTACCCCGACCTCTTTTAACTAATATATTTTCCCATTTCTCCATCCTTCTAACTGGAGCATCATTAGGCCTTCGCCGAATATGTCCAAACCACCGCAAACAATTCTCTCTCATCTTATTTTCAATGGGTGCAACGCCTACCTTCTTACGTATCTCCTCGTTCCGAATCTTATCTTTTATTGTATTTCCACACATCCATCTCAGCATACGCATCTCAGCTACAGAGATAATTTTGTGCACCT
This sequence comes from Nuphar pumila, assembly GCF_984573655.1. Classification (NCBI taxonomy): domain Eukaryota; kingdom Viridiplantae; phylum Streptophyta; class Magnoliopsida; order Nymphaeales; family Nymphaeaceae; genus Nuphar; species Nuphar pumila. Next base: position 99,516,404 of record NC_143254.1, read on the forward strand.
CTCTTCTTTCAATGCTTTATGATATGATTAGATGTGTTCTCATAGTTGCCAATTTGGTCCATTGATATCTTGACATTAGGTCTTGAATATATGTTGCATCTTTTTGTATAGCATTGCAATTTTTTTATCAGCATACACTTAGTAAAATTGAACTCCATCTGCCTCATTCCATTAACCTTTTGCTGAGAAAATAAGATTTTGCCTCTAATCTGAAGAACATGATCAACAGAATCATCAAATTCCTTTCTTGTCGTATCGTATACTTTTCATCATTTAATACTTAATCTTAACCTAAACTTTAACTTCCATGCTTTAGCCCATGTGTAGTAGTTCGCTTTAGCTTCCATGCTGTACTCCATGTATAGTATCTCTGGCACATTTGCGACTTTAGCATGTAACTAATATAGTTTTCTCTATGACAATTTCCAAAGAGGAAATGTGGAGAAAACATTCACTGGAAAAACTTTCTCACCTTGAGAGGTTGAGTTATTTTACCACAGGAAAATTATTTAAATTTTGGTATTAACCAAAAATTCCCTATAAAATTCTCTATTTTCTAGGTGAAGTGTTTCATAGAATATGTAAACTGCAAACGTGCCTTAATGGAGAACTCCACAAAATGATAACTTCCCATATCCTCTGGCCATATCTGTGTGACTAGGGATGCACATGAGCCGAGTTCGAGCCGATCCTGGGCTGTTCGAACTCAGCTCAGTTCAAAATAACTTTGTCCAAGCTCGGCTCGAGCTCGGAGCCGAGCTTGTAAGGCATTGTTCGAACTCGGCTCAGTTCCGAGCTTGAGCAGAACCGAGCTTCAACAAGATATAGTAAAAAAATAAATTGCAGAGGGATTTGATCCCCGTTAACCAAGTGACCCACCATTAAGCCAAAGAACATCTTTTGACTATTATCACTGAAAAAATTGTATACATATTAAAATTCTCAGCGAAAAAAGGCGCAAAAGACGGGATTCGAACCCAACACATTCTGAAGAATGACTGATGCCCTACCCATTACAGTAACAATGCACTTTTGAATTTATTTATATATATTGGGTTTGCAACGAGCCGAGCCTGTCGAGCCTTATAGGGCTCGACAGGTCATTCAAGTTCGGCTTGATAGCTTGTCCGAGCTTCGTACACCAGTTCTAGCTCAGCTCATTTACAAAGCGGATGAGCCCGAGCCGGGCTTTAACCGGGCCAAGCCCGAGCCGGCTTGGTTCGGTGTGCATCCCTGTGTGACAGCTTTGAACATGCAGTCTGCTTCTCTGTTTCTTGTACTGAATAAGACTGCTGTTGGTGTACCATTTGGTTTGAAAAGCAAGAGTGAATGGGTTTTACGACACCATGTTTGTCTTTGCATAGCCAGTCAAATCATTTTCGTGTTTGTTTGTTAATCATTCTTTTGTGTATTTCCTGCTGTAACCTGCATTTCTTTTGCAGTGTCATTTGTTATTGTCTCTCTTTGTCATCCATAAAATTGTATATTGTTGCTTATATTCTTGTTGAGGGTGGGGATTTTTCTTCATGATCTTAACATAACACTTGAGATTTGGCCAACAGCATTTGTTTGGGACTTTTAGTTTATCTGAAGTCGATTTGCCTTAATTGTGGCCTTTACTTAGATTTCCTTATTTGACATGTTGAAGAACATATTTAACCATGAGTATCTTAAGATGTGGCACATTTGTTTCATTTTTTTAGTAGCCAACTGGCTATACTTCCAGTTTCTGAAGGAAAACAAGCATGCAGTGTTTTAGTTTCCCCTTTGACATTTGAAATCATTCACCAATAAAGTATTGTAGATGCCACTGGTTCCTTGCTTGAGCTCCCAGTAACCTGAACTTGAACCCTCTACATGTTATCCGTGTGGTTCAAGTGCAGCTTAATGGGTCTGATATCCGATACACTGATAGCCCTACTTACAGCTATCTCCATCCAACGTGGTGTTTGTTGTTTTGCATTGCAAAACTCTAGTCTAGTCTGAACAGTCATCTGAAAGACCTCATCTTGAACTAGAATACATGCTTCTACTTTTTTCTCAAGAAAAAAAAACCCAAAAAATATACATTTGTTCAAACATATAAATACTCGGGTATAGTCAGATCAGGTTGGATAACCAACAAAAATTATGGCTCATTCCAACCTGAATATTATTTGGGTTCAATTCAGTTTGAACCAAATAATATTTGGTTGGTATTTTTGTACCTCTATCTTGAAAAACGGACTCAGGTTGGTTTAGTTACCTGTCACGGGTCTGACCCATTGACAGCCCTACCTCTAGGATGCAACAATACAACTATTTCATGGGGTAGTTGCTCTGTCAAGAATAGTACCATGGAGATATGGTACAGAAGTGGAATGTAATACATGTCTGCCATAGTTTGATAATCTTTAAGCATGCTTACAATGTTTTAGTCTTATCGGACCCTGAATTGTTTTGAATCAGCCGATTATGATTCTGAACCGAATGGAGCTGAATCAGCCAGTTTTTAACCAGCAGATGACACATGTCAGGAAAATAATAATATTTAAAATATTTAAAATATTTTTAACCCTTTTTAAAATTTAGTTAAAAAAAAACGAATCAGCTCATTTTGTATCAACTTTTTTGCCGATATGATACGAATCAACCAGTTCAGGTCAATTTGCAACAATACAGACAACAATGGTACATGACATTGTAAAGCTATATCCAACAGAATGGCACCAAGGAAGTTAACTTTGGTAGTAACTCTCTCTCTCTCAAAAAAAAAAATGATTAGTAGCTGTAAAGATTTGATCCCTTTCATGTCAATCATGAAATGGAGCATCAATGCTTCCAAGATCTACTGGAAACTAGAGATTTACAGTGTTTGCTTTAAAACCGTTGTCTGTTCTAAGACCAACTAATTTTATCTATTCTCTCATAATAGCTGTAACCCGGTCCATGATACCCTGGTTGATTTCTTAATCCTCAAGAAGAATAAGAATGTGGACGTCGTTAGAACATATAAACAATAGTAATGTAACTAATGTTTAACACCATTTGCTTGTTCCCATTACAACATATTCAGACAGAAATTGTAAATGAAACTCTTCCTTCCACTCTTTGTGCGTTGTGCACAATCTGCATTTACTTATGACTCGTTGCATTTTTTCTTTTGATAAACCTTGAGGTCAAATGAATATCATGACTGTTAAATTGCAGTATTTTGGGCCAAGTTTTGTACATGATGGAACCAAAGTGCCCATAACACCGCCCACCTATATTGATCCATATAAGCTGTTGGAAGATGAAAGGATATCCCGGCCACCTCCTGGTGTAAATTGAAGGGTGAAGATGCAACACATTCCTGAAAGAAAATTCTGGAATGGCATTTGCTGGTACTTGTACTATTCTTGTCTCTTGTAGATGTGTAATCAACTGTATCTTCTATTTGTTCACATGATAGACTGTATTTTCTATTTGTCCAGTGTTGATGCCAATGCTTGATTTGATTCACATGAATCATGTTAGTATCTCAGGCTTACAGTAGCAGTTTCTTTTGATTTTTATCCAGCTTGCTTTTGAACAAGGATCCCCCTTCCCCCAATGGTGGAAATATGTTTGTCAAGTGACTTGAAATATGTTTCTTGCACAATGAGATGAGTGTTTTCTTCGAGTTTTTCACAAGTTTTCAAAACGTTCAGTTTCACGTTTTACAAACGGTTTCCCAAAAAATGGATTTCCCACATGAAAGTAGAGTTTCTACTAACCGTATTCTAGTTCATTTGTTTCTTGAAGGTTGATTATTTTTTAATAGTTTTTTTTGCAAATTGGTCCTTGCCATATCAACCATTTGCAAATTAATCCTCGCCTTATCTGGTTTTGCAAATTGGTCCTTGCCTTTTGGTTAAGCTTTGCAAATTGGTGCTTGAGTTAACAGCCGTTTCTCACTTCTGAGCAAGGTTGTTAAAGGCGTTGAGGCAAGGCGAAGTGTGAGCATCAAGGCATTGAAGCGCAAGTATCAAAAAAATGAGTATTGCAAGATAAGAAAACATGCAACTATATAATAAACTAAAAAATAAGTAATTATGTATTTTACCAACAATGACCTATGAGAACATATAATTTTTTTTATGTAAAAAAGGATCACATTCACACACAAACATGAAGTACATTCAAACACATCATATAATTGTTTGGCCATTCTCTTGTGCATTATCAGAGTAACAGATAAACATTTAAAAAAATGACAGATAGCTTACGTGAATAACAATCAAAGAGATTGTAGCATGCAATGGGCTGAGCTTAAGGCCTTGACCCATAATACTAGGGTTCTAGGGTTTCTCAGAGCCTGATTGCTGAAGGTATGCAATGGTGGCTGTCACCACATGAAAGAGAGCAACAGATTTACAGAAAGTTGCTAAGAAAGGTACTAACATAGACTCATGTGGCTTTTTTGCATTCAACTAGGACCATGAGAGTAACAGCAAGAATCTCTTTCTTAGCGCTAAACACTGAAACTTGATAATCAACGAGAAAAGTATGAGTTCACATGCATACACATACTTCATGCTTGCGTAGTATCGTGTTCCATGAGCTAGCTGGATGGTTAGTCACAGTATCATAACTAGGTGTCAGATTTGAAACCTACTGACGTTATCACCTAGCTTACTAAACTTGACAACACTAAATATATGATATATACAAAAATTATGCAAAATAAAAAGAAACAAACTTTAATAATATAAAGAACTTCAAACATGACAGCATCAACAAAACCTATTGCAGGAGAAAGAGAGAGAGAGAGAGAGCCGAAAGTAATTCAACATTACCACTCATGAAGATCAACAAAATGTTGAACCCATGAACTGAACAAGAACAAAAGCCAAAACAAATAAAGAAAGCACAAGAGAAAAGAACATTAGACAGATAAAATGGGCTCACGCCGGAGCCGCTTGCCCAGATTGCGACAAAGGATAGGTAGCATCAGCAAGAGGTAGAGGAAGATCACTAAGATGCATACGCAAGATCGCATAAACATCTACCAAGATTTTATGCACCAGGTTTTGAATGTTAACTCGAATATGACGAAAATGAGCATCATTTCGCGCCATCCAAACAAACCACCAAGAAGTAAGCAACCACGTCCGCCAGATGAACCTCCACCTCTTGCTGCGCCTAATACAAACCGGCCCCAAGATCAGATCTAGCGCAAATGACTCCTCCTTAACAAATACTTCCGGATGCCTCCAGGTCCTGCTAAAGATTTCCATAAATATTGGGCAAGACCAGAACAAGTGAAACGTAGATTCTTCTGCAGCTTGACAAAGCACGCACCAACTCGGGAGTTGAATGCCCCACTTCTTTAAATTACTGTGGGTCTGGATCCTATCGTGCAAAATTAACCAAGTCAGGACTCGAGAACGGGGGGAAGGACCCTTCGCCCAAAGCATATCCTCGGGCAACCAATCAGCCCCTGGCGGTAGCAACGATCTATAGACTTTTTTGGTGAGAAACTCTCCGCTTGGTGTCAATGCCCACTGCAACCACTGACCAAAATTTCCGGAGACCTCAAAATGGTCTCTAAAGCAGGCTAAAGCCCTCAACCACGATTTACGCAAGTGCGAGAGCGCCAAACCTCGGGTTCCCAGACGAACCAGAATAAGAGTTGGATCCCCATATTTAGCAAGAAGAAAACTAGCACAAGGGTTATCCGGTTGGTGGGCCAACCAACATTGCTTGGCGACAAGAACAATGCTTCGCAGTCTGGGCACCAGAATGCCTAAACCACCCATACGTCGAGGTAGTACCACCGAACGCCAACCAATCAAGTGACGCTTACCTTTGAGTTTACACTCAGACCATAGAAAGCCTGCCAGCAAGCGCGTCAGCTGCTTTTCTATTCCTACAGACATCACAAACAGAGACATGAAAAATTTTGAAATAGTTGAAAGAACATGTCTGACTAAGGTTAGACGTCCATCGCTAGAGAGATAAGACGACTGCCACGAAAGCAATTTGCGCTTCACTTTTTGAAGTGTCGGAGCCCAAGCCGCTGAAGAGAGGGATTTCACTTGTAACGGCAAGTCAAGGTACATAATAGGCAAGTCAGAAGTAGTGCAATTAAAAATTCTCTTTCCAGCTGCAAGCATATTGGCATTAACATTGAACATGGTAATAGAGCATTTGGTCTCATTTAGAGAAAGCCCGGACATGGAGAGAAAGAACTGAATGATAAGCTCGAACCTAAGCATCTGTTGAACATTTGCACCACCAAAAATGATCATATCATCAGCATAAGTAAGAATATGACCTAGGAAGTCGGAAACCTGCAAAGGATCAATGAAACCCGATACAACAACCCGCTTAAGCAAGACCACAAGACCCTCAGCAACTGCATTGAACAACAAAGGTGATAGGGGGCACCATTGCCGCAAACCCCGCCTTAGCTTGAATCGGTCTCCTCTAATACCATTGATATTTAACATGACCTGGGCATTTGAGACCAGCTCTCTCACCCAACCAGAAAAACGACGACCAATACCGAAATTTGCTAACATTTGAAATAAGAATGGCCAATGCACAGAGTCAAAAGCTTTATGAAAGTCTAATTTAAGGACAAAGTAAGGTTGACCGCTATGCTGCAAGGAATGGACCACCTCGGACGCCATGATGAATGAGTGTTGGACCCTCTTATTACGGATAAAGGTGAACTGAGAGTCTGAAAAAATCTGGTTAGTCACCGATTTCAGCCTATTCGCCAAAATTTTGGCAAACATCCGATAGAGAGCACTCATAACTGAGATTGGTCGGAATCGAGAAATATCATTGGCCTCATCATCTTTCGTAATGAGCGAAATAATAGAAACATGCAAATGATAAGGCAGTCTGGAGTTACAATGAAACTCATCAAACATACTCACCACGTCTGATTTAACACAGTCCCAAAAGATTCTAAAAAAGTCGACATGAAACCCGTCAATGCCAGGCGCTTTCCAACCCGACAGATCCTTAATGGCCGAAAAAATTTCATCTTCAGAGAACCTTCTTTGCATAGATCTGACTTGCTCTGGGTGAATTGAGCCAACTAGGATATTACCAAAGACACCCTCTGCAGTTAACGAAGCAGAATATAAGTCCTTAAAGTATAGCGAGACTGTCAGATTAATGTGCTGATTGAGATAAGAAACACCCTTAATGGAGATAGAAGAAACAACCTTCCTCCTATGACGATGGGAAGCATATGAGTGAAAAAAATTAGTGTTCCCATCACCAGCCGCAAGCCATTTCACCCTAGACCTTTGCTTCCAACGAATTTCCTCTTTGATCCTCCATTTTTTCAAGAGCATAGTTAATTCTAAGGACATGGCCTGAAGATTGAGAAGTTGCAAATCAGAAAGAGAGTCAGGAGAAGACATAGACTGATACAACTCAGAAATCTCTTGATCCCATGCGGCTATTTGCTGAAATTTCTCCACCTTACGACTATGAAGCCAAGCTTTGATATCCTTAGCTAGACGAGAAAGCTTATTTTGAACACGTAGCGCGGCCCAATGCTCATCAACAGTTTTGTTCCAAGAATTAGTAATAACCATGAGAAAATCTGGCTCCTGAAGCCACCATTCTTCAAATGCAAAGCTTCTAGTGGGTTGAAAGTCATCCCCCCAATGAGTGATGATCTGCCCATGATCCGAGATAGAGGGAGCAAACAACACACACTTAACGTCGGGAATGAGGTCCAATAAATTAGGTGTGATAAAGACCCTGTCAAGGACCCTACAGCACGGACGAGACCGCATATTCGACCAAGAGAAGCGCTCCCCGGTTAAAGGAATAGGGTAGAGAAAATGACGGTGAACAAAGTCTTGGAAACCTCGCATAGAGGGATTAGGAATTACGAGGTTATTAGAGTCATGGATAGATAACAAACAATTGAAATCCCCCATAAGAAGGTGACAATCCGCGCTGGAAACGACAACCCTATCCAAATCATCCCAAAAAGCGGGTCTCATGGCGGCGAGATTAGGTCCATAAACAACAAAAACCACTACTCTTCTATCAACTGCCTGCAAATTGAAAGCAACAGACAAAGAGAAAAGACCCACATCCAGCTGTGATAAATTTAAAGACTGCTTTCCAAAGATAAGGATACCTCCTGCATGATTTACTGCTGGCTTATAGAAATAGTCAGCTCCCTGCCAGATGCTAGAAACGACCACGAGCGAGATGACCTCCATTTTAGTTTTACATAAAGCAAGAAGGTCAGACTTTTGCTCCCTAACCCAATTAGCCAGAAACAGGCGTTTAGTGGGACAATTTAAGCCCCTAACATTCCAACAAACAATCTTCATGGAACAAAATCTGGAAAAACCCGTGGTTGGTGGCACCAAGATGACCTTCTTGGGGACCTAGCATCGGTAGCCGAAACAATTAACGAAGGCCTCCTTCTTCTTCACTGACCACCAGCACTGACAGACGACCTCAAGTGACCATCGAAAATGCCCAACTGCTCGCAATATGCTCCACCAGAGTTGCAGAGAGAGTCCCCAATAATCTCAGAAATAGCTGAAATCATAGAATCTATATCAACAACTATCACTTGCAGCTGTGAAGATGAGAGAGAGATATCCAGCAACTTAGCTGCATCGACAACCGTGACACCCAGGGATTGTGGACTAGGATGCTGCTGACCCTGTGCTGGACTAATGTAGGAGACCACATTTGGCGGAATACCAAAAGATTTGGTAGAAGAAAAAACCTCAGAGACATAATGTGATATAGGGAAAGGACGAGGAACCGATGAGCCAAGCACCATGTATCTGATTGCCATGTTGGTTCTAACATTAAACGCAATAAGATTGATAACCAGATAGTCATAGCATCTGGAGGGAAAAATAATAAGGGACGATAGCAGATTCGTCCTTTGTCCATCACGCGCAAGCCTGCCCAACCGCGCCTCCAAGCTGAAATGGCAATTGGTACAAAGAGAAGCAGATACCAGGCCCCGAGCTTGAGAAAAAGCCGACGACTAAACTCCATTAGAGAAAGCATTGCTATCATGGTCAAATATTTGTGGGCCCACCCTAGACAGAGCTCGTGATGGCGAGGATGGCAAAAATTTTCTTTGCTTCCCACGAGCATGCCTACCCAACCACGCCATCAGTCCACCACGAGAATTAGCGCAAAAAAAATCAGACGTCGAGCTCTGTGCATTATAAATAGTGAGCGGCAAATCTCCAAGAGAAAAAGCAGATTAAGAGAGAGAGAGAGACTTGCCTATAGCTGCAAATCTCTTGCAGCATATTAAGGCTCCAACGTTTCTTGGATGACTGACTCTCCACGAAAACCTAAACCTAACAAGAGGAAGACGAAAAAGCAAAGGCAAACACAATCATTTCTAATAAACTTTTTTAAGCCTTCTAATTTTATAATAATATTTTTATCGACTCAAATAGGTAACTATACATTTAATATAACCTGTCATGTATTAAATAACTTTTAACTTGTTAAGTAATATATTATAACCCGCAATTTTTTATCTGGCATAGAAGCTCACGCTTCTCACCTTAAGGCTCCATCTTGGAGCGAGGTGTGCGCCTCACCATTTAAAGCGTGGGTATCAGCTACACTTGCGCCCCATCACTGCGCCTTGAGGCATGAAGGCCAGACTTGTGCATGAGGCATGCGCCTCACGCCTCGAAGCGTAGGTACTTAACAACATTGCTTCTGAGTTATGACGAAAACTGTTTAAGGCAAGCAAATTGATGGTTCTACCCTCACAGGGACTATTTTGCAAAATACTGAATAAGATAGGGACTAATTTATAAAAAGTGTAAAAAAAATGCTCTGCCCTCATCTAAGACATTTTTGCAGATAACCCATAAGATATGGACACGAACGAAACTGTTTTGAGCTGCTAGTGCTAAGTAGTGCGGGACTGTGGGTACTGGGTAATTTATTTTTTTTGGTGGAAAGTATGTTCAAATATCTTCCTTGGAACTCTATAGATTAAGATATATCCATGTATAGTCACACATAATCAAACATTATTCGAGTAAATACAAATATATGTAAACAACAGCCTTTCAAAAAAATTATGTGAACTATTGAGTGAACTTAAAAAATTCTGCAAAGAAGCATAGACGTGGGAGAAGGCCTTATTCAAGAATCAAACCCTGAAATGACGTTAATTGAAGATGGCGAATGGAATGGAAACAATGACAAATGCATGAGTGTTTTTTTTTTGGTTAGTGGTGATAAGCTATAAAGAAAAATCAGGATTGGATAACCTCATCATAGGCCATTTATCACATGAACTGCCCACGGCAAGGCACGTCAAAAATAATGATGAACACACAATGGAGAGAACTCCATCTTCATCCACACCAAAATTATGCCACCAAAGGATTTCTCAAAAAAGTAAAAGGCATTCACTTCAGCAAACTTGCATTGAACTTCAATTGGTCACAAACTGTAACAATATTTACATGATAATTGAATATAAAAAAATATAAAATAAGCATATGAGAGAGAGAGAGAGCATCAAAAACTTGATTGACTGAAGATTTTAGTGGTAAATATTATTAAATAAGACACTCTTTAAGGGGAGAGCAGATCAATCACTTTAAGGAAATAAGCATATGAGAGAGAGAGAGAGAGAGAGAGAGAGAGAGAGAGAGAGAGGCACACAGCATTTGGGTTAGGGTGGGCACTGCCCACCTTGATTCCAAACCTACTTATTGGGGATTTTCGGGTCAGGGTGGGCACTTGCCCCCACCCTAGCCCATATGTAGCTCCGCCCCTGTTTGTAGTATTTTCCATAAATCACAATGGGCTGCTTGAAAATAGCAGCTTGTCTGAAGCTGTTGCTATTGTGCCATTATCTTTCCCATAGGTGATTCTATATAAAAGAGATTATTAAGAATTGCTGGTTGAACTTTTATGACTAGAGTGAGCGTTTGATGAAGTTTGCTAAAACATGCTTTCTTGTTTATATAAGAATTTTCCCTTTGTTTTACGTTATTTGTCTTCATGCCCAAAGAGAAAATAGAGGGCCTGGACCTGTCAATGTTTATATGTCCAATGCTATGACCAACGCAAGGAAAATTGAAGAGGACTCGTTGTTGAATCGATATAAAAGCAACTTTAAGAACTTGGCCTCTGTACTTTGTCAAAATTTTGACAATGCAAGAACTAACAATCCTTTGACAATTGCATACACAGATATACTTTTTACTGTACATAAACAGGTTAAACAGGTGAAGCGTTTAAAAATAACATCAAAGAGAGATTCTTAAAATGAAACGAAACTTACAGTAAAAAAATTACGGTGAATCAATGACATCTTTAAGCAATAAAATAGTACCAGTGAGAAGGAGATTACTACTAAACCTTTTCACTTTATTTATTGATACTACTTGGCATTAAAAAAAAGGCACTCATTATCTAGTGACCCACAATTTGGAGCATATCAAGTAGGCGTGTAAGATGCCCACAAGGGCTCCATTCATCTGGTAGGGGCGACTTGTGAATGTCACTAAGTTTACTGACATCATAAGTTCAAAACCCACAGGTGGCGTCATTTGCTGAAATGTCTACTACCTCAAGGATTTTGGAGGCCAGCCAATGTGCAGTCGGTGATCGTTTTTTTTTTCGTTTGGCTTATCCAAAAGAAAAAAAGTAAGCAATGAAGATTCAATAACTATTCTGTCAGTTTTGCCGGACAGGAATTGGAGGTCAGCCCTTGGATTCCACTAGAAGCATATCATGGTTTAGTCTTATAACCACATTTTAGCTAAAGAAGCTTATTAGCTATTTATCAATACAACTTATATACACCCATTTTATTTTTGGAAAATGACTGTACTGTCCTTATAAAATGGCGTGATTTTGAAAATACTTTACAATTTATCAAAATCCTTCCCATGCCTAAAATCTCAACTTTTTTTAAGACATTTTTACCCATTGTGCAAGCCAACCTGCGGATGTTCGCGCAGTAGATACATAAGCTTCTGTCATAGGGTCACATCTCAATAAAAAGGAGATTGCATAAACATTTTGTGAACCTGATAAAATTCACATAAAAATGTTGCAAACTTGCTAACTTGAATCCCAACACAAGATATTCACATATGAAATGTGTGGATCGTCTAAGATTCACAACCCTATTGTAAACGGAAGCAGATCAAGTCATGCTGAAACATGAGCGTTTTTTCTCATGCTGACATCTTGGCCATCCCATTTGCATTTTAAAAAGCTCAAAAGTCAACAAAACCACGTGGCATTCATCCAAAATGCAAATAGACGGCCATGATGTCCGCATGAGCAAAAATGCTCATGTTCAGCATGACCTACCTGATCTGCTTTCGTTGTAAACCTTCTAAGATTTAAAAGTTCAAAATCGATAGGTTTGCTTCATACATTTGTGGCAATCTTGACATTCACTCACAAGTCATGCAAACCTCCTTTAATTAAAAATTCGCTTAAAGTCAGGATGTACATCCACAAATGTTTGTATGGCACTCACAAATGTGTTGTGAATGTTCTTACTACCTTCATATGTGTATTGATTGCAAGTTCGTGTCACACATTTGCAGACGTATACCTTCTCACATATACCATGTGAACCTCCTTAACTAAAAACTTGCATAAAGTCCAGATGTACATCTGTAATGTGTCTGACATTCACAAATGTATGTTTGACATTTGTAAATGTATTGTGAACGTCCTTACTTTCACATGTTTACTTGTTGCAGGTTCATGTCACACATTTGTGAACGCCGTGATCTTCACGTAGATATCATGTGAATCTCCTTTAACTAAAAGCTTGCATAAAGTCTAGATATACATCCACAAATGTATGTTTTGACAATTGCAAACATGTTTTGCGAACGTCATTACCTTCACATATTTTTTGATTCGTATATAAAGTCATAGGTTGTTCTTTTTTTCATTTTTTTGTTTTTCATTAAAAATCCTAACTTTTTTCCTCTAAAACCCTTTTACCTCTCTCTATGCGGCAATTTCTGTGCAATTCATCTTATGGGTGATGTTGCGACAACTCTTTGCTCAACTTCTTCGTCTTTTAGTTCCCAAAAAATTAGAACAAAAAGTGAGTTTTATATATTTTCTTGCAGTCTTAAGGCTTTTTTTGTAAATATATATTTATTGGCCTTGTAGTATTTGTGTTTGATAATTGTTGTCGATGATTTATATTTGTTTGTGTGTTTTTTATTTTATATTTGGCATAGGGTTTATGTGTGTGTTGGCTATATTAGGGGTGGCAATCAGGTTGGGTTGGCGGGTCGTGTCGGCGGGTTGGCGGGTCAGCATACCTCAACACGAACCCGACCCGTTTATTAAATAGGTCGACTGTGGCAAACACGAACCCGACCCATTTATTAAACGGGTAACCCGACACGACACGGTTAACCTGCTTAATAAACGGGTTGGCGGGTTAGCGGGCGGGTTGGCGGGTCAGGTTTGAGTAAACGGGTTGGCGGGTTGGGTTCGAGTAAACGAGTAAATGGGTTGGCGGGTCGGGTTCGGGTAAACAGGTTGACCTGCCCGCCTAACCCGTTTATTAAACGGGTCAGTCAAGTTGGTGGGTTGGCATACCCCTAACACGAACCCGACTTGTTTAATAAACGGGTTAGGTGGGTCGACCCATTTACGACACGAACCCGTTTAAGCCAAACCCGAACCCGACTAAGAACTGGGTTGGCGGGTCGTGCAAGATTTTGCCACCCCTACCTTATAGTAATTGTGTTTGGTTGTTGTTGTTGATGATTTATATTTGTTTACTTGTCTTTTATTGATATTTGGTTATTTTGTTTTAGGGTAATAGGGTTAGGGTTTACTGTACACAAGCATTTAATTGGGGAATAAGGTTATGGTTGAAGTGATTGATTTTCAGTATAAGACAACAACCATAGTAAGTGTAGGCAATTATGTTAATTAATTGAATGCGTGAAGGCTATGTGGATAGTTTTTTCTTACATGTAATTTTTATTTGATGCATGATATATTATGTGATTAGAATAGGCAATTGATGATGGCCTCAAAAAAGGTTAAAGTACATTATTGTCTTATTGATGACCTTCATTGGAAATCTATAATGGTATCAAAAAATAATAGCTTTAAAAAAATTATGGCTTTGATGTCTTATAAAACTAGATATGTCAAAGAGTACCGGAGCTTCCAGTATGGATATTTTGCATACGTAGAAAGAAAAAAAAGATTGATACTCTTTTTAGATGACGATGATGTAGACTCTATGTTATATAGTAGTGATGTTTATTTAATTGTTTTTATCATACAACATGGCAAAGTTAAACAAGAAGCAGTTGAAAGTGATTTTCAAAAATCTGTGGATTTATCTCAAATAATATCTATTAAGGGTAATCATGAGGCAACCATCCAACTCTTCCAAACAATTGGCAATATTGATGTTTGTAACATATACACAGAGGGCATGCAATTGCCTCCAACCAATTAGAGATATAGCAGCTCTTTCTGAGCCTATAGAAGTTCATCCTTAGTCGCAAATAGTTCATACAATTAAGAGTTTTCAGCCTTTTCAATTGCCAATTTTTTCTTTGCTTCAATGCCATCAATTGGAACTCTCACTTTACTTGAAGTCCTTCTATGCTTTTAAACTCTCAACTCTAATTTTCTAGGCCTCTTGCATTTGTAATCAAAGTATATATGTATGTTTGATATTAAAATTATGAATATCAAAGTATATGAGGTAATCAAAGTATATAATTTGCATTATCATCTCACTGCCTCTCTTGGTGCTGGAACTGCCAGAAAATGATTGATTGTGAGCATCTATATTCTTCAGGCAGACATGTACAACAAAGTAGTATGCAATGTCATCACTATTGTCGCGCCAGTTTTGTAGTTTGTTGAGAAACATTGTGGGATAATCTTTTAACCGATCCTTCAATCAACATGAAATATTTTTTCTCACATAGGAAGAGTAACTGAGTAGTGATTGACCATAGCCAAAATGTCGGACCACTCGGCTCACCATTTTACGTTCGACTTCATTCATGGTATGCAACCAAATATCCTTTTTTGTAGTCTCCATTGCATGAACAACCATATCCATATGACGTTCTACATTTTTTTTTTGGAAGCACCACGCTACCTACATAATAAAGTTTTATTTATTAATACGTATATATATTATATTATTTATAAAATCAAGAACTCATTGTTTCATGTATATTCACATGTGTTTAGGTTAGCACATGTAACTTCACACTCCAAAGGACCCTTCCTATAAGATGATCATTCCCTCTTTCATTATTTTTTTCTTCCTCTTTGTCTTTGTTCTCCCCCTTACGTGACCTATTCTACATAGTCATACATAGAAATATATGCATAGAGTCACATCTTAGGTGTTTTTTAATAGATATGTGCTCCTATATTCAAACTTGCAAGGATCAATACACGGATTAATACATCAAGGATCACAAATTAATGTTTTTATATAAATCAAATTAAGTCAATGAATCAATTTTTGTACCTCTAACACAACAAGCATTGTTGGCTAAGTTTTTTCTTTTCTATTTCACCTGAGTGAGACTTATATATAAGTGTGTAAGTGAAGCTGCTTCTCATGCAAAGTCATTGACATTAAGGTCTTGCACATAAGATGCATGGACTGTCTTTCAACTAGTGTCGATGAATGCATATGTGCCAAATAAATGCATCATTGACCTTCTCTACCACAAAAGGAAACTTCTCCTTTAGACTTCTTGTTTTGTTGTTGTTACATGTCTTCAACCATGACAACTTCAACCTATCACCTTCAAATGCATCATTGATTTCTCTCAATAATACTTTGCATTTATACTTGAAGTTTTTAAACTTTGGTGCATTTACTGACTTCCCATGTCACTTTAATCTTACGATGCATGTCATGTAACACCCCAAATTTTCTATCCCAAAAATTATGTAAAAATATTTTTTTAAATAGTTTTATAAAATTGTAGCAAAAATTTAAACGGGATGAAACTTTAGTGTATTACTTCACGATAACATCTTTTTCCAAATATACATCAAATTTAAAATTTAAACATTCATATTAATCAAATGTTCATTACATATCAAATTTAAATAATAACAGTTCATTTTAAATTAAATTAAAGTTAGAGTCTTGAGCATTTGTAAATGCTCGCAATCCAAAACTATCCAAAAGTGGGATAGGCTTGGCTCAATTCCCATTGCAACCTTCTGTCATCACTTGATCCCTCATTCACTACCTGAAAACATTTAATTTTAAAAGGATCAGACAATTAAGTCTTAGTAGGGCAGAGCTATTCAAAAATCATAAATTAAAACATGTATTAATCTAATCTTTCATACACCCAACTATGATTAAATACATCAGAATTACATACATGAATTCCTTATAAGGTATTCAAGCATACATTTACAAAATTTCTCTCAAACAAGCATTCACTTAGCTACGAACAATTAAATATGCATGATATATGACATGCTTATCTAAATACACATTCAATTTATGTTACAACTTTTATCCATGTAGGTACAGACACAGGCAGTAATCCTAAATCAGGGTCACAGTGCAGACAGTATTTTCAAAAAAGGATGGCTCTGGCCTGGTCGGGCACTATTCACCAGTGTCGGGTGAGGGACAACAAGAGCAAGAGAAGCTTCCAACACCACTATCTCGATGCATCGGACTTTACTCATAAGATTTTGTTCTTCCATACTGCAATCTAATATAGAGGGTTTCCCTATCTTCGTGGCTGAGGAAGAGAAACCTTCTGTGCTCAAATACGATACCCACGAAGCCAGACTAGTACTGCTTACCCTCTCCTTGTAAGCATCGATATTTAGTATTACATGGTTAAGCTTTTTAAATTAATTATTTTTCATGCAACAATCACATGTAAATCTACTTCATGGATTCAACCCCTTCAAGGCTTGTGGATGCATATTTTTAAAACATATGTTTCAAGTATCACTACACATGCCTTTATTTCATTTTAAACTTAAACACACATGTAAGGTAAAGCAATGATTTTTAATGACTAAATGCATCCAACCATTCACTATAATCATGTACATGTCATTCATATAAAAATAACATACATGAACCATTAAAAATTGCATTTGATTCACAAGGTGAACTCTATTCATTTCCTTTATTAGTGAGAGGCCACGAAGGCAAGTTAGTGCATCAACACCTTATTCAATGCATGTCTCATATTTGGCACTTAATTTTCTATAAAAAACTGATCTTAACAGTTCATATACATTACAATATTCATTCACAAAAGTGCATATGAAAACACATTGAAATTGTGAATACAAGTTAACCTGATCTTTGACCGGTGTAGAACTTGTAAAAACTCAATTTTGTCTAACTGTTACAGAGATTACAGAAAGATATACAATCGTCAGACAGAGCTAA
This sequence comes from Nuphar pumila, assembly GCF_984573655.1. NCBI lineage: Eukaryota > Viridiplantae > Streptophyta > Magnoliopsida > Nymphaeales > Nymphaeaceae > Nuphar > Nuphar pumila. The sequence continues at coordinate 99,533,823 of NC_143254.1, forward strand.
AATTTTTATAAGTTACAGATAATTTTGTCAGCTTTCTAGTGCCATAAACTGTTCATAAAAATTTCTCCGGATGAGAGAAATATAATCAGTTTAGTACATACCTATACTTTTATGTTTTGACTATCACGGTTTAGTTCTCATTTCGAGAACAGAGCTCAAAATTTCACAGATATGAAATTTTATTAGCTTTTCAATGCAATAAATTGTTTATAAAAACTCCTTTGGATGAGGTAGATACGAATGATTTATCGATCAGGTGTCAGGCTAGAAATACGTATTAACGGGCAATATGTATTCGGGTGAGCCAAAACAAGCCATCTAAATTCATATTTTTATTTTTTATTCTACATGAACATACCAAATAAAACTTCTAAAATAACATTATATAATTTTTATATAACCTACTATAGACAAATCTCATTTTTGCAGCTGTTAGGCTGAAAAACCGATTTGTCTCTCTAAACCCTATTTCCTCGTAAATAGTTTTAGTATTTTTGCAATCACATACATAATAATGCATATATTTTCATGACAAAAATAACAAAAAAATATGTTAAGACTACAATACATGTACATGATAAACCATGATTTCTAAGTAAAAATCTTACAAGAAGTCAATAACCATTACATAAATTCCAAGAAATTATGATTTTTATTTCTGACAAAATCAATAGCATGTGTTACATTGTTTTTGTTCATTTTTAAATTCAGCAATTCGACCACTTCAGAGGGTGAAATCGATTTCTTCTTGGAAAATTTAGAATCCACTCCCTTTTATTAATTAAATTTATATGGTACAAAAATACTTTCTTTTTACAATATCTTAATTCAGATTCAAAGACCCAATTTTGATAAAAATGATTTTTGAGAGGGGTTTTCTTTAAAAAACCCTCTCTATTAAATTTTTGACAAACCCAACACTAATCTCATGCATGGGGATGTAGTACAGAGTTTGTTCTTATTAAAAATCAGAATAACTTTTGTCTACGGGTTCTGACTTACGTGTAAAAAATAGAACCCCATACCTCTTTTGCGAAAACACTTCTTTTGGTTGCAAAAATGAACTTCGCAAGTGAACCGACCGTTCGCTTCGTATGGTGACCGCATCAAGGTACTCATCATGCTCCAAACACGTACGTCGATGCACTTCTTGGTTAGACAAAAGAGAAAACATAAAGGGATGGAGGAAAAGAGATGAGAAGGAAGAAGAGACAAGAGAGAGCAAGAGGGAAAAGAAAGCACAAGGAGAGCTCAATTACCAAGAGAGGCAAAATGGGGGGAGGGGGGGGAGTGAGCCCCTCTTCCCTATTTATAGGGTCTTGATGTTAGGTCAAGGGTTGGGTTAATCTCAGCCCTTGATCTATCCCATGCTTTCTTTCTTTTTCTTCTACCTTTTATTGTTTCCTTTTCTCTCTCTTTTTTCTTATTTATTTTTTTTATTTATGTCATATTTAGATTAGGTTAATATATATCATATTATAGTATGATATAATACCTAAAATAAGAGGGTATGGCTGGTCGACTCCCATGGGGTTCAACTTTTCTATAATCCAAAATATCAAACTTGCTTCTTTGGCAAGCAAGTTTGACTAGTCAAGCTCACTCAACTTTTTAATTTATTTTTTTATTTTTTATTTTTTCTTTCTTTCTTTCTTTCTTTCTTTTCTTTTTCTCAATTCACCTTCTCTCTTCTTATTTGTTCAAGCTCTAGGATGGGACGCCCCCTCCCTCTTGAGAGGCTTCTCTATCTAAAATGGTAAGTTTTGTCTTTGTATTCTTGTTTTTTATTTTTGGTAACTTTACAACCATATGATTTTAAAGTTTGAATTTTATTTTCACTTTTTAAAGTTGAGAAGAAGGTACCATATAGGATGGGATGGCTCACCTATGGACTTCTACAACTTTATTCAATTTAATTGAATTGTATTTTTCATTCTACTTAATTATTTTCTAATTAATTAAATTTAATATTTTGGATTTTAATTCTTTCAAAACTAGAATTTAGATTTAATCTGGATGACTCTAAATGTAACTCAAATTAGATTCAAATGTATTTGAATGTTTCTAAACCAAGATTTTAGCTATATAAAATTCCAATTTATTCAGAAATAAATTTTGAAAGGAAAATTTCACTACGGTCGATAGGACCCCTTTTGGTGTGTGAGTGAATTTTCTACATTTTTTTCTAAGTCACACATAATATATAGTATAATACCTAGTACATAATAGCATTATCAATTTATCACATATAAAGATATTTTTTAAAATTAATGGAAATTTCTCAAAAAAATTATAGATATTACATCCAACCCCCTAAAGAAAAAAAATTGTTATCAAAATTTAGTTAAGGTTACATACCGAATAGGCTTAGATGTTTTGCGTTCATCTCTGCTTCTAGCTCTCATATACATTCTTCTACTCCATGGTATTGTCATCATACCTTCACTAAATAAATTGTCTTATTTTGTAGCACTTGCTCGCGTTGATCCAATATCTCTATCAGATGCTCCTCGAACGTGAGATGCTTTTATACTTCTACCTCATCGTACTGAATAATATATGTCAGGTTCAACACATATTTTTTCAACATTGATGTGTGAAAAACATCATGGATATTAAAAAACTAAAGTGAGAATGCTAGTCTATAAGCTACGTCTCCAATCTTCTTGATAATGAGAAAACATCCTACATACCTCGGACTTAACTTCCCCGCTTTGTCAAAGTGAAACATACTCTTGGTTGGCGATACCTTAATAAACACATGGTCTCCAACTTCGAATGAGACTTCACGATGCTTTGGATATGCATAACTTTTCTGACGGCTCTGAGCAGTCAAAAGTCTCTTTTGTATCAACTGCACCTGATTGGTGTAGTGTTGCAGAACTATTGATGACTCGATAGCTCGATCACCAACTTCACTCCAACAAACTGGACACCTGCATGGTCATCTATATAGAGCCTCATATGTAGCCATACAGATACTCGAGTGGTAATTATTGTTGTAGGCGAACTTGGCTAGCTTCAAATGTTTACTCTAATCACCCTTTCACTCCAATGCACAAGAGCGCAACATATCCTTTAGGGTCTGGATTGTCCTCTCCAACTGTTCATCCATCTATAGGTGAAAAGTTATGCTAAACTTAAGCTTTGTCCGTAAAGCTTTCTGAAGTTGCCCCCAAAACTTGGATGTAAACCCCGGGTCTTTGTCAGAAATGATCAAAAATAATGTAAAACTTGGACGAATTTGAGTCAATCTTTTCTTTCTGCTCTGATACCAAATTTGCAACACCCTAAATTTTTTATCCTGAAAATCGTGTAAAACTTTTTTGTTTAAATAGTTTGATAAAATTATAGGAAAAATTCAAACGTGATGAAACTTTGGCGTATTACTTCATGATCACATCTTTTTTCAAATATACATCAAATTTAAAATTTAAACATCCATATTAATCAAATGTTCATTACATATCAAATTTAAATAATAACAGTCAATTTCAAATTAAATTAAAATCAGAGCCTTGAGCACTTATAAATGCTAGCAATCCAAAACTATCCAAAAGTGGGAAAGGCTTGGCATGGTTCCCGTCACAACCTCCCACCATCGCTTGATCCCTCATTTGATACCTAAAAAGATTTAATTTTAAAAGGGTCAGACAATTAAGTCTTAGCAGGGCAGAGTTATTCAAAACACATAAATTAAAACAAGTAGACAAGTATTAACATGATCTGTCATATACCCAACTAAAATTAAATACATCAAAATTACATGCATGAATTTCTTACAAGGCATTCAAGCATACATCTATAAAATTTCTCTCAAACAAACATCCACTTAGCTACGAATAGATAAATATGCATGCACTTATCATTGTAGGAGTCAACTATATGCATGAGTTATTTATTATCTTTAATTATATTTTCTTTCTTAGATAATGCATATCATGCCTATCTAAATGCATATTAAATTTATGATACAATTCTTATCTCTATAGGTACAAACACAGATACTAATCCTAGATCAGGGGCTCGGTGCAGACAGTATTTTCAAACAAGGGTAGCTTTGGCCTGGTCGGGCACCATTCACCATTGTTGGGTAAGGAACAACAAGAGTGAGACAAGCTCCCAATACCACCATCCTGATGCATCAAACTTTATTCATAACATTCTATTCCTCTATGGTGTAGTCTAATATGGAGGGTTTCCCTATCTTCGTGGCTGGAGAGGAGCAACCTTCTGTGCTTAAACATGATACCCACGAAGCCAGACTAGTATTGCTTACCCTCTCCTTGTAAGCATCGATATTTAGTATTACGTAGTTAAACTTTTTAAATTAATTAATTTTTATGCAACAATCATATATAAATCCACTTCAGGGATTCAACCTCTTTATGGCTTATGGATGCATAATTTTAAAATATATATTTCAAGTATCAATGCAGATGTCTTTTTTTCATTTCAAACTAAAACACACATGCAAAGTAAAATAATGATTTTTAACGACTAAATGCATTCAACCATTTGCACCATCATGTACATGTCATTCATATAAAAACAACATACATGAATCATTAACAATTGCATTTGATTCACAAGGCAGACTCTATTCATCCCCTTTATTAGGGAGAGGTCACAAAGGCAATCTAGTGCATCAACACCTTAATCAATGCATGCCTCATATTTGGCACTTAATTTTCTGCAGAAAATTGATCTTAACAATTCACATACATTACGATATTCATTTGCAAAAATGCACACAAAAACACATAAAAATTATGAATACGGGTTAACCAGATCTTGGTCTAGTGTAGAACTTGTAAAAACTCAATTTTGTCTGACTGTTATAGAGGTTAGAGAAAAGTGTACAGTTGTCAAACACAACTAAAATTTTTACAGATTACAGATAATTTTGTCAACCTTTTTTATGCATATTTTTAAAATATATGTTTCAAGTATCATTGCACATGTCTTTCTTTCATTTCAAACTAAAACACACATGCAAAGTAAAGCAATGATTTTTAACGACTAAATGCATTCAGCCATTTTCACCATCATATACATGTCATTCATATAAAAACAACATACATTAACCATTAACAATTTTATTTGATTCACAAGGCGGACTCTATTAATCCCCTTTATTAGGGAGAGGCCACGAAGGCAAGCTAGTGCATCAACACCTTAATCAATGCATTACTCATATTTGGCACTTAATTTTCTATAGAAATTTGATCTTAACAGTTTACATACATTATGATATTCATTCGCAAAAGTGCACACGAAAACAAATAGAAATTGTGAATACAGGTTAACCAGATCTTGGACCGGTGTAGAACTTATAAAAACTCAATTTTATCTGACTGTTATAGAGGTTAGAAAAAAGCATAAAGTTGTCAAACACAACTAAAATTTTTACAGATTATAGATAATTTAGTCAACTTTCTGGTGCCACAAACCGTTCAAAAAAATTCCTCTAGATGAGAGAGATATGACTGGTTTAGTGCATGCATATACTTTTTGTTTTGACTGACACGATTCAGTGCTTAATACGAGAACAGAGCTCAAAAATTCACAGAAGCTATGAAATTCTGTTAGCTTTTCAATGTAATAAATATTTTGTAAAAACTCTTCAACATGCGAGAGATACAAATGATTTATTGTTCAGGTGTCAGGCTAAAAATATGTATTAACGGGCAATATGCATTCGGGTGAGCCAAAACAAGCCACCCGAATTCATATTTCCGTTAGTTATTCTACATGAACATATCAAATAAAACTTATAAAATAATATTATATGATTTTTATATAACCTACTATAGACAAATCTCATTTTTGTAGTTGTTAGACCAAAAAATCAATCTGTCTCTTAGAACTCTATTTTCTTATAAATAGTTTCGGTATTTTTGCAATAACACACATAATAATGCATATATTTCTATGACAAAAATAATAAAAAAAAGTTAAGCAAACCATACACGTATATTTACATGTACATGAACATTAAACCATAAATTCTAACTAAAAATCTTGCAAGAAGTCAATAACCATTACATGAATTCCAAGCAATTGTGGTTTTTATTTCTGACAAAACCAACAGCATGTGTTACATTATTTTTGTTCATTTTTAAATTCAGCAATTCGACCACTTTAGGGGTAGAATAGATATTTTATATGAGAAATCAGAATCAATCCCCTTTCATTAATTAAATTTATATTTTATGAAAGCACTTCCTTTTTACAACTTCTTAATTCGGATTCAAAGACCTGATTTTGATAAAAATGATTTTGAGAGGGTTTTTTTCTAAAAACCCTGTGGTATAAGGTATGTTTTTATTAAAAATTAAAATAACTCATGTCTACGAGTTTCAACTTACGTGTAGATAATAGAACCCCCTACCTCTTTTGCAAAAACATTTCTTTTGGTTGCAAAAATGAACTCTGCAAGTGAATTGGCCATCTGATTCGCATGGTGACCATGTTAAGGTGCTTATCAAGCTCCAAACACGTACGTGGATGCACTTCTTGGTCGGACAAGAAGAAAAACACAAGGAGATGAAGAGAAATAGAGGAGAAGGAAAAAAGGACAAGAGAGAGCAAGAGGGAAAAGAAATCACAAAGATAGCTCAATTACCAAGAGAGGCAAAATGGGGGGAAAGTGTGAGCCCCTCCTCCCTATTTATAGGGTCTTGAGGTTAGGTCAAGGGTTGAGTTAATCTCAACCCTTGATCTATCTCATGCTCTCTTTCTTTTTCTTCTATATCTTCTTGTTTCCTTTTCTCTCTTTTTTTCTTATTTATTTTTTTATTTGTCATATTTAGCTTAGGTTAATATACATCATATATATATACATATTTCATACTATAGTATTATATAATACCTAAAATAAGAGGGTATGTCTGGTCGACCCCCATGGGGTTCAACCTTTCCATAAGCCAAAATATCAAACTTGCTTGCCAAGCAAGCAAGTTTGACTAGTCAAGCTTAGTCAAATTTTTATTTTATTTTTCTTTGTTTCTTTTCCTTTTCCCCATTCACCTTTCTTCTTCTTATTTTTTTCAGCCTTCCCATCCTACAAGGCTCTAGGATGGGATGTACCCCCCCCCCCCCTAAAATGGTAAATGTTGACTTTGTATTCTTGTTTTTTAGTTTTGGTAACTTTTACAACCTTATGATTTTGATTTCATTTTTACTTTTTAAAGTTGAAAAGGAGGTACCACATAGGATGGGATGGCCCACCTATGGACTCCTACAACTTTATTCAATTTAATTGAATTGTATTTTTCATTCCACTTAATTATTTTCTAATTAATTACATTTAGTATTTTGGATTTCAATTCTTTCAAAACTAGAATTTAAATTTACATGGGATTACTTTAAACACAACTCAAATTGGATTCAAATGTATGTGAATGTTTTTAAACCAAGATTTTGGCTATATAAAATTCAAATTCTTCATAAACAAATTTCGAAAGGGAAATTTCACTAGGGTCGATAGGACCCCTTTTGGCATGTGAGTGTATTTTCTACATTTTTTCTTTAAGTCTTACATAATATATAGTATAATAATTAGTACATATTAGCATTATCAATTTATCATATATAAAGACATTTTAAAAAATTAACAAAAAAAATCTCGAAAAAAATGCAGGTATTATATGTCATGTCTTCCAAGGTGATGGTCAACTCAAATTCCAAGAATTGGAAAGTGTTCATTGCAAGTTTCTAAAGCTGCATCATAGAATCTACGAGACTATGTCCAATAGTTCATAGTGCAACCTTTGAGAATCATCGAAAGTAAATTTGATCCAACTGGTCCTTTTGCTCCCCTGATAGCATTATGAACCACTTGTGTGCTTGGAACCAAAAGAACTGATTGACAAACATTGTGGATCATCTACTATTTGTGGTTGCAGATCCTCAAATGATAATAGAATTTGCATGGAATCAGTTACATATCACATATTAATCATTGAATATAATACTAATTTTTTTCATAATTTTAGTAGACTAGTTACAATTGCATACATTAACAAGGATTTGAATGAAACAAGTCGTATATTACACATCAATCATTGAATATAACACTAAAATTAATTCATTTTATTGGACTATATATAATTGTACACATTAATAAATAATGTATCCACTATTTATATACATCATGCATTGAATACATGATCATGAATTGTGATATTCAAACTAGTTATCTTACAAACATATTTCACATGCAATCACATATCACACATCAATCATTAAATATAACACTAAAATTGATTCATTTTAGTATACTAGATATAACTGCACATACTAACAAATAATTGATTCACTATTGCATACCTATCAATCATTGAATACATGATCATGAATTACAATATTCAAATTGGTTATCTTACAAACATGTTTCACACACATTCACATATCATAATTTAATCGTTGAATATAGTATAAAAATTGATTACATTTAAGTTTACTAGTTACAACTGCACACATTAACAAAATACTGACTCACTATTGCATACACATCAATAATTGAATACATGATAATGGATTGTAATATTCAAACTGGTTATTTTGCAATCATATTTCACACACTCACATATAACAATTTAATCATTTAATATAACATTAAAATTAATTGTAAACATCTTACAAACATGTTTCACTATTGTATACACCAACAAATTAAGAAAGAATTTGTCAACAAGCACTTGACCTTATGAATAGTTGTGACATCTTTGTGGGAGCATGCACTTCTTCCTCCATGGGGATGATCTTCTCTCTCTCCCCCCTTTTTCACCCTCTTATCATTTTCATCATCGACCTTAGTCGCCTCTCTTCGCTTAGTATCTTCCTCTACCCTCTCACCATCCACACCCTCACTCTCCACTTCAGCTTTTGCCTCCTCTCTTTGTTGAGGTTCATCATCTGCCCTCTCGCCACCAACAACCTCACTCTCCTCCTCAGCCTTGGCCTATTTATTTATTTAAGGCAAATCTTCTCTTGTCCATATTTTCTTCTACTTCAACCTTGACATCATCTTCTTGATGAAGCTCTTCCTCTACCCTCTTCATCCTTATGGTATTCACCATTTCCTTCTCTATCTCATTATTGCCCTCCTTCTCTATCTCATTATTGTCAATGCATCTAGCTACTATATCCATCAGTCAAAATTGCATGTTAGAAACTATCAAGGAATCCAATCAATAGCTCTTTATACTTCATGACCATTGATTACTCACTAACATCCCCCTCTTTATATGCTTCCTGGATAGGGAACATGATTGTGGATACAAACGAATCAACCTTTTTTGCAGCAGGTTTTTTTTCATGAAGCCTTCTTTTTCAGTGAATATGTGTGAGTCTTCTTATTTGATCGCAACAATCTCAGTCTCATCTTACTAATATTGTATTTTTTTAATTATATCAAAAACTCATGCTCTTAACCATGGAGCACGTTCCTTGCTCTTTCGTACCTCATAGTATGAACCATAAGTTAATAGGTATTGTTAAAAAAAAATAGTAGTCAAGAGAGCAACTTTTGTATATTATACAAGGTTTATGGTAGAAAGTAAATTCAAACGGCCTTTTTGTAGCATGTACATATCCTATATTTATCGTTGATCCAGCAATAGGTGTTGGTGCTTCCATGACACTTTGTTTACTCATCATCTTTATAATAATACAAGATGAACAATTTTCTATATAACCAAATTCAAGGATAGAGGTAAACAGTCGAGCAAAGGAGACTCTCATGAAATCGAATTACAAAAAAAATAGACTATTGAAAATAGAAAATTAACTTTAAAATTATGTCATTGTTCTCTAGTCACCTTTATAATATAAGATAAACAACCAAATTCGATGATAAAGGCATACCAAATTAAGAAAAAAAAAGTAGGCAAAGGAAACTCATATAAAATTGAATTAAAAAAAAATAGAATAAGTGATTGAATATGCAAAAATAACTTAAAAATAATGTCATTATTTCACAAAATAACTTATTCAACTATTATAAAGATCAAAATTTATTCACGTCGATGATGTGCGGATGCTAAAAAACTTGCCACCAATGATATACCACCACGCGATGGAGACAAAGTAAGAAAAATAGCATATTACTAGAAAAAATTGACTGGAGAAACAAGTTAGTGACCACACAGATTGGGGACCACAAAACCCTTACTAAGAATAACTATTTTTATGTGAAAATGGTCTTCAAATATGAAACAGAGCTTTCATACATACGAAGCGACACATTTAACGCTTGTCTGAAGGTTCACAAAGGTTACGCATAAGGATGAGGAGATTCGCAGAAACGGTATTAAAATTTTGCAAATGATATGTTGAATATGCAAATATTCTTAATGTCCGCAACTGAGGTCAGAAGTTTTGCATATTCAGAGGATGTTCACAAATCTTCTTGCAAACGTCAAGTGAAAATCCGCAAATATGTGGAGGACATTTGCATGCAAAAGTAAGAACATTCATATCTTAATTATATTTGTTTTGCATTAACAGGGGTCCTACATATAACACTTGTGAATGCAAAACTTTTATAAATATCTCAATTAAAGGAGGTTCGCATGATGCCTGCACAAATGTCAGGATTGTCACAAATGTATGGAGCAAACTTGTTAAGCTACAACTTTTCGATTCTAAAAGGTTCGTATCGAGCTTGCGAATTGTAGTTAAAGGAGATTCACTTGGTACCTGTGTGAAGGTCATGACATCCGCAAATGTGTTATGCGAACTTGTAATCAATAAATATGCAAAGGTAATAAAGACATTCGCAACACATATTTGCAAATTTAGACATATTTTCTGACGTACGTCAAAACTTTGTGAGTTTTTTTAGTTAAAAGAGGTTTGCATGGTATCTGCGTGAAGGTCATAACGTTCGCAAATATGTGACGTGAACATGCAATCAGCAAACATGTGAAAGTAGTAAGGACATTTACAATACATATTTGTAAATGTCATACAGACACTTGCAGACGTATGTCCTGACTTTAAACAAGTTTTTAGTTAAAAAAGATTTGCATAACTTTTACACGAATGTCAGGAATACCACAAATATATAGAGTGAACATGTTGAGCTAACTTTTAAATTGTAAAAAGTTCGCAGCAAGGTTGCGAATCTCACAAGATTTACACATTTCATATGTGAATCTCCTGTATTGAGACTCAAATTACTCGGATTTGCAAACTTTTTTGTAAATTTCATCATGTTCATGAAATGTTTATTTGAATCTTCTTTTTATTGAGATGTTGTAACCTTCATATGAGGTATATCTACCGCACGAACATTAACTGGTTCACTTGTACTAGAGTAAAAATGTCTTTAAAAAATTGAGAATTAAAATTTTAAACATGAAAAGGATTTCAACAAATTACTAGGCATTTTTGAAATCACAAAGACAGTACGATCATATTTTTTCTTTTTTTTTAAACTACATTTACACATGGCTCAATAACGTCGTATCATTGTCAATCCAAAAGAATTAACAAATTTTCTAAAGTGTGGGTCCCTATAACTGGTGGGCTATGTTAAGGCTTAGATGTCAGTAAGGCTGTCAACGGTCCAGTACCTGACCCCACTGAACCTGCCCAAATAACTAATCATGGGGTTCAGGTTTTGTCGGACCATGAAAATGGAATCCCAAACTCGGACCTAATTTCAAAATTTTATTTTTATTAAATATACATATAAAATACTCAGGTCAGGTCGGGTGGCAAAAATCATGACCCAAACCTGGCCGGAATATTGCTGGGTCAGGTTCGAGTAAATATTATTCGGGCCAGCATTTTTCATGCCTATACACGGGAATTCGGGTTCGGCTGCATACACACCCGATCCCTCGATGGCTGCAATGTAATTTACAAGAGTCACACAAGTGTTGGAACATTACAACAATACAAAATTCTATTGAAGGTATAGTATACGTATGATTCCATTCAATGAAAATACTCTCCAATGGTTAGCCGCTCTTCTTTCTTCCCTTTCATCTGTTTGTTTCCTTTTTTCACATTTTCGAGGAGCCAGGCGCACACCCACAAATCCTTATTGGTATAGAATCCAGTTATGTACAAGAAAGTGCAATTTCTCCCTTCGAAGGACGAGTTATTAAACTCTCTCCAACCCAACAAAAACGAGCGAAAAAAAAAAAGAGAAAAATGTAAGAAGGAATTAGAATGAATCCTTAGCAGCCGTTGCTTCCACTGATACATTTTCCATGGTTGCCTCAGCCTGCAAAATTAGGACCAATGAGTTCGTTTAGTTGATTGGTAATTGTAAATAAATAATCAAGCATGGTTCCTGTTATATCATAAAGTAGAACTCATTAGTACTTAATTATCATAAATTTTTTTATTAGATCCTGTTATATAGATTTTAGAAAAAAATGTAGCTCGATGACCAGAAGATTAAACTTATAATGTGACCTCTGTGATTTCCTGATTGCTGTTCAAGTGGCAACAGTGCATTTCATCCCAAACTTCTGAATCAGACTTGCCTTCCCATGCTCTTGATTGCCGAAACCAGCAGTTGATCACCAACAATTGATCTTACTTTTCTAATGAGAACATCTTTGCTGATCTTCCCAGCCTGGAAAAGAGATGAGATCACAAGTGGTTCAGATAAGTAAGCCTTTTTCATACCTTTTTTAACCTTATTAGGTAACAATGAAAGAAGAAAAATGTTTGCAGATGCATTACCCTGTAACCACTGTATAAGAAGTCCAATGCTTTGGTCTTAAAGGTGGGAAGTGACTTCTGTAATGCAGCAAACAGATATGGAAATGACATCCTTGAATGCGGAGCAGTTCTAGTCTCCAGTGGTGGATTGTTCTGTAGAGCAATTATAATCTTAACAAAGAGAACTTACATCTCACACCTTAAACATGAGAAAGAGAGAGAGAGCATACAGGTCTGGAAACCGCCTTTACTTCATCAGCAAAAGAGAAAGGAACTTCACATTGATGAGATATCCTTAGCATAGAGTTTGTAGCATTTCCAACTGCTATAAACAGACAAGTATGAAAGAAATCCCTTTTCTAATATGGCAAGAACGAAAGGTTCTAAGAAGAACCAGAAGTAAAATCAAATGAATTTTAGAGAAACTATACCTTGGTGCTGAGGGAAAGACTTGAAGCTCACAATATATTCAGGAAGAATGTGAGAATTCATATTAGTATTCCACATGATGTATCTCTTTGAATTCATCACATCATCTACACCATTATCAAACTCTTCACAGCTGGGATGGGCCTGTTCAGATCCAAGCTGAACTTCCTCAATATTACCCATTATGATGCGGCATAATATGATATATCTTTCCCCATTATCATCAGGCTCGGCCAAGGATGCACTGAAAAGAAATTCAAGAAAAGCTGTTAGAGATTCTGTAGAAATCCTTCTTATGGTTCTCTAGACTGAAAAAACAGAAAAAAAATCATGCAAATCATAAGCTGTAATTTTATTTATAACACTAGGCATATAAATATATAAGAGTGCCACTACTGTTTTACTAGAAAAGAAAAGCCATGGATAATTCTTTCAAATGCCTGCCTCAATTTTGAGCTTGAAACAGATGAAAGAAAATGGATTAAATATCATTGGAAAATCTCCTATGCAACTAATCAATCATAAAGATATCCATTTTCATGCGCTTTAAGGAAGCTGAAGGCTCGTAAACTAGAATTAATGACTATAAATTACCTCAAATAGGAATAACTTGCAGGTGAAAGATTGATGCCAACACCAAAAGCTTCAGAGCCAGAAGAAATGTTGGGCTGCCCAAAACCATGCAACACAATGGTGCCTACATTCTTGGCTTTAGTTCCATACCAAGCATATCTTATATTGGTATGCCCACGAGCAGCTTTTGTTCTCTCTGCAGCCCTTTTAAACTCTTGAAAGCGAGCACCACCAGAAGGACATCTATATACAGCAGTAACAAAGGTCTCCGATGGCAACTTCCTCATTCCTCTGAGGAAGACATCCTTCACTATATTGTAAGCTCTAACATTTTCTTCCAATTTCAAGATCAACCCTTTCATGAAAGGAGCATCCATTGGAACCGAAACAGCTCTGGCCCGACCATCGCCCGATCGGCTGCTACAAGTCGCCGGCTGCAATTCTGCTCTAGGACTAGGCAATAAAGCATCAGATTCAGCCATATCAACTGCACCATTGTCCCCACGAACCCTCAATTCAATTTCCATCTTCAGATGCGAAGAAGAGCCGCAATCTGCGCAATTCTCCCCTGCAAACAGTTCAGGGAAGAAACAACGCCCTTCTACATCAATCCAAGCAATCCATCTATGAGAACCATGCTGCAAATCAACCTCCAACATCCTTAAGAAATCAACAATCAAGGAAGAACCCTTTGTCTCAATATGCACTGCAGCTCTGCTATTCACAAAGGCCTCTCTCAAGGCTCTGAAGATATCATCCGGGTAGTCGTTCCACGCAGATTCACCATAAAACATCACCCTGGAAGGCACCTTACTCTTTCTAAAATTCTCACGATTCCTTGCTAGTGCTCGATGATGACAGCACCCAATTTCACTAAGATCTCTCTCACATCGACCAATTTCATGGCATGAACTTCCTGAATTCAGATTCTCACCAGATACCAATGCACGAATGCGCTTGGCAATCGTCCTTGCTCTGTTTCTCCTCACTGAACTCATCTCTTTCTGAAAAAAGACACCCAGTTCCAGAAATCAATTCACTTCAACGACTCAATATTTTAAACTACAAAATACGCTCAATCATACAGAGAGGCACACAGAAAACCATTAACTTCAATAACCCAATATTATGAACTTCGAAATAAGCACACCCACACACAGAGAGAGAGAAGAAACCGACAATTATGAAAGAAAAAACTAAAAAGAAAAACAGAAACAATTCACGAATTCAGTAATAAAAGAACGCAACAAATAGAGAACAGAGCATCAAGAAAAAAGAAGGAAAATCTCAGTTCAAGAAAAGCCATCAATATTTTTTTAAAAACTAAAATTTCTTTAAAAAACCAAGAAAAACCAAGAATCTCAACAACCAGAAACTCCTAAACTTATAAAAAATCAAGAGAAGAAAAAAAAAACAAAAAGAAAAGAAGAAAAGATTGAGAAACAAGTACCTTCAGCACAACCATCACCAAGGAAGAGAAGAAATATTCTTCCAAACACAGAAGTGCTCACGTAGAACCACGCATGAATGATCAAATCAGAAGATTTGAGATTGGCTCTCTAACAGAGAGAGGGAGAGAGAATGGTCGGAGGAGATCGAGGGTGTTAGGCGGCGAGCGCCTCAATCTTAAATAGCCGTTGGAGGACAGAGGTGTCCGAGAACCGACTACCGTTCGCGGGGACGGTCGTGGGAGACGTGGTCCGGGGTCTCTTTGACGGTTTGACTCATGCTTGCAAACGAAGTTAACCAACCACGTGGTTGATGTTTGTATGAGAAGTAACGGAAGTCAACTCACTATTTTAATTATGGTCAAAGCATTGAAAAGATCTCCGTGGGCCGAGCCTGCCCTCCCCACCACCACCGTCTTAAATTTCTTTTACCCAACTGAAGGTATGGCTCTTTTACCCAACCAAAGGGTCTATAATTATACCAGGTACCGGATCGACACAACCCAAACTCCAAATCTACCTAAATAATATTCGTATATATATATATATATATATGTATATATATATATATATGGGTCGGTGTTAAATCCATTTCGTGTTAAATCGTGTGCTAAATAGGTTTTGCAGACTTTTTTTATTTTATTTTTCAAGTCTGACCGTACAGATGTGATCTATGTACATAGGGATCAGCTCTTTAAGCATTTGATTCCAACACATGGGTGGGTTTTTATAAAGTTCAAAAAATCAACGGGTCCAAAATCTTTGTAAAATTTTGAGGCTCCAAACATCACTTTTTTCATCGAAAGCAGATGATCCAGGTGTGAATTCTTAGTAAATCGACCATGCCCAATACATTTATAGGGCCGGAACTGTATAAAAAGCACCCCAGAAGCTGAAAACCCCATTTAGCATGCGGTTTAGCACCAAATGGGTTTAGCACGGACCCATTACTATATATATATATAATAAGTAAAAATGAACTTCTGAAATTATAAAGATTCGGGTTTGGGATTTTATTTGCATGACCTGACATGACCCGAACCCGACACTTTGATACTTGGGTGGGTTCGGGTACACCCTGATGGGGTTGGGTACCCAACCTGTTGACCGTCCTAACCACAGGGTACAAATGGATCGGGTTGGTCAGATATGCGAACAACATTTTTTATTTTTTTTGATACAGGCACTTCAACCAAATCCGCATGTGTATTTACGTCAGATTTGGACTCAATTAATCAGATCGAGATTTTTTTTTTTGGATCCTGTTAGAATCAGTATCTAGGTCGGATTTATACCCAAACTCGGATCAGATCTGATCCTTTTATAGTTTTTAAAGTAAAGTGATTGTTTTAATTCTTCTTTCATCCGATCCACAGGTACCAAATATATTTTGGATATGGATCACTATTGCGTATATTTCAGATCTGGACTCAAGGATAATGATATTCACAAAAATATTGCTAGAAAATGCCAATTGATGAAATTGCAACATACGTACTGAACATGGCATGATTTTATCAGTTGAATGAATGTATCATCCTTTGTCATAGTATATTTGATTTTATTGGTGTCTTTTAAGGAAATAAAGTCTCAATTCAATATTCTTAATTTATTTTAGAGAAAGATTTTGACAAAAGCACAAAAATTGAAATATCTTTCTTTCTAAAAGACAAAAGAAAAAAAACGAACTTACAAGAGGCTTCTCACCACCCTCTTTGAACAAAGTTCACTTTTTATCCAAAAAATAGAATCCACCATATATATATATATATATATATAAGGGGCGGAGCCAAAAATCTGAACTAGGGTGGGCACAAACTCTTGGGATGGGAAACGACAGGAACAATTTGCTGTTTGACTTGGCTCGACTAAGAAATTGAGCTTAGCAAGCCAAGCTATTAGCTAGCTCATTTAGGTAAATGAGCCGAGCACGGACATGGAAAGCTCGATTGGCTTGACTCGTGTGGGTCATTTTACATATTATATATTTATATATACTTGTATATTATATATTTATGCATATATTATATATTACATGCATAAAATATATATTATATATGTTTTGTACATGGATTAAACATATATTTATATGTATTATACATATATATTTATATATTGTAAATCTTTAAAAAATACGCACAAATAATTTTTTTAGAAGCCGAGCCAGCTTGTGATTGGCTCACAAAGAGAATGAGTGGAGCCTTAACGAGCCAAGCTTGAACCGTCTAAGCTCAGCTCATTTACCAGCCCTAGCAAACCCCTTCATTGGGGAGACTTTTGGGTTGAGAGAGAGAGAGAGCCGGGTAGAGGGGACCGTCCACCCCTGACCTGAATCCCTTATTCGGGACTTTTTGGGTCAGCGCGGGCATGTGCCCAACCTGTAGAGAGAGAGAAAGAGAGAGAGAGAGAGAGAGAGAGAGAGAGAGAGAGAGAGAGGTGAACATATTAGGCCTCATTTCTTACTCTGCTTTATTTTTCCCCATGGTTTTGAAGTGTTTTATGATAGATCTGAACCGTTAGATGTGTTTCACATGCTAAATCGAAAAAAACATGTTTTTATAAGCTGAGAAAAATTGGTACCTTCATAGCCATTGATTTTACAGCACCGAAAAAACCTGTATACAGGTCAGATTCTAGTGAACCGAAAGTCGGTTCCCACTAAACAAAACCTATAGATCACATCTATGGTGTTAGATGTGAGAAAAAAATACCAAAAAAATGGAAATTTTGAGAGAGCAGAATGAGAAAGTGTGCAACAACTCATTATTTATGTATATATATATATGTGTGTGTGTGTGTGTGAGAGAGAGAGAGAGGTCTTGTCAACTTAATCGTCCAAATGAGTAAGAAATCATATGTGTGGGTCATATCGACCCAGTCGATCTTCATAGATGGACTCAATATGGTCCACAAGCTAAGAATTGGCTTTTGGGTCATGTTTTTTTATAAAAAGAATAAAATGACTTCATGAGCTCAGAATTATCGCACAATGTAAGCTTTTGATTTTTTTTCAAACCTCATAAAATTGTGTTTACATGTCTACTTTGAGGAGTGAATTCCCAATAAACTGCACTATGTTAATCACATTAAGGTTAGTTTCATAAAAAACAACCAAAATATGAAAAAACTCAATTATATGTAATAACGATATGTGACCAAATGTTAATCACACTCACACATGCACACACACACACACAATTTGATACAATTAACCGCTATTGAAAGTGAGCTATGTTCCCTTCATAGAATAAATATAAAGAATTAAGATGATCTAAAAATGACCATATTGTATGGCAAAAATGAAATGTTATGACCTTTTTACCCTTAGCACATATGAAACTCAGGAAGCTTGTGTGGTATATCGATTCGCTCATCGAGTATCGCAAACTCTTACTTAAAAATTAGTCTGCACATGTTTTTTTTTTACGGACATCACGAACTTTGCATAGTTATATTTGCGAACATTTTGTTAAACCCAAACCTTGAAACTTTGCAAATACCTGGCTAAGTCCGCATATATAATACGAAATTTGCATAAAAAATGTGTGAACCTTCTGTTAAACTGAATCTCGTAACCTCACAAATATTCTACTTAATCTGTATATACCTGACAAAATTTGCATAAAAATATTTGTGAACCTCTTCTTAAACTAAACATCGTAACTTCACAAATACTGGACTAAAGTTACATATATGATACTAAATTCATTAAATATTGTGTGAACATCCTTTCGGTAACAAGAAGATCCACAAATATATGACTATCTTCGTAAATATTTGGAATGTGACCCTGTGTAACTTCGCATGCTTGTTGAATCATATATAAACTTGTTTTTCTTATTTTTTTTTTTTTATATTTAGAAAAAAATGTATTTTCTCTATAGAACCCTCATCATAGTTCCTCTCCTCTTGTGACAAAGCTAGGTTGCTTTTTTATGCTGCATTTCAACAAGGTTGTGGTATCATCCTTCTCATCGACTTCTCAGATTAGGTTGAAAGGTGAGTTTCATACAAACAATATATATACATATTGTGTTATTTTACTTCAAACTTTTTTTTTAGATATGATCATTTAATAGCACTATGTATATTTGTGTTTAGTTGTTGTTGATGTTTTTTATATATTTTCTGTGTTTTATTTAATATTTGCTACCAGATTTACTATTTAGGGTTTACTTTTTTTAGGTTTTTTTATAGATATATATTTGTTTGTATTGTAAATGATTTATATTTTTTTGCTTGCCTTTCTCATTTTTTAGTTAATATTTGTTGTTGTTTTGTTGGTGTAATAGAGCTAGGGTTCATTATGCAAAAGCATCGAATATGGTATAATTGGTTTTTCAAAGTGGTTATTGTAGGCAGTTATATTAATTGAATGTACTAAGTGTATATGGATGATCTTTTCTCACATTCTATTTCCATTAGATGAATGATATGTTTTTGTTGTTAGTATATGTAGTTAATGATGGCCTTTGAAAGGGTTAAAATATATTGTTATTGCACTGATTTTCTTACTTGGAGATCTATAGTTGCCTTTAAAAATAGTAGCTATAAAGAATTTATATCTATAATCACTCATAAAATTGGATATACAGAAGAGTCAATGATCCTCTTGTATAGTTGTTCTTCGAACGTAGATAGCTAACGTATATGAGTAGTTATGTTGGACGATGATGATGTACAATCGATGTTATTTAGCGACAATGTTTACTCAGTTTCTCGCAAAGGTAAAAAAGAAGTTGCTTGTGAAGTTAAACAAAAAGCGATTGATGAATCAAATTATGAAAATCCTGTGGAGGATGTACATTTATTGGAGGCACCATCTATCGTGCTCAGTCCTTTGGCGATCATTCAACTATCTCAAACAATGAATGATATTGATGTCCCAAACATTGAACTCAGGCACATTGAGGGCATACAATTGCCTGAGTTGATTAGGGATATAAAAGTTCGATGTACAGACAATGAAGAACGAACAATTAATGTTATACATGATTAGAGGATCACTGTGGATGATGTAAAATTGTGGGCAAATTAGTATCAGTGATCTTCATCGCAATAATTTGAATGACATTCAGCCTTCCTGAGTAGATAATAGAGCTAGATACAAGTTGTTGAACTTTGTAATTTATTCTTGAAATATAGGTATAATGATGAATGAAAAGTTTTTATGGTTAATCTTGAATGTTGAATGCATGAAAGCAAATAAAGTGATAGATACAATAAATTTTAATTTAGTTTGTGCAACCAAACAATCAATTTATGGTAGCAGCAATCACATTGACAGTGGAGAATCAGATGATATCTATACCATGTCAATGGGAGAGGACGAAAACGATAATGACATTTGACAAATAATGGTGGGTAAAAGTGATACACAAATGAAAATTGAAAAGTCAAACTCTTAGTATATTGGTGTTGTTAGAGGTATTTATTCATTTATTATACTTAAACTTTTGATTTATACTCAAACATTATTTAACATTGTTAATGTATTATACTGTATATTAATCATTGTATTAATCCTTGCAAGTTTGGATATGAGAACACATATCCATTGCAAATCCCTCTATATGTGACTGTCTTCATAAATTTTCACTTGTTGCAATATAGAGTCGGTCACGCAATAAAGAGGTGACTGATCGAAGAGTAGTGAGTCCTCACATGGGACGTGCTAAATGCGTTACATCGTTGTGCAGGCTGACCAAAGTAGATGTAAGTATTATTGATGATATTTCCTATATTTTTATATATAATGTGATATAATGCGAAGAGTAGTATTGTAAATTTGAATGTAATAGGTGAATTATGTAAATGTTGAAGTTTTTTATGAAATTATAATTATAGATTATAATTGTAAGCAGGTGAATTGTGTAAGAGTTGTAAATTTGATTGTAATAGGTAATTTTTATATTTGTATATTTTAATTATAGATTATAATTATAAGCAGGTGAATTGTGTAAATGTTATCAATTTGATTTGAGTAGATAAAACTATATATTTATGAAGATGCGGAAGTTCACAAAAATAATAGGCAAAAATGACCAATAATTGTGAGGATGAGAAAGTTTGCATAGAATAATAAGCAAGAATAATAAATATTTGTGAGGATAAGAAAGTTTACATTCATTATTCATGAACAATGGCCAATATTAAAGAGGATGTGGCCGCAAAATGAATTTGTGAATAGTTGATAATTTTCTTGCTACAAAGAGTTGTGAGGAATGTGTCTTTCGTAAAAAAAAATATGCAATTGGGAAAAATCGTACATTTTTTGTTATGGATTTTTTTATTCTCACAACTCTTTGTTGGAGAAAAATAGCATATTTTAGATAAACTAGCAAATGTATTGGTCAACTATTCGTAAATGCGTTTGTGAACTTTCATATCGTTGCAAATATTGGTCAATGTTCGCCTATATTTTATGCAAACTTTCTTTTCCTCGCAAATATTGGTCATTGTTCACCTATATTATATGTAATCTTTCATATCATCGCATTTACACAATTCACTTGTTTATACTTCCGCCTATTTACAATTACACAATTCACATGTTTACAATTACACAATTCAAATTGGCAGCATTTACACTATTTACATATGGGATGAAGTTAAACATACAAAATTTACATAAGCTCATTAATTGTTTAACGAACATCCTTCACTTAAAAAACTTAATTTAAATATTTAAAGAACATCCAAAATTTAAATTTAAATTTATAATTTATATCCTTAAAGTTTAAGGATTCGTACAAATTTGCATTGACTATTTGAAATAAACTCCATATAATTATCCAAAGCTCAGCTATCAAGACCTCACCAGCTGACACCTCACTAATTGATGTCTCCTCAACCTCTGTCTTTTCATTAGCCTTCATACCATTTTTATTTTATTGCAGTTTATTTTTGTTCTTTGCCTCTCTGTCGGCCTTCCTTTTGTCACCCTCTATCGATGGAGCAATGTGTGAGACATTATTTAGCATTAGAAAAAATGGATATTCATTACATGTAGTTTGATATGATTCAATTATGAAGAACTTATCGCAATAATCCTCTAGTAGCTTGCCCTTATACAAAATGCATGTGATCGCATGTTCGCAAGGAATCCTGTTAACCTGATACTCTTCACAAGAGCACAAGTGCTTTTGAAGATTAACATTGTTATTATGAGATCGTTGGCAATGCACTACTTGCACACATAGTTGTGTCTTTCTCTTCAATTCCTTTAGTTTTTCTTTTACCTTCAGCACAATAATGTCTGACATATGTTGTCTAGTATTCTTTGTTTTTTCAAAAAAAAAATTATCAACATGAGACGAATCCTTTCAATAAGAGGAATTAGGGGCTTGTCACGTATGGCGAGAATCCATGAATTAAAGTTATCTACTATATTAAACATTAAGCACTCATATCTTTTCATCGAAAAGTGACTATTAGCCTAATCTGTTTTCACGTCAATGACAACATAATTGTATATGGCTTTGTCTTGCTCCCAAAAATTTTAAAGAAAATAATTGCATTGTCATCTCATGACTACGTGATCTGCACCCTACCAAAGTGCATTGAGTGGTAAACCAAATTTTCTGCACTCTACCAAATTGCATTGAGTGGTAAACCAAATTTCTTAGAAAAGCTCTCTGTCAAATACTTCATGCAATATCTAACACGACATGTCAGCCATGTATGGGGGACAACATACTTTAGACCTTCATGTCAATCTGAGATAACTGTAAGCTCTAATTTCTATTTATATCTGTCAAAATGTATGAGTTCTTCTTTTAAATGCTTCAAAAATCACGCCCATGAATTCTTCTACTCTTTATAAACAAGTGCAAATACTATAAAAAAATATCTCATCACAATGATCAATACTATGGGCCGACAACAAGATACTCGTGTATCTTTCTTTTAGGAATGTGTCATCTATCATAAAAAATTAGAGGACATTCTTTTAAAAACGCATCGATACTTGGATGAAAGGATAAGAACAAGTATTAAAATTGATCTTTCTGATCGGTCTAAATGTACCCTAGCGATCATTGGTTAGCCTTCATCAAATGATCTATAGGCAGAAAGCATCATAAATGACTCTTCGAATAAACTATATAGTTCCTCCTTAGTTTGTTCTCATCCATGTCATGCTTGTTTGTAAGTAACCTGCATACCTTCCTCATCACTAATGTCTTTCATGATTTTTCTTAGGGTTGTCTTTGGGTTATCATGCATGTGTTTGTGAATAACACTTGAAATTCACTTGAAAAGTATTTTTTTTACTATAAGGTTGTCCACTGATCCACCACATATATACTCACTTTGATACTTCATCACTTGAAAGAACTGTGCTTCGCGTACCTTTATACAATGGATCTTTCAAGAACAATCGATCGTAGTATGTAGGTTCTTTCTCGTGCATATAACAATGACTCTGTTATTATAACTCTTTAGGAATTTTGCTTTATAGTTATTCCTGATCACATGATATTTCAAAAACTTGCGATAGTTTTAGAGATCATTAAACCTTTTGTCAAAAACAATTTCTCAATCATTTGCGTCTGATGTTAACCACTGAAATTGTTTACAATCATTAAATTGTTCGTCATGCAAATCGTCATACAAATGAGATGTTTCTACTTCAATGATTTTCAATTGTTCTTGATTATAAGATAATCCATTGAACAAGAACCTATTCAACCATGCATTATTGGTATAATAACATAAAACAGTTGTACTGCCCAACAAATATTCATATAACTGATACAATATACCAAGGGTTCAACTTCTCAAATGTCATTTATGCATTTGTTTCACCTGTCATTATTTGTCTCATGTTATCACTGTATTCGTTCTCTTTCATCGACATGCTATAGTCATCATTATTGATATCATCTGATTCTTTATTGTCAACATGATTGTTGTTACCACTAATTGATTATTCAGATGTACAATCTAAATCAAAATTCATCATACTTATCACTTTATTTGCTTCCATGTATTTAACATTCTTGTATTTTCAATATTCAAGATTAAACATAAAAAATTTCATATTCAGCATTGTACTTATATCTCAATCATAAATTACAAATTTCAACAACTATATTGGAGGGTCGTTGACTCTTTCATATATTCGGTTTTACAAGACATCAAAGTCATAAATTCTTTATGGCTATTATTTTTGGAGACCATTATAGGTCTCTAAGTATGAAAATCAGTGCTAGGATAATATATTTTAACCCTTTCATAGGTCATTATTAATTGTCTACACCAATTACAAAAACATATCATTCATCTAATAAAAATAATACGTGAAAAAGATCATTCATATACACTTAATACATTCAATTAATATAACTACCTACCACAACCACTCTGAAAACCTACTATCCCTATTTAATGTTTGTACATAGTGAACCCCAACCCCATTACACCAACACAAAAATAACTAATATCCTTCCTTGTTTTAAGAGGAGAGGGCAAAACTCCCTCAAACATCAAAACAAGTTCCAAAGGGATGCAATGATGTGGTATCTCTTCCATCTGTCCAGTGTTTGCATGAGCGCTTTGCATTTCGTAGATAATCTCGTGCAATCAAACACACCTTGAAATGTGGGGAGAATAAGGTGCAATGAGATTGCAGACTTTTAGTGTACCGCTATACCTGATCACCCTACATGATTGCCTGGGCTCACAGCTGACATTCTGTATCCCAAAGACGAAGGATGATGCTTGGGCTCACAGCTGTCATTATGCATCCCAAAGGCGGAGGATGATCTGGTGTGTCTGTACAGTAAAAGTGTCTTGATTCTCCCTTAAATGACATCGAGCTAAAGGAACATCATGAATTTAAGACTAACAGGCACCAGCTTGACTTGGGGGTAGTGATTTAGTAACAGTAGGCGGCAAAGTAGCTTTGTTATCTATTCCATTGAGAACTGCAGATTTTTTGGTACATCACATTCATGCATTTACGATCCATGTGAGGTCTCATGCTGTGATGCTGAAGCTGGGCGTACTCTCTGGTGAACCGGTTAGGTAAAAAAATGTCAAAAGAAAGTTTACTACAGTAAAAAAAGAGAAAATCCGTTTGCTGCATCTCCTATTTTCCTTCTCAAAAAAAAAGTTAACTATCGTAAGAAGTTTTCTCTCTCAATAGCAAACTTGCAAATAGTCATATGAATAGGGCTATCAATGGGTTGGGTTTCACTCAAATCGTTCCCATGCCAAACTCTGTTGGGTCAGGGTTTGGTGATAAAGGAAGCCTAACTGGAATTTGGGTCGAACCCAAACAGTCCAATTAGTATATGGAGTCAAAGATGGTTTATTAAATTTCATACCAGATCTAGGTTTCGACCTGGGTTCCAATCAGGAATCACAATTTTTCAATATAAAAAAAAATGTTAGGGTTGCCTCTTGTGGCTGTAGATTCATGTGGTGATTGGTGGTGAAAATTATTAGGAAGGGATTTCTGCATGAACATGTTAACACAATAAGTCGGTGATACTTGTGTTATTTGAGGATGCACCATTATGTGTTTTTGTTGCGTATGGGCCCAAGATTCTCACTAGAGTTGCTTGTGTTATTTATGGCTTGTTTCGTGTGTGTATGTGTTTTTACTGTGGTTAATTTTTTTCTGTATGGGTAAACAGGTTGAGAGTCTTTTTTTTACTGTAGTAAAACTTGTGTGTAGGTAAATGGTTCGTGTTACTGTGTGTGTGTGTGTGTGTGTGTGTGTGTGTGTGAGAGAGAGAGAGAGAGAGAGAGAGAGAGCACCTTGGGACTCTAAAGTGGCTTTACCGGAAGAATCGGTTCTACCGGTAGAAGCCATCCCTGGATAAATTCCATTGGTGGTGGACACTATTGTCACCACCAAGTGGTAGCTAAAGAATTTTTTAAGGGCCAAGTATTGTATATTTGCACCTTGATGAATGAGACAAACCATGTGTAAATTCACTACTAGAAGGCTCAAATCTGTGCATGATATAAAAGAATATATATATATATATATATATATATATATATATATAGGAAAATAAACGGTTCGGATTCAGGTTTGATGCAACTCATACCAAATCTGACTAATTGGATATTGGCTAATCAGATTAGAATTTGGATTCTGATTTGGATGGGAAAAAGCTAATACCAATCCTAAAAAAATTGCATATTGGATTCAGTCATGAAAATCTTAATCCGAATCCAAATTCGATTGCTAAGCAGATTCAGTTTTCTTAACCAAATCCAACTAACTGTATTAGTAATCGGGTTAGATATCGAATATATCCTATCCATTGACATTCGATATGTGTAAGGCGGATTTGTATGAAAAGCGACATTTAATGCGTTTCCATTGGGTATTGCTTATCGATACGCTTTCTTAAATAATATTTATGCAGATTTTAATGGTACACTTTAATAGTGATCGAATGGGAAATATCAGAGGAATTGGTATGGCCCTTTGAGGAAAAGTCGTGACTTAAACAAAGTCCTTTTTCCTGGTCATGGATTCTGTTCCGTTCTTTCAATCATGGACATATGGGGAAGGGGGAGGGGAATGGAGGCTTACCATATTTGCTTGTCCCCAAAGAAAACTGTCCATCCTGTTCTATGGGACCACCTCATTTACCTAATATTATTGACCGTTCGATTATGAAAATCTAAACTGCACTTGATCTTAGCCAGAAATCTAATTAGCAGTAGTTCACAACGATCAATGGTTAGCGGTGGAACTTGTAGCCGGGTTTTCTCATTTCATTTTTAGAGTCTGATCAGCCCTTGTAGCGTTCCAATCCTACGCATGGGTGGATTTTTATAAGGTTAAAAACAAAATCACCAGTTTAAAATTTTTGTAAATTTTTTAGGCTTTAAATATTATTTTTTTAAATAAAAAATACATGATCTAGTGAATCGACAATACCGTCCATATCTATGGATTTAGAATCATGAAGAAAATGTACCCAAAAGAATTGAAAAATCCATTTAGCATGTTTGCATCTCTCTCTCTCTCTCTCTCTCTCTCTCTCTCTCTCTCTATATATATATATATATATATATATATATATAGAGAGAGAGAGAGAGAGAGAGAGAATGGGTATGTGTGAAATTGATACGTATTAAATGGGTTTTTCAATTCTTTTCTTTGTTACAGTTTCAACCCCATAAATGTGGTATTGTTGATTTACGAAAAATCATCCACACCTGGATCATGTTTTCGATTAAAAAAATTGATATTTGGAGCTTTAAAAATTTACAAAGATTTTGGACCGTTGATTTTTTGAACCTTATAAAAACCCACCCATGTGTAACACTTCAAGAGCTTATCCGTGTAAAATAAAGTATATAGTATGGTCAAAATTTCAAATTAAAATGAAAAAACCCTAAAAAACTTATTTAGCATGTATCATTTGGCATTCCTCATATAGAGAAATATATATATAGTAGAGTGTAGGTGCTTGTGATACGTGTTTGATGAGTTTTTTAGTTTTTTTTGTATATACCATGTATATTTTAAAGTATTTTATCAATATATTATATATAATATCATGATATTTTTTATAATATATTTAATGTATAATTTTATTAATATACATAACCATATTTTTATATATAATATTTATATTATATTAGTAATTATATATATATAACTTGCCCATGACTTGACTAGAGTCGGTCCAGTTTTGTACAAAATGAGTTTGTACTTGTTTTAGATTTAGTGATTGGGTGATCCGGACTGAATCAACCGAGTCACTGAATTGATTCCATGAGTTTTTTTTAAAAACTATGATATACATATATACACGTAGGCCCACGCACATTCATTCACTTACCTTCTCTCTCTTTTGACATGGATGCCGGTAGCCAACATAATAATGGATGCCCGTAGCCAACATAATAATCCACAGAATTCCGCCTTTATCCAGAAAGGAATCGCATATTAATTAAAAAAAGAAAAAGAAGGAAAAGCAAAGTTTGCTATGTATTCGTCACCTGGGCATCTGCCAACTTGGCGTATCATGGCTCAATTATCAGGTTGGCACGTAATTACTTAACAAGGCTGTCTTTGCTATTGGCCTTGAGGATTTTCCGTGCATTCATGTTGTCATTGCTTACACACAACCACGTCTTTGTTTGGGGTGACATTTTGTGTGGTTCCTGTTTTGCTCTGCAACAAAGTGGTGAATCATTCCTAGTGAATCTTATGCCCACCAAAGTGGAGGTCCCTCTTTTTCTCCTTTCCAAAGGTCTACAACATTCCCTAGGGTGAGCACTAATGGTGAGCCACCCTGGATGGGGTGCACTCACATTTAGGGATGGCAGTGGACCGGGGGAAAGCGGGGCCCCGCCCCGCCTCACCCCGTTTGAACTGGGGATGAAGGGTATGAAACGGGGATGGAGGCGGGGGTGGAGGATAAAATCCATTCCCGCCGGGGATGGAGGCAGGGGTGGAGGATAAAATCTTGAGGTGGGGCGGGGGTAGAGACCTTGTCCCCAGCCCCACTGCCATCCCTACTCACATTACACAAAGTGCATGTGCCACTGCACTTGACCACCACCCATTGCATCCACCCGATAGGCGAGTGTATCAGTGGACCTGGAGAGAAGGTGATGACTCCATCATTAAAGGTTCAACTCTCACCGGGTGCGCAGGTGCCTTTAACTGGTGTGCTCCATAAGAGCTTGAGTGCCGGCCACCCCCCCCCCCTCGAGATTTAACTCGTAAGGGAGCATGGCTCATTAAGTGACCCGATTCTCGGCGAGGGATCCTCGTCGTCAAAACATCTGACCACCAGCCATTTGCTGTTGAGCCTCACAACTCACAAACTGTCAGAAAAATGGATGGTGGTCAGGTGCAGCGGCACATGCATTTTGTGCAATGTGATTAATTAACGATTACACCTGATCCAGCCTCAGATGCGTTTGGTGGCCTTTTCCTTAGGTGGATGGACCACGCAGTTAACATGATTCTTGACCCTCATCTTCATAGTGTCAGCTTCAATATATGCTCAATTGCATGGTATAGAAGAGTGTGATCATGACCTCCTATAATTTCTTGGTCGAATGAGTTAGTCACAAATAGGGATGCAAACGGATCGGATTTCGGATCCCAAAATTCATTGGAAAGTCTGATCGGTTCGAGATTCAGAGCAGCCAAAATTTTGCAAATTTTGCTTCCTGAATTCAACCCGCTTGCAACCCTAGCCACAAATCTTGCTATCAGGATTTTCTCGGCAAAGGAATAATTGTAGTAAACTTAAAAAAATAGTTTTTTAAACAACTGTGTTAAAAAATATAAAAATATAAGAAAACTTTAAAACTATACAAACATCACCATAAAACCATGATATTTTCACAATCGAATAGGTGATATTTTGAAAATACCACATTATTTCAGGATTATTTCAGTTTTTTAAATCTTATGATAAAAATTGCAAAGTTTTTGAAAAAATGTGCCCGATATCTGCGACTATGTTGATAATGCATTGCATCGTCTCGATGGGTATGATTTTAATTGGGAAGCATATATGTGCAAGTGTTGCGTCCACGTGATTGATCTTATGGAACTTCAGCTAAACCCTTTATGTTAATGTTATGTCAACATATTCAAACGACTAAAATACTTTCAAAACCAATAACATTTTTAAAATTTTGCAGCTACTTTTGAAATTAAAAAAAAAGACTGTTAAAGGTGTCACTGCTATGAGGGTGTTCTAGTTACTTCAATCATATATTATAGTTAATTTAAAATGCGTGAAGCTAGTCAAGTTACATTTTATACAACCTTTAAATTAACGATACCTTCACACAACCGATTGATGGTCCGTGGGCCCTTCTCGGCGATTGATGAAAGAGGAGTAGGGATGGCAGTGGGGCGGGGCGGGGCTGGGGACAAGGTCTCCACCCTCGCCCCGCCTCAAGATTTTATCCTCCACCCCCGCCTTCATCCCCGGTTCAAACAGGGATGAGGCGGGGCGGGGCGGGGATATTGCAGGGAAAAGTGGTTGGGGCGGGGATGAGGCAGGGATGGTGGCGGGGACGGGGTGGGGCGGGGAAAAGTGCACCTCCATCCCCGCCTCCATCCCCAGACAGGGATGGATTTTAACCTTCGTCCCCGCCTCCATCCCCGTTTCATACCCTTCAGCCCCGGTCTAAATGGGGCGAGGCGGGGCGGGCCCCGCTTTCCCCCGGTCCACTGCCATCCCTAAAGACGAGTATCTCAGTCTCAGGTAGACTCTGTGGCTATTCATGAATCCAACTCCTTTATTACTGGTTGCAATTTAACTGAAATAGAATGTAGTAGCATTAAGTTTACTTGGTCTAACAATGGGAAAGGGAATCGTATTCAACCAAGAAAAATTGATAGGGTGTTTGTGAATTTTTACTTGTTAGCCAGTTTACGGATCCACACCTAGTCTTATATCATATCATGCTTGTGCTTGAAGTGGCACCATTAAGACACAAAAATATCAAAACTACCCAACCCAATTAGGATTCAAACTAAGATAAAAACAAACCTCGTCAAAGACTCGGTCAACATTAAACTTCAACACCCCCTTAGTGTTGACCCTAAACTCGCAATGCCGAGTTCATCGCGCAAATTCTCAAACTGAGCCACTGCCAATGACTTTGTCACTCGGGCCTGATAGACCCTTCCCTGGTAAGTGGTAACTAAGCTATTTAGGTTTGATCGTGTTAAGTGTATGCATATTGATAAGCTTTGTAATAATTGGGCTATGAATCTTGCATGGATGGGGATTGCCGCCCTGAATATGGTCTGGAAAGATAAGCCCCCATACTGGTTCTCTTTCTCTGATTTGTAACTCTGAGAAAGCTTTGTAACTGGTAAGTGTATGCCCAACCCCAGCTTGCCTCTCTCTCTCTCTCTCTCTCTCTCTCTCTCTCTCTATATATATATATATATATATATATATATATATATATATATATATATATAGAGAGAGAGAGAGAGAGAGAGAGAGAGAGAGAGAGTTAGTTCTGCCCGGTTAGACCCATTCAAAAATCTTTTTTTTTTTGGTATTTTTTCTCACATCTAACACCGTAGATGTGATCTATAGGTTTTGTTTAGTAGGAACTGGCTTTTTGGATCATCCGAATCTGACCGGTTTTTCTGGTGATTTAAAATCAATGGCTATGAAGGCATCAATTTTTCTGTCTTATAAAAATACATTTTTTCATAAAAAAAACATGATCCAAGAGTCAAATTTCACTAAATCGAGCATGCTAAACACATCTAACGGTTCAGATCTATTATAAAACACTTCAAACTATCGGTCTTAATGAGGCAGAATGAGAAAAGAGGGCCTAATATATATATATATATATATATATATATATATATATATATATATATATATATATATATATATATATATATATATATATATATATAATGCTAAGGTGCTCTAGGAGCATACCTACTCCCATAGGTTGAATCTTCTCAATCAAACCCTATAGATGTATTCAATATAGTTTATTTGATAGGAATCATTATTCAAATCATGTTTTTTGAACATAAAAATAGGATTTTTCAAGTCATGAAATGTTGATACATTGCAAGTCGTTGATTTTTAAAGGTATTAAAAAACCTACATGTATACTACAATCACATGATCCAAAATTTGTTTTCTACTAAATAATGCTTTGTAGATTATATCTATAGTCTCCGATCAACAAAAAAAAAATCAAGAAATTTGAAAACCTAAAGCTTCTATTAGGTGGGAGTAGGTGCCACGGGAGCACCCTATCATATATATTTCCGCTTGTCTGGTAGGAGCAGCTAGTGCAGGTCACCTTGTGTTGGGAAGTTGCACGTTCAAAACCCAATGGTATAATTGTATTAACTGGTAGTGGTAGCCTGGTAGGGGTCTCCCTAACCCCAGCTTGCCTTTCAATATATATATATATATATATATATATATATCCAGGGTCACTGAAATATGAGAACTAGTTAAATACAGACCAAAACCCGGACTGTGTAATACTAAGTTGGACTGAATAATACTAAGTGGGTCAATATCAGTGCTTATGTCAATTCCAGATCCTGTTTGCCAAGAAAAATGCATTTACTGTGGCTAACATCATTTTTGGCGCTCGTTTAGAATAGCTAGAACTCATAGTGCAAGTTATAGCTACTCAATCTGATGCAATCACTACAAGGATGATGGTCATTAATAGCGGTGACTTTTCTCGCTGTTATTGCTCTATTTCTCGCCGATATTAGCTTATAAGGGCGAGCATTCTTGCCACTATTGAATTTTTTCATTTGGGCCCAAGCCACCAATCCATCCATGTAACTTGAACCTTTTGTCTAGTGATTCACATTGGAATCCCTGGGCTTAATGACCCTCAGACCCTCGATCCATCCAATTCATCTTCATTTTACAAATCTATTGATCATGGATCAATTGTATCGGCTCTAGCAGTTGGACATCCAAAAACTGACACAAACAGTCATGCAGTTACTACATAGTGATCACTTGTTGCATTAGTTAAAAGAATGAAAGTATTTGTGTATGATGTATCTACAACCATATCAAGCCAAGAAAAATGAGACCAACATACTATTGAACAGTATTCAAATCCTACATAGAGAAATATTCCGCTATTAAGTTGACAGAAAGCATAATGAGATAATGCTACATAATGACACATACTATTGATTCAAGGATTTAATCATCTAAAATAAGAAATCTAAAACACACTACCAGCCTGGGTGGCTTTGTCTTTCCTTTCTTCACAGAGAGGCCCTCAAAATCAGCTTCGAAGTAATTAATTTGAGATTCCAACTCTCCTACCTGTAATGAAGAGAAGGTTTCAGATACCAACACACTAACAATTTCTGCATGCTTTCATGACATAAATGGCCTCTGATAGTAACAAATCATAGTCATCTTTTTGTACAAGCAAATAATCATGGAAACTAACAAGCACTGTGATAGTGAAGACAACTAAAATAAAAATGCAGGAAAGAAATTGAAACTAGTGGAGTTTGTCACTGTGGTTGGGGCTAATCTGTCAGATGGCAATAAAGGTTTGAATCTTGCTAATGTTCTTTCCTAGTTCAGCATAGGCCTTGTGGGTGAGGGTTCTGTCCTCGAATTTTTATGCCTCTCGGACGACGACCATAGGTATGATAGACTGAGCCAATGCGATCAGGTCTTTGAACCTAAACATAGTTTCTTTGAATCATTTAAAAAGAATGTGATTGAACTTAAAATCATCAAGTGACTTCGTTGACAACATGAAGTGATCAAAATGGCTTGGTTGCTTCTTTGCCAAGAAAGAAAAGTGCAATTTGTCTTCGTAGGTGCACTTTGCATTTTATTGATAATTCATTATCAACTTTTCTTTCATAGTACCCTACTATCCCAAGGGAAAGTCAAATCCCCACTGCATCCATGAAATTGAGATGTCCATAACGGTTCAACGATAGGGTCATGCCCACTAATGATCATCATATTTATACTGGTAGATTGAGTAGGTTTTTGGAATTGTCAATGCCAATATATATAATGATAAGATACAAACAACCTTTAGTGTTCTCATGATTCTTTCTCTCTCTATCTCTATATATATGGGAAACTCAAATATGTAAGCCAGACAAAATATGTAAACTAGTATAAACCAAGATTTTCATAGAATTTTTTTCAAATCTAACCCTGAAGATGCATTCAGTGTGGTCTATTTGCTTGAAATTGACTATTGGATCATCCTAATCAGATCAAGAGATGTGATTTTGTATGCTTGAATATTTAAGCAAATTCTAAGCCGTTGATTTTACAGATACAGCTCTCTTCAATGAAGGGTGCATGTCACCGTACTTGATCTATAAAAACTTAGTGGCCTCACAAAGTACTGATGGAAAACAAGGGCCAAACACTTGATATTAATGAACCAAACATAATGAGGTAGCTGAAGAGATAGATGAGAAAACTTTCACATACCACATTATTCAACCAATCCCTTGTTTCTGATTTAGCCTTCTCTTTTGGATCCTGTTATAAATGAAATCATGATGAGAAACAAAATACTGAAGTAATAAAGATTACAAAAAGGATTGTAAATTTTACCTTATCTATACTCACCATTATGCAAGTAACTAGTCCAAGGCAGTGTATGAACTATCCTTTTCCAACATATCTATTAACTTGTTTGGATGAAATTATGTTGAGTTATATACATGGCCATAGTTGCTAAACATGAAATTATGTTGAGTTAAATACATGTCCGTAGTTGCTAAACACTAGATCCACCTAGCTAGTCTACCAGGCTAGGTGAGCATCCAATGGATACCCACTTGCCTAGCCTAAGCCTGGGAGAGGCCATGTACCTGGCCTAGACTAATTGGTGAGCAATCCAGGCTGGTGCTGGGCTCGTCTAGACAATACATTGTCTGGTTTGCCTAATGCTCCACCTTATGGAACGTTAGTGGGTTTCTCAGGTAAATCTTTGCCCTATTCAGGTGAAATGTGACAGAAACATGATTCTTCTTGCTGCTCATCTAGACATATTGATGGGAAATTGAAGCTTTAGATATTCAATTCCACATGACAGTCACTAACTTGATAGGCACGGAGAAGGTTTTTCCTGTAACTTGAATAAAATTTACATTTTTATTTTACTGTATACAGTTTTTAGTTCATGTAAATATCTTGTTAAGTTACTGAAATTGAAGCATGCCATGATGAACCTACTGTTATACCAACCTGGTGAAAATTGGATTTCTGAAAAGAGATTTCAAGCCTAGAGGCACGTTCTTAAGATCACTATCTTTAGAACTTCAATCGCCCCACTCCGGGAAGACCGAAGATGCGAAAAGGGGTTTGATGCGACTGAGTTCCCAGGATACAACTAGGCTTGAACCTCCAGAGAGTCACTGCTTTGCAAGGACAGATGATCTCTACCACACTTGTACACTGCAAGCCAAATCGAGAAGAAGGAAGAAGAAGATTTTGGAGAGTCGTAAAATTCTTGTTTTCTCAAAAGACGAAAATAGAAGATATTTATAGACTTTTAGAGAGGCCAAAACGTTTTGCGATAAATGAGATTAATGTCCATAAATCTGACGGTTTGAAAATAGGACAAAAAAGTACCTGAACGGTCATCCACCTTTGACTGTCAATCAAAGGCCTCCAAAACCGCCCAACAGTCACAATGCAACATTAACTCGATATGCATGCAACTTAAAGCTTTTCAAATGGCCAGATAACTCAAACCGAAAAGCAAAACGGATATTTACACCTCATAAGCACCTCGCACCGCTGCGAGCGTGCGAAGTGCAAAGTGCGCCATCAAAACGCCACATTGCGCCTCAAGCGCCCTTGCGCACGCACGCGCGCGCGTGCGTGTGCGCGAACGGCGCGTCCGTTGCTGCACGATGCGCAGCAACGTCCGCAATCCACCTAAAGAATCAAGGCTTACCAAAGTAAAGAATAGATAACACGCTCTCTATTTAAACTTCTTGAAAAACTTTTCTCTCTTAGATATGGGACTAAACTTTTTCAAAACTCTTTTGGTAGTAATCATTAATATTTTAAAACTTTCCTAACAATCCCCCACTAGTTTTAAAATATATTTGGCTTGCATAGAAACTTATGCATTAGTGAGAGTGTCTGCATGACTTGAACCCTCACTATTTGAAAGAAAACCTAAATTAACCAAGGTGCTAAGTGGACTTACCTTGAACTTAGCTCCTTATATTGTTAACGGAGTTTTCAATCATACATAGGTTTCTAAAAGTACGATTGTGTGGATTTCATGTTGGCACATTTAGAGCCTTGTGCTTTCCTGGATTCATGAGTGCTCTAGAGAATTGCCAATTCTCATAAGAAACGGCTCACATTTCTACACTCATATAGGTGAGTTTGTCTAGGTGTACTGTAACACACACCTTAGCCTTAAGGCCTACAAACTCATTAAGAACTATTAGCTCAACCCTCATATTAGTTACAGCTCATGAGCACACATCAGTAATGGGCTTACATAAATATGCTCAATATCTGTCATTCACTAATTCGCTTCCCATTGAACCTATGCATGTGGGATCTCCAGCGCTCTAGGTTGGGTATCCTTAGATGATGACTTAATTGGCTTAATTCCCATTCCCCTCGATGTTTTATTGATGACATCTCTGGAAGGCCTTTCGTAAATGGGTCTGCCAAATTTTGACATGACTTCACATATTTCAATGAAATAATATTATCATCAATCATTTGTCTTATAAAACTGTGTCTTAGACTAATATGTCTAGACTTCCCATTGTATTTCATATTATCTGCTTTACATATAGCTGATTGGCTATCACAAAACATTGAAATAACAGGTATAGGCTTCTCACCTAGTGGAATATCCACTAGCATATTCTTAAGCCATTCAGCTTCTCTACAAGCAGATGCCAAAGCAATAAACTCAGATTCCATTGTAGAATGAGTTATACAAGTCTGTTTCTTAAACCCCCATGCAACTGCTCCTCCTCCAAGGGTAAAAACCCAACCACTCGTAGACTTGGAATCTTCAAAGTCAGTATTCCAACTTGCATCATTATACCCTTCAATAACAGCAGGAAACTCGGTATAGTGAATTTCATAGTCTAAAGTATGCTTTAGATATCTAAGAATCATGTTCACTGCATTCCAGTGTTGATGACCTGGATTATTAGTGTATCTACACACTTTACTCATTGCATAGGCAATGTCAGGCCTTGTGCAGTTCATTGCATACATAAGGCTACCTACAACACTGGCATATTTTAATTGTTGAATACTAGCACCATCATTAGGAGTCAATTTCATATTTGGATCATATGGGGTGCATGCTGGTGAACTATTAAGATATCCATACTTAGTAAGAATTTTCTCAATATAATGTGATTGACATAATACAATGCCATATTTATTTCTTATAATTTTTATTCCTAAAATAACATCTGCAACACCCAAGTCTTTCATACAAAACAAGAAAGATAAAAATCTTTTGGTTTGATTTATGCATTCACTATTGTTACCCAAAATAAGCATATCATCAACATATAAACAAATAATAATAATTGAGTTACTATCTACTTTACTGTAGACACATTTGTCCGCATCATGAATTTTAAAACCATTATGCACTAGAGAACTATCAAATTTTTCATGCCATTGCTTAGAGGCTTGCTTTAATCCATATAAGGATTTCTCAAGTTTGCAAACTTTGCGTTCTTGCCCTAGCACTACAAAACCTTCAAGTTGCTTCATATATATCTCTTCATCTAATTCTCCATTCAAAAAGGTCGTTTTCACGTCCATTTGATGAATTTGAAGCTTATATATGGCAGCCATGGCAATCAGAATTCTAATAGTAGATATTCTGGTTACAGGAGCAAAAGTATCAAAATAATCAATACCGTCTTTTTGTTTAAAGCCTTTTGCAACCAAACGTGCTTTAAATTTATCGATTGTACCAACAGCTTTTAATTTCTTTTTGAAAATCCATTTGCAGCCAATAGTTTTGCAACCAACAGGTAAATCCACTAATTTCCAAACATTATTAGACATAATTGATTCTATTTCATCATTAATAGCTTCTCTTCAAAAGGCAGCATCTTGAGAAGACATAGCCTCTTGAAAAGACACAGGATCATTCTCAATTAGAAATGTATAAAAGTCAGAACCAAAATTAGTTGGTTTTCTAATGCGTTTACTGAGTCTAACTTCAGTTTCTGGTTTATCAACACATTCATTAGAATATTCAATCATGTCATTTACAGGAAGTTCATCTACTATAATTCGGCTGCCATCAAGAAGAGAATCAAATGCATTTTTATGTTCTATGAAAGATGCATCTCTAGATTCTACAATAACATCATTAACAATGTCCAAAAATCTATATGCTTTACTATGTTCAGCATACCCAACAAATGCACATTTAAATGCTTTAGGTCCAACCTTCTTTCTTTTATTTTCTGGAATTTTAACATATGCTAAACAACCCCAAACACGAAAATAACTTAGATTAGGTTTCTTACCAAAACACAATTCATAAGGTGATTTATCAGATTTGGAATAAGGAACTCGATTAAGAATATAACAAGCAAAAAGTATAGCCTCTCCCCATAAGTTGGAATGCAACCCCGTATTAAGAAGCATAGCATTCATCGTTTCTACAAGTGTTCTGTTTTTTCTTTCTGCTACTCCATTTTGTTCAGGAGTTCTAGGTGCTGAAGTTTGATGAATAATGTCATTATCTCAACAGAATTTATCAAATTCTTCTCCTAAGTATTCACCTCCTCTATCTGTTCTTAAATGTACAATATTTGTTTTAAACCTATTTTGTACTTCAGCAAGATAAAGAAGAAATTTGGAAAATGCTTCAGATTTATGTTTCATCAAATAAACATAACAAAATTTCGAGTAATCATCTATAAAGGTAATGAAGTACCTA
This sequence comes from Nuphar pumila, assembly GCF_984573655.1. NCBI lineage: Eukaryota > Viridiplantae > Streptophyta > Magnoliopsida > Nymphaeales > Nymphaeaceae > Nuphar > Nuphar pumila. The sequence continues at coordinate 99,572,393 of NC_143254.1, forward strand.
TTGCCACCACGACTTAAAACATTATCCATCGTACACACATCAGAATGCACTAATTCAAGCAATTTATAATTCTTTTCTATACTAGGAAACGGGAGTCTAGTTAACTTAGTTTGAATGCATGTCTCACACTTATGTTTATGTTTTATTCTAACATGACAAGGAAGAAGATCAAAGTTATTCATATTATGAATGCAACAAGAATTTATATGTCCTAATCTTGAATGCCAAAGAAAATAGGAGTCAACCATATAAACAGAAGTAGTAGCTTCATTTATGCTCATCTTGAACATACCACCAGTGGCAAACCATTTTCCTACAAAGATTTTTCCTTTAGTCACAGTTACAATCCCAGACTCAATAACAATCTTAAAGCCATTTCGTGACAGTAGATCTGCAGAGATTAAATTTTTTCGAACTTCTGGAGCATAGTGGACATTTTCAAGTGTTAGGACTTTCCCGGAGGTAAACTTAATTTCCACACTCCCTTTTCCCAGCACTTTAGTTGAGGAAGAATTTCCCATAAAGAGATTGCATCCCTCCCCCACTACTTCATACGACTTGAACAAGTTTCTGTCGTTGCCACATGAACAGTGCTTCCAGTATCCAGGTACCAGTCCTTATTTGCAGCCACCATAAAGATTACAGCAACAAGCCTTTCTTCTGACTCATTTGGCTTAGGACCAGTCCTCTTCCGTTCTCTGCATTCTCTAGCAAAATGGCCAAACTTGCCACAAACATAGCAACTAATTTTCTTTTTATCAGTTGGCTTTTTCCCTTTCACAAAATTCTTTTTGATTTTCTGGGTTTTCATGATTTTGCCACCCTTGTTACTAACAAAATTCACTTTAGGATAACCTTCTTTAGGACTCGAATTCTTTTTGTCACGAAGACGAGTCTCTTCCTCAATTCGGATGTCCTTAATAAGGCCATCTAAAGTGATTTTCTCATTTTTATGTTTTAGGTGATTCCTGTATTCTTTCCAGGAATCCGGCAGCTTCCCAATGATGACAGCAACTTGGAAGTCATCATCAAGATACATACCTTCTCCTTTGATCTATTAGGCCAATATTTGCATCTCATGAATTTGAGCAAGTATTGGCTTATTATCAACAATAGAAAAATTAACATACTGATCTACGATAAACCTTTTGTTACCAGCATCTTCTGCATTGTACTTGATCTCGAGAGCATTCCACAACTCTCCAGCCGACTCCAATGGTGAATACAGGTCAAAGAGTGAATCGGCTAAAGTGTTCAGGATATGCCCTTTGCATCTGTAGTTGTCAGTATGCCACTTCTCTCGCTCTTTCTTCTGTTCTTCTGTCTCAACTTCTCCAGCAACGACAGTGGGACAGGGCTTTTTGAGGACATAGTTGATATGCAGCTCGGACAGCAAGAACGATACCTTTGATTGCCACTGCTTGAAGTTTGACCGATCAAATCGATCGAGTTTTTCAAGGTCACGGCTAAGCAGATTGATGGAGTTGGATGTCGAACCAGAGGCCATGATTGAAGTTCTAAAATTTTTATACCAACCTGGTGAAAATTGGATTTCTGAAAAGATATTTCAAGCCTAGAGGCACGTTCTTAAGATCGCTATCTTTAGAACTTCAATCGCCTCACTCCGGGAAGACCGAAGATGCGAAAAGGGGTTTGATGCGACTGAGTTCCCAGGATACAACTAGGCTTGAACCTCCAGAGAGTCACTGCTTCGCAAGGATAGATGATCTCTACCACACTTGTACTCTGCAAGCCAAATCGAGAAGAAGGAAGAAGAAGATTTTGGAGAGTCGTAAAATTCTTGTTTTCTCAAAAGACGAAAATAGAAGATATTTATAGACTTTTAGAGAGGCCAAAACGTTTTGCGATAAATGAGATTAATGTCCATAAATCTGACGGTTTGAAAATAGGACAAAAAAGTACCTGAACGGTCACCCACCTTTGACTGTCAATCAAAGGCCTCCAAAACCGCCCAACAGTCACAATGCAACATTAACTCGATATGCATGCAACTTAAAGCTTTTCAAATGGCCAGATAACTCAAACCGAAAAGCAAAACAGATATTTACACCTGCAAAGTGCGCCATCAAAACGCCACATTGCGCCTCAAGCGCCCTTGCGCACGCACGCGCGCGCGCGTGTGCGCGAACGGCGCGTCCGTTGCTGCACGATGCGCAGCAACGTCCGCAATCCACCTAAAGAATCAAGGCTTACCAAAGTAAAGAATAGATAACACGCTCTCTATTTAAACTTCTTGAAAAACTTTTCTCTCTTAGATATGGGACTAAACTTTTTCAAAACTCTTTTGGTAGTAATCATTACTATTTTAAAACTTTCCTAACACCTACACTCTTCTCAACCTAATTTGCTTTTATTAGATTCTAAGCAGAAGTTGTTAATGCTTTCCTTTCTTCGTTCTTTCACTTTGACTGTATCATAGATTGGTTCATTCTGATATTATCTTAGCCCTTATCCTGGATAGAGCATCACTTAGTAGGACAAGGATGTATTAAGCAAATACAAAATAGAAAGTTTTTTTTTGCTACTAAAAAAATACTATTAACTATAGTCAATAGTCACTACTGGCATTAACTATGGACACTGGCCGTACTTAATAGTTACTATTAACAATGGCCTCTAGCCGTAGTTAATAGTTTGCCATTATTGGGTCAATATTCTCATTTGCTATGGCCATTGGTCCTACTTAATAGTCATCCGTTACTACTGCCTCGCCGTAGTTAATGATATTAGGTATGCTACTATCCACTACGAATCCACTATAGCTCTTGGTCGTAGTTAAAACTTATTTACTACAGCTTTTGTAGCATTAACTATGGCCAGCGACCGTAGTTAATAGTTCAAAATTTTATAGTGAAGCTTTTTGCTATATGGGAAAACTCATTTTCTCAAAAGCAAGATTTGGAAGCAAGAAAATCCTCACTTCGCTGAAAGGAGGGAAAGCATTAGAAAACCCGTTTTCAAGATATGAGAAACTTGATTCTCTTTGGTGTGAAGTCAACTTCCTTTTCTTTTCCCAAATTGATTCTCTTTTTCTTAAAGTTTCTCTCACATCTCACTACAAGAAAACCAGCTTTTGTTGGTGCACCCTAGTGGTAGCGCGATTGTAAAGTTGTATTTACTGGCACAAAAATGGATTGTGCTACCAAAAATTTTTTCTTTGACGTAGAAATTACAAAGCCAGTAAAGATATTTTTTGCTGGTGTAATATAATATTGCGCCAACAAAGAGTTGTTTGGACTGGCGCAATATAACACTCCACCAACAAAGACTTTTTTTTGCTAGCGCAATATAATACTATGTTGCTGGTGCAATATAACACTGCGCCCACAAAAACTAGGCTCTCTAGCGGATCTAAAACCCTTTTTAGATTGTGCCAGCAAAGTGTTTTTTTTTTTTGCATGAAACATTATCCCTCCCTTTTCGAGCATTTTTTAGAACCTTCTTCAACTTCTCTCTTTGATCTCCCTTTTCGAGAAATATGCAAACACAGAAGAAGGGTGTCTCGACACCTCTCTCTCTTTGATAACCAAAAGAAGAAGAGGGTCTCTCTCTCTCTCGGCCTCCCCTCTCTCCCCATCGTGATCTCATCTCCCCCAACCCCTTTCCTCTCCTCTCTTTCTCTCTTTCAGCCCCTCGATGTGAGCCTTCCTTTTCTCATTTTCATTCCCCAAAACCCCAGAGGCACTGGATGACATGCGACGGTGGACACTCGATCTTCACCATCCCCAACCTTTGTTGTTGATGATCACGGGGTGCTAGAGGCCCTCCCCAACCCTTATTATACATACTTGAAATGCAACTATGTTGTTCAAAAATGTTTTTATGGATGATGTATACTTATATTAATGGTTGAAATGCAACTATGTTTTAAAAAATGCTTGTATGGATGATTTATACCTATGTTAATGGTTGAAATGAACTATGTTGATTTGAGCAAGTTCTACCATTCCCATCGGTTTAGGTTAGGTTAGCTCTCTCTCTCATATTTTTATTTTATTTGTGGATATAAATCTGATAATTTAATGGATGCTGAATTCTTATTTCTTTGATCATTCTTCATTGCTTAATCAGTCTTTCACGTGTGAAAATCCCCAATGACTCGCTTCTTTTATTTTTGTGATTCTGAAATTCTATGCAGAATCTTAGGGTTTCCATTTCTCTCCTTGGGGTTTGGTATTTGGGGTCTTCTGTTAGCTTCACAACCCAGATTCTTTCTGTTTGTGTTATTAGGCTTTCTGGATGGTGGTTGAAATTTCTATGTGATGACTTTTATCATTGTGTAGCAAAAATTAGTAGAATTCCTTTTTCCCCTTTTTGTTTCATTTTAGAATTGTTCCTTTTATGCCCATCCAAGACCTAATCTTTTGATTGGATAGATATACAATTACATCTCTATAGATTGCTTTTTGACATTTTATGTGTTTATCAGATTAAGGCTGCTTAAGTTAGAGATAGTTCTTTGTGAATCATGTCTTAGATTTATTTGTGGGTATTGCCAAATAGATCTTCGTGCATATTGTCATGTCCATGTTTCATTTTCAAAACTTGTGATTCATCACTGATTAACTACAATGATCTACTCAAGTACAGAAATACTGACCAGATTAGTGCTAATGTTGCCACTGCTACGGCTACTTTCCTATAATTTACACATGCAATGTTTGACATAGGGATGCATACCTATTGTATAGCTGGAATATATATGGTCCGAGAGGAAGAGCAATTTTTCAGACGAAATTCAAGATTATCCATGTTTCAAGATTAGAATCTTATTAGAGATTCCCTACTCAGTGTGTAACGATGTGGAAATATATGTGCGTCATAAGGCCATGGAGGTTGTGTGCATTAATTGTGGTTGTAGTTGTCTGGATGCTTTATGGTAAACTTCATGGTTCATAAATTGAGCAATTTGATTCCTATTACATATCCTGGTTCAGGAATTGAGCATTATGATACTAGTTATTTTCATATGAAATGCCTATATATATATATAGGGGGGGGGCATTATGACACAATATTTTTGGAAATTAAAATAGACATTTGATCCAATAAAACTTTATGCCTTTTCAAGTCCTTAAATTTTCATTAACCATTTCAAAAAACACCCTTCAGGTTAAATCCTATCAGATGAATTGATTGAAAAGTAATTTTTTATTGAAATATTATATTTAATTGTCTCACAAAAGCAAATCACATACCCCTATTCACTTTCACAATATTGTCATACTGTCTCTCTCTCATGTATGATTTTTGTTGTGTAATTTTTAAGCTAGCGATTGAAAGTAGGAAATAATTAGTCACCATGGACGATATAAGTTGGATTCAAAAGGTAAGGTATTTATACCAACAAATAAAATTTTGTTGTTTTGAAATAAAAAAATATGATATATTGCAGTATCTTTTGGTTTTTCAAGTTTTTTAATGTAACACAGATAATGCGTTTCTTTTCAAATCCTTGAAAGCCAATGATTCTTCCACTTGCTCATCCAGACCCCAAAGAAGAATATTACAACTTTAGTCAATGCATTTGGAGAATGCCGGCCTCTGAGAGAGCTTGCAAATCTTGTACGATCACATTCCTTTTATCTGCATGATTTATCTTATTGAATGCCAACTTTAAATCTTGTTACATTCCCATTCCCTGGGCTATGGTGATATTTGTCACATAAGGTTTTGCACAGATCGAACATCACGAAGTGGCTTATCCTATTTTGTGTATGAATGCAGACCTTGATAATGGGAAATCGTGAAGGTATCGATGAGATGCCAACTACAAATGCGTATGTGCTTATCTCGATACTTAAATTAATAGACAAGTATGACGTTTATGGTCAAGTGGCTTATCCCAAGCACCATAAACAGTCCTGACATATATCGTCTGGCATCAAAGACCTATTGGAAAAAAAAATTGGCTTTCCCATAAGTGTGAATCGACGGAGGCAATACAACGATGACAGTGAAACAAAGAAGATTTACGTAGTTTCCTCTCAAACTAAGGTACGGTCATGACAATCAATAGGTCAACACCTTCCAATATTTTCAAACAGAATTTACAAAGTGGCCAAAGGACATAAGCCCTTGCAAACACGCGAAGGTATAACGAAATAAACAAAGAGGATATACCTCACTGAAAAACAAAGAACGAATGCTCTGAAGAACCAGCCTCACGAAGCTATCCTAAAAGAAGTGTAGCAGCATCCATCCCTTAAAAGTTATGCCTTAAAAGTATTTCTCTCTCTCATCCATCCCTTAAAAGTTATGCCTTAAAAGTATTTCTCTCTCTCATCCATCCCTTAAATAGAGGACGAGACCCACATTTAATGAGGAAGACTAAATGTCTTGCATAACTTACAATGTGCCTGAATCGCCTTACAAATCGCTATCCAGCGAGTACTACAAATCGCTATCCAGCGAGTACTGAAACAAATCGCTATGCAGCTTAAAGCACTAACCACAAATCACCATCGACAAATCATTGATCCTCAAAACTCTGAACAGTTGAATCGTCATTCAGCTGTGAGGACTCCTACAAATCACTATCCAACGAATACTCCAAAACATTCTCGAGAAGGTCAAGCATCGTGCTTGGGAATTCTGCCGCGATAATGAATATGCATCAAACTACTGATGATGTCATAAATGATCAATTATCAGACGATCCATTTCCAAGATAGATGGGTCTCATAAGGAGGAAAACCCAACAATTATCCTCCTTCCCGACTTATGAGGAGGCTTCTACCATACATGCAAGTAATCGACACTTCTCAAGTTTATCATTAGGCAATGCCTTAGTCAACATATCTGATGTATTATTATCAGTGTGAACTTTCTCAAGTTGCAGCAATTTGTCATTCAAGACATCTCGAATCCAGTGGTATCGAACATAAATATGTTTTGATCTTCAATGAAATAAGGAATTCTTACTCAAGTGAATTGCACTCTGGCTATCACATTGAAGAACATACCTTTCTTGCTTCAAGCTCAACTCTTGTAAGAATTTCTTCAACCACAATAATTCCTTACTTGCTTCTATAATGGCGATGAACTTAGCTTCTGTGGTGGAGAGAGCTACACATTTCTGTAATTTCGACTACCATGCAACTGCTCCCCTTGCAAAAGTAATCAAATACCCAGAAGTAGATTTTCTACTATCGACATCACCATCCATATCAGAATCTGTGAACCCATCGAGAATAGGTTCACCATTTCCAAAATACAGACTCATCTTCAAAGTACCCTGAAGATACCTTAGAATCCATTTCACTGTTGCCTAGTGTTCTTTTCCTGAATTTGACAGAAATTGACTAACAACTCCAACAGCATGAGCTATGTCTGGTCGAGTACAGACCATAGCATACATCAAAGAACCTACTGACGAAGTATAGGAAATTTTTTGCATCTCGATTTCTTCTTCATCATTTGCAGAACATTGACTTGAGCTAAGTTTGAAATGCCCTGCAAGAGGAGAATTAACAAGTTTTGTTTTATCCATGTTGAACCTCTCAAGAACCTTTTTGATATAATTCTTTTGAGATAACCAAATCAGCCCATATGATCTATCATGAACGATTCTTATTCCAAGAATCTGCTTTGCTGGACCTAAATCCTTCATGGCAAAGGTCTCACTCAGCTCCAACTTCAGCTTGCTTATCTTGCTGATGTCTTGGCCCACAATCAACATATCATCTACATAAAGCAAGAGAATGGTAAAATTTTCATCTGAAAATTTCTTCACAAACACACAATGGTCTGTGGATGTTCTTGAATATCCATGCTCAGTCATAAAAGAATCAGACTTTTTATACCACTGCCTTGGTACTTGCTTCAATCCATACAAGCTCTTCTTCAGCTTGCAGATAAGGTGTTCTTTGGCCTTGTCAATGAAGCCTTTAGGTTGCTCTATATAAATTTCTTCTTCCAAGTCACCATGCAGAAATGCAGTCTTCACATCAAGCTGCTCAACTTCTAAGTTCATGCTTGCTGCTATCCCGAGCACAGTTCGGATGGAGGACATCTTTACAACTGGTGAGAAGATTTCATCAAAGTCAACCCCCTTTTTCTGACCAAAACCTTTCACGACAAGTCGTGCCTTGAATCTATGTTGAGAGACGTTCTCATCAGTCTTCTGCCTAAAGACACACTTGTTCTTCAACACCTTCTTTCCTTTAGGTGGCTTTACCAGATCAAAGGTGTGATTCTCATGCAATGAATTCATTTCCTCTTTTATTGCCTTGAGCCACTCAGACTTGTTTTCATTTTCCAAAACTTCTTCAAAAGTTTATGGCTCTCCTTGATCTGTAATCATCACATACTCATTTGATGAGTATTTTCTGGATGGTTGTTTCTCTCTAGTGGACTTCCTTACCGGAGTCTGAGGAAGTGGCTCTTGGGGTGTTAGCTCCCCCTTAATTTTTGTTTCAGTACTTCCTTCATCTGCATTATTATGAGGAGGTGACATCTTCTTAACGAAATCATGAACAACTGGTGCATCAAGGGGATCTAAGACAACAAGATCACCTTTACTGGACTTTGATGGCTCAGACTTACCAATGTCTTTAATGGTTTGATCTTCCAAGAAGACAACATCTCGACTTCTGACCACCTTCTTATCAACAGAGTCATACAGTCTGTAGCCAAATTCTTCATGTCCATAGCCAAGAAATATGTATTGTTTGGCATTTGGATCAAGCTTGGACCTCTTTTTCTTTGAAACATAAACAAAAGCTCTACAGCTGAACACTTTTAAGTGATCATAGGAAGCTTATTTCCCAGTCCAAACTGTCTCTGGAACATCTCCCTTCAAGGGAATAGAAGAAGACAAGTTGATAAGATCAACTGTTGTCTTCATTGCCTCACCCCAGAAAGATCTTGGCAATTTAGAGTGTGACAATAAACATCTGACTCTCTCAAGAATGATGTGATTCATTCTCTCAGCAACCCCATTCTGTTGAGATGTCATCCTTACGGTCCTTTTAATGCTTGATGCCATGATTGATGCAATACTGATCAAATGGCCTAATGTATTCTTCACTATTATCCGAGCGAACACATTTCAACTGTCTGTCAGTTTCTCTTTCAACCATAACTTGAAAATGCTTGAATACATCTAAAACTTGGTCTTTAGTTCTTAGTGTATAAGCCCAGACTTTTCTAGAGTGATCATCTATGAAAGTCACAAAATATAATGCACCACCAAATGTCTTGACCTTTAAAGGTCCACACACATCAGAATGTACAAGATCTAGAACATGAGATTTTCTAGATGCAATGCTTCTATAGAAAGAAACCCTATTTTGTTTATCATGGAAGCAATGAACACATGGTTCCAAGGGTGTACCTTCAGCCCCTGCTAGGAACTCTTTCATGACCAAGACTTGCAGCCCCTTCTCGCTCATATGCCCGAGCCTTTTATGCCATAATTTTATGGACGAGCCAGTCTCCACAACATTCACAATACTCTTGCAGATCTTCGCTTGCAAAGTATAAAGGGAACATGTCTTTGTTCCTCTCGCTACCACCAAGGAACCTTTGGTTAGCTTCCACCTTTCGTCACTGAAGGTGTTGTTGTAGCCTTCATCATCTAACTTTTCGGTAGAGATCAGATTCAGTCAGATGTCTGGTACATGCCTAACATCTTTGAGCAACAATTTGCAGCCAACGCTTGTTTCCAAGCAAATGTCGCCTATGCCAATCATTTTTGACACATCTTCATTTCCCATTCAAACATTTCTGAAATCACATTGCGAATAGGAAGTGAAAAAATCAGCCCGCAAGGTAACATGAAATGAAGCTCCAGAATCAATTACCCAATCAGTCTCTTGACTAATCAAATTGATGCTAGTACCATCACAGATAACCATGAGCTCTTCATCTGTGACTGTTGTTGTGGGACTTTGCTTTTCTTTTGAACTTTTCTCTTTGTTCTGCTCCTTAAACTTGAGCTTTCTACACTCCCGCTTCATGTGCCTTTTCTTATGACAATAATAACACTCAACATCTTTCTTTGAACTTGAGTGTGAGTGGCCTCTGTATTTGTCACGATAATGTGGAGTCTTGCTCTTACTCCTTCTCCTCTGATTTTCAATCACAAGTGCCTCATAGAAAGAAGAACTCGATGATTTTTTTCTAGTTTCTTCATTCAGCAGACTACTGGTAACTTGGCTCATCGTTACCGTTCCATCAGGTGCGGAGTTACTAACTATGACCACCAAGGTTTCCTAACTCTCAGGAAGGGAACTAAAGAGCAACAAGGCTTGAAATTCATCATCAAAAGTAATTTTCATTGTGGTCAACTGATTTACAATGCTTTTGATCTCATTTAGATGCTCTGTAATTAAGCTGCCCTCTTTATATTTGAGGTTCACACGCTTTCGAAATAGAAAGGCCTTATTCACTGTCGTCTTTTTATCATAAAGGCTTTCTAGTTTGGACTAAAGACCATGCACAGAAGTTTCTATGAATACATGATAAAAAATACTATCATCAATTTATTGCCGAATGAAACTGATAGATTTCCTATCTAGCTTTTTATACTCATCATCTTTCATCTCTTCTGGTTTGCCGCTATCACCCTCTATAGGTCCATCCAAATCTTTATAAACTAAGAGGTCTTCCATTTTTATTTTTCAGGTCATTCAGTTTGTGTCATTCAAACTGATCATACGACTAGCGTTGTTCTCCATGCTTTCCCACAAGTGTGAATCGATGGAGGCAATACAACGATGACAGTGGAAGAAAGATAAACCAATAGTGGAAACAAAACAACACACAAAGATTTACGTGATTACCTCTTAAACTGAGGTACATCCACGGTGACCAATAGGTCAGCACCTTCCATAATTTTCAAACAGAGTTTACAAAGTGGTTAAATGACATAAGTCCTTGCAAACACATGAAGGTGTAACAAAATAAACAAAGAGGATATACCTCATTGAAGACCAAAGAATGAATGCTCTGAAGAACCAGCCTCATGAAGTTGTCCTGAAAGAAGCGTAGCACCACTTCTTGCTTTGTTCTCTTCACACCCTTTCGGTGCCTTAAAAGTGTTTCTCACACTTTCTTCCTGCTTTCCGGCTCTCACTTTCTCTCTCTCATCCATCCCTTAAATAGAGGATGAGACTCATATTTAATGAGGAAGACTAAACGTCTTGCACAACTTACAATGCGCCTGAATCGCCTTACAAATCGCTATCCAGCGAGTACTGAAACAAATTGCTATGCAACTTAAAACACTAACCACAAATCATCGTCGACAAATCGTTGATCCTCAAAACTCTGAACAGCTAAATCGTCATTCAGCTGTGAGGACTCCTATAAATCACTATCCAGCGAATACTCCAAAACGTCCTCGAGAAGGTCAAGCATCGTGCTTGAGAATTTTGTCACGATAATGAATATGCATCGAACTACTGATGATGCCATAAATGATCAGTTATCAGACGATCCATTTCCAAGATAGATGGGTCCCATAAGGAGGGAAACCCAACAAGACCAAGGTACTTATTGAAGATCCAATTTGATTGATAGTTCATTGCAATAAAATTCTTTGCAGAGTTTTTCCTTTGTAATTTCTATATGTTGGACTTGAATGCTCCATCTGTAGGTGCAATATTTCATTTCTTTACCTGTATCTTCCAGGGTGTCTTTATCAATCCGGCTTTCATTTAACCATATGGTCTCACTCTAATAGAGGTAAATTGTGTCTGGTAATATGTTTATGCTATAAGCATCTTCCTATATATTGACAGAGATATATGATAATAATAAAAAAAAACATTTATGGATGCAGTTTTAAGATGCGCCAGTAGTATCCTTTTGCTGGAGCAAAGTTGCGCCAGTAAAAAGCTTGTTGGCGTAGAATTGTGTCAGTATTAAACTTTTGTTGCCGCAAAACTGCGCCAATAAAAAATCTTTTTAATTTTGCAAAAGATCGATACTGGCGCAGATATGCACCAGTAATAAGGTTTTCCTCGCTCCAAATTATGCCAGTGAAATAAGACTTTGTTGGTGGTGTAAAGTAGCACCAAGAAATGCATTAACAACGATACCTTTCCTAGCGCAACTAATGACGCACTATTGTGTTAGTAAAGGTTTTCGCTAGCGCAATTAGTGCTCCAGCAAAAGCTGGTTTTCTTGTAGTGTCTTATCACTTTTCACTTACTTCTCCTTCACTTCTTACATTTTTCATACTAAAAAATTAAATTTTTTTATAACAAACTTGCAAGTTTTTTTTTTATATAAGTTGGGGTTAGGCAGATCTCTACCAGATATCTTTTAAGTCCCATGTAACAGAGGAAACCTGGGCCTTCTGCTTGGCACAAGACCCCACTTACCACATCTATGGTAACAAACTTGCAAGTTGCTTTTATATTGTTTTATATTTATGTTCACGTCATTTCTTATTTGTATCTATCTGTGTTTCATATTTTTTTATTTGTGTTTCCTTTTCATTTTGTAATGGACTTGCATAATCGCTTCATAACTATATCTCTTTTCCCACTTCATATTACTTTTTAACACTCGCTTCCCGCTTCTAAGTCACTTCTTATATCTATTTTTTTCCTAGTAATTAGTAATTATGGTTGTTTTTATTAGAGATAACACTTTAAGTATGCTTTTCCGATGTGCTATCTTGACCATAAAATTTTAAAAGATAATGCAATGCAATTATTTGAAGCATCTTCTTGTAAGATTGGCCTCATCAGAGAAACTAGAGAAACTGGGTTTTCATCAATAAAAGATTCAACACCAAGCTTTTGAGCTAAAGAACTATGAAAGGGCAAGATATTATTTGATTTTCTAACTTCTTGTTTAACTATTTGTATGCAGCTTGTCAGAAGTTCTGGACCTCCCTTAGGTTGAGGAGGATGAAGATCTTCAATAGTGCTACTTTAATTGTGGGGATAACTAGAAAGTTGGTAGCAGAACAGAACTATCTTTAAGGTACCACGAAGGTGGTATCCCATGTGGTAAGTGGGGTCTTGTGTCAAGTTGAAGGCCCATGATCGAATCCCTCTCTCACATAGGGCAGCTGTTGTTCTAGTAGGGGTCCGCCTAACCCCAGTTTTCCTTTCAAAAAAAAATGTCTTTTAAGGTTGATTTATGTTTTTTTTTATTATGAGAGACCACCATCACGGTCCGGACATCCCATTATGGTTGAGCTGTGTTAGTTGACTGTGGTCCTGTTTCAATGTCTGTATTGAAAAACTCCATCAGTTCTCACTCCCACCCACTGGGAATAGTTTCTTTTCTTTTTTTTTTCTTTTCTTTTTTTGAAAGGCAAGTTAAGGTTAGGCAGACCCCCACCAGTTATTATTCAATGTACCGCTAGGGTTTTGAACCTGCAACATCCCACCACAGGGTGACGTTCACTGACAACTTCTACCAACCATGTGGAGCCCCCGTTGGTAGGAATAGTTTCTTATTGGCTTCAACCTTGTAACATTCCAAGTATCAGACTGACGTTGTCCTTCAACTTGAACACCTTAAGCCAACCCACCTAGCCAGAGACCTTGTAATTTCCTATGAGATTCTCAAGGTAATATCATTTTATTGATAGCTTCTCGAACAAAATATCTAGAAAGTCCAAAGGCTTGGACACGTTTATTGAATACAATAAGGAAACAGAAACCTTTTGAACAATAAATTATTAAGAACCAATGGAGGAGGTAAATATATCAAGGATTTTTTTAGTATATAAAATGTCGAATTTAATATTATGATGCATTTTACCCCACAACACAATGGTGAAGCAGAAAGACACGATCGAACACTCTTAAATATGATGCGATTTTGGGATAGGCATTCAAGTAAATTTGACCCATCAAGGATAAATTGTATAAAGCTCCAAGTAATTCATGGATTGGGATGCATTGCACTCTTACATTGCCATGTGTTCAAGTTGTACAAGATTGTACTTGGAATAAGATTTTATTTAATCGATTACTTTTTTCTTTTGATTAATGAAAAATTAATTGAGCTAATCAAATTTGTTATTGCTTTAATAGGCCCTATCATATCCCAACTAGGCATTATTTCAGTAGTGCATCTATGGACGAAGGCCAAGCATGAGGGAACCATAGTTCTCTCTAATAATATATTTTCATTATTCAAACCTTTGAAAAGAGTAACTTATCCTCTAAAACAATCCTTAGTATCCCAACTTAAACAAGATCTCAGAGTTCAAAAGAAAAATATTTTTTTTGCTAAACTAAGTGAAAAACCCCTTATGTGATCATACCAGTACTAATGCTTTGGATCCTATAGGAACTCTAAAGTTAAGCATGCTTGAGCGAGAGTATTACTGAGATGGGTGACTTACTGAGAAATCATCGTGTTGCACTCTTAAGCCCCAAGGGGGGTTGGCGTAGTGGAGTGGGGCCTTGGCTGCTAGACAGGTAGTCAAAGTTTGATTCTCATGGGTGTCGCCCCTATGTGCAAGTCAATGCATAGCATAGGCCCCAGGGGTTGGGGTCCTAGCCTCTGAGATTTACGTTGTTGACACGATGACTGTAGGTATGACAGGCTGAATTGGCATGACTAGTTCTTCGTGCCGGGTGTGGTTTATTCGGATTATAAATCAAAAAAAGAAAGTGAAAAATCCCCATCATTGACCATGTATTGGCAAGCCTCTGGCTGATAAAACCCTTGAATTCTCTCTACTCATTGGAAAGTATACCTAAATATGACCTTACAACAAGGGACACCTCTCATGGATTTTGATATATATATATATATATATATATATATATATAGGTGACAACTAAAAAGAAAAAAAAACTTTAAAATAGGCAAACACCTTATTGAAGAGGCTATTTATTAACTTTAATTTAAAAGTATCTTAATCTACCTTAACCACTAATCAAATGCCTCCTTGACACCTTTCTTCCAACTCTTGCATGAAGAGTTTGACCCAACTTAACCTCAACCTCAAATCTTTTTCTTTTAAAGGATCTTTGATGTAAAGTTTCCCTTTATCAAAATTTACACCCCTGCTTCATAATCCCATATATCTAATTAGGAATTACTAACTTTATGTCATCAGTTTTAGAACTTAATATATTTCAAAAGAGTTCATATTTCACATTATATGTAGCGTTGATGCATGGTGTCCACTTGTTTGATAGCCACTCATCTTGACATTTCTCGAGATAGGTGTGGTGTTCATCTCCAGATCAAGGTCCTATTTTGGTGATAGCCACTCCTCGTATAGATCACACTATCAGTTTTATTCTCTAGGTAGTCAACAAAATTGAAAGAGACATTACCTGCAAGATTAAAGAAAGTTGATCTAGAGTCAGAATTGACGAAGGCAATAAATTGTTTGAATTGCTCCTCGAATAATTATGGCAAACTGTGACCGACATTTGGCATAGAGGCAACACCTTGTGTTAACCCATTGGTGGCAGCAACATGAGGAAGTCTAAACGTTTGATCAGTTGTGGTGGAGCTTTTGTTTGAAACTTGGTTAAGTGTCGCATTTGATGAACTTCCTCTTCTAGGATGATTTAGAAGATAACCATGCATCACATAACACTTGGATTTGTAATGTCTAAGCATCCTGTAATGGTCACACTTGGGCCAGTTTCAATTTTTTTTCAGGATTATAGTCATTGAAATTAGACTTGGTTTGAGCGTTAGGATTACCCTTGATATAGAATGTTGCAGATTCTGATAGGTTACTCATAGACTGAAGTAAGTGTTGCTTTTCTTCTTGAAGGACCATGGAGTACACCTTGCTAATGTTAGGTAATGGTTGAATGGCAAGGATTTGACTTTGAATGCTGGCAAAACTTTTATTCACAGATATGCCAAAAAATGATGCAAGTTAATCCCATAAGGCTTTTAGACTAGTAAAGTATGTTGACAAGGATGATTGCTCTTATCAATATTCTGTGATAAGTTTCTTTAAGTGGAACATACAGGTAGTGTTACCTTAAGAAAACCTCCTCAAGGTCGATCCATACATCTCTTGTTGTCTCGGCATAGATAACATTGCTTGTGATATCTTTCATCAATGCATTCAACAGCCATGACAAGATCATGACATTGCAGCGACTCTATTGTGGTCATTCAGGAGAGGACGAAGATGGTTAATAGATGCTTTCATCTACGAATCTGTACTTATTCTTCGCGCTCAATGCCATCTTCATGGCTCAATGCCATCTTCATGGCTCACTTCCATGTTGAATAATTGTCTCCATCTGATTGGGTTGACACCAAGATAGCGTCAGGGTTGTTAGAGAGTGATAAATATAATAAGGTATGATTTTACATCTTTGCTTACATTCTATGCATTGACTAATAAACTTTCACTGTCGGTATCAACCATGAGAATTAATGGATAGAAGAAAGGATGGTGAAACAAGAAGACACACTTACCTGGGAAGTGATAAGGATTTTTTTAGAACCTGCTCTGATTCCATGTGAAAATGTTATCTCATTTTCAATCCTGAAATTCACTCTTTACATTTTAAATCCTGAAATTCGCTCTTCATATGGTATCAGAATGGGTTTTAAGAAAATTTATGTCACTTCCCAAATAAGTGTGTCTTCTTTTTTCACCATCATTTTCTCTATCGAGTGATTTCTATGGTTGATAACGATGGTGAAAGTTTGTTATTCAATGTTCATAACCTAAGCAGAGATGCATAATCATCTCCTTATTATATTCACCACGCCAAGATAACCTCAGCATTGTCATGGTGTTAGCCCAATTAAATGGGGATAACTATTCAACATGGAAGCGAGCCATAAAGATGGCATTGAGAGTGAAGAATAAGTACAAATTTGTAGACAGGAGCATCTCTCAACCGTCTCCATCATCCTTTGAATGGCCATAGTGGAGTCATTGTAATGACATTATCTTGTCATGGTTATTGAATGCATTGATGAAAGATATCACAAGTAGCATTATCTATGCCGAAACAACAAGGGAAATATGGATCGACCTTGAGGAGATGTTCTCTCAAGGTAACACTACTCGTATCTTCCACTTGAAGAAACTTACATGGAGCATCGACAAGAACAATCGTCCTTGTCTATATACTTTATTGTCTTAACAACCTTATGGGATAAGCTAGAATCTTATTCTCGCATCTTCGTGTGCAAGCAAAGCATCACCCAACAACAAGAAAAAGTATTTCAGTTTCTCATGGGACTGAATAAAAGTTTTGCCAGCATTCGAAGTGAAATCCTTGTCATTCAACCTTTGCCCAACATTAGTAAGGTGTACTTCATGGTTCTTCAAGAAGAAAAAATAATGTTTACTTCAACCCATGAGTAACCCATCATAATATGCAACATTCTATATCAAAAGTAATCATATTATGCAACATTCTATATCAAAAGTAATCATAATATTCAAACCAAGTTCAATTCCAACTACCATAATCCTGAAAAATTCAGAACTAGCCCAAGTATGATCATTACTAGATGCTTGGACATTACAAATCTAAGTGTTATGAAAAGTTCATCAAATGCGACACTTAACCAAGGCTCCAACACAACTGATCAAGCGTATGGACCTCTTCATGTTGTTGCTACCAGTTTGTTGATGCAAGTTGTTGCCTCTACATCAAATGTTGGTCACAGTTATCCGAAGAACAATTCAAATAGTTCCTTGCCTTCATCAATAGGGACTCTACACCAACTTTCGCTAATCTTGCAGGTAACGTCTCTTTCAATTATGTTGACCATTTGTCTTCTTGGATCATTGACACTGAAACTTTCAATCACATAACATCCTACCTCCATTCTTTGTGTAATGTTAAGAGTCTTGTGAAAGCAAAACTGATTCACCTTCCCAATGGTCAAAGTCTAAGGATTTCACATATGGGTGACACCATTGCATCACCAATTCTCAAACTTTCAGACATCCTTTGCATTCCAAAGTTCCATTTCAATCTTCTTTATGCTAGTAAGCTAACTCAATCATTGCATGTGTTGCAATATTCTTTCTTACTTTTTGTGTTTTTCAATACCTTTCATCGAAGAAGTTGACTGGAGTGGGTAAAGTGCAGGACGACTTATATTATCTTTCCAATTTCCCAAGTAGTTGAGCCTTCTATACTGAATCTCACTCCAATTCTCGTATTTGGCATCTGCGTCTTGAACACCCATCCAAAGAATGTATTCTTTCATTATCTCATGAAGACTCTAATATTACTCCATATTATGAATCCTTTTATGGTGCATATCATAGAGTCAAACAAACTCATTTACCATTTTCTGTTAGCACCAATAAAAGTAATTCATCTTTTGATTTAATTCATTGTGACATATGGGGTGGTTATGCTACACCATCACGCACAGGAGCATATTACTTTCTTACTGTTGTTGACGATTTTTCATGTTGCACTTGAACATATTTAATAATGCATAAATTAGAAACATATTATTTTCTAACCAAATTCATTGTCATGGTCATGACCCAATTCAACACTCAAGTAAAAAAAGAAGCACACCAACAACAGAGCAGAATTTCTTTCATATGTGACTCAAAATTATTTTCACAAAAAATGGGATTAACCATCAACAAACTTGTGTTCAACAGAATGATAGAGCCGAACGCAAACATTGTCACCTCCTTGAAGTCGCACGAGCCTTGCGATTTCATGTCAATTTACCTATTTTTTTTTTTGGAAAAATGCACTCACTGGCACTTACCTCATTAATCAAATGCCCACTCACATTTTACACAACAAAACACCCCATGAAATTCTTTTTCAAGGAAAACTAAGATATGATCACTTGCGTGTTTTCAGGTGTCTTTGTTATGCTCGTAATTTAAATGCATTCCATGACAAATTTTTCTCAAGATCCATACACTGCATTTTCATTGGCTATCCTTTTGGACAACGTGGATATCGTCTTTATGACTTGGATGAATATGACATATTCACCCGTCATGATGTTACATTTCATGAGGACATTTTCCCATTTCATGTGTCAATTCCAAACAAAGTATCAAAATAATTGGTCTTACCCGAACTTGTTATTGAACCTACCAAAGATTCTAATCCGCCAACTCTAACAATGAGACCTGGCACACCACTTGATCTAGTGAATCCTACAAATGAGACCCAAGATCAAACCACTTCACCCAATTCCTAGTTCAAGTTCTACACAACAGTCAGTTCAATTGCACATATCTGTTCGAACACACTAACATCCCAATTATCTTTTCGAATATGTGTTCCTCCACTTACACTCAGTCCACATGTGCTTTACCTAGCTCCAACGGTCATCTCTCTTCAGGTACACCATACCCCATTTCTCATTTTTTGCCCTCATAAATTCACCTCTTCTCATTTTGCATTCATATATGTTGTCATTTTTTAGAGAAAACCTTGCAACTTTAGCAAAGTGGTAAATAGTTCACATTGGCGAGATGCAATGACTACAAAAATCAAAGCTCTCGAGGACAATGATACTTTGACCATTATGTCTCTTCCCTCAGAAAAATGACCTATTGGGTGCAAATAGGTATATAAGGTGAAACAACAGGTCGATAGATCCATCAAGTGGTATAAAGTCAGATTAATAACAAAAAGGTACACCCAAATTGAGGGGTTTGACTACCATAAGATGTTTGCCCTAGTGGCAAAACTGGTTACCATGCATTGTTTACTAGCGTGTGCTACTATCAAAGGTTGGAACTTACATCAACTTGACATATGTAAATAACACACTTTTATATGGGGACCTTCATGAGGAAGTCTATATGCAATTTCTACCAAAGTTCTGAAGTGATGGGAAGAACCAAGTATATCGGCTTAGAAATCAATCTACGGTTTGAAACAATTATCCTCAAATTGGTTTAGCAAGTTGTCTCTTGCATTAAAAGTTATTGGTTTTTCACAATCCAAGTCTGACTATTCCCTCTTTACTCATAAGCTAGGAACTAGGTTTTCAATAGTACTAGCATATGTTGACGATATTGTCATCACACGAAATAATGAACACCCAGTTGAAGAAATTTTTATATAACCAATTTCATCTCAAAGACAGAAAAATTAAAGCATTTTCTGAGCATCGAAGTGGCACAGGTGCCTACAGGCATATTTTTAAGCCAACAAAAATATACTCTGGACATTTTAGACAATATGAGCCTACTTGGAGCTAAACCTACTCATTTTCCTATGAATCAAAAACTTCGCTTAACTACAAATCAAGGAGAATTTTTGGAATATTCAACCTAGTGGGCAGGTTGATACATGTCACAGTCACACAACCTGATATTGCTTACTTAGTTCACGACCTTAGTCAATCTATGTAGCAACCACGTGTTTCACATTATGATGCAATAATTTGGGTCTTACAATATCTAAAATCCACTCATGGCAAGGGCATCCTATTATCTTCTCACAATGATATTCAATTAGTGTCATATTGTAACTTTGACCGGGCAAATTGTCCTATGACTTTCATATCCACACTTTGTTATTTCACGATGCTAGGACATGGCCCACTATCTTGGAAGACTAAAAAGCAGCCCACAGTCTCAAGATCTTTCGGAGAGGCTAGATATAGGTCTAGGGGGCGTAGCTAGGATTCATGTGAGGGGGGGGGGGCAAACAGGGGTGTAGAATTTTTTTTTGAGATAAAATAAAAAATGGCTACAATTATTAATAAAAATCTATTTCATATGAACAAATCAAACTATTTGCTGCAGTCAGAGCTGGGCTAGGACTGGACTGGGTTGGGCTTGGACTGGGCTACGAAAATGGATAAAAATCTATTTCATATGGAATCAGGGCTGGGTTAGGACTGGGCTTTTAAAAAAAAGGAAACAAAAATTAACTGGACCGGGAGGCAGAACTGGGCTACAGCCCAGTTCTGCCCCCCCCCCCTGCTCCGCCTATGCATAGGTCTATGGCCACTACAATGTGTAAACTTTTGTGGCTAAAAGCTTATTTGCATAATTTAGGATTGCCTCATTCCCAGCCAATGCAATTATACTATGGCAATCAAGCTGCCCTTTATATTGTGGTGAACTCGGTGTTTCATGAACGTAACAAATACATCGATCTTGATTGTCGCCTTGATCGTGATAAAATCCAAGCTAGTCTCATCTTTACTACTCATGTTCTCACCAGATTTCAGTTAGCCAATATATTCACTAAACCCCTTGGAAGGGAACAGTTCCACTTTCTTGTAGGCAAGTTGGTTATTACAGATTTTCATGCACCAACCTGAGGAGGAGCTCATGATTAGAACTAACAGAAACATGTTGGTGAAACCCTGTAAAATCAACATGGATAGGGAGCGTACCTGAATTCGCCATAGTTCGTGTAGGAAATTCGGCATTCTCCTCAGCCAGTCGACGCCCACAATGAGCCCAGACCTTAGGTCGACGGTGAGTAGGACCCTATTCCGCTAAGTCTGAATGCGGAACTGAATTTGGGCAGGATAATGGCTATGAACACTCATCATCTTCGTAGCCTCTAACCCCTTATTTGTAATGGGAGATTAGGCAGTTACGTGAATGTGGTCTCTCCACATTCACGTAACTCCCACCCACTATCTCCATTACTTGGCCACTTACGTGACCCACTAGTAGGTGTCAAACCGGGTCAGACTGTGGGTTGGACCCATAACCCAAAATATCCAACATTCTCCCACTTGACCCATTGACACCAAAAGTGTACTAAATCGAGGTATATACCATTATCTCGATTTAATTCTTTATGTGAGTTCACATGCCACTCTTTATCACAAGGATGAATCGTATGAGTCAAGGATATGAACACCCCTTTATGAAATGTCATATTTCCTTGTACTACACTACAATTCACCTTCAATGCTTAGGCATGTAAAGAAATTACCTTTATGAATAGGTTGGTCTCTCACCTATTCTATTGGTCTTTTAATATTGTTATTCTGCTATTCTCTCTAACCCATATGAGAGATTCTTTATGCAAAATCAACAATAACACAAAACCTTAGAGAATCAAAAGATAAACACAAATGTGATCACATAATGTATTGTCATACATTAGAAGGAATAAAAAAAAAGACCCATCCCCTTTACATGTTGGGAATACAATCCCGGTGCTAGCCCTTTAGTAAGGGGATCCGCAGTCATTTCCTTCGTGCCAATTATATCAATATATACCAGATGATTCTCAGTCCTTTCTTTAACAACAAAATATTTTAACTCCATGTGTCGACACGATGTTGAGCTCTTGTTGTTATTTGAAAAGGACACGGCTGCTTTATTGTCACAAAAGATCTTTGGTGGTCTCTCAATAGAGTCCACTATACCAAGACCCATAATGAAGTTTTTTATTCAAATGACTTCTGACGTAGTCTCGTATAGAGCAATAAATTTTGCCTCCATGGTATGAGCAGCAGTGGTAAACTGCTTTCCACTTCTCCATGAGACATCACCACCAGCTAGAAGAAAAATGTATCCAGTAGTTGATTTTCTATTGTCAATACACCCTCCTAAGTCTGCATTAGAGTATCCAACGACCTCTAGGTGGTTAGCTTTTCTGTAGGTCAACATATAGTCTTTCGTTCCTTATAAATAGCGCATGACCTTCTTCGTTGCCTTCCAGTGCGCAATGCCTGGATTTGACTTATATCTACCAAGCATTCCCACAACAAATACTATATCAGGTCGAGTGCAGGTCTGCGCGTACTGTAAGCTCCCAACTGCTTAAGCATATGGGACAACATCCATCTGAGCCTTCGCAATATCATCCTGAGGACAAACCTTCAAGCTCAATTTATCTCCTTTCACTATAGGTGCCGAACTAGGAGAACAATTCTCCATCCCATATCTTTTAAGAACCTTAAAGATATAGGATTTCTGAGATAGGCCAAAAACACCCTTAGTTCTGTTACGACGGATCTCGATTCCAAGGACATAAGTGGTCTCACCCATGTCTTTCATATCGAAATGAGAGAAAAGAAAGTCTTTTGTTTTATGTAAAAGACTCAAATCATTAGTTGCAAGGAGAATATCGTCAACATATAAAACCAAAATTATGAACTTACTCCCACTAGTCTTAATGTAAATACACTGATCAACAATATTTTCAATGAATCCAAAGTTCATTATTACCTGATTGAACTTCTTATACCACTGATGGGAGGCCTGTTTAAATCCATAAATTGACTTATTCAATTTGCAAACTAAGTTATTCGAGTCATCTATACTGAAACCAAGAGGTTGTTACATGTATACCTCCTCATCCAGATCTCCATTCAGGAAGGCAGTTTTCACATCCATTTGATGCAGCTCTAAATCAAAATGAGCTACAAGGGCCATGATTATTCTCAATGATTCCTTAGTTGAGACAGGAGAAAAAGTTTCATTATAATCAATGCCCTCTATTTGTGTGAAACCTTTTGCAACAAGTCTAGCCTTGTACCTCTCCACATGACCTTTAGAGTCTGTTTTGGTTTTATAAACCCATTTACAACTAACAGGTCTAACTCCATCAGGTCGAGGTACAAGATCTCACACTTGGTTCTTTGTCATAGAGTCAAGCTCTTCTTTCATGGCATTAATCCAATGTGTTGATCTTTCACTTTCAATGGCTTCTGCAAATGTGAAGGGATCTTCATCAATGTCTATGAAATTATTTGACTCTTGTAAATACACCACATAGTCTGGATGGATAGCAGATTTCCTCATTCTGGTGAACCTCCATACAGGTGCTACAGGTGGTTCAAAATGAGCCTCTATATCCTGTTGTTGTTGTATATCCTCATCAACAACCGGATCTAGTTGGGATTGATGTTCATTGACTGGATTTTCTCTTATATTACTCGAAGGAATAATGATAGAGAAAGTCGAGTCTTTATCCTTAGCAGGTGTGAAACCTGAATCTTGCATTTCCTCAAAATCAATATTTTAAGACGCATCTATCCCAACAGAACCATTTTCAAGAAATCTTGCTTTATCTGTTTCCACTATCTGTGGTGTATGAGATGGACAATAAAACCTAAAGCCTTTCGATCTTTTTCAATAACTAATGAAGAAACCACTAGTTGTCCTAGGATCAAAAGCTTTTATATGTGGGTTATACAATTTAGCTTCTGCTGGACATCCCCATTTGTGCATATATGATAAAGAAGATTTTCTACCTGTCCATAACTCATAAGGAGTCTTTTGAACAGCCTTAGTAGGAACCTTATTCAAAATATGCACTACTGTCCTAAGAGCTTCACCCCACAAAGTCAAAGGAAGGTTTGAGTGATTCAACATTGCTCAAACCATTTCTTTAAGCGTACGGTTTCTCCTTTCAGCTACATTCTGGTAAACACTACCAGACATGGTATACTGAGGTACAATGCCTTCCTCTTTTAGAAACTGCGCTAATGGACCTTCCTTTTGTCCCATCTTAATGAAACGACCATAATATTCGTCACCTCTATCTGACCTGACAACCTTAATAACTTCACCGGTTTGTTTCTCTACTTCTTTCTTGAAGTCCTTAAAAACTTGAAAGACTTCTGATTTTTCAGATAATAAGTAGAGATACATATACCGTGAATAATCGTCTATAAAGGTGACAAAATATTTTTCACCCGTATAACACGGTGAAAAAGGGCCGCATACATCCGTATGCACTATTTCTAACTTTCCATTGCTGTGTTTGGCATCTTTCTTATATGTGTTAGACTGCTTAGCCTTTATGCAGTCAGCACATGACTCTATATTCGTAAAATCAAGGGATCCAAGGATTCCCTCTTTCACGAGTCTTTGGACTCTCTCTTTCGAGATATGTCCTAATCTACGATGCCAAAGCAAATAGGATTGATCATCCTTTAGGCCACGTTTATTGTCAATCATTGTGTTCTCAATGGAGTGAGATTCCTGAATTTGGAATTTGGTTCTTAATCAATACAAACCATCACACATATATGCAGAACCTATATTCATTGAATTTTTCATAATAATAAGTTCAAATTTTTCAAATTTAAATACAAAGTCAAACTTATCAAGTTTTGAAATTGAAATTAGGTTCCAACTATAAGATGGAACATAAAAAGTATCGACCAAATCCAATATAAATCCCAACTCCAACACAATTTTGTAGGTCCCAATGCTTTTGACATGCGAACGCATCTTATTTCCTGAGAAGATGCTTCTTTCATGCTTTGTTGGTTCCCTTTTGTTCAGAAATGCCTGCAAAGAGTTGGCAATGTGCACCGTGGCACAAGAATCAATCCACCAACTATGCAATGAAACATGAATTAGATTGCACTCATGAGAAACGAATGACCTATTACCTTTATTTTTGAGCCACTTTTTGAACTTCAAACAGTCCACCTTCTTATGCCCTTTCTTTTTGCAGAAGAAACACTTTATAGAAGGGCCTCCTGACTGGGATTTAGCTTTCGCCTGAGAGTATGAACTCTCCTCAGTGGCTTTCTTCTGATTCTTCCTTTTGAAAGAGCTTTTCTTTGGCCTCGACCTCTGTTTATCCTTATGAGAGGCCATATGTGCACTTGACACCGTCTCACCCTTCAATCTCTCATCTTCCTCAACACACTTACTCAAGAGGTCATTAAAAGACCACTAATCATTATGTGTGTTGTAAGAGATTTTAAAGGGTCCATACTCAGTAGGTAACGAGGTTAAGATCAGATGGACTAAAAAAGAGTCAGAAATGGCGAACTTCATGTCATTCAGTTGAGTCACAATATTCCTCATTTTCAAAATGTGTTGTCGGATGTGACTGTCACCAACATATTTCATAGACACTAATTTGGACATGAGAGTACTGGCCCTTGCCTTATTAGAAGTGACGAACTGAGCCTCAATGACTCTCAGAAATTCCTTCACAGTCCTACAATGAGGAATGGCGCCTCGAATGTTCTTAGCCACTCAAGATTGCAAAAGCAATAGGCTAAGTCTGTTTGAGCGCTCCCACTTCTCAGAGGCAGCCTTCTGATCGGCTGTGCTCTGCTCTGTAAGAGCGGGAGGTTCGTCAATTCTAAGGGCCAGATCTAAATCCATATAGCCCAAAGTGAATAACACAATTTCTTTCCAATCAAAAAAATTTGATCCGTCTAAGATAGGGATACTACTTGAACCGTCGATATGGAAGGAACCTGATAAATCAAGGAATGAAAACAGAAAGACATTACTATTATTGCTCAGATGAGACTCGTGTTGAAAAGGTAAAAGTGAGACCCTTTATTTTCACCTTTTCTAAGACAAACATAGTTGAGCCATTATCGTTTCACTTTGGTAAAAATGACAATACTCATAATTGCTCTGTCTCTTTAATTCTCAAGGAATTGACTTCAGTTGGTGAAACTAGTAGATCATGAATCCAGAGGCAATTCAGCACTATACCTTTGGGTACGAACATGCTTCATGGGCTGGAATGCACATCTACTATCACACCTTGTGTAAATTTGGAACACAACGACCTACCTTTGGGTAGAATCGATGTTTCATAAATTCACACACAATCATAATTACGAATCTTAATACGGTCCAAAGAATCCGTAATTAACACGATTCAGATCACTTTGGTGATTGCAAGAATCGATCAATCAAGATCTTTTACCGAAAATCCTATTCGTATTATGGAGCACGCCCATGCACACATTTTAATGCATGTATATTCATGAAATAATATCAGTTCATACTTCAACAAAAATGCATAAACTAATTGTCATAAATTTAGTTACTATTCATGCTTAAAATCATCATGCATAACTTAACCAACGCAAAAATACATGAATTAACATGCATAAGTCATGCATTATTCAAAATAAATACTTTATAAAGCATAAAAAATAACAAAAGCATACTCATATGGGTAAAACCTAGGGTCCACGAGTAGGAACCGGTCTAAAAACACTTTGAACCGGTCTGAAACCGCCCTGAACCGGTCATCTAAGGGTCCGAACCGGTTCTGAACCTTATAAACCGATTCTTAATATGAAAAAAAGTTCATAAAACCCTATAACCGTATGCCAAAATCCATGTATTTCTTTATATTTATGAAAACAGGATCTCAGCATCTCGAAACCGGTGAAAAACTGGAAAGAATCGGTCAAAAACGGCTCCGAACCGGTTCTGGAAGGGGTCGGATCAGATTCCTGATCCGATTCAGTCTTAATAGTGTTTGGATCCTGCTTTTATGGATCCAACCCAGTTTAAATGGGATTCGGGTCTGACCCGACCCTTACTTAATACGGACCAGACCCGACCCGAACAGAACCCGGGTTAGACCCGGTCCTAAATGGACCCGGGTCAAACCCGATCCGAGAGAAAAACCCGATTCTTTCCGGATCAGACCCAGACTCGGTACCATTATGGGTCCGGGTCAGATCCGAAAGGTGAATAGCAGACCCGATCCACCCAAAAGGGTTTGGATCGGGTTTGTCATCGGGTCTTCTCTCCGGACCCGATCCGGTCCCTTTATAAAAAAAGAAACAGAAACCCGATGGGTTTATGTTTAATTTTTAGGGAAACCGAAAAGGGGTTTCCACCCTTTTCGGTTCCACGGCGACCCACGTCGCCGTCACGACGATTGGGCCCGGGTGGCCGGCGACCTGCGTCACCCCACGGTGATGCCTATTCGGCGACAACCCCCCTGTCAAAAGACGTTGCCCCACGGCGACGCTTCGTGGCCTCGTCGTCCAATGGCAGAAGACCGGCACGGCCTGCCAGTCCGGCGGCAGCCCCGGCAATGTCAGCAAGGCTGCTGCCGACTGATGGCAGCCCTTGCCGACAAAACGCCCACCGGCAAAACCTTTTCCCCCAGCGACAGGTAAGGGTTAAACAATTTTTTTTTTATTGTCGTCGGTTTATAGGTCACTTCGGCGATGAGGTGGGGGTATCAATGGCGCCGACATGACCGTCGCTGTCACCTGCAGTTTTCCGACAAAAGCCCCCATCTCGATGACTGAAATGGAAAACAGAGAGAAAAGGGGTTTTTAAACCCCTTTCGACATCTGCCGGCCACATTTTCAGGCGACGGCTCCGGCAATGATCCCGGCGACGACAAAAAACCTCGCTGCAGCCCAACGACCACAGGTATAAAACGATTAATTTTTTTTATGAGGTTTGCCTGAACCGGGAATTTGATGTTGCCCTTTTCGGCAACAGTAGCCGGTGAAGACTGTCGCCTCATGGCGACAATCTGCAGCTAATCGGTGGTTGTCACCCCACGGCGACTCCACCGACGCCCAATCGCCAAAATGGCCTACACAGCCACACGCAGCGGAAATGCGTGGCAATGTGGGCCCATAACCCAATGTTGGCGATACCCTGTAAAATGAACGTGGACAGGGAGCGTACCTGAATTCGCCATAGTTCGTGTAGGAAGTTTGGCGTTCTTCTCAGCCGGTCGACGCCCACAATGAGCCCAGGCCTTAGGTCGACGGTGAGCAGGACCCTATTCCGCTAAGTCTGAATGCAGAACTGAATTTGGGCATGATAATGGCTATGAACACTCATCATCTTCGTAGCCCCTAACCCCTTATTTGTAATGGGAGATTATGCAGTTACGTGAATGTGGTCTCTCCACAGTCACGTAACTCCCACCCACTATCTCTATTACTTGGCCACTTACGTGACCCACTAGTAGGTGTCAAACCGGGTCAGACTGTGGGTTGGACCCGTAACCCAAAATGTCCAACAAAACAACGATCCCATGATTATCGTGTGATCTCATCTCCAGCCAACCGAAGGAGCCAACTCAGGAAACGGTGAAATGGTCCCACGATCTCATCTCCAATAGCCAGCCAAATGTAGGAGGCGAACTCATCTCCACCAGATCAGGAAATAACCAACCAGCTAATGCCATCCAAATGTGGAAGACATCCAGCATATTCGTGATCTTCATTTTGTGCTGTAAAATTCAAAATATAAATGTTTTCTTTGTATCCTAGTCATCCCTGCAATTTGGAAACCGGTAGTATTTATTCATCTCATTCTAAATGAAATATAAGACGTTATCCCATTTTCAATCCTGGAATTCACTTTTCACATTTATCTCAAAAAATGCTAAGATGGATGGTCATCAGTGGCAAAGTTGCATGCAGCACCACTGCATAAAAAATGACCTCTTTAAGATTTTGCAGCTCGTGCACTTTGGAACTGATACAATACTCTATTTCTTGTACAATGTAAATGGATCCAGTTATGATGTTGGGATGTCATGGAGTTTGTGTTGGGTTTGACTCAAAATTAAGTAGGCAGTAACCTAGCTAAGCCAACCTATTTGTCATTATTTGCCTAAGTTACGTTTTGGAGGGAAAACTATATATTTTTGAAAAAGTTTGGTCCTAAATCAAGAGAAGAAGGACCATCATATGGGTTTATAAGGAGTACGGATCAAGTCCAAGGCTCCCCACACCATTCATCCATGAGATGAACGATACACATAATCTTCAAAACACTTTGAATGTTGAAGTATTTATGACAGTCCAATTTTTAACCCTTGATGTTGCTCATATAAACAACAAATGGCATCACAAAACCTTGTGGGGTCCATCCATGTGAGGAGGAGTTAGCTGGTTTGGTTTTGGATGTTGTACATCCTTAAGATGTACAGTGATGGAGGAGCCTTGGACAATTTTTTGTCCAAGCCTTCTTGGACCTTATTCTCACTCATTTATAAGGGTTAAAGTTTCTTTTATGGGCAAGGCCATTAGGGGCATGTCAATTGAACTTTGAGCCATGAACTTTGGATTTTGATTTGGCTTTAACTTTGGATTTGGATTTTGGTTTCGGTTTGAATCTGGCGGTTTAGATCGGTTTGGTTTTTACCTTTACCATTCTTTTGGCTCTTGGGATGGTTTTATACCCAAGACTTTAACTGCCCCCCCTTTAAGCCTTTGATTGGCCCAATTAATAGGCTTTGATCGTTTGTTTTGACCTATGCCTAGTCAACTCAAATGTTGGAGTTGCCCTTGACCTGAAACATGCTTGCACGCAACCATTTATGGTCCAACGTTTCCAAAATCAGCCTCTTTGTTTGAGGCTCGTTAACAGCTGACCATGCTCTGGTATTTTAACATTCTTGATCTTAGTATGGCTTTTTTAGACCTGTCAACCACATTATTCACCCTTGGTCTATGCATAGGCCTTCCTAGCCATTTGGCTAGCCGTTTTGGCCACCTAGGAGCATTGATTCATAAATGTTGGCCTTAATTGCTAGCTATTGAGACTGGAGGCTATGTATATACCAGATCTCTCCCACTATCTCCATCGCTCTTCTCTCCTCTCTCTCTCTCTCTCATGATCTAGAGTTCACTAACTCTCCCTATCCTCTCCTTAATGCTTTTCTTCTTTCTAGCATTGACTTAGCCAAGAAGCTGTTGAGTAGAGCCTAGGGTGAGTTGAATCTTAATTGAGTTAAGAGGATATTTAAGTTGGTCAGTGTCAAGTCGTTGGGCCTCACCTAGTGCAGGGCGTTTGCCGACCTTCACTAGTAGGTGAAACTCACTTGTATCCTAGAAGGCAAGTTGCACGAATACCATTACACAAGAACATGATTTTAATTAGGGCAACTATTGCTTGAAAGATAGCATGTCTAACACGTGCCTCGGAGCATATCAAGTTCAAGCTTAGTTATCATACCCATTGAATTAATTTCCCAACAATTTGGTGATATGATGACCAACGAATTTCCTTGTTGAGGATCTAATTATACTTTCCTTTATAAGTGAATCCCTTATTTGAATAACAATCTAATCATGGGCCCCATCCCATGCCATATTAGCAGTCGTCCAAGCCATGTAAGATCCTTGAGGGGTGTTTGATCATGTGTCCTGCATGTCATGCAGGACGTTGCAGATGCGGGGAACCTCACAACGATCAAATATTGGATGCACATAATGTACACCCGACATGTTCGCGAAACAGTGAAACACCATTCCATCCATCTCCATTGTTACGATGAGAACAAGATGGGGGAACACCACTTAAAAAAAGACGGGCAAAGGGGGGTCTAACCTCAACCCCCTCTCTCTCTCTTCCCCTTCTCTGTTTCTCTTTATCTCTATATATAATCGGCTTCTGCTTCTTTGATTAGGGATTTTTTCTTTGATTTTTTATTTTCATTGATTAGGGCTTTGAAGCAAATGCCTTTAATTAGGGTTTTTGTTATTTAATTTGGTTAGGGCTTTTTTTTATTAAGGTTTTGAATCAAATATCTTTAATTAAGGTTTTTGATATTTAATTTGATTAGAGATTTTTTATTTGATTAGGGTTTTGAATCAAATTTCTTTAGTTAGAGTTTTTAAAATTTTTTTGACTAAGGTTTTTCTAGTATTTGATTAGAGTTGTTTTTCTTTGATCTTCTTTGGTTAGAGTTTGAATTAGGGTTTTTATAATTAATTTTATGGTTTATCTTTCTTGTAGTTTGTGATTTTTTGGTTTATCTATGATTTATTTTTTTACATTTTAGGGTTTTATGATTTATTTATGATTTTTGTGTTTATACATAAAACAATATGAATTCTTATTTTTTTCTCAAATTATCCAAAAGATAAACTTTTCTTTCGTACTTGGATCTAGTTTAACATCCATAATTGAAACTAAAATCCATAAATTTTTTATCAACTTTTGCAATTAGATCCAATATGACACTGATAAAAGCATCTATATATAAAAAAATATTAATTCTTATTTTTCTTAAATTACTCAAAATTTAAATATTTGTTAATTTTTAGATCCAATCTGATGTCCATGTTACTCATATGGTATGATGGATCGAGTTATATGATCCAAAATAAAGTTATCTGACTCATATCCATATGTGTTCAAGTTGTCCAGACAACATAAGAATCAAATGTTGGACACAAGAAACATAACTTCTTGTTCAATCAAAAAACATAGTACAATTATTGCACAACAGACAGAACATGCATTGTGTTTGTTATGCTTTGTTGTTCCATCTAATCTTGTCATCAAACACACTATGAATGTGCGATTCTCTCTCTCTCTCTCTCTCTCTATATATATATATATATGAGAGTCACTAAAATATGAACTGCAATTTTTATGATTTTTTTGTTAAAACATAAAAAATCCAGATGATTTTTCTGCAAATCCCGGTGTGAGGCCCCCACAACCACCCTGCCACCACACGGACGAGTGATCCGAACTCTCAAGCACACTTTTTAAGTCTTTAGAACAATACGCTTGTGTGTGTCCAGCGGGGTGGTTGTCAAGACGCTGAGATGAAGTCCCCATATCCTAGTGTACGGGTGTGTCCATAGAGTTCCAAGGTGGGCCATGTAAGGCTGGGTGGTCAAGGGACCACCCAGGTTTGCTTCGATAGAGAGCGGAACAGGGGATCAGGGTTGGGAAAGGGAAAAACAATTACATATAAAGGGTACATCTGGGCCATTCGATCAAAGCTTGGTTAGACGGCTCTTATTGATTTAGCAGGTTTAGCATGAAAACCATTTAACATGTTCCCATTTCTCTGACATGATAATATAAGTCTGAACCCAGACCCCAAATGTATATTAGCGGTAGTGGATCCACCCAATCAAAGGTTTATACGTGTGAATGGCACTGATCTGTAAATGGAATTAGATCCAAATCCAGAAACGATCCAAATGTGAAGCCGAATCCTATCCGAATAGTCTTTTGAATCTTACTTTAAGAATTCGTATATGAAAAATAAGGATCGCATTCATAACAGAGATCCGACGAAACCAGGACCATTTGCCCCACCTTACTAGTGGTATGTCACATGGACACCATACACATAGACACGGACACTGATATGTGCACACAATATTTTATATTAGTTCAATTTTTTATTATTTTAAGGTTTTATTCCAATAAAAATGTAGTTTTATTAACATTAAAAATATCAAAATATAGTTTTTATTGATTAAAAAATAAGAAAATTTGCATCCTCGCTCCTATTTCTATTTTAGCTTCGAGTCGAACACGAGTCACGAGTCTTCGTATCAGCGTTTCTTTGTGACCGGTTACTATCTTCGAGACTTCCGACTCCACGCACACAAGTCCTCTATAACTACACAAAAATCTCAAAGAAGAACCCTTGTCTCTAAGTAAATCCAACCCTCCCCTAAGCGGCTCCTCTAGAGGCGGTGCGTTGGTATCTCCTTCCCGCTAAACCCTTTCTTTTGTCGCTAGGGTTTTCGGAACCAAAGGTAAGGCTTCTTCCTCTTCCCATCTATTCTGCTTCCGATTCGTTCCCTTTGTCTTCTCCCCTCTTCTTGAAAATCCTTCCCTTTTTTTAAATTCTCCGGTGGATCTCGTGAACGGTCTCGTGTGGGCTCGCTCATGCGCCTCGCGCTATTCTTTTGAACCACCCGGTAGCTCTAAAAATTTAGGGGTTTTCAGGGGGTTTTGCGTCGATTAATCGACGCAGGCAGAAACTCTGAAGAGTTTACGACTTCGTGAGAATGGATTTGCGGTTGGTTTTTCTTTATTTTCTTTGTTCTTTTGTTGAAAGTAAGGATTTTATTGGTAAATAGTTGAGTGCTTCTCTGACCCCTTTAGCTATTCTATGAGCTCTCAGTTTGCTCTCTTTCCCGTTTTCAGTTGTTTCTTTTGTGGTCGTTCTTTCGTATAACCAGATTTTAGCTTTTTACTAGAATTTCCTGGGTATATGCATGCAGTTTCGTATCATTTGGTACATATGTGAGCTTTTCATCATATCTTGATGCAAAATGTTACTGCAGGTTACACGTTGTCATTGTTGAAGTCATATAGCCTGTATGTCATCATGGTGGTGGCTTTAGTTCCCTGTGTTTCGTGGGGTCTGGAGCGACGGCGTAGCCTTGTTTAGTGCCCAAACATAGGGCCGCATTGATATCCCTCGTTCTGGCCAGGTTGTCCAGTAGATATAAATACATTCATTCGATCAGTACTTGCTGATTGACTATATAATTTTTGCGCATGATATTGTTAGGATGGACGTCCTTACTAGTTCTTTTTTTAATGGCTGAACAAATTATTGTTGGGATTCGCTTTCAAGAGGCAGCTGTGATTTTCTCCTACCTCCTGATCTTACTTGTCATAGGCTCTAGGTGGAGCCTAGGTGGTGAGGCCCCTAAAAAGGCTTAGGCGGCTACCCCAAATAAAACAACACAAAAAAACATAATAAGAAACATGTATACAACATAAAATCAATTAACAATAGACAAATAATATGTCGTTGAACACTGTAAAACAATGTACATAACCTTAACCTGCTCAAACAAATTAAAAATAAACTAGCAATTGAATAGACAAACCATACATCTAACAATGTGAATGGACAATACACAAAAAATAAAATCATGTATACAAAAAAATTAACAACAACAATAGATATAATACAAGCAATAGACATAATACAAGCAATAGACAAATAATGTCTTCTTTTTCTTCTTCTCAACAATAGACATAATGCAAGCAATAGACAAATAATATGTCTTCTTCTCAACAATAGACATAATACAAGCAATAGACAAATAACATGCCTTCTCCTTCTTCTTCTCCTCCTCCAGGAAGAAGGAAAAATATGTTTTCTTCTTCTTCTTCTTTGTCTTAAAAAAAAATCTTAAAAAAAAGAAAAGGCCTAGGCTCTAAAAAAATCCTAGGCAGTAATATAGGGCCCCACCTCCCAAACCTAGTCGCCCTGGGGGTGGGGCTGCTCCTAGGTTGCCTTTGATGACTAAGCTCCTGATTGAACCGCTTTGTCTAGGTTACTGTGACTCTAACCAGTCCACATATCTCACTCCATCCTTGCTGTCTAGTTGTGTAGAACATGTCTTGGTGCATTTTCTTTATTGGTCTATGATTGGGTACTTATTGTATGGTTAATTTGTGTATATCTGTACCTCATGGCTCATGCCACTTCTGATTTTACAATAACTAAGTATTACCCTGGAGCAAATAGGCATTCAGTTAATTAACAACTATTACCAGAGCATCAGTTGATTGTCTATATGCAAATCAACAGAATGTTTAGTAGTTTAAACATTAAATTGCAATGATGTCCTGGACCTCTTCGTTCTTTTTTTTTCCCAATATTTTAAGTCTTGCTTGTTCAGAAGTGTGATAAATCTTCACCATGTGATTTGGAGAATCAAGGAGTGAAAGCTTTGCTTCATAATGAAAGAATAACTGTGCCAAAATGAGAACACTAAGTGTATGAAAACAAAATGTAATTTTTTTTGCTGATGGAGGTTGGGTTTTGGGTGGACATTGCCACATTGGTTTTAAATTGTAGTCAGTTGGTTCTAGTTGGTAAACATTGAATTGGGACCTGGATGGTACAGCTATGTGGATCGTCATGGTAGAATTTGATATTCTAATTAGTTAAGCTTTCTTTGATCTCAAGCATGGAGCAAGGGGTAATCCACTGACATATTTGTGTACTACACTCTATCTTAGACCAAATACCTGCTTGTTTCTTCTGTTCCAGATACCAGCTATGATAAATGAGATTAAAAAATTAGACACTATTTGGAATATTAGAGATTTGTAGATGAATTGAATCATACTAGTGGATATTTGGTTAATATGAGAACTTAAAGTCCAAACCTATGGATCATATATTGTCAACTTAATGAACTATAAAGAACTTAACCGTATTGGAACATGCTTGCTGTTTGACTACTTGCATGATTTGGATTTGTTTGTCTCACTCATCTTACTAGAAGTCTGCTCTTGCTTGGGCCCATGTATATATGATATCTTAGTGGCAGTGTGCTCTCCTTCTGATTGTTACTATTAGCAGTTCATGTATAGCAATTATAGTCACCTACATCAGCAGTATTATTATGAAAATATTCTAAAGGCGTTTTCCATGAAATCCAGATAAAGCTGGAAAATATCAGCATATTTCAAAATGTAATTATAACAAAAATATTGTGATGCTTTAAAAAAATATTGCTATGTTGAAAACACTAGTACATATGGAAATCACTATACTGAAAACTATTTCGTATTATCATGACGTTATCATGATATTTTTGTGAAATTAATTTTTTAATTTCTTAAATTTTAGATCTTTCTGACATTTTATTCTTACTTTTGAAAATGTTCCTAATATTTTCTTATGAAAACACTTATTTTAAATCCTATGTAGAAACCCCTATCAGGATACGAGGGACATCAAAACCAGCGATTATAGTCATAAATCATGATACTATCAAATAAAAAAAAGTACGTTATATTTGGAGACATGTATATATTTCTATCGATATACATATATATGCAGGGCTACTAGTATATGAGAACTACCATGTGAACTGGGTATTTCCAACGGTTCTTTTGCAAATCCGATCATGCAGATGTGTTCGGTATGGTGAATTTGCTAGGAAGCGACTGTTGGATCGTGTATTTTTGACAAAAAAATACGATTTTTGGATGCCCAAATATTTATGAAAATTCTGAGCCATTATTTTTCAAGCCTTAAAAGTCCTGCTTATGCATCATAATCAGATGATTCAAGAGCTGGTCCTGATAAAACCAAGCATGCAGATCACTTCCGTATTGGTAGATTTAAGAGACAAACGAAAAAACCTGTGATTCTTGGTTCACACGGTTGTTCTCATATTCTAGTGGCTCTATATACATGTATTTGTTTATTTATTCATTCCTGTGGGTTCAACACTTACTAATTAAACTGGGAAACATATGTTCTAGGAAACCTGGAAATCTTTTGTGCAACTAGTCACAAGCTAGATACAACCAATTGGAAGAGTGATTTGTGGATCTCAACTGGCATTCAAATATCTCCTGCTTCTCACAGATCAAAAGTTATGTGTCTTTTCCATTTTATCCTTCCAAATACTCTCTCTCTTGTGCGAATGTACATACATATGTATGTATACAACGTCTTTGGGACTTCATGAACCATAGGCACAGCAAAAACATTAAGACATTGCAAACTGGTCTGCGTTAACCACTCTAGAACACATAGACACACATTTATGGATGCATTATACTTATGCATTTATACATATGTGCACATATAAATTATTATACTCCATGAACTAGTTCTGCATGCTTCTTCCGTTTATCAGAAATAATTATAATTAATTCCAAGGATCTCATGTTATACATCACTAGTTTCTTCATGTAATGCACTGTATCTTTTGCAGCTATTCTTTCTGGTGTATATTTCACTTTTTTTGGTGCTGGTGGTGGGTCATTTTCTCTGTGTTTCATTACAGTTTTCCTATCCATTCTGGCATATCAGCTATCCATCTGGTATCTGCTGGCATACTCTGAAAGACATGTCTTTTGCATTGACACCTTCTAAAAGGCATTATGAGTGGAACCATATGCAGCCAAATGGAAGGGAGAAGGGGAATACTTTCCCTTCATTTCCTTTGCAACATCAGAGAAAAATACTTGATTCTACTGTCTTTCGAATCCTTTGCCGTGCTTCAAAGACTGGAGGTGTGATTGGTAAAGGTGGGAGCATTGTCACACAAATACGCCAACAAACTGGTGCAAAGATTCGGGTAGAGGATTCTATTCCTGGTTGTGATGAGAGAGTTGTTGTGATAATAGGACCTGATAAGGACAAAGAGGTTGACAAGGAACAGAGCAGAGAGGGCGGTGATGAAAATGCTGCTGCTGATGATGGCAAGGACATAAAAGAACAGGATGATAATAAGGAGGATAAGGAAACAGAACCTTCAAAAGACCTACAATGTGAAAAAAGTATTTCATCAGCACAAAAGGCATTATTACTTGTTTTTGAGAGATTGGTTGAAGGGGAATCTGAGAATGACATTGAGGATGAAGCAATTAAGAAGTCCACCGGTTCCTTTATTGTAAGGCTGCTTGTGCCTTCAATCCAAGTTGGTTGCATTCTTGGGAAAGGTGGAAGTGTAATCAAGCAGATGTCAGCTGAGAGTGGGGCACAGATACGAATCCTTCCTAGAGACAAGATACCTTCTTGTGCTTTGCCATCTGAAGAACTGTTGCAGGTACGAGTTTTTGAGTTGCTAACCTTTTCCCCTCTGCCTTCACATTTTATTTTTAGTAGCTTATTATGGGTGATATGACCTCAAACTGATTTGGTTTATGAAATTTATTTTGATACATCAGAGAGTTTATGCATTGTTTGTTTCTTTTATGATTAGAATGCCATAGTTACCGGAAACTCTACGTACATGTGGGAAACCAATTTTGAAACCAGAAACCGAGCATTTCCGGAACTTGTGAAAATGCATGGGAAACACCTTTACTGTCGAGTGAGAAACTCATTTCACATCACGTGTGGAACCTACTTTCTTCGTATAGGAAACTCATTTCCCTTACTTGGAAAACATGTTTCACATATTCTTCTTGCGCATTTCCCTTAAATAAGAATTTTCTTTGTCAACAAAATGTTGAGATACACGTGTTATTTAAAAAGTGTTTTTTTTTGCAAATTGATCCCTGCCTTATAGTCAAATTGCAAAATAGTCCCTACGTTATGCCATTTTGCAAATCAGCCCTTGCCTTTCTCACCGTCATTACAAACTGGTCCTTCTGTCAACAGCTGTTAGTTTGACCATGGTCAAACACGGACCATGATTAACTGTTCACCAGTGTTGTGAAAAGCGTTGAGGCGTAGCGAGGCGCTCCACCAAAAACTGAGGCGAGGCGTAAGCCTCAAGGCGTAAAGCGTAAGCCTCAATTTTTTTTTAAAACTTTAAAAAAATTATAAAAAAATATCTAAAAATAAAAATAAATAAAGAAATGCTTTATTGATGAAATAACAACCAATAAGAAATAGAAAATCTCAAATAAGTACTAAAAAATATGAGATTAACATATAAAAGTAACTAAAAACTGATTACATAACTGGAAAATATATGAGATTAACCAAAAAAAGTTAAAATATACTAAGAAACTGATTACATAAACTGGAAAATATGAGATTAACCTACAAAAATTAAAATATATGAGATTATTCTAAAAAATATGAGATTAACATATAAAAGTAACTAAAAAAATGATTACATAACTGGGAAATATATGAGATTAACCAACAAAATATAAACTATACTAAGAAACCGATTACATAACTGGAAAATATATGAGATTAACCAACAAAAGTTAAAATATATGAGATTATTCTAAAAAATATGAGATTAACATATAAAAGTAACTAAAAAACTGATTACATAACTGGAAAATATATGAGATTAACCAACAAAAGTTAAAATATACTAAGAAACTGATTACATAACTGAAATAACTGGAAACTATATGAGATTAACCTACAAAAGTTAAAATATATGAGATTATTCTAAAAAATATGAGATTAACATATAAAAGTAACTAAAAATGGATTACATAACTGGAAAATATATGAGATTAACCAACAAAAGTTAAAATATACTAAGAAACTGATTACATAACTGAAATAACTGGAAAATATATGAGATTAACCAACAAAAGTTAAAATATATTAAGAAACTAATTACATAACTGAAATAACTGAAAAACATACGAGATTAATCAACAAAAGTTAAAATATAGTAATATACTAAGAAACTGATTACGTAACTGAAATAACTGGAAAACATATGAGATTAACATACAAAAATCTTATTGATCATGTCTAAGAAATCTTGTTGTAAATTTTTTTTTGCGCCTTGAGGCACAGAGGGCCGCGCCTCAAGGTGAGGTGCGCCTTTTGCACCTCAAGGCGCATTTTTTGATAACACTGCTGTTCACCAAAATGCCCTTCATCAAATAGTTGTTAGTGTATTAACTTTTTGCAAATTAGTCCCTACCTTATTCACATTTTGCAAATTTTGGTTCTCCTGTAAGGGCAGAACCGTCAGTTTGTCTGACCTTTAACAGGTACCGTTGCTAACAGCTGTTAACCTCGATGACTGATTTGCAACGGTTAACCAAAAGGCAGAGACTGATTTGCAAAATGGCACAAGTCAGGGATTATTTTGCAAATTGGCTTTAAGGTAGGGACCAATTTGCAAAAACCCTTAAAAGTTTTATTACTAATTTTTTATAAAACTTATATTTTTTTATGTATCTTAGTACTAAGAGAAATGTAATGTATTGGTGTGAAATAGAGAAATCTCAAAATTTAATGTGATTATATTATTTTTTCCTTGTTTTCTAAATCTATTCTATCTAAGCCATAAAACCATATGCTGCTTTTAAACACTTTCTTTATGATATTCATTATCTTATTAAAATTAAACTTACTACGTACTGGTTTATATAAAATATAAACAACTTCTGTGATTGTTTTATTGTTGTAAGCTTGTAATCAATGTATTAATATATTTTATGAAATAAATAAATGTATTAATTAATTATTATTTATCATAGTAATAGTAAAGAAGTGAAGTTTGTGTAAACTTATAATCTTCATGCATATTACCAATATTTGCACTATATATATGTATATATGTATATATGCATGTATGTATGTGTGTATGTATGAATGAATGCATTTCCCATTTCACATGAACCTGAAAAATTCTCTTTCCCTATTTCTATTACCCTTTCTGGCAACGTTCGCAATTATCAGGAGCTGATCTTTATAAATTTTCTACTAAATGTGTTAAAATCTGCATAACCCTGACTTGATATTTCGCTTACTTTGATTTGTAAACTTACTAGATGCTCCCTGGAAAGAAGATCCATTTACTATTCAGTTGTTTGGCTGTTTGGCTTTAAACTAAAGCTTTTATGTATACAGTAAACTGTATCCATGTTCCTCATTTTGGTTCATTTTGTAAGACTTTTGTGATATATATTTTTTTTTGGTTTTTTAAATTGCTGATGTATACATTCCTTCCGTATGCTTCATTCACTTTTAGATAACTGGGCCTGTGGATTCGGTGAGAAAGGCTCTTCAATCTGTTTCTCAACATATGCTGGCAAATCCACTTCGAGAGAGGGATGCATTTCCTGTGAGCAAATCTTCTGGCCTGTCAACACATTCACTTGGTCCTGTTCCTCATTCGGAAGTTTCACCTCCAATAAATTACCGTTCCTCTCTTCAAGGATTTCGGCCTACTTTTGGTCTGCATGATGGCAGTGAATTCTTCCCAAGTGCTGCTCCATCCATTTCTATGTTTCATGATCCTGCTAGATCAAATCGAATTAACAATTCCCCAGATATTCTTGTGTTTCGTCTGTTATGTACTAATGAGAAGGTTGGAGGTGTGATTGGAAAGGGAGGGAGCATAGTTAAAACTATTCATAATGAAACAGGTGCTGATATCAAAATTCTTGATTCTGTACAAGACACTGATGATCGGGTCATAGCCATATCTGCTCCTGTTGTAAGTATTTTATATGATCCATTTGAAAGGTTCTTCCAGGAGGGGGTGCTATTTCATTTTACATGGGATATAGTTATGCACTATGGGCAGATCATCCAGGGAAGTAACTGAATTGGTGCTTCTGTTTGCAGCATCCACTCGATAGGATTGCGGCTGCCCAGGATGCACTGCTTCGTGTCCAAAGTAGGATTGTGAAATCAATCCCTGATTCTAGTGAAAAAATCATGCTTGCTCGGCTTCTTGTTCCTTCCAATCAGATTGGATGCCTACTTGGCAAGGGTGGAAACATAATATCAGAGATGAGAAAGCTCTCCGGGGCACAAATTCGCATCTTGGGGAAGGACCAGATATCAAAATGTGCTTCGGAGCATGAAGAAGAAGTTCAGGTATTTTTTCTATTGCTTATTGTAATGTGTTTGTCCTGGTGAACCAAGTGCTGTAATCTTTTTCCTTATCATAGTTAGTATCCTTGTTTACCAAAATGTTTTTCATGACTGCCAGATAACTGGGGAGTTCGAGGCAGTACAAGAGGCTCTTCTGCAGATTACTTCAAGGCTGCGTCACAATATGTTTAAAGTTCCTCCTGTGCACCATCCACCACATAATCCTTTCCCTGAGCACATACCACCAATGGTTTCATACATGGGAAGGCGAGAGCCATCACATCCAAGAATGTATCCAAACTTTGGCCCCGCGCCACGTAAATTTGATCAAGCTGAGGTCCTTGCACCGCATGAGGAGCGACCTCCCTTCCCTCATGGTATTCATAAAACAGGAACCCCACATGGTCCTGAAAGGGTGCTGCCCATGCCTACCTGGCCGTCACACGTACTTTCTTACTTTCTTGTTTATTGAATTTCTATAAACTAGTGACATGACATTAAATTTGCCCTGTTGTTCTTTTCCTCCTTTCTTGTGCAAGTTAATTGTGAGCAAGGGTTATCTAACAGATCTATGATCCAGTGAAGTGGATAGATAGAGTTGATGGCATATTTTCACTTTGAAATGTTCACTTGGCCATCCCCAGTTCCCCTGTTTTTGGTGATAGTTATGTTAATGGATTGTTTCACATGCAGGAGCGTTTCTCTTGATATCTTGAATAGTATTGGTGACTTTGAAGGATTGATCATTGAAAAAGTTTGTTCCATCCCAAATCTTTACCTTATAGATGTTGACCACTATCATTGTACCTTTTGCACTTATGGGTCAATATATATATATATATATGTTATATATATATTCTGAAGGAACATGCAGTACCTATAAGTTATTTGGCATTCTTCTGTTCTTTTAATGATTTTGGTGCCAGCAGAACTACTTAAAGTGCATTACCATGTGGTATCCTATCGTGTTCTTCCTTTGATGATGATTTATAATTTATTTGAATTTTGACAAAGAATTGTGTTAAATTCTGTTGTAACAAGGTATTTACTTGGAGCCAGCATGCTAAGCCTATATAGAGACTGTTCCCTGTATGATATTCTCATTTCTTTCTGGATATGGATCCTTTAAGTAAAATCCAAATGTGGATTCAGATCTATTCTATTGGATCACTTTCGGATTGGGTCGGATTCAGATCATCTTCTTAATTTGGATCTGGAGGTGATCCAGACCAAAATCCTACTCGAATGCAGTTTTTACATGTAAATAGCATGTTTTATTCTATTTTTTCCAGATCTAGTACTACCACATGCATTTCAGATTCGGATTTAATCTAACCTCTTCGGATCTGGATCCAGATTCAGATCTACTGTTTGCATTTCGGATTCAGATTCGGATCTGGCAGGATCTGCCCGGATCTGACCCGTTTGCACCCCTACTCCTATCTGCAGCTTGTTTTTGATAGAGATATTCAAGAGACCATGACTTCTCATATTCAACTTCTGTTGATTTGCAGATTCTGCAGCACACTCACATATGTATATGTGTATGTATACATCTAAGTTTATTGTTATCCATATATTTGGAGAACACTTGTCATATTCATGCTAGATTGAAACTTTGGAAAACTGCTAAATGTTGTGTAGGCATTTCTGTCATTAGGCAACATGTGTTATATAGTTGCTTGCACTAGTTGTAACTTGTAATGGAATGTTCGGTGGCACTTCAGTCATGTCTCTTCATGCATATAAATGTCTTAAAAGATAGTATATTGACTTAGAAGGAAAAAAATAAACAAAAGTTTTACTATCAGCTTGTGTTGTCAGCCTGCTAAGTTGAACATTTGATATCTTTAGAATCATCCAAGTCTTAAATGGCGTACTAAGATCATCTATATTGAACACATTCTGAAGATGATCTAGAGATCACCAAAGTGAACATTGTTTGTGGAAATTTATTCTTGGAAATGAATAACTTCTACTCAAATTCAGGTTCTAAACAATTGGGTGAAGAATCTGTTGGTGTAAATGACGGAGATACCTTAACTATTTAAGGAAATACTTCTTTTGATTGTCTGTTATATGACTGTGTGATATCATTTTTTATCAGAAAGCCTTTGGGCTTTGAGTTTTTTTTCCCACTTGGAGATATTTCTGATGCTATTCTTTATCTTTAATTGTTACAAGGTGTGGGCAAGGGGTTGGGTGGCCCAGCCTGAAATTCAGCAGGCGCCAGGCAGACACCGGCTGGCCTGGCCTTTGCCTGTTGCCCAGCCCTAACTATTACAGTTTGTTCGACAGCTCTATCTGACAAACTGCTTCTTGGTGACCTGGCAGGGAGTTGGTGGTGTAGGTGGTTTGCCTAACTATCCAGGTGGTGCTCCTCAAAGTAGGATGGCTGGATTTGGAAGGTCTCTGGTTTATATAAAAAAATATTTTAGCTAATTCGTTTTATGCTATAATCTTTAAATGAGAAAACATCAATTTTAACCGTGGTGTCTCCTTGGATTCTTTTATTATGTTGTTTATGTAGCCATCCTGCTATTATCACAAATACAACTGTAGAAGTCGTCGTCCCTCGATCATTTGTTCCATCTATTTATGGAGAGGATGGAGAATGCTTGCGTAAGATTCGCCAGGTTTGTATAAGTGAAGGCTATTCATGGTTGACTTTGTGTTTGGATGCACCCACTTGTGCAAGGAAGCAGGAAATTGTGCTCTTGAGTTGGGCTTGATGAAGATCAAAGCCCTTCTCCCTTCTTGATGAGTGGGTGCAACCAAACAGCCACCTAATATTTCATCTTTGATTGAAAATGAACATTTTGCAGATATCAGGTGCCAATATTACCATTATTGAACCTAGGCCAGGAGATACAGAGACTGTGATCATAATATCGGGAACTCCTGATCAA
Source organism: Nuphar pumila (assembly GCF_984573655.1). NCBI lineage: Eukaryota > Viridiplantae > Streptophyta > Magnoliopsida > Nymphaeales > Nymphaeaceae > Nuphar > Nuphar pumila. Next base: position 99,616,935 of record NC_143254.1, read on the forward strand.
ACTCATGCTGCGCAAAGTCTGCTACAAGCATTTGTAATGAGTGGGCAGGGGTCCCCTTGACTTCCTGCATTTGACAGGTTTCTTGCATTTATGCATGACACCATCTATTAGCAAGTGATAGCTCAACTTCATGCTTCATTATTGGCTATTTTATGTACCTTCTTTTGCTGGTGTTTTGTTCGGGGGAAGAGAGGAGAATGGGGTGGTGTTGGGGGTTTTCAGTATTCTCTGCACTTGGTAGTAATACCTGATTCTTGGAAATTTTTTTGTTCTAAACATCAAACCTAATCTTGAGCTCAGGGTTAGAAATGGATTTTGGTAATCTATGACTGCCATGTGCAGAACACATCGGAATTGTACTAGCCATAGATCTTAACTTTTGATGATTCAGCAGATGATCACAGATATTTTTATTTATTGATTTTGTTGAGTTTGCTATACTGTACCTATTGGCCATAATATTTGTAATGAAACAGAAAAATTCTTTTAAAAATGAATAGATAAATACAAATGATTTGCAATAAAAAAAGCAAATGTAAAGGCATAACAAACAAAATTTACAAGTGATATATAGTGGTTTAATTCGAATTTAGATTTGTAAAGATGTCAAAAAACAGAAATATGCATGAGAATTTTCCTTGAATACTGAGTTAGTGTATGGGAACTATCAGATTAAAATCTAAGCTACAACATGATTTAGACCGAAGGCTGGTAAGGTTGGATCCATGTTAATAGGTTTTTAGGAAAATATTTTTTCAGTATATATGTTCTAGATGTTTCTATTAGAAGAATGAGTTGTCGTTTTTGGCTTTCTGAAAAATATTATGTTTTTTTTATCTTAGTTTTCAAAGATTTGTTAAAACATCATGTTTTAAACTGTGTTTTCATATGGTATTGACAATGTCAGACACATAGGGATGCTAAAAAGGTCAAAGGCATGTTGGGAAGACAAACATTCTGTGTGTGTGTGTGCTTTTCTGTTCTATGAAGCTTTTATATATATATATATGTGTGTGTGTGTGTGTGTGTGTGCTCATAATAGGGCAATTTATAGATCACCTGAAGCAAATACATGTAAAAGGTGTAACTGAAGTTATTTTCTTTTCTTATGACTATGGAATTAAAGATACTGTAGGTCTGTTGTTAATGTTCCCTGTTTTATTTCTGAAAGAAGTGAGGCTACATTATGTCTGCATCCAGTGTGGTAGTATCCTTTCTTGGAAACAAATTTTCTAATACAGGTTTCCAACATGGGACATATCTAATTTTTTGTTGCATCTTGAACTTCCGAGTTTGTATTTACTTGCTCGTTTCCTCCATTATATATCCTGTCAAAGTTGGAACCTTGTTTCTTTCTAATTGAATGCATGTGTACTGTGCGTTGAAGGTTCTTATTGATTTCATTTGTTTCCTATGCTTGCGGCCAATGTTTGCTTGAACCTATCTTTTTCACAACACATTTTTGATATCTAATTCTTCCATGACAATGCGATTTGACTTGTCAGCTGTCACATGGTTACAGATACAGGTGTGGGTACGACACAACGATTTCAAAAATTGCGGGTATGGGAACATGGCTATCTCTCTCTCTCTCTCTATATATATATATATATATATAATTTGTTTGGACTTTTGATCGGGTTGGACTCAATCCATCTCTCTCTCTCTCTATTTATATATATACACACACACAACAACAACAACTACGCCTTCATCCCAAAACAATTGGGGTCGGCGATATGAACCAAAAAAGAAAATCATTCTGGGTCTTCCACATGAATCCTTCTCCTCCAATCATTTCTATCCAATGCCATGTCCTTGGTGAGGTTCAAAACATTCATATCCTTTCCTATCATCTCCATCCAAGTCTTCTTAGGCCTACCCCGACCTCTTTTAACTAATATATTTCCCATTTCTCCATCCTTCTAATTGGAGCATCATTAGGCCTTCGCCGAATATGTCCAAACCACCGTATACGATTCTCTCTCATCTTATTTTCAATGGGTGCAACGCCTACCTTCTTACGTATCTCCTCATTCCGAATCTTATCTTTTATTGTATTTCCACACATCCATCTAAGCATACACATCTCAGCTACACTCATTTTTTGAACATGATGTCTCTTGGCAGCCTAACATTCCGTACCATATAGTAAAGTGGGCCTAATAGTCATCCTATAAAACTTTTCCTTCAACCGCAATGACATTCTACGATCGCACAACACTCTAGATGCACTTTTTCATTTCATCCACCCAACCTTTATCCTATGATTTACATCTCCATCAATTTCTTCATACTTTTGAACGATAGATCCCAAATATTTGAAACAATCATCCACCGATATTTCTTGCTCACCAAGCTTCACTACACTCCCATCACTACTTCGTTGCTTACTAAACCGACATTCCATATATTCTGTCTTACTCTTACTCAACTTAAAACCTCTTGCTTCCAATGTCTGTCTCCATAATTCTAACTTAGCATTAACCCCAACTCTAGACTCATCAATCAAAACAATATCATCAGCAAACAACATACACCACGGCACATTTTCTTGAATGGATCTCGTAAGCTCATCCATCACTATAGCAAATAGGAAAGGGCTTAAAGTAGATCCTTAATGTAACCCAACCGTTATAGGAAAATTAGTTGTCACTCCTCCACAAGTGCGGACATTGGTTACTACTCCTTCATACATATCTTTAATTATACTAATGTACTTGAGAGAAACACCTTTCTTCGTCATTGTCCACCAGAGAACGTCCCTAGGTACTCTATCGTATGCCTTATCCAAATCAATAAAAACCATATGCAAATCTTTGTTCCTCTCTCTATATCTCTCAATAAATTGTCTAAGAAGATGTATAACTTCCATAGTTGATCTTCCAGGCATAAAACCAAATTGATTCTCCGATATCATGACAACCTTCCTCAACCTAGACTCAATCACCCTCTCCCAAAGTTTCATAGTATGAGTATGACTGATGAGTTTTATACCATGGAGAGAGAGAGAGAGAGAGAGAAAGAGAGAGAGAGAGAGAGAGAGAGAGAGAGAGAGAGAGAGAGAGAGAGAGAGAGAGAGAGAGAGAGAGAGAGACGAGGTACATCTCCCCCTCCCCTTCATCTGTTTCTTCTTCTCCTTTTTCTTCCTCTCTCTCTCATCCTCCTTTTCTTCCACCTCTCTCTCTCTCCTCCCTCATTTTTTTTCTTCTCCTTGTTCTCTCTTAGAGAGAGTTGAAAATGAGGGGGAAAACCAGAGAGAGGGGTAAGTTGAGACGAGACCAGAGAGAAAGGGGGAAGACGAGAGAGAGAGAGCAAAAAACCTTGGTTTGACCAAGGAAAAACCCTAAATTATTTTTAGTTTGTGTCAGGTCTGGGTTGGACCCAACCTGGAGCAGTGTGGGACCCGACCCGAGGCTTACCTGCACCCGTATCTTGACGTGTCGACACGGGTACTGTATGACACCCATATTTCCGTGTGTATGTTACATAGCTTGTCAATTATTCTGTAAGAAAATCACACAAGGTTGCATACCTCTTTCATAAATGATTAGAAGACAATAAACTGCAACTTTGTTGACCTTATTGTATATGCATACCATATATGCTCAATTTATGTGTAATCTCATATAATTTTCTCAGTAACCGAACAAAGGAAAGAGAAGAAGAAAAGTTTCAAGCCTTGACTTTAAGATGCAAGCTTATGGAAATTTATGTGGCACATTTGCAAAAAATCAATAAACCTAGGATTAGTATAAAAAGAACAAGAAGAAAACGATACAAGCGATTTAGAAGCTTGAGATGTGAGCATGTGAAAATCATTTTAGGAAGGATGAAGGCCTAACTGTGTATGAACTTCTGGTAATTGGATTGTGACCAGGCTAATCTCACAAGTGATTTCTGATAATTAAACTTGCATGGTCTAGAATATCCAATAATTTCATTTATATAAGTGAGTGGTGGCATGTAGCACACTTATGAATTAGGCGAGATGATGCATAAATTAGTAACCAAAAATGACCTCAAGTGATAGATAAGTTCTTGATATCCCAGATGTGGTTGAGGCTCATCAGAGCATTGATAGTGCACCCTATCATGTGATTTCTGACAATCACAACTAACATGATCCAGAACACCAAAAATTTTCATTTTATGTGAGTGGTGTCATGTAGCATACCTAAATTATTCGTGATAATGCCCAAACTATTAATAACTTGCTCAAGTGGTTAATACTTAGTACGTTCTTGATACACCAGATGTGGTAGAGAATCATCAAGACTTCTCACGCTAGGAGGGTTTCTGACCACAAGCTGTTGTCTATCTACTGTGAATTCATGCTCTTGCAAGTTCTGCTTTGGATATAAAAATGATGGATTCGAGTCCCATAAGTTCTTTAGATGTGGCTACCATTTAGTAGAATCTATCTGAGGGGTATTGATAACAACTTAATTGATTTGGAGGACAGAGAAGCCTTTTTTGCAATAAGTAAGGATTGTGATTATGATAACAGATGGTTCTGTGGCATGGTCTTAACAAGAAGTATTATCAAAAGTAAGTTCTCTTGATTCAACGAGCAAAGGGGACAGCTGATGCGTGTATTTGAGGAAATGTCTTGGGTTGTAATCAAGCCTGGTATAGCTTAGGAACAATCACCTTCCAATCAAGTTCTTTAGGCTAAAGATTCTTGGGTCTTAATCAAGCCTGGTATAGCTTGGAAACAATCACCCTCCAACTCCAATCAAGTTCTGTAGGCCAAAGATCCTTTTTGAAGTATGTTCAATTGAGGAGTGAGCAATATGTGCTCCTGTTTTCCACTGGAAAGGCTCTATTACCAAAGCATTCCAAATTCTTATTTTCTTAAATGGCTATGAGAGTGCTATTGATAGGGAGTAGTGCTCCATTCCGGGAATTTTATTCAAGTTATTTTTTTTGGGTCATAATAGATCTCCCTTTGCTCTCATCCCAAACTAGATTTTGGCAGAAAAGCACTTGGGGCTTTTGGCTCACCTCCATTTGAAGTGGTTCTGGAAGATGGTTGCAGAAGTGTGGGCCAAAATGATCCAACGATGCTCCCAAGGCTCAAGCTGGAGTACAAAAATGTTGTCATAGAATATATAATAAGTTTGACTAATGAGTAATGAGTTGATCCAAGTTCTGCCTAGGCTTTTTTGGAAGTCGTATAATTTTCCATGTTATTATATTTTTTTTGTTTCACATGTTTATGGTCACTTATTTTTTCCATTCTGGACGACTTATTGAATGGGTATGCACCTTTCCCCCTTTCCCACTTATCACATCTGATAAGCACCGCCAGGCTTGATGATTGCTGCAAAAATATCAGTGGAAAATCAATTATATGGTTTTGAATTTTTGTGAGGGTATTAGTGTTCGGGAATTCGAGTCAATACAATCAATATAGAAGTGTTCTGTAGTAATTGAAATGATCTTGCAGAATGACCAGGAATATATTAATCTCATATCTGTGATGCTCACTGGATTAAGTCACAATAATGATGGGCTCGTGCAAGCTCACTTGACATGAATGAGACAATAGTCATAGATATATATAGTCTCATTAGTATGCAACAGAAAAAGGAAGTATGGTATTTTGTGTGGGGTTAAGTGTCTATAGGAATAAAACTTGTATGCTATTTCCCAGTGATATGCATGTTAGGCCTTCACAGGCTCTATCATAAATAGGTCTTATTGTTTTGAATTCAATCGAGAACCTTCATACAGTTGTGGACTTTAGAAAATAGATAGATTTTCATCTACCATTTTAGGATAGTCAACATCTATTACATTTTTCAAGTAGCTTCCACACAAAGCTTGTAATTTTGCAGAGGGCCTTACCTTCTAGTGGCTAAACATGTTTAAAAGAAAATTTTGTTTACATTTGAAGGGCAGTAACTGTGTAAGGAGTTCCTCAAGTTTATGGCATGGTTTTGATTTATGCTTGTGATATCATAATTGATGAACACTGATATTAAATAGGTTTATTATGTCTTTCTTTTATAGTCTTGATGCAGATGTGCATTGAGGTAATAATATCATTTTTTCAAGACTAACAAAACTGGTTTGTGCACAAAATGCTACTCATCAAGAATAACCTCTTGTAACAAATTCAGACTGCGTCATTGACAAATTTTTAGTTCCATTATTGAAACCTGTCCTTAACCAAATTTAAATGCACAATTATGCTCTGGAATTACTATAGTTGGCACTGTTGGTGAAAGGTGCCCATATTAAGGAATGTGCTAGAAGACATTGGATTACTCAACATGGAGAAGTTTTGGTGGTCTTGCAGGCAGACATGTTTGTCACATGGGCACAGTGGTACATGGTTTGGCTGGTATAATAGTTGATTTTTGATCGATGGGTGTGGATTGTTGTATATACGTGGCAGCACTTGGAAACACCTAGCACCAGCACCCAAATGTACCACTAGCATGAGTATGTGTAAGCTAAGCATTTTGAATTGCTTGTCTTACATAGGCCGACACTAATACATACTTCATATTGGTTCTGTTTATACTTGTGCCCAACAAAGGTTGACTTAGATTATGCTTCGTCACATGAAATCATTGTAACCTCACTATATGTATTCTGCAGAGCTCCAACCTGCATTTTACGCCTCTCTCTCTCTCTCTTATGTGCACTGAACGTGACAACATCACTTCACTTAGCATGTGTGTGCTGTGTTCACCTTGGACATAGGGCTGGGCAACAGCTCGGTGCGGTCCATCTTTTGGATGGGCTGATTAGTTTTTGGTTGGGCTGGGCCAGGTCAAGCTTGACCCATGTTCCACCCATTAGGCTTATGAGCCTAATTGGTGTGTGTGTGTGTCTGTATATATATATATATATATATATATATAATGTCGGGATCTATCACAATATCTTTAGAGACCAATACTATACCAGGAAATATCACTATAGCTTAATTTATGATTTTTTAAATATAAACGTTGAATTACATTTTTTCATGTTTGTATTAAAAATTCACGGTGAACTTAAATTTCCACAATAAATATAATTTGTATGTTTCTGATTACACTTTTTTGGATATTTAGAAAAACTTAATATATTTAAAATATCAGCCATATATACATACACATATATGTATGTATGTATGCTGGGTTGGATTGGACTATCCGTGACTGCCTGCCAAAATTAGGCTGGCCTAGGCTCAGCTTGTGCCAGGCCTGGATCAAAACTGGCCCAAGCGTGGCCCACCCAACCTGTTGCCGACCCCTAATCAGACATGATACAGGATCCTCACCGTCAACAGTGTCCTTAAGTTCATCTATTCTGTTATGACCTTGATTAGTTCTTTTTTATTTCTTGTATATTTTATTTTGAAATTGCTAATAATTACATTACATTTCAATTTAGATTTATTGTTAAGAGGTTGCACTTAAGATGATATTCAAGTTTTATATATCGTACCAAGTGTGTCTGTATCATGTCCTATACCTGTGTCTATGTCTGTGGCACAGCTCATGTGAGACATGTTAATGATGGCTTCTTTCAGAACATGGAACCATTGGTACAGAAGTTGTTGCCATCAATATCAATAAAATCATGATCACCATATTTCTTTACATCGTGGGAAAAAACATAGTCAGTCTTCCTTTTTTGTGTGATTCTTATTTTTTTAAAGGGTGCAAATATTTCTTACTATTTATGGTGAAAAAGAAAAATATCTCGAGAAATTTTCTCACCGAGATATTGTCCCGATTGGTGTTGGTGAGCATGCTTGTAAGTTGTAACAGTGGCTGATTAATCTACAATGCTGAAAAGTAAACCCATAATGCTGTCATATATATATATATATATATATATATATATATATATATATATATATATATATATATATATATATATATATATATTACACACACTGGTGGGCAAGGAACCCCCTAGTGAAAAATGTAATATTTTCATTTTTTTTCATTTTTTACACATCTGACCCTTCAGATGTGATCTACATATTAAGTTTTGTAGAAACTGACTTTTGGATCCTGTTTCTTTGACATATATGTCAGATTTTATGTGGGTTGAAAAATCAACAGCCTACAATGTACCAAATTTTCAAACCTCAAAAAAACATGCTTTTATCTCAAAAAACTATGATTCAAGAGTTGATTTCTACTATTTTGACCATGCTGAACACATCTATGATGTCAGATTCGGTAAAAAAACCTCCCCTATGAGTTCTAATTAGGGGTTCCTTACCCACGAGGGGAGCAAATGCTATCCCATCTATATATATTGTCGATTCACCTAGGCAGATTCGATTTGTTTATATCAAGTTTCCTCTATCCCACTCTTGCTCTTTGTCTTAGATGCTACATTTAATCAGTCTATAGATCAACCAACTGGGCAAGTGAGGATTTTGTATCAAATATTGAGATGTCTTCTTAATTTTCATATCAGGTAACCACGTCATTGTTAAGCAAGTTCTTTTTATTCATTCTATGGTATCTGGCTAGAGTTGATTGTATTTTCCTACAGCTGTTCCCATGGGAAAGGTTCCCCTTGTTCTTCAGCTGGTGTTCATAGTTTTTCTTCCCCCTTAAATCAAGCAAGATTTTTACTGGCGTGGCTTGATATGATTAAGCAAATTCCAAGTATATGCTTTGCTCCCTCATTTGTTTTGAAGCGTCTTCGGTTAAGATGAACATTTAGTCAATGAAATTTTGTTGGAGCAATCTGATAATAATGATGTTCACATGCCTTTTAATGAATACTCTGTTATGTTTTTTCTTGGTGATATATATCAGTTTGTTCTTAAGTGATGGCTGTGCTAAATACTTGTTATCTATCTCAATCTATGTCACCTGGGGGTACAGAGGGTACAACATGGCAATTCCATGAAATGTGGGTATGAGGACATGTCTATATATATTAAATATCACATAAATACAAAATAAATTCAAAATAAACTGAATATAATATAAATATATATGCTATATCTAAAATATAAAGTTATAAACTGAAAATGTAATTATAAATTATAAATTGAATACAAACTTGTATGTACGGAGGGTAAAATTGCGTGTTCAGTTGTGGACGTGTATCGACAAAGGGACACGCCTGTCGACACGGATACACAGGGCAAAATGGAGTGTCCATGTGACAGAGATCTCAATAGACCTCTGTCTCTAAGGGATTCAGTTGACAGGCCTCTTAGCATTCATATGAGACTAAGACAAAGTTAAGTACAATGCCAGAAGTTCAATACTTGCTTCCAGTGTTCACTTATATGATTTATGAAAACTTTGCCCTCTTAACATTCATATGTTGTTATATGTTACTATTAGCTCTAGCACCCTTTCCAACTTATCTATGCAGCGCATTTTTTTCATACATGCCTAAGAAATTTTATTGGTTTTGCTTACAATCAATGTTGTGAAAAGCGTTGAGGCGCTCTGCCAAAATCTGAGGCGAGGCGTAAAGCGTAAGCCTCAATTTTTTTTTGAAAACTAAAAAAAAAACTATAAAAATATTTAAAATTATAAATGAATAAAAAATGCTTTATTGATAAAGTAACAACCGATAAGAAATAAAAGATTTCAAATAAATACAGAAAAAATATGAGATTAACATGTAAAAGTAACATTAATGCAACAACTTGATCTACGTAAGTATCTAAGAAATAAAATATGAGCATTCATTCAATAAAAAATTAACATTAACAACCAAATGCATATTAGCATTAACATCATGTCATAGTTAGAAAATGCGTGTTAGCATTAACAACCAAATGTTAATATATTTGTCCAAAACTCTTCAAAATGAGAGTGTTAACATTCACATGAAAGTCACAAAAAACATATAAATTCCCGTAGCCCTATGATATGAATTAGGGCCTAGGCTCTTCTTGTGTCTCGTCATCATCAATATATAAGTATTCAATGTTATCATCTAAGGAATCCATATAAATAGGTTTTCTTTCATTCTTATTCTCTGGCTCTTTATTATCTGTATTATCTTCTGTCACTTCTTTTGCTTTTCTTTTTCTTTCAATAAAAAATCATGTATTAAATACTTATTTTATCTAATTAAAAAAATATGTTTATATTCATAGAAAGGTAAAAGGAATATAGCTTTACTTAGATTTCTTAAAGACCTGACTTGCCTAGAACCACTTTGTGAATCATAAGGTGAACTGACTTTTTCAATAGGCACATGCTCAATGACATTTATGTTGAAGTTCAGATTCAACCATGAATCTCCAACCAATTGAAATTACTAGGCAACACTGAATCTTCCTTCTGCATAATCCACTCTTCGTCTGAGTTTATGATCTAAACATATAGGGCCCTTCGTAGCCCTCTTGTATTTCTCTCTCTTAATTTCATATTGTACATTACAAAAAATAATGCATTCATCTTCTCTTGTTCAAGTTTATTCTTCCGTTTTGTATGCACGTATAATTCAAAATAATTGATAATCAATTATAAAATAATTAAACTTATATAAATGTATTTAAAAAATAAAATACAAAGTCATAAACCAATGAAAAATTACTCTAATTTCTCTCACAGCTCGATGCACTACACATCAAACTTAGAATTTGAATTGTAAAATTCATTAATTTAAGATTTTTGTGCCCAAATGAACTCCACCAATCTGCAGTATTAAAATAAAACAATAAAAAATTGATAAAAACATTAAGAATGTCACAATTAAAAAAATAATAAAACATAAACAAAATATTAACAAATAACAACATAATTGCAAACTTAACAAGACTTTTTAATTTTCTTGTTGTAACTGTTGCCTCTCTACCAAACAACCCTTTTGCTTTTTTAAATGCATTGATTTGTGTTGTAATTTTCAACCGAACATTTGCATCAGAAACCAATTTTTCAGTATAATAATAAAAGTCACTCAATTTCTCTATTCGGGTTGAAGTTGCTAGCATAATAAAAATAAGGATTTAAATATTTGGGTTGAAGTTGTCCTCATAATGAAAATGAGGATTTAAATAATAGGCAGTTGCATGCGAAGGCTTATGAAGTTGCAAGTCCCATCGCCTATCAATGATGTTCTAAATAGGTTTATATTTTCTTTCGACATTGTTAAGGTTGGAAGCAATTTCCTTCTTTGCTCTATCCATTGCCTCATAAAAATCTCATATCTAGCTCATCTGCATCCACTAATCATAAAACTCTCACGAGAGACAATATAGCTTTTGCATATGATATGGTAACCCAAAACTTATGATTATTAAGAACAATATAAGAAATGTTCTTAGCATCAGAATTCTTACAATAATTAGATGATCTAAAATTTGAAGACAAGAAGATCAACTTTAACTCTTTCTTGTAATATCCAATACTATGAAGTGTGAGATATGTTGTGGAAAACGAGTGATGGCTAGACGTAGTTATTTTTTCTTTGTGAACTTTCTTATCAAATTTAATACCCATGTATGATTATAGATATATCTTGTAATTTTTTTGCCTTTTTCACTGTATCTTTAAAAATTGACATCTTTTCAATATCTTTTAACATCAAATCCAAGCAATGCGCGACACATGGTATCCAAAAACATATTTTTTCTGCTATTGACATATTCTCAGCTGCCACATAATTTGGTGTATTATCTATAATGAATTACGCTATATTCCTTTCACCAATTTTTAAAATTTCATGAGTACAATCTATCTCGTCTTTCAAAATCCACGTTCTGATCTCATGATAAGAAGTCTGTTTGAACCCTCACCCATAATTTGCAATAACTTCTACCATTTGACCAAAATATGGACTCTTGCAAAGATTAAATGATAGGACATTGAAATAAAAAAACTATCAATGGCACGACATACGCTTTTTCTCTTATCCCTTTTGAAATATGTGTTTATTGTGGTTTGTCGTGATTCTTTGTTCACAAAGAGGTCTATGGGACCATCTGTGTTTGTTTTTGCAACACTACATGATCCACTGGCTTCTTTGTTTACATTATCACGCTTGTTGATGATCCAAAATAAACACTTCCCAATTTCGAACTTGTTTTGTTCCTTCTATTGTTTTTTTGCTTCTGATTCCTTAGATGATTATGAAAAAATCTTTTCACATCAGGTGAAACCGTTTCGCACAAGCTTATACCATGTTTCATGCTAGCTAAGTGATGTTTCAGCCGATAGATGTCTAATGACAGTAATAACAAATTATATGTCCTACGAGTTTGGGATCTTTAGTAGGATTTGAAACTTTAGTTCGATGATCTCATCCTAAATCTCTTCCCATTGTTCAACTGCAAAAATGCATATAAGAAAATATACATTAACACAAAAATTTATAAAAACTCAAAGAATTCAAAAAACGGCGACAGTGCTTTATATAATCCAATGAATTCATATTCAATAAAAATCAACATATATAACTTGAAAACTAATTAAATAACTTGGAAACAAATTATATAGCTGTGAAAAAAATTGATCATACATATTTTTTTATACAAGGGCTACATAAATTCAATGTAAGCCATCTAGATGGACCTATACAAGAATGAACAGAGTTGAACACCAATTATTCATACTCAGTTCCGCCACAAATTGCTCATGGCTCGAGTCATCAAGCTCGTTTGATGAGCCCAAATGAGCTTCATCTGAAAAACAAATTATATAGCCTAAATGCGCATCAGTTCGCACAAGCTTACACTAAGAGAGTTGAGCCATGAGTAGGCCAATTGGATTACCAACCCTACTTGTTCCAACATGGTTTAAGAACCTAAAGCTTCGTCTACTTTCCAACTTTCATAGAAAAATACAAGTTGCGGAATCATGAGATTAACTGAATATATGCATATATAGAAAAAGTATTAAAATCTGAATATTTACCAAGATGCTACATGAGCAGGCCGGTTGGATTAAGTCATACATCTATTTACCAATATTAAAAAATATTAAAATCTGAATAATACCATGAGCAGGCCAGTTGGATTAAATCAGGATATAGGCATACATATTAAAATCTGAATATATGCATACATAGAAAAATATTAAAATCTGAATATTTACCAAGATAGCATCTGCACCTGCATTTATGTGACACAGCTCAAAGATTTTTTTAATAAAAAATGAAATTAAAAATCTACAAAATTGGAGCTTTTTAAAAATAGTTACATACATGATAAAATCAAGACCAACACCTCTAATTAGAGATACAAGAATTGTAAAACAACGATATTGTGTTTTTATAATGATGGGACAAGCACAAGGTCTCTAGCACTCTAATGTATGTCATGACCACTTGAATACTTTTTTTTATACGTGGTACCTTTTTTATTATGCATAATGCGTATTTTAGTTGGACCACTTGTGAAACTGATAAATAGGCAAGTAATTGCTGCTTGCCATAAAAGCATTAAACCGTGTGACAAAAATCCCTTCCAGATATGGTTCAACAGTGATTAGCAACTTTGTGTTTGTGATGTATAAAACGGTCCAAGTACTCGTCCTGTTCAGTGGCACAAGGTTTTGACATGGTTGAGTCTTGGATATGATTTGATGAAATTTTTCTCTAGGACTCATCAAGCTCTCTCACATTCAAGATAATGGCATTTTGTGGTAGAAATTGATGTGCAGGGAGTACAGTATTGTGAGCTATGTCACACGGACTCTTCTAACAGGGCACCGCACTTGCACTCAGGCGGGTGTGACACTTGGACGCAACTTCCTTTATGTTAGGTGAAGTCAACCACACTGATGTCCATTTCTATCCAAAAGTAAATTCAGTTAACCCTAATCAAGTCCATTTTTATTTATATTATATATATATAAATACATAAATGTGTTGTTGTTGTTGTTGTATATAAATACATAAATGCACACAAATACACATAGTATTTACTTAAAAGTGTTAAAAATTATATATATATATATATATATATATATATATATATATATATATATATATATATATATATATTCCCCGCACCCAAGTTTTTTTAAAGTGCCGCATCACTGCATCCACACCCGTACCCGCATCCGCACCCGCACCTATGTGACATAGATTGTGAGATGCAATTCTTCTACTTAGTGCTGCAAACGGTTCGGATTTTGGATCCCAAAATACATTGGGGAGTTGGATCGGATTGGATCCGGGGCAGCCAAAATTTGCAAAAACCCTTCCTGAATCTGACCCGTTTGCAACCTTCCAGTATTTTAAACATAAATTAGATTCAATGTATACATTGACTGATTGGAGCGGAAGTTTTTATGAATGAATTTTTCTTTTTTCCTTATTGATATCTAGTTTCAGAATTCTTATGTTGGTTGCATGATCAGGAATCTATGTATTATCTTAGGTCCAATTGCAGATTTCCTAATGTGAGCAGGCTTAGTCCTATGAAGAATCTAATATTTTGTTATATACACTGCCCACTTTTTGTTGTCATGTTGTACGACATGGCATAGTCTAAACGAAATGTACTAGTTCCCAATTTTATTATCACGATGAAATATAGTTTCCCCTATGTCACAGGGATTCGTCCAGCCGGGTGCCGCACCTGTGTCGACACGGGTGCAGGTGCAGCACCCGATACTGCACCCAGGGTCTTAAGTGTCCAATTTTTGGACTTAAAAAAAATTGCTTGATGAAATAAGCTGTAAGGGAGATTAGGGCAAAACATTTTGCCCCCTCCTCCCGACCCAATGCCTCCCCTTCTCCGTCTCCAACCCAGCAACGACAAGGCGGTCGGTCCGGCATGGCGATTTTGGCACGGCGAGGAGGTATGTCTCTGTTCTCTCTCAATCTCTCTCCCCTCGTCTCTCTCATTTTTTTCGGCTGAACCCCCACCCCCTCTCTCTGTGTACCTCTCTCTCTCTCTCTCAATCTCTTTCTCCTCGTCTCTCTCGCTCTTCTCGGATAAGCCCCCGCCCCCTCTGTCTGTGTACCTCTCTCTCTCTCTCTCAATCTCTCTCCCCTCGCACACTTTTTTTTATCATGTGGTTATTTCTCAAATGTTACGAATTTACGATGTTATATACCAGTCACTCCCTCATTTTACTAAATTTGGCCACTGCATGCTGATCTAATTTGGATGATAAATTTTTTCATTGTATAAAAAGCTACAAAGGCCTCTATTCCATGGGGTGATGATGTTGAACTCATCCATTTGTATGATTTATATATAATGTGTATCCATATAAATTGTGTGTGTGTATTTTGCCTACCAACCACCTAGTGCTGGGCCTTTTCTTGACCAGTACTTGGTCCATAGTGTGATTCAGAAACTCATTAATTGATGAAAATTCTATAAACTTTCTTCATCTTTGTCATGTAATTTCTGTGGATGCATGATAATGAATTGATGATATTATGATAATTGTTTTTTATTTCATGAGTGTTACTGTTAACTGTTAAAAATTATATATATATATATATATATATATATATATATATATATATATATATATATATATATATATATATATATATATATATATATACCCTCCCGCACCCCCCGCACCCAAGTTTTTTTAAAGTGCTGCACTGGCACCCGCACCCTTATCTATGTGACATAGATTTTCCCACTTGGATTGAGCTGAATGATAATTGGTCTTAACTCATCACGATATATCATTTATCCTTAAAATGGACCATGAAGGGTACAGGGTTAGTGGATATACTTTTTCGGACTTTATGTTAGACTCAATATTACCTTGAGGTTGAAGTGTTTTAGTTATGCATGGTCCTTCATTGGTTGCTATGGGCTTTTTTGTCTACCCAAAAATCCTTGGAGATTCTTATCATTGTTTAGTTGATGATTGAGGAGGGCCTCAATTCATTATTTCTGCACTGAATATGTTGTGTACATTTAGACACACTTTCTTGATAACCATAAGTCCGTACATGTAGAGATGAAATTTTATTCTTTGAACTGGAGTTCCTTGCTAGTTTAGCTAATTCTTCTTAGAATAGGCAGCTTTATTATAATTATACTTGCAACAATTTGAGCTGAAGGGATAGAATGCTAATTGGCGAGTCATTGGACAAGTTAGACTAGGCCTGTTGGAATTTCATAATGGTGGTGATGCCAATTATAGTATACAATTTACGTTCTGTATACCAGCACTTGTCCATGTTTGCCAATGTATGATGCCTTAGGCATTACTGCAGTCCATAGGCAGAATTTTTAGTTGATTGAATTGTAATGGTAAAGAATGGTAAACAAAAGTTTGTAGGTGATTCTCTTTCTTTTACTCCTATCAGTCTCTTCTTTGTAAGCACCAGCGATGCACCATTTCTGAAAAATGAAGAGGTAAAAAGAATTTGCAAAAAAATTTGTAGATCTATTATGGGTTTAGATTTATAAATGGTCCATATCCTTTGCTGTAAGGGATAAAAGGTTGTGAAATAGTTAATCCTAGTTTCTCTTATTTTTAGATTGCAGTCTAACTTTATTTTGCATTATACTATGCACCATTTCTCTTGGACATTACCGCAGTCCATAGGCAGTATTTTTAGTTGATTGAATTATATAATGACAAAGAATGATAAACAAAAGTTTGGAGGTGATTCTCTTTCTTTTACTCCTATCAGCCTCTTCTTAGTAAGCACCAGCGATGCACCATTTCTAAAAAATGAAGAGGTAAACGGAATTTGCAAAAAAAAATGATCTATTATGGGGTTAGATTTATATGTAAATGGGCAATATCCTTTGCTGTAAGGGATAAAGGTTGTGAAATAGTTAATCCTAGTTTCTCTTATTTGCAGATTACAGTCAACCTTATTTCACATTATTCTCTATACATTTCCATGCAGTTTGTCAAATAGTCAAATTTTAATATCCCAAAAGCAATTTATTCTAGATAAGATACACTACTGAAGTTGTGCTACCCATAAAGCTTGTCTGCCTGTGCAACTAAAAATGATAGTGGGGAACCTCTGTTACATCAGGCAGAAAGAATATGTGAACATTTTTTAATTGTAGAGCATCCTTTTATTCAGTGTTCTGTGTTAATTTGTTGTCTGCAGGAACCACATATGGCTGGATTTTTATGTTTTCATGGTGATCATTTGTTGTCGTTACTGATTAATCCATTCTGCAGTATGTTGCATTAGTTAAATCTCAAGATTCCTCCTAATCTTCTTTCCAAAAGAAACATGAAAATGGTGGAAAAACTTAACTAGCATTAGCCAAATTATATTTTTTCAGACTAGGTCCATATTTTTTAAGCCTTTTAATTAAATCGAGTTGTAATTCTTGTGTATTTATGTTCTTACTATGAGTTTGACAATTTGTATCCAACTTGGTCAAGTATGTACCAGTATAGAGTTCGTAATTCGGTTTTCTGTTCCTTTCCGTTTTCCTCAATTGTTTCGCCATTTAGGTTTTCTCAGCTTTTGAAGTTAAGAATTGTCTCCATTTGTATAGCTCATAAGATATTTGGTATGCTTCTCCTGAATTTGTTGAACTGATGAAAGAGTCAAGGTTGTGTACCATTAGGATTTTTTGAATTCATTCTCTTCAGACTTTGGAATAATTTTCTCCTTTTTTTAGGCTCCTCCCTCTTTTTTCTACGTGTTTGCCATAAATCTTGTTCTTCTTTCAGTGATTCTCTTGTTGAATGCCTTAATTACTTCAGAGTTTACTTTGTTCACGTAGTTTTTAAAACTTGGATTTTGTTTTTAAAAAGTTCTGTTCCCGCGTTTGTAATGAATGTCAAATCAGAGTACAGATTACGGGTTGTTCATGCACGATGCCTTTGGATAAATCAGTCTCCAAAAGGTTTGCCCTTTTATTGGTCCAAGAGCCATTCTTTGTGGTACATTAGTTCCTTGGTGTCCATCAGTGGTCCAAGAGCCCACTTGACTATCAGGGTGGTTGTGAGGGTGAAGGCACTGGATCAAACCCCAGCACATGGGTGTGTCGCTTTCAGAGGTGGTCTACTTAAGGCAGAGTTGTCGTGGGGCTCCACCTGGGGTTTTCTTGACTTTGGTTAGGTTCCTCGTCATAAAAACAAACAAACAAATAATGAGACCGGTGTTTCCTTCGTATATTTCCTGATCTCTTGTACCAACTTTTTATTGGTCAAAAGGGAATCTGCGTATTCAAGATGTCTTTTGGGTTTCCTGATTAGTGCAACATTTAAAAATTAAAATACATCTAGTGATTTGAATGTCTTTTCCACTATTTCTCTCAGAGACAAGTCATGCATTGAACTATGAGAAAATTGGATAACCTGTCTGAGTTAAGACAGTTGCTGACCTTTTATAATAAAAGAGAGATAAAAGGGGGGGGAGGAAAGAGGTATCTTTGCCATGACATCAAGTGACATGAGTGGGAGAGGAGGTGGTGGAGGAAGTGGTCGTAGAAGTCATTCGGAGACCGGAGAAAAAAACATGATTCAAAAAACCCAAAAATAGATAAACCCGAACAAAAGTACCATTGAATATTTTGGAATTTAGATAAGAAAATAATTGGGTTCTTTTAGAAAATAATAATTAAGAGATTTGATGCTAGGGGTCATCACTATGTTCTGTGTGGTTAATTGTAAAACCCACAAAAAAGGTGTATTCGGACCCGGATCTGACCTGAACCTGTTAAGGTTAAAAGAAACCTTGGGACAAGGGTTCGTTAAAACCCTCCTCCCCTTCCCCCGTGCTGTACGCACCTTTCCCCTTGGCGAAAACAGGAAACCCCAGGGTTTCCCTGTTCGGCTCCTTGTTTCCCTCCTTTTTAAAACCTCATGAGGGGAGGGGAGGCCCTCACCTTGCAGCTCCAACTCCTCTTGTTCTTTGTGTGCGTTGACATTGATGATTCTGATCGATGATGCACCTTGCCTCTCCTCAGGTGTTTTTCTTCTCTTTTTCTTTTGCTTCTTCATCTTCCTCTTTTTTGGGTTATTAGAGGGTCGACAGCCCCTTGTCGTGCCTTACTCTTCTGCCTCTTGTGTTTGTTGGGAGGCTGACAGGTGGCCGATCGCCCCCCTGCCGTGCTCCCCCCTCTCTATGTACGCTAGGAGGTCGACAAGAAGTTGGTGGCCTCCTGTCGTGCCTTTCAACTCCCGCTCTCTCTGTGCCTATCAGGTTGGTAGGGGATCAATGGTCCCCTGTTGCACCTTCTCACTCTTCCTGGCTTTGTTGGAAGGTTGATAGGAGGTTGGCGGCCTCTTGTCGTGTTTTCCCCATCTTTTTTCTTTGAGCTATCGAAAGGTTGACCGACGACCTTCTGCCATGCTCTCCCTCTTGCTCTCTCTCTGTCACCTGTTCATGGCTTTGGCAGGGGTAGTCGACCCTGCTACCGTTGCTTTTGGTAGTCAGAGGTGCGCCTTTGCTGTCGTGGCTCTTCCTGGCATGCAGGGGTTTGCACTTGCTATCATGGGTCTTTCTAGTCGACAGGGGCACGCCCCTTTTGTCGTGGCTCTTCCCAGCATGCAGGGGTATGCCCCTGCTGTTGTGGGACTTCTCGATCGGTAGGTGTACACCCTTGTTGTCGTGGCTCTTCCCGATAGGTAGAGGTATACCCCTGTTGCTGTGGCTCTTCTTGGCAAGAAGGGGCACACCCTTGTTGCCGTAGATCTTCCCATCAAGAAGGGGCATCACCCTTGCTATCTTTGGTCTCTCGGCAGGTAGGGCATGCCCTTGCTGTCGTGTGTTTCCAGTAGGTAGGGATGAGGTCACTATCGATACTCAACTTCTGGAAGGGCCCCTATCGATGCTCAACTTTCTGAAGGCAGGGGCGCAGTCCCCTGTCGATGCTCAACTTTCGAAAGGCAGCAAGTCCCCTGCCTCTGTCATGTTCTCTGAAGTCGGGGGTGTAACCCCTGCCTCTGTTTGTTTTGTCGGCAGGCAATGGTGCACCCCCTGTTGCCTTCTCCTTTGTTGTCCTTAGGCTGGTAGGGGCACACTGCCCCTACCCCTGACTTTATTGTGGGCAGGGGCATCGCCATTGCCCCCTTTCCTTTTCAGTTGCCATCAGAATGGCATGCAGGGGTTGTACCCCTGACCCTTTTCGAATATTATGACGGCTATATCATGCTAAGTGTTGTTACTTTTTTCAGTTTGCATGATGAATTTCGTTCATGTTTCGCGGCCTGAGCCCTGCATCACCTACACTCGTAGGCGCTCACAGCGATGCAGCCTCCCGAGGTAGAAGAAAGTCGCAAGAGGACTCTGGATGAATTAAATAAAGTAGTTAAATCTTGAGATAAGAATTATTGATATTTTCATTCATGTGTACATATAGATGAATATGATTGGTGATGGCCTATTCTTTACTTGTCCTTATTTATCTAAAATTTTATGTTTCTTGGAGTCACCATGTACTAAATGCATAATATTAGTTGTGCAGTTAGTTTTTTGCCAGTAATCTTCTTTACTTGCTTCTTGTTGTCTTTGTACTGAATATGCTTAGAATTACTATAACATTTTTGTTCTAGTTGTCGCCTTCAGGCAAGCTTTGCAGGGCGTGCAAGTGCGCGTATCATATTTTGTGCCTTTCAAAAAGGTGTAAAATTGTGCATAGACTCTATAAGCTCGAGAAGAGGATTTTCCTTGTATAAGGCCCGATTTTTTGACCATAAAATCCTGTTTATAAAGCTTGTGTTCCATATGTGAGTTGCTAGATGCAACTAATTGTACCCTGAGTCAGTTACTCGGAAGGAATGATTGAATCCACGATGATCTCAAGACTTGTTTGAGATTTCCTGTTTCGTATACGCCAAATATATTATTGCTTTTAAGTCGTACAATTTTTTTTGTTGGGTTATCCTTTGAGAGACCCATGACCTATTATCGTGGTTGGACCTTGAGACAAGTTCGGTATATACATTACAATAAGTAGTTTGAGATGTCGTTGAGTACCTCAAAGTGTGTAATGAGCACTTTGTTGAAATAAATAAAAATCATGATGTTCACCTCTGTAGGCCAAATACTCAAAATGCAATGCATGTTAAGTTTGAACTAAATGAATTGCAACATATTAAATGTTTATCCTCTCATTGTAGTCATACTTTTAGGTATGTACGATTGTACTTTTGGACAAGTACATCGCATTTGTGTTACAATGTTTGGATGATGAGATTGTGGCAACCTCGAAGCGTGTATACAATACAATGCTGAGATCACATAAATAGTAATAATTCACCTTAACAACCAAGATGCTCGAGTGGGTCTGGTAGACCAAAGCATGTAGGATGTGACAATGGTTAAGAAACCCCTGTCGTGCCCATTTAACCATCACAGTCCATCAAGGGAGTGGATGGATGATACAAAGACTCCGATGAACTGGTCAACAACCACCTCACGAGCAAAAGACTGCTTCTTCAGGCACCAGAGTTAGAAAAATGTGACTACCATAAATTATCTTAGGTGATAGCTCACAGGTACTTCTATAGAAGTTGGATGCATCCATGAACCACGAATGCCTTTGGGGATTTACTCTCTTGATCACTGATCGTCTTCTTAGGAGTGAACTTAATCAACTATCTAGGTTAATAAAAAATACTTGATATAATAAACTTTCAAATTTGTCTCAACTGTTTTTATATTTCGCGTCTGTACGTACCCACATGCCAGTTAATATCAGAACTTAAAGAATATTTCGTTTCACAATAGTTGTTGATAATTGAGATTCAAATTATCTATGATGTTTAAATCTTGTGATGAATATATCTTTCAGTAAACTAGTTCTTTGCGTATGTTGCACATGCTATAATAAATTTATTTTAAAGTATTTCAATTTTGCATTTTAATTACTATTGTTAATGAAATGAATTGTTTATCTTATGATGCTCTATTTCATTTGTTCTACATTGTTTATTCGTGCACCTATTAGTTTGTTATGAAACTGGTCTATTTTATGGGCAGATGACGAGTAGGATCTTACAGGCGATCGATGGTGCGGTGCAATTTGGTTCGAGATTTCTTACTTTCTGTTGGCATCCTGGCTTCGAGTTTTGTGTTTTTTTTTAGATTTTTGATTATGGGAGGAGCGTTTATTCTTGTAATAAACTAAAATTTTCATTAATAATCTTTGGTTTTGTTCTCTATTTTTGTGGAGTAATTGTTTTATAGATGATGATGGTTTTAGAGCTGACGTTCCCAAAATTTGATAACTTGTGCTCTTTTTTAAATTGCTTTCGTTGACGTTTTAAAAAGTCAAAGCTTAAACTTTGAAAGAGTTTTTCATCAATGTTTTGAAATCACAAGTTAAAATTTTGGGGCGTTACAACTTGGTATCAAAGCCAGTTTAGAAAGAGGTGAATTTTGATCATTAAGTATCCCATCGTACTGTAAGTAAGTCTTTAATATTTTATAGCATGTTTAGATTAAATTATATTCTTGTTTCTGTTTGTAGTACAGTTCAAAAGATTGATTTGTTCGTTGGTCCTAGTAGTAGTTACGGTAGGGGCGCGAGTAGGTTGCGGGACTGCTTTGTAAGGGAGAGGGGCTCTTTCATAGAAAGGGGCAGACATGTGATGTTCGGGGCTGGTTATTGGGCTAACCGCCCACCACACCCACCTTTACGAATGATCAGGGCTTTCTACTATCGACTGCCTACCATATACCCTTGGCAGTGATGTGGGCTAAAGTTTATGCCTGAGAAGGTAGATTTGTGCCTTTGCATGTTTTGGTGCATCAACAGACACCACAAGAGTCATCAAGAGAATATATTTCCCATGATGTAGTAGAGAACTGTGTATTCTGTGGGAACTTAGGACCCATCATGGATACCTGTCTCTTCAAGGCAGAGCACGACAACGAGATTGTAATTTCGGTTGTAGGCGAGCAACCACCACCTCCAGTAGACCCAGTGGGCGGTGTATCACCCACATAAACGTGTGTAACTGATTCGTCAAGTTATAGTCTCGGCTCATCGAAATATACATTGACGACGCCCCTCTAAGGTCAGGAGACCTCCTATGAGGACTCATCTCCCTTCACCTCTAAGCACAAATTCAGGCGTACAAGCAATAGAAGAAAATATCTTAAGTTGTATTCTAGTCGTCTCCGAGGGGATGTAGCACATGCCAAGTTTTGATGGAGTATGTGAACTCCCTTATTGTTGCTAAATAACACATTTTTGCTTATGTAACAAAGCTGTTGGATTTTTGTATGAACGACTTTCTTAATAAAGACTTATGACTACTTTTCAAGGATGACGGGAAGCACAAACAACATGGCTAATGAGTGGTGTGAGTAGAGGGGATTCATGATGGATACCCTCAATTCCTTAGCGGAGGCGATTCGAAGCCAGGTTCGCTATCAGTAGGACCAGGCCCACCTTACTGAGCGGACATCGATTGCAACCTATGAAAAGTTTCTAAAGCTCAACCCTCCGACGTTCTCTGGCAAGGTTGACCCTGACATGGCGGAGAGTTGTGTCAAGGAGGTGGAACGAGTGTTCCAAGTTTTGTTCATTCCCGATGATAAGAAGATGATGTTTGGGTCCTTTTAATTGAAGGATGATACACGCGAATGGTGGGACACGACTCGAGAAGTGCAATTCTTTGGGAGGCCTTTCTGGAGGGCTTTCCTAGGAAACTACTTCCCTCATGCAAGAGAAAAGAAGGTAGAATTTTTAGAGTTGTGTCAAGGCAGCTTGAGTCTGGGCGGTTAGAGCGCTACTGTCCCAACCTGTTCGAGGTTGATCACGAGCGGGCTGAAAAGTTCATTCGTGGATTGCAGGACTCAAACATCGGGTCCTCACTAGCATGCTCACGACTTTTTCTGCAACTGTAGCGACAACCACCTTACTAAACGAGGATTGAGAGTGTTCGAAGAGCGCTCAGGCGAAGAAGTCACCTGCGATAGGTGGTGATCAAGAGAGGACCTACTCCGACGACCTAGGACAACGACCACCCTTACCTGTGAAGATCGAAGGAGGAAAGAAGCAATTTCCTCCAGGGAAGTGCCAATGACAAAAGGGCCACCCACCGCCTAGGCAACCTTTTGGAGATAGCTGCCTCAAGTGCAAGAGGCCTCATGACAGACAATCCTGTCTGCGGGAGATTGGCAGATGTCTGTATTGTGGCAAGATGTGTCACTTTACACATGACTGCCGCAAAAAAATTAGCGGATGACTTCAACCGAACTGGTGGCGTAGCTCAACCTCCTCGACCACCTCAGCAGCAGCAACAACGGGCGCAGTCAAGCGATGTCAATCAGAAGTCAGGTCGAGTTTACGCAGCCACGATCGAGCAATTGACAAAAGGGGATCTCGTATAAGGTACCATTTTAGTTGTTGGTCAAACAACTTTTGCACTCTTTGATTATGGTGCCACACACGTTTGTTTCGGTAAAATTTGTAGAATAATTGCATATATCTGTAAAATTACTTGACAATGCTTTAGACGTGTATAACCCTATTGGGAAGAACACAGTTTGCGCCACTTACATACCAGATTTGAACGTAGTTATGGTGGGGCGGTGCTTGCCTGCTTGTGGCATCTTACTTGAGATGACAAAATTTGACATTATTCTATGCATCGATTGGTTGCACAAGTATTATGCCAAGATATTTTGCCATGATGGCAAGATCGTTTTATCCCCGCCAGGCTTTTCGATTGTGGAATTCAGAATTTCTAGACCTGTGCGAGCTAGTCGGATGATCTTAGTGCTGAAGGCACAAAACTACTTGTGGAAGTAATGTATTGCCTTTCTGGTTAGTGTCATCCAATCAAATCTGATGCTTATTTTCATCAGTGAACTGGATGTGGTTTACGAGTATCTCGACGTGTTTCTTAATGAGCTATCAGGACTTCTGCTGTCTCGTGAGGCAGAATTCAACATTGAATTGTTAATGGGTACAATGTCAAACTCTAAAGTACCATACAGGATGACGCCAACCGAACTTGAGGAGCTAAAAAAGCAATTGCAGGAGCTGTTGGATCAGGGTTCATTCGTCCCAACGTATCTCTCTAGGGCGCTCCTGTACTATTCGTAAAGAAGGACAGGTCCTTGCGATTCTGCATCGACTATCGAATGCTCAACCAGACCACGATAAAGAATAAATACCTGTTATCGTGTATCGAGGATATGTTCAATCAGTTACAAAAGGCAAAAGTTTTCTCGAAGATCGATCTTAGGTCGGGGTACCATCAACTCCGAATTAGGGGAGATGATGTTCCTAAGACTGCCTTTCAGACTAGATATGAACATTATGAGTTCACAGTCATATTTTTCAGACTCACTAATGCCCCCGCAACTTTCATAGACTTAATAAATAGGGTGTTCAAGCCATTTTTGAACACCTTCGTTATTGTGTTCATTGATGACATCCTGGTGTACTCAGAAAGCCGGGAGAAAGATCGAGAACACCTGGTCATCGTGTTAGAGACCCTGCGAAAAGAACGCTTGTAAGCCAAGTTCTTTAAATATGAATTCTGGTTCGAAGAAGTTATGTTTTTGGGACACGTTATTTCTAAGGAAGGAGTGTCCATGGACCCTGCAAAGGTGGAGGTTGTGCTTAGTTGGCAGCAATTGAAGAATGCACATAATATCAGGAGTTTTCTCGGATTAGCTGGATACTACAGAAGATTTATCCAGGATTTTTTTAAGATTGTGTTACCTATAACGAAGTTGCTGAAGAAAGAAGCCAAATTCGTTTGGGATGAGAAGTGCGAGGCAAGTTTCCAATTATTGAAGGAGTGACTTATCAATGCTTCGATTTTGGCCTTATCTTCTGGTAAAGGCAGATTCGTGATTTATACTGATGCTTCTGGGTCAGACTTAGGGGCCGTGTTGATGCAAAATGAGAAAGTGATCGCTTACGTCTCTCGACAACTTAAAATTCATGAGAAGAATTACCTAACTCATGATTTAGAGTTAGTTGCGGTTGTGTTCGCATTGAAGATATAGCGACATTACTTATATACAGAGTAGTTCGAGGCATTCATCGATCATAAGAGCCTTAAGTATTTATTTTTGCAAAAGAAATTGAACATGAGACAATGGCATTTGTTTGAATTCTTCAAGGATTATGACTTCACCCTTTCCTACCACCCATGAAAGGCGAATGTCGTGGTTGACGCCCTCAGTCGCAAGGCACCCAAAGTTTCGATCAACGTCTTATTTGCTAGATAGAGTCGAAGACCTAGCCTCTTGGGAACCTTTCGTGACCTTGCAAGGTTCAATCGGTTTATCCAATCTGATAGCCCAACCTGAGCTACTAGCTAGAATCATCAGTGGATAGCAGATGGATGCACACTACGAGAAGCTGAAGGCTCAGACGCTGCTAGCCGATACTCCTTTTTATCTGAAGGATGATGGAAGTATATGGCTGAAGGAGCGCCTTTGGGTTTCAGATGACCCGATCTTGAGGGACGAAATTCTTGCGGAAGCCCACAAGTCTAGATATACTATTCATCCTGGTGGCACAAAGATGTTCAAGAACCTACAACAAAATTATTGGTGGAACTGTATGATGCAAGATGTGCCTGAGTACGTTTCAAAATGTTTGACGCGCCAACAGATCAAGATCGAGCACTAGAGACTCGGTGGGGTCATGCAACAGATGAAGATCCCACTAT
Source organism: Nuphar pumila (assembly GCF_984573655.1). NCBI lineage: Eukaryota > Viridiplantae > Streptophyta > Magnoliopsida > Nymphaeales > Nymphaeaceae > Nuphar > Nuphar pumila. The sequence continues at coordinate 99,643,430 of NC_143254.1, forward strand.
TAAAGTGAAAGGATGTTATCATGGATTTCATAGTTGGTCTACCGAGGACGCAGAAGAAGTATGACACGATTTGGGTAATCATCGATAGACTCATCAAGGCAGTTCACTTCCTACCTATCTGTCTCAGCCAATCGCTGGATAGTCTGGCTGATATCTATGTTAGAGAAATTGTGAGACTGCATGGTGTTTCGGTCTCGATTATCTTTGATCGTGATTCGAGATTCACTTCGAGGTTTTGAGGGCAGCTTCAACTAGCTTTGGGCAGAAAGCTGAAGTTTAGTACCAATTTTCACCCTCAGACTGACGGGCAGTCTGAGCGTATGATTCAGACCTTGGAAGACATGCTTCGAGCTTGTATGATGGACGGGAAGGGAGAATGAGATTCACATTTCAGTTTGGTGGAGTTCATGTATAATACCAGTTACCACGCTAGCATCGGGATGGCTTCATATGAAGCTTTGTATGAGCGATCTTAGCGATCACCTATTTATTGGGATGAGGTCGGCCAACGAAGGCTGGAGGCACCTATAATTTTGTAGCACTATACTCAACAAGTGCAAATGATTCATGAATGATTGTACTGCTCAGAGTCTATAGAAGAGCTATGCAGATGGACGCCGACGGGAGCATACCTTCGCAATTGGTGAGATGATTTTCGTTAACGTATCTCCGACAAAGAGCGTATTTCGGTTCGAGAAAAAGGGAAAACTAAGTCTTAGATACGTCAGACCGTTCGAGATCTTGAAACGAATTGGAGAAATAACTTATCGTGTGGCGCTACTTCCTCAATACGCTCAGATTCGCAATATTTTTTATGTGTCCATGCTGAGGAAGTATGTTCATGATCAGTTGCACATCATTCACTACGATGATGTAGATATTCAAGGGGACTTGACATTCGAAGAAAGATCAGTGGAGATCGTCGATCATCGTGACAAAGTATTGAGATCAAAGACCATTTCTTTTGTGAAGGTTCGGTGGCAGCATCATGGGATTGATGAATGCACTTGGGAACCTGAGAATGATATCTGGGAAAAATACCTATATTTATACTTTTGAGTCTTGAATCAAATAAAAATTTTGCGGACGATTTTTTTTAAGAGGGGTAGGATGTAAAACCCAAAAAAAAAATGTGTATTCGGATCCGGATCTGAACCGAACCCGCTAGGGTTAAAAGAAACCCTGGGAAGAGGGTTTGTTAAAACCCTCCTCCCCTACCCCCCGAGTCGCACACACCTCCCCCCCTTTCTCCTTGGCGAAAACAGGAAACCCCTTCAGGGTTTCCTTGTTCGGCTCCTCGTTTCCCCCATTTTTAAAACCTCGTGAGGGGAGGGGAGGCCTTCACCTCGTAGCTCCTCCTCCTCTCGCTCTCTGCGTGCAGTGACACCGACGACGTCGGTCGATGCCGCCGCCCCCACATGATATTTTTCTTCTTCTTTTCTTTTGCTTCTCCTTCTTTGTCTTCTTCTTTTTTGGGTTGCTGGAGGGCTGACAGGAGGGCGACGACCCTCTACCATGCCTTCATCTTCTTCCTCCTTTGCCTCTTGCCGTGCCTCTCTCTCTCTCTCTCTCTCTGCATATGCCAGGTGGTCGGTGCCTCCCTACCGCGCCTTCCACCTCCCGCTCCCTTTGTGCCTACCAGAAGATCGGCAGGGGATCGATGGCCCCCTGTCGCACCTTCCCCCTCTCCCTGAATTTGCTGGAAGGTCAGCACGAGGTTGGCGGCCCCTTGTCACACTTTTCCCCCGTCTTTTTCTTTGAGTTGTCGGAAGGTTGACAGGAGGCCGGTGCCCCCCTGCCACGCTCTCCCTCCCGCTCTCTCTCCGTCGCCTGTTCATGGCTTCGACACAGGCAGTTGCACTTGCTACCCTTGCTTCCCAGCAAGCAAGGGCACCCCTGCTGCCGTGGGTCTTCCCGGTCGACAAGGGCATGCCCCTGCTTCCGTGACTCTTCTCGGCATGCAGGGGTACGCCCCTGCTGCCATGGGTCTTTCAGTCGGCAGGGCCACACTCCTGCTGTCGTGGCTCTTCTCGGTAGGCAGGGGTATACCCCCGTTTCTATGGCTCTTCCTAGCAAGCAAGGGCACACTCCTATTGCCGCAGATCTTCCCATCAAGCAGGGGCATCACCCTTGTTGCCTTTGGTCTCTCGGCAGACAGGGGCACACCCTTGCTATTATGTGTTCCCAGTAGGTAGGGGCACAATCACCTGCCTTTGTCATATTCTCTGAACTGGTGTAACCCCTGCCTCTGATTGCTTTGTTGGTAGGCAGGTGTGCACCCCGTGCTGCCTTTCCCTTTGTTGTCCTAAGGCTGGCGGGGGCACGCTGCCCTTGTTGCGGACAGGACAGCAGGCGGGCCCCCCCTTTTCCTTTTCAGTTGCCATCAAAATGGCGTGCAGGGGTTGTACCCCTACCCCTTTCTGAACATTATTATGACTATATCATGCTAAGTACTCTTACTTTTTTTAGTTCGCGCGATGGACTCCGTTCGTGCTCCACGGCCCGATCCCTGCATCACCTACACTCGTAGGTGCTCACGGCGACGCAACCTCTTGAGGTAGGGGAAAGTCGCACTGAGAACTCTAGATGAATTAAATAAAGTAGTTAGATCTTGAGATAAAAACAACTGATATTTTCATGCATGTGTACATAGAGAAGAGTATGACTTGGTGATGGCATGTTCTTTACTTGTCCTTATTTCTCTAAAATTATATGTTTATTGTAGCCATCATGTCCTTCATGCATAGTAATTGTGCAGTTAGTTTTCTGCCAGTAATCTTTTTTACTTGCTTCTTGTTGCCGTTATACTGAATATGCTTAGAATTACTACAACATTTCTGTTCTAGCTGTCACCCTCAGGCAAGCCTCGCGGGGCGTGCAGATGCACATACCATATTTTGTACCTTTCATAAAGGTGTGAAATTGTGTACAGGCGCTACAAGCTCGAGAAGATGATCTTCCTTGTATAAGGCCCAACTTCTCTAGCATAAAATCCTATTTATAAAGCTTGCATTTCATATGTGAGTTGCTAGATGCAACTAATTGTACCCTGAGTCTGTTACTCAAAAGGAATGATTGGATCAATGGCGATTCCAAGACTTGTTTGAGATTTCCTGTTTCGTAGTGTTTGAACATGCCAAATATATTACTGCTTTTAAGTCATACAAAATTCTGTGATGGGTTATCCTTTGAGAGACCCATGACCTACTATCGCGGCCGAACCTTGAGACATGTACGGTATATACATTATGATAAATTGTTTAAGAGGTCGTTGAGTACCTTGAAGTGTGCAATGAGTATTCTGTTGAAATAAATGAAAATCATGATGTTTGTTTTCGTAGGCCAAATACTCAAAGAGCAATGCATGTTAAGTTTGAACTAAATGAATTGCAACATATTAAATGTTTACCCTCCCATCGTAGTCATACCATTAGGTAGGTACGGTCGTACTTTTGGACAAGTACGTCACATTGGTGTTATGATGTTTGGATGACGAGGTTGTGGCAAACTTGAAGCGTGCATATAGAACAATACTGAAATCACATAAATGGTGATAATTCATCTTCACAGGCAAGATGCTCGAGTTGGTGCAGTAGACCAGAGCATTTAGGATGTGACGACGGTTAAAGAACTCTTGTTGTGCCCATTTAACCTTCGCGGTTCATCAAGGGAGATGATGGATGATACAAAGACTTTGATGAATAGGTTATTAACAACTACTCTAGAGGCAAAAGACTCGGCTTCCTCAGTCATTAGAGTTAGGGGAATGAGACTAACATAAATTATCCTAGGTGGTAGCTCCTAGGTACTTATGCAGAAGTTGGATGCATTCATGGGCCAGAAATGCCTTTGAGGATTTACTCTATTGGTCACTGACCGTCTTCTTAGGAACAGACTTAGTCAGCCATCTGGGTTACATAATAAACTTTTGGATTGGTCTCAGTTGTTTTTATGTTTCACGTCTGTGCGTACTCACATGCCAGTTAATATTAGAACTTAAATAATATATTGTTTCACAATAGTTGTAGGTGATTGAGATTCAAATTACTTACATTGCTTTTTATATCTTGTGATGAATATCTCTTTCGTTACAATAATTTTTTCATATATTGCACATGTTATAATAGATTTATTTTATCGTATTTCAATTTTGCATTTTAATTACTACTGTCAATGAAATGAATTGTTTATCCTATGATGCCCTGTTTTATTTGTTATACATTATCTATTCGTGCACCTACTAGTTTGTTACGAAACTGACTCATGCAGCCGATGACGCGATATAATTTGATTCGAGTTTTCTTACTTTTTGCTGGTGTCTTGACTTTGAGTTTTGAGTTTTTCTTTAAATTTTTTATTGTGTGAGGAATGTTTATTCTTGTAATAAATTGAATTTTTCATTAATAATCTTTGGTTTTGTTTCTCACTTTCTTGAAGTAACTGTTTTATGGATGATAATGATTTTAGAGTTGACTAGTCTAGAATTTGTCAAGTGACCTTTTCTAAATTGTTTTCACTGACATTTTAAAAAGTCAAAGCTTAAACTTTAGAAGGGTTTTTCATCAATATTTTGAAATCACCCAGTTAAAATTTTGGGGCATTACATTAATTTAATTTAAAATCAAATATGATTTAGAAAGTATAAAATACTGTCAAACCTCTCTGCTTTCTGCATTTGCGACTGTTGCATGTGATGTGGCAGCTCTGTTGGGCCTATATTTTCTATTATAATCTTATTTGATGGTGGTGGTTTTCACTGCATTCCCTGTATACAGCGTCTCTTCATCGTGGGCGTGCAGTGACATGTCTGACAACCTTGTCTTCATGTTTCTTGAAATGAGCGTGGAGTCCAGGTCGATAATTGTTGGGATTTATGGTAGGCAGAGCAATGTTATCAGTATCGGTGCGTATCTCCCTGTATCGGGCGCTACGCATAGTATCTGCAGAATTTTAACACTACAGCTAATTTTTAATAAATGTAAAAAAAATATCAATTTTTTTTTAAAATTATTTAAATGGTTCTAGCACGTCACTTGATGATTGACATAATAACTTTTTATTATTTTTTGGCATATACAGAACGATTCAGCCGAGTACCTTATACAGCTGAATCGGCAGCCCAACGAATTCCGGGCTGATACCGATACTGACATCATTATAAGTGAAGCTGCAAGCTGAGAATGCAGCTTCTCCGAATAAAAAATGACCTCCCGGGTTATTTTGGTTTTCATTCACTCTCTGTATTCAATAGCAGCTGCGTCTCTCGTAGCGTCTGTGTATGCACTATTTCTTGACCTTGTACATGTAAGGAATTATAACTCGGATTGGTTGTCACTGCTGGTATCTGATGAAAAACCAAAATCCTGTTTATCGCCAAGTTCTTCTGTTTGAAAATTGGCCCATTTTCTGTTAAGGATTAAGAAAGCTGGCGCAATTAAGAACAAGACGGGTTTGCTTGGTCATTCAGTAGTCTTCTGCCTAAGCTTTGTCCGGTCATACATGGACTTGGTACAAATTGGGATCTAGTTCTGGGCCCTACCTGGATAACCCTTGTTGGACTTGGGAGAAATATGCCCCTCTGGGCTGTTCTAGTTTGGCTTGTTTAGGCTGATTTTGAGCTGGGGCGCGTCATGAGCTTTATCAGCGCGGTGCTTGGGTTGGGATGAGCCAAGAGGAGTCGGGAATCAAAACCCAAGTCTCTTCTCAGAAGCCATGTACCTTAATCAACTTCCGTACCAAATAGTTCTTGATGCATATGGTTCCCAAAATGTAAAATCCTTACGGATGGAAATTATATTTTTTGATCACTCTTTGTGGGCGTTCTGTCCGCATTACTAACAATCTAGGCCGTGCTTGCTTCAATTAAGCCCAACTTGTACGCTTTAAGATATTTCGCGCAAGCTGAAGGAAGTCAAGCCAAGTTCAGATTGCTTTCGAGCTCTACAAATAACAGTGAAATGTAAATTTATTATGAACGGGTCTATTCCAACTGAATCTAAATCTGATTAGTTAGATTTAGTAACCAAATTTTGACTCAATTAAAATTTGGATACGGGTTTGGTATTATTTTTACATTGAAATCTGATTCCAAATCTGACTATGATTGGAATCCAATTAAGTGCAAATATTGAGTTTTAAACTAGTCGAATCTGGACTCTGTTTTATCTTTATCCATCTGACTCCGAATCTGAACCTAAATCTGATTAGATTGGGTCTGATTCAGTTTGATCTTTTTCCTTCCGGCTCCTACCTCCGGACCTGTCATTAAGTCCATGTCCATGAAAAGCGGGGATCCTAGTGAAATTTTCCTAAAGTTCTGTTACCTTTATTGAATACAACACGATTTAATGTGATCTAAAGTAATTCTTTTTCCTTCATTATACAAGCCGTTTGTTATCCTTATATAATATACTTATATTTTTAATATTTAATTTAACAATACTGTTCACCATTCAAAAGACTTACATTTTTCATTATTTTTGTTTTGCCGAAAAATCTCTAGAATAAGATTGGTTATACTGGGTGTGACTCATCTTACAGCATGAGCATGTGTAAGTGTTAAATCCATTGGCTTCATATAGTCACAATGAAAAATTGGAATGCAGGACTTGTTGGTTACAAAAACACCGGAAATCAAAATTTACAATGGTATCAAACTTATAGGGTCCAACCAATTGGATGATTTAAAATTGGGCAGAAGCCGCAGTTGTATGTGTCCTAAAAGTCCTTTCTTGCTGTTTGGCCCTTGGAATTAACTATAAAGTGGGTCCGCTCTCTAGGTTAGGGACAGCCATGGTTTGTCACTTGACATGGGACAACTACAGTTTGAAAACCCCCGAAGGGCGTTCCTTGCTGCAAGGATGACGCTAGATGTGTCCATCGGTGGACAGGGGGTCATTGCTAATCTTTCCTATCATTGTCGGGTGATGAGGGGTTCCTCCCTTGGCCTAGCCAAAAGAAAAAATGAAAGAGAGAACTGTGGATCTCAACTTACATCAAGCTGATCTACCATTTTGGTTGGGCCCGTATTTAGATTCCTTATTTAACAATGGTCCAATAGAATTAAGGATCTCATCTATCATGGCCGAATCACATTTTATAAATAGTGTGTCACTCCCAATCTACAAGCATGCCTGTATGCGTATATGGTTAGTGGGCTAGTTAGACGAGGTTTCTTCCTTGTGTTACTTTGGGATGAGCACCTCTTTGGCTACTGTTTGAATCGTGTGCATCTTAATGGCCCCGCTAGGCTTGTTTAGAAGAAGATGTCACTTGCAGTTATAACTTGCCTCTTTTTTTTTTGAAAGGCAAGCTGGGGTTAGGCGGACCCCTACCAGAGCAACAGCTGCCCCATGCGGCAGAGGGATTTGATCCTGAGCCTTCAGTTTGACAATGGACCCTGCTTACCACATGGGATACCATCTCGGTGGAGTTATAACCTGCATCTTACAAATACACGTGAGACCTGTTAACTCTTGCGGACATCCCCTTTTCAAATCGCACGCTTTCTATTACATATCAAATTTTCAATTGTCTAAGAAACATGTAGTTGTATTGAGCTTAGGTTATGGTATCATATTGATATTTCTTCCGTGAAAAATGATTTTACTTGACCTCTCTCTCTCTCTCTCTCTCTCTCTCTCTCTCTCTCTATATATATATATATATATATATATATATATATATATATATATATATATATATATATATATATATATATATATATATATATATATATATATATATATATATATATATATATATATGGGTAGGTGCAAAATGCTACGTGCTTTTCATTTTATTTTTAAATTCTGACCGTGCTGTGATCTATGTACTGGATTTTAAAGGGATCAGCTCTTGAAGTGTTCTATTTTGACACTTGGGTAAGTTCGTATATGGTTCAAAAAATCAACAGTCCAAAATCTTTGTAAAATTTTTAAGCTCCAAATATCATTTTTTTCATCAAAAACATATGATCCAGGTATGGAATGCTCGTAAATCGACCATGCCCAACACATTTATGTGGTCGAAACTACAAAAAAATATCAAAAGGGTATAAAAACCCATTTAACACGTATCATTTAGCACTTAACAATTTCACAACTACCAATTTCTCTCTCTTTATATATATATAGTCACTAGAATATGATAACTGAAAATATGAGAACTCATGTGTGAACCACAATTTTCAAAGATTTTTGGTTTTTTTCTCTTTAATCTAACCATATGGATGTAATCTACGTACTTGGTTTTATAAGAACCCGCTCTTGAATCATCCAATTTTGATGCTTAAATAAAATTTTCTTAAGGCTTTAAAATCAATGGCTCATAATCTTTATAAATATTCAAGCATTCAAAAATCACATTTTTCATCAAAAATACACAATCCAATGGTTGATGCCTAGCAAATTCACTATGCCAAGAACACCCATTGGATTTGCAAAAAAGTGTTTGAAATGCTCATATTTATAGTTCTCAACTTCTAGTTCTCATATTTCAGTTTTCATATTCTAGTCTCTCTCTCTCTCTCTCTCTCTCTCTCTCTATATATATATATATATATATATATATATATATATATATATATATATGTGTGTGTGTGTGTGTGTGTGTGTGTGTGTGTGTGCGTGCGCGCACATGAGTTTAATTAGCACTTCAAGCCAACGGGTTCATCTTTTTTCTAGCATCAGAATGTTTTTGAACAAGCCCTTTCAACCATAGCCTTCTCTAGTAAATTGCTTAAGCCTTGCATTTGGGAAATCATCCAAAAAGTACAGTATTAAATTAATATAAGCCTTGATCCATTATAATACGCAAGTGATACACTGGTTTGCAAAAGAGAAAAGCCATCATTCAGGTGCAATTTGCAAGACATTATACGCAATGATGAGATCTAATACAGGGGCTTGACAAAGTTATCACTTGGGAATATTACCTAGAAAGAAAACCTTGTGCACTTGTAAACTTGCACACAAAATTAGCTTGATTTCACCTTCTTTAACTGTGCTTAATTAACTGGAAGATTGAAATGGCTTATAGATCTGAACATCGGTGACGATGCCCTGTATGGAACCTACTGCAGCAGCAAGAGATATGAGGAGGCATCCGATACTAAGCACCTGAAGCCATGTCCATCGGAATGTGAAAGGTTGGATCTTGTTCCGCGAGATATACATCTCGATCGGGAAATAGACAGTCAGTGGCCAGAATCCAAAGGCTCCTAACAAGCCCATAATGTCATTGAAGAAGGGCACAATCATAGCTATGACTGTTGTTACCCCCACATACACAGTCCTCCACACCAGTCGAAACAAGTTAATGGAGTACTCCCCACAGCCTGGAATGTCCACAAGGTACTCTTTGTTGATGAATTGGCTTGTTTGCCATTTGTCAGCCGCCCAGCCTTCGATGAAGCCGAAAACAGGTTGGGTAAAGACCTGTTTTACAGAGAAAATAGTTAATTCTTTGCCATTAGTTCATTATTACATTAATGACACATTTGATTGCATGGGGAAAATTTTGGATAAACTTCATTTGAATTGGCTCTACCAACCAAATAAAATTAAAATTTTCAATGATCCAATATAAATCATTTGATTCCATTCAAGCTGATTTTCTGAATCTATTTGAAATAAGATTGGTTCTGAAACTGATTTTGATCAATATTGGTCCCAACTCATCCTTGGCTTTGATACTAATTCATGCAATACCCACAGGAACATGTTGATCTATAATTCTTGAGAGATCATGGGGCCACCGGTTCCACTTATCCCCTATGTCATCCCTATCTTCGTACTCCTTTTTGAGATTTCATCGATGCAATTTGTTTTGATAAAATCAGAGCCCGTACATGTGATCTGCATCACTCATTTGTTGAGCATGGACATTTAAATCACCGAAGTGTGCAAGATTTTTTTGGCGATCCAAAAATCAACTGTTGACAAAACACAATTTTTTGTGATTTAAAAAGTCACATTTTTCGTCAAAAAATATGATTCAAGGGTCGTTTCTTATTCAATCAACCATGTTGAATCCATCTACAAGGTCAGATTTGATCAAAACGGCTTGCATAATAAGATTTAAAAGGGATATGAAGATGGGGGATGAGTGGAACCCAACTCCCAATTACTGGTCTTCTAGATGTGTACTTGCTGGATTGGTTTAGCAGACCAGCTACTGTTACCTTAATTTAATACGCCTTTTCTCGGACAATCATCTACAGACCTACCTAGTTTGGGGTTTCCATAGCCAGTTCAGAGAAAAATCTGAATATGATCAAGACTGGACATCTACACAAAACCTAAGGTGGTTAGGATAAAAATGCAAATATGGCCAGATCTTTATGTGAAGAAAAAATAAAGACCAGATCTAGTAAGCCAATCCCAACCATACGTGAGTCAATTAGTCCCCGGAGCAACAATTCATATGAACTCACCTGCTCCCCAAGGGGGGTTTGGCATAGTGGGGTAGGGCCTTGGATGCTAGATGGGCAGTCAAGGTTTGATTCCCATGGGCGTTACCCCTCTGCGCAAGCTAACGTGTGGCATAGGCCCCGGGGGCAGGGGTCTTAGCCTTGGAGTTATGCTGCCAGCACGATGACCGTACATATGCAGGCTGAGCCAGCGCGACCAGGTCTTCGTGCCGGGTGCAGTTTCTTTGGGTTATAAATTAAAAAAAAATATAAACTCACCTGCCAAGCACCCACGAGATGGACAACAATACATATGTTAGCAAAGTCAATCAACCAAAATGGCTCGTAGAAGCCAAATCCGGTGAGGAAATTCCCTGGTGCATTGTTCCCGAACGCTGCATAACCAGCGCAACCACATAGCATATAGAAAATAGTTGTGACCGAGACACCCACAAAGCTAGCTTTTTTCATAACTTTGTTCTCTGGAGGAGCCGATTTTAATGTGTCCTGGAAAAAGACAAGATCAATGTATCTTAGTCATTGTTTGCTATACTTTGAATGAGAGAACGATATCCACTATAGAATTGCACCAGAAAGACTTGCCATAGGAACTTTAGATACGTTTGGTTGTGTTTTTGAAAAGTAAAAAACACTGTTCAAAAGATACTCACTTTCAAAATCTCAATCTCATGAGACTTCATAAGAAGTTTCTAAATCTCACTTTTGGGGTTCCATTTCAACTCACTTTGCATTAGAATTTGGTGCAAAAAGGTTTTATGTTTGGTTGCTTTTGATAACTCTTCAAATGTGATTCACTTCTAAATCTCATGTGATTTCAAATGCAACAAAACATACCATAAGTAATTGTTTAAGCAGTGTATGGATGCAACTTGATTGAGCTCATGAGTCGTGAAATGTCTGACTACATGTATCAAGGCTCAACCAGTTTTATCTCGGTAAAACGGGTCAAATTGACACCAATGCATTTTTATTTAAGATATTATTTGGTATCCTAAGCAAGCCATGTATCCTTTTGAGTTTGACTTATATGATTATTTAGAAAAAAATGTAGAATATGAATTAGATGTCAATACTTTTAGGTTCGGCGAGTAAGATTTTTGGTGTTGCGAGGTTAATGAGTAGCATGCCTTAGGCCAGGCTTGAAGCCCACATAGGTAGGTTAAAAGTCAAGTTATAGTCTGAGGTGACTGAGCTGAGTTCCAGCTAGGTAGGTTCAAGGAAAATGAATTTGACATAGGTTGTTTCGGACAATGATGACCATTTAACGGGGTATGACATTCACAATGACCTAAGCAACATGGACAGACTAAGTTCGTGGTACCCAACAGGTTACTGGAGTAATGTTGAACCTCAACTTGGTTATGGTTGCTGCTAGTCAAGCATAGAGGTGTAGGTAGATAGAGTGCATCCTACCCAACCCTGGCTGAATGAACCCTAGAATACAATGGGTTCTATCTTACAGACCCCATTCTTAAATGGATTGGTTATTGGGTACATCACCTTAGTCATCTCAAGACCCAACCTAGTCACTATCATGCCATTTAAACGAAAGCAATTTTGAATATATATAGTGTTAATCTAAAATTAAACTAATTGCTTAGATGAATTCAACTATATTAAAATAACTAAAATACTCTTAAAAGTGGTATTTTTGAAAATATATTGTTATTTTTTGAGGTCAAAAGGTAAATTTGAAGAACTCATAAAATTTGTTTTTTTTCAAAAAGGTGTTCAGCTTTTCAATTTTCTTTCGATTCAAAAAACCTGTCATGCCCAAAAAATAGTGAAGCATTTTTAAAAGTATCATTCTTTTAAGGGTATCTTAATTATTTTTATAAAGCTGAATATATCTAATGTTAAAAGCAACTAGTTTAATGAGTGCAATCAATCAGATGCTGAGATTTTGTTGGCTTCATATTGAACTCTATTTGAATTTTATACTTGAAGAAATGGCTTGTCAAGTCTGAAATGGATTGGGTCAGGTGCTCAACGAGGGTTTGGGTTTCTAATAAGGTAAAACATAGAGGTTGGGACCCAGTCTTTGCCCGATCTAAAAGTGTAGAGATGCTTGCTTCACGCATTGCATCAAGCATATATGCTGATGAACATATGAGACCAAAAAGACAAGAGTCCTATGTCCTTGTCAGGGTGGACTGTGGTCGGAAGACCCTCTCAGAAGGCCTACTAATAGAGACAAAAAACTGAGAGCCTCATGGAACCGGGCCCACCAGGCAGGTCAAAATCATTATGAGGGTTGAGTCTAGTCCGGTAGAGTGTCTTCTTATGGAAAAGTGGACAGAGAAAGATGCTCTGAAACGAAGCAGGCAAGCACAAAAGTTAAAGGTTTTAGCTGAAAATGAACCCCCTCGTTGTCACCAGCAAAACCGAATATTTTCCCTTCATAGTTTCGAGACTTGCAGTCAACATTGAAACCATTAGGACCGAAAAGTCAGGATCCATGTTGACTGAGTGCAGGCATCGCCTACTTTGGCCGCTGCACAAAACCATGGTAGGCTCAGCCTAAGCCAAACATGACTCACACTCAACTCATCATCCGAACGAATTAACCAGGCATACGGCAACTCATCAGATCTTTGACTTGGATATAGAAAACCATACATGACCAAGTCATATATTTTTTTTTTTTCGTAGGATAACTCCTGACTACAAAAAAAAAAAGGTCAAATCAAGTAGGGGATCAATTAGCCACAAGGGGTTGGCATTGTGGGGGTGTGGGCCTTGGCGATTAGACTGGCAGTCGATGATCGATTCTCATTACCATCGCCTCTTGGACAAGTCAATGCCCAGCGTAGGCCCTTGGGGGCAGGGGTCCTAACCTTAGAGTTTAAGCAGTCTGCACGACGATTGTAGGTATGGCAGGCTGAGTTAGGTGGGTTTCTTTTTAAATAAAAAAAAGTAAGGACTCACTTGAATCTCGACGAGGACCATTGAGTAGGAATAGGCAAAGGCTATGTCTCCAAGCGCTTGGAACGTTCTCCATATCTTCTCATTGGCGGTAACGTCCACACCTACTGTCACCCCAGTGAGGCTCGTCTTCCCATGGCTGCTTCCTGCAATTTGTCATGCATATACATTGAGGAATAGACACAAGAACCAGAAACCATACAGGAGAGATTTTGTTTGTTCAAATCCCGCAGGAGTGCCAACCAGGGGGCCTTCTGCCTGGTTGGTAGGAGCTGTCAGTGCAGGTCTCCTTGTGGTGAGACGTTGCAGGTTCAAACCCTGGTATGTTGAATAATAACTGGTGGGGTCTGCCTAACCCCAGCTTGCTTTTGAAAAAAAAAAAAAAACTCGTGCAGGCACTTTACCATACGCTGAAATGCAGTATGTGGACCCACATTTGAGAGTCTTGGCCATGGTACCTTCTCTGTGGGGCCATGCAGTTGAGGTGACTAGGGCCTATTCATAGATGAGATAATCACTGTGTTATCTCTATCTTGATTGTCTTTATCTTTTTACTGTGTTTTATCAAAATTGTTGTTAAAATCTAATCTCATTTTAAGGATAAGCCCCACTAAAAATGTGGAGTCGGTTTATCTCTATCTTACCTGTCTATCTTTTTACTGTGTTTTACTCCTATCAAAATGGTTTTTTAAAATCTAATCTCATTTTAAGGATAAGGCCCACTAAAAATGTGGATTCGGTTTTTCTGGCATCAAGCAACACCAAGAAGGCCAATATGACTCAGGGTTCTACCAAAATAGAACAATATTTTTGAGATAAAAAACCTTAAGCCCTCCTGAAGCAAGCCTTTTCTCTACCACATTTCTGAATCTGCTGGGCCATCACAGTATAAGCCCTGGGAGTAAGAGGGTCCTAACCTTGGTGTTTTATGTCTTCGGGATGGTAACGTTGTCTCCAGTCCCTGACACGATTTTCTCCGGCAAAATATGAAAAAAAAACAAGAGATTTTGTTTAATTAGGTGTGTCTATGTGTGTGTTTCGTAACTGTTCACCTGCAGCTTTGGCTAAGGCGAGGCCAAGGCCTATGGTGGAATAAGTGAAGGACATGATTGCAGCAACGTAGGAGAGCCACCACAGCTTGTGGAAATTGGGGATCTGGGATAGGATCACCTGCATGCTTGCGAATATTATCATGAAGGGGTTGTTGGACGTGTGGCAGTGAGAAGCATGGCCTTTCCTGTGAAAGCAATTTGACCTCCGCACGGCTCTGGTGGTTCAAAGCACGAAAAAGAGGGAGAATAAGACGCAAGTTGAATGTGAACAAAATGGGTCTCTCTCTCTCTCTCTCTCTCTCTCTCTCTCTCTCTCTCTCGATCGATCGATCGATCGATCGATCGAATATGATTATTGGGATTTGAGATTAACAGACTTACGCCATACTAATGGATGCAGTGATGGTGTAACCGATCGATGTCCCAAACAGGTTCATATATTGAGTGAGACCACAGAGCCTGATTTTCAACCCCCCTGCAAAAGAAAAAGAAGAAGGTATATATCAAAATGAGAATGTGTTGCATAACCTTCATGTTGAATTTAGACTCTCTATTTGTCTAGTTCAAATTCTTTAGTCTAATTACTTGTTTGCTAGGGGAAAAAGAAAAAGGAAAATGTAATGTTTTCACAGGAAATGTACTTTTGATCGGAAGGATGACCCGATACCGATCTAATTTTTCTTTCGAGTCACTGAAAAGGAACTCTATATGCAAGCATGGATACAGGACTCCACAACAAATCTGAGTTTTCCTTATGGCCCATTTGGTGGTCTCCATCTGAAATGGGAAAGAATGAAAATTCTTCATATTGAACCATTCATACATGGGCCACTAATCTTCAGATTTGCAATGATCCTTTAGATCTTTCTTCTAAGAGAATAACGTACCCATGCACCAAATATCTGTTAAAAACTGTACAACATAATCCAGAGAGAGAGAGAGAGAGAGATGGCGTTTTTGGTGTTTCTTTTGTCTTGAAATTTACCTAAGTTGGATCTCACAGCGTCCATGTAAGTGTAATTTCTCTTCCCGTTCACCGGCGACCGGTAGCAGTCTGCAAGCAGAGATGAGGTGAAGAAAGTGATGAAGGAAAAGGCCATGAGCACCACCGGTCCGGCCACCCACCCAAGCTGAGCAATCGCCCATGCAAGCGACAGCACTCCAGAACCGATGACAGCCGTAATGATATGAGCGCTAGCCGTCCACAAATTCCCTGAGAAAAAAACACCAACATGATATAATCTAAAGATACATATGAAATCTGCCCCTCACCAACAACCAAAAGAAATTTTCTCTTTAAAAAAAAAAAACCAACCAAAAGAATCCAGAAACAAAGGAAGTATATATATACCGGTTCGCTTGGCTTTCCCATCATCGTCTCGGTTCTTGTAGTCCTCCCCAGTTCCTGTAGATCCGGCATCTTCGTCAACTAAAGAATCATCCTTCTGCTGCAACTCGATGGCCGGAAAGATCCCCACATCCTCTTGTTTAGGCATTTTTGCTTCCTGAGGAACAAGAGAGAGAAAGAGAGATGTGGGTGAGTGAGGCAGTGTGTTGATAGCGCTATATAAATAAGAGAGAGAGTACAGTGCACAAGGACACATGTTTATGGCTTTAACTTAATTATTAGAGCCACAAGTGGTAATACTCAGAAGTATGCTCGTAACGTAAATGGATACAATAAAAGAGGGAGAATTTTACGAGGCAAGAGGGAATTAACTTGTGTCAGTGGTATTTATTTTGCATAAGCAGTCGACCGACTGACCGAGTCTCTAGCTCATGTAATGTAATAGGAGGCCTAACGGCCCTAACCCTCTCTCTCTCTCTCTCTCTCTCTATATATATATATATATATATATATATATATATATATATAAAAGGCAGTTGAATTGCATGAAAACTCATTTGGGAGAGCAACTTGTAAATGTCACCAAGTTAGAACACTACAGGGCTTTACTGGCGCAAATTTTACTTTCCTTGCCGGGTGTCTCAGATAGGCAAGAAAACCTTAAATATTTTACTAACACATGGCCAACCAATGTGCCAGTTTTTTTCTTAAATTATAAAAAAATGAAATGAAATATTCTTTTGAGTGTATTTTTACAACATGAAGATTGGTAGGCGTCTAGAGAATAAAATAATGCTGTGAGAGTGCATGTTTCACATTTGGGCTGTCGTCTCTTGGTCATTCTTTTTTATCTTGTGGTGATCTCGTGAGTTTCCACGTTATCTTGTTTTGTGACTTTTGTCTGTGCAAGAGGCTCTCAAAGTACTAGCCTTCTTTGATTGGCTTGAGTGATGGAGGTGATAAATCATTGGCTTTTTTTCAGTAAAGAAAAAAACTACTTTTTAATGTCAAGATTCCCTAGGTTTGATACAAATTTCCAAAATTTTGCTTTCAAGTAAATCTCTTTTTGACCTTTTTCCTTTTTCGCGTCCTTTTGTTTTTTAGTTGCAAGGGGTTTATAGTTTTTCTTGTCTCCTAACTATACTTCTTTTCATGTTGTATGACGAGTTAAGATTTCAAATTATCAAAATAAGTTGATAAAAGGGTAACATTCCTTCACAAAACCCTGTTTCTTGCATACCAACCGGTACACGGGGCTCTCCACACCTGGTTAGATGGGTCGGCTCCAGTGCTTGATAGCTGAGGTGCACGTCATTTGCTACAAGAAATAAACCAAATAAAAGACTATCTTCAATGTGCAGGGAAAGTATCTATGGAGTTTTACATTATCGATGTGGCACCTCTGAGTCAGTACGGATGGTAGTGGAGCGGGGGGGACGGGCTCCACCCCGCCTTGCCCGGTTTAGACCGGTGATGGAGGACATGAAACGGGGGATGGAGGTGGGGATGAACTTACGCTTTTCCCCGCCGCCTTCCCCTGCCCCGTCCCTAATCCTTCTAAGGATGGCAACAGACGAGGGGAAACGGGGCCCCACCCCGCCTCGCCCCGTTTGGACCGAGGATGGAGGACATGAAACGGGAATGGATGTCCGGATTTTGAGTGGGGGTGGAGACCTTGTCCCCCGCCCCCAACCACAGTCCACTGCTATCCCTAATAACGAGACATCTAAAACTATAGAGGTGGGTTTTTCCATGCCAAATCTAAAAAATAGTTGGCAGTCATTTACTACTTATTGACATTGCCAATTTCATTAAAGGCAAAAAGTTTTTTAATTTACACTACAAGAAAACACGTTGTTAGCGACAGACGGTAGCGACGGAATATTTCCGTCGCTAGTTAGCGACGGATTAACGAGCGAAAAACATCCGTCGCTATAATCCATGAAGCATACGAAACCAGCGCCAGAATATAGTTCGTCGCTATTTTGCGACGGATTTTGCGACATACTATTTTGTCGTTACGTCTGCACGATTTACTGACGACTCTTGCGACAAACTTTAGTCCGTCGCTAAGTAGCGACGGACTTGGCGACGACGTATCGTCCGTCGTTGGTTTCGTAAATTTGATTTACGTGGGCTTAGCGACGGATTAAATTCGTCGCTAAGTTTCGAATAACCCTAATCCCAGACAGCTTTTCCTTTTCTTCTTTCGCTGCTCCCGCCGTTCGCCGCTCCCGCCATTCGCCGGTCCCACTCCCGCCGTTCGTCGGTCCCACCGTCCGCCGGTCGGAGAAAGGTAAAGGACCACCCCCCCCCCCCCCCGCGTTTCCGGCAGGGGGTCGACCCCCCTGCCGGAAACGCAGTGGGTTAACCCCCTGCTGTTCCAGCCGGGGGTCGACCCCCCAGCCGGAAACGCAGAAGGTTAACCCTCTGCCCGAAAACGCGGGGGTTAACCCCCTGCCCTTTCCGGTAGGGGGTTAACCCCCTCCTGTTTCCGGCAGGGGGTTAATCCCCTGCGTTTTCCGGCAGGGGGTTAACCCCCTGCTGTTCCGACAGGGGGTTAACCCCCTGCGTTTCTGGCAGGGGTTGACCCGGGCAGGGGGTCAACTCGGGGAAAGGCAGGGGGTTTAACCACCTGCAGTATCAGGTAGGGGGTCAAGCCTTTCCTGCTCAGGCAGGGGGGCGACCCCCTGCTTTTCCGCCAGGGGGTCGACTCACTGGCGGAAAGGCTGGGGGTCGACCCCCTGCCCGAACAGGGGGTCAGTTAACTCCCTATGTTTCGTAAGGGGGTTAACCCCCTATGTTCCGTAAGGGGGTCGACCCCCTGCCGGAACAGCAGGGGAGTCGACCCCTTGCCAGAACAGTTTTTTTTTCGTGGTGACTTCATTTTAAAACAGTGTTTTTTTGTGCAGATTTTTCAACAGAACCAGCTCGTGCTCAGCCACCTGTGGTAAGTAAGTGTAAAAAATAATGCAAATTGGGTAAATACCCGTGGTGAGTAAGTGATGCAAGCGTATCACATGTTATTTAATTTATTAGATATAACACTTTATTGCTCACACACTTACTTAGTTGTTGATATTTAGGGTTGCTTCGTTGGAGTTCGGAGATCATGCTGAGCATGATTTTAATGTATGAATATTGAAGTGTTCTTATTTTTGGAGTACGGAGTCCATGCTAGGCATGACAGTAGTTAGTGAGATATTGAAGTATGTTTGCTGCAGGTACATGTTTGCCATTTGTTTGATATGAATGATTACAATGTATTGCAATGTTTGATGTAATTGTATCCATGCTTGCATGTAACTTTCAATTTGATTATGATTTCCATGTGAAATTGTATAATGAAAGCATGTTTCAAATGATTGTATCGTATCATTAATAATTTGCACATGAAAATATTAAGTTATCAATGCATGTATCAAAATTCTTGTTATTGTATGACATCATATATTGCATAATAAATTTGATATGTTCTTCATCGTAGCATTCTGATTGTTCTCTTTTAATTCGTTAGGCTATTATTCGTAACATCATAAAAAAATGACTGCAAATCATGAATGGATGTACCGTAGGATAGTGGACAATGAGTTATCACATGAATATATGGATGGTGTTGACAGTTTTATTGAATTTGCAACGGCAAGTGTCAGTACAGTGGATCCCACATATCAGATTAGGTGTCCCTGCAAGATTTGTAAGAATAATCGATTTGTAGAACCTCATAGCGTTAGACATCACCTATACATGAAGGGTTTTGTGAGTGATTATCAGAACTGGATGTTTCATGGAGAAGAATTTAGAAACGATTTTGATGCACGGGTGAATGCGGTGCACGATAATCCATATACGGATTTGATATTTGATGCTGCAGGAACAAAACTGGGTTTTGCTATGAGTTCTAGTGATGTAAGAACTGCCGTAGATGAAGAATCACCAAACGATACAGCTAGTAGATTTTATGATTTACTTAGAGATGCTGATGAGCCACTTTGGAACGGTTGTGAGAGTCACACTATCTTGTCTGCAGTTCTTCAACTAATGAATTTGAAGTCCGAGTATAATTTGAGTTAATCATGTTTTGACCGTTTGTGCATGATTGTGAAGAGTATGTTGCCCAAAGATGAGAAATTGCCACAAAATTTCTATCGTGCGAAAGTTATGGTCAACGCTCTAGGTATGAGTTACAAAAAGATTGATGCTTGTCCAAATCACTGCATGTTGTATTTCAAGGAGCAGGAAAACAACATATCATGCCCGTCATGTGGGCATCCTCGGTTCAAGCTAAAGACAAGAGACAATGGTAGCACGAGATCAAAGGAAGTTTCATACAAGTCGCTCTGCTACTTTCCTACCACTCCTAGATTGCAGCGATTGTATATGTCTTCAAGGACAACTAAACACATAAGATGACATGCAAATAAAGTTCGACACGATGAAAACAAGATCACGCATCCTGTTGACGCTGAAGCTTGAAAGCACTTTGATCGTACTCATCAGAACTTCGCAATGGAAGTGCGAAATGTTAGACTTGATCTATGTACAGATGGATTTAATCCATTTGGGGGTAGATCAACTCCATACTCATGCTGGCCAGTATTTGTAACTCCATACAACCTTCCACCAAGCTTGTGTATGAAACGTCCAAATTTTTTCTTATCTCTGTTAATCCCTGGTCCGACCTCACCTGGCCAAAATCTTGATGTATATCTAAGGCCATTGATTGATGAACTAAAAGTACTGTGGGATGACGGTGTTACCACGTATGATGCCCACAAAAAACAAAATTTCAACATGAAGGCCGTTGTTCAATGGACAATCAGTGACTTCTCTGCATATGGTATGCTATCTGGTTGGAGCACACATGGGAGGTTGACTTGGCCGTACTGCATGAAGGATTCCAAAGCTTTTAGATTGAGGCATTAAAGGAAGCCTTGCTGGTTTGAGTGCCATCGTCGATTTCTACCCAGCGACCATCCATTCTGACGACAAAAGAATGCGTTTAAAGCGGGC
The DNA here is from genome assembly GCF_984573655.1 of Nuphar pumila. Taxonomy (NCBI): domain Eukaryota; kingdom Viridiplantae; phylum Streptophyta; class Magnoliopsida; order Nymphaeales; family Nymphaeaceae; genus Nuphar; species Nuphar pumila. Next base: position 99,664,200 of record NC_143254.1, read on the forward strand.
ACAACTGAAACGGAAGGTTCATCCTCAAGATTGTCTGGCATAGAGATTCTAAGAAAATTGCGATATTTTCCAAATGTATTAACAGATGCCCGATGTTCTACACCCTTTGTGGATTTGAGAAGGATCACAATTGGACGAAGAAATCTATTTTTTGGGAACTACCATATTGATACGACATAATTTGGATGTGATGCATGTGGAGAAAAATGTGTTTGATAATGTGTTCAATACAGTAATGAATGTTAAAGGAAAAACAAAGGATAATCCGAAGGCCCGTATGGATTTAAAATTAATATGTAAAAGGCCAGAATTGGAACTCAAATAGTATAATGACAAAGTACTGAAACCAAAGGCAAAGTACGTGCTCGGACCTGATCAAATAAAACATGTATGTCAATGGTTGAGACAACTGAGATTTCTAGATGGATATGTCTCTAACATTGCTCGGGTTGTGAAGATTGACGATGGACAGTTATATGGGTTGAAGAGCCATGATTGTCATATCTTTATGCAACGATTGATACCCCTAGCATTCCATGATATGTTAGACAAACCTATATGGGGGGTATTGTCTGAGTTGAGCAGATTTTTTAGAACATTGTGCGCATCGGAGGTCGTAGTATCAGATGTAAAGAATCTCGAGGACTCTGTCATCACCACTGTCTGTCTGCTAGAAAAGATATTTCTGCCAACATTTTTTGATGTTATGGAATATTTGATCATACATCTGCCATATGAACTAAGGGTTGGTGGCCCTGTGCAATATCGATGGATGTACCCATTTGAAAGGTATATGTTTTTTTATATTTGTCTCTTTAATGACAAATATTTAAAATTTGAAATGTATATTCTTGTCAGATGCATGTTCGACCTAAAAAAAAGGTTCGTAATAAAGCAAGAGTAGAAGACTCTATTTGTGAGGCGTACACTTTAGAAGAGATTTCAAATTTCTCATCTATGTACTTCGAACCTCATATTCCAACACGTTACACATGTTTGCCCCGTAACGATGATGGAGAACAAGTAACTGTAGCTGACAAGCTATCGATATTTCAACCACTTGGGCATGCATTTGGTAGTTGCCGATCAAGGGTATTGACAGATCGAGAGCAAGACACAACACACATCTATATTCTTTTTAATTGCTTAGCGATCAACCCATACATCGAGTAAGTATATGTAGATGCAACACAATTATAAATCCTTTTATGTTGTATATGTGGATACATGGTTCGGTAATATAAGTATTTGTGGTTTGCAGACGATTTGATCTGGAGTTGCAAAGAGAAGTTTCACATCTCACTGATGCAGAAGTACAAAAAGAACGTGAAACTAAGTTTGTGGAGTGGTTGAAACAGTTGGTAAAGAAGCTAACATAAATTTTGTACTTATAAACAACACTAAGTTACTTAATTGATCGTGATCACAATCATTGTTTATGTCTGTGCGTAGGTCCGCCATGGTAATGTTAAAGATCAAGGAATATGTGATTTAGAAAATGGTCCGACCAAAGTTGTGCAATGCTACAACGGGTACATCGTAAATGGTTACCGATTCCATACAAAAGATTACGGTATAAACAAATCAACGATAAATAGTGGTGTGTGTGTCAAGGGTAGCAGCTACGGTGAAAATGAACATGATTACTACGGCGTTATAGAGGAAATAATGAAGTTGACTTACTTAGGCATAAATAACAAGGTAACTTTATTCAAGTGTCATTCGTTTGATCCAACTGCAACAAGACTCGACAAAGCTTCAGGCATTGTGGAGGTGAATCATAAATCCAGGTTTGGAACATATGAACCATTCATATTAGCCTCGCAAGCTCAACAAGTTTATTATACTTCATATCCGAGTATAAAAAAGTCAGATAGAAATGAATGGTGGGCAGTTTGCAATGTGAAGTCTAAACTATACCCCGAGTATGATCAGTTACACGAAGATGAGTTAGCTGAAGACAGCGATTACTATCAATCAGATGATGTCTATGACTTCGCTTATGGTCATGATGTTGCGCATGATATGCATGTCATATCTCCATTGGCCGATGAAACATTCATAGAGTAATGTGATCCAAATGATGTACCAAGTGGATGTGCAAACAATGAAGAAGAAGAAGAAGAAGAAATACAAACCTCTATTTAAATGCATCGTTGTACTTGATGTGAATGATTTGAATTATTTGAATGTATTGTAATATTTGATGCGAATGAATGAGTTGTATTGCAATACTTGGTGTGGATGATTAAAAATTTTATTTGAATGTATTGTAATACTTGATACGAATGATTCGAATGCATTGCAATACTTGATGCGAATGCATGAGTTGTATTGCAACACTTGATGTGAATGATTAAAATTTTTATTTGAATGTATTGTAATACTTGATATGAATTATTTAAATGCATTGTAATACTTGATGTGAATGATTTGAATTATTTGAATGTATTGTAATACTTGATACGAACGATTCGAATGTATTGCAATACTTGATGTGAATGATTTGAATTATTTGAATGTATTGTAATACTTGATACAGATGATTCGAATGCATTGCAATACTTGATGTGAATGATTTAAATTATTTGAATGTATTGTAATTTATGCAACGAATGATTTGAATTATTGCAATACTTGATGTGAATGATTTGAATTATTTGAATGCATTGTAATACTTGATGCGAATGATTTGAATGCATTTCAATGCTTGATGTGAATGACTTGAATGCATTGCAGTACCTGATATGAATGATTTAAATTATTGTAATACTTGATGCGAATGACTTGAATGTATTGTAATACTTGATGTGAATTATTTGATTGTATTGTATGACATATGTTATTTGTTAGAATATGGTTCGTGGAGGTTACAGTGGTCGATCATCCAGTAGTAGCCAGGCCCAACCTTCATCTTCACGGGCTCCTGTGATAGGTATATTGATTAACTAATTGGATGCTTGATTAGTTCAAATGCGCATTCTGAAAACTTCTAACGTTTTTTTTTACAGATGATGTTTCGCCTATACACGACCCACCTACACCAGTTGATCACACAAGTTAGGAGCCAACACAGGAAGCATGGTCTTCTCAGTCTGGCACAGGAAGACTCATTCGAATAGTGTATATCAATAATCGACCGTAAGTATTTCGTTTTCAATTATTGCATATCTTATAAATATTTTATATTGATATTTATTGTGTAATAATTCATGTGCAACATGAGGTTTGAGCCACAAGTAGTACGGGAGATTAGGAATTCACTTCTTCAACATTTACCAGGACTGGTTGCTCAATGGAAAGAGTTCCCAAAGGAGGTGTTAGACAGATTGTGGTCCTCATTCACGGTATACAGTTGTTACTCATAGTTAATGTGTTTCATATTTAACTTTTTTAAGTAATGTCTACTAACTTTCTGAAAATATTTGTAGGCTTCGAATCGCTTCACAACTACGGTAGAAGAAAATGATGCAAGGAAGGTGTGGCAGAAGGTGGCTGTCAATCGATTTGCAGACATGCTGCACACTATGAAGACTGCAGCAAAAAAAGCATCTGGCGTAGTAGATGATCCACTACAGTGGAAAGGCCATGGCCCTATTACTATCAGGAGAGATTATTGGAATGAAATGTGCGATAAGTGGGCGGGAGATGCATTTAGAAATCGCTCTGCGAAGGCTGCACAAAATCGAGCGAAAATACCCGAAGCCCATCTACACACAAGTGGATTTAAGACATTTGGGAGCCACCTGAAGAAAGTGGTAACTCATCAATATATAATATTAATTTTATAAGTATTGTTGCAAACTTGTGTACTAAATCTTTTGTCCTTTAACTTCGCAGGAAGCAGAAAAAGGAGGCATTGTACCATATAAGGATGTGTTTGTTAAAACACATAAACGGAAGACCACGGGAGTCTTTGTATCAGAGAAGGCGAGAACGACAACGGTATGCATTTATTCTATTAATAATCATTGCAATATGCAAGTTATCATAATGTTATCATTAATTATTAATGCATACTTTAAACATTATTTTGTAGGAGGCATATGAGCAACAGATGGTAGAACGATATGGCGATGACGCTACTCAACATCCATCATTTGATCCTGCAACATGGGTGACTGCAGCAAGTGAACCCAAAAAAGGTCGCGTGTTCGGGTTTGAGAGTAATCTGAACACTTCACCAGTTATTGCTTCTTCCAGTTACGGCTCATAGGCTACTTTCACCGACATAAGCTCTAAGCAACAACCTATTCTTTCCAGTGATGATGTACGCCAGATGATTAATAACACAATGAATGACTACTTCCATGACACCGTCGCCCCCTTTCTCCGAGATGAGATCACCAGTATTGTGCTGAATAGAGGATCTTCGATTGCAAGTCTCTCTCAGGTATAATCACATATTCAGTTTTTTGACTGCCTTAGCACACATATGAGCATGATAGAATCACATATATAACTTTTTGCCTGCCTTAGAGCACATATGAGCATGATAGAATCACATATAGAGTTTTTTTATTGCCTTAGAGCACATATGAGCATGCTATAATCACATATAGAGTTTTTTTATTGCCTTAGAGCACATATGAGCATGCTATAATCACATATAAAGTTTTTTGCCTGTCTTAAAACACATATGAGCATGCTATAATCACATATTCAGTTTTTTGACTGCCTAAGAACACATATGAGCATGATATAATCACATATAAAGTTTTTTTGACTGCCTTAGAACACATATGAGCATGCTATAATCACATATTCAGTTTTTTGACTGCCTAAGAACACATATGAGCATGTTATAATCACATATTCAGTTTTTTGACTACCTTAAAACACATATGAGCATGCCAAAATCACATATAGAGTTTTTTTACTGCCTTAGAACATATATCATTTATGATAGAATCACATATAAATTTTTTTGCTTTGCCTGCCTTAAAGCACATATAAGCATGCTATAATCACATATTCAATTTTTTGACTGCCTTAGCACACATACGAGCATGATCGAATCACATATATAGTTTTTTGCCTGCCTTAAAGCACATCTGAGCATGGTAGAATCACATATAGAGTTTTTCTAGCTGCCTTAGAACACATATGAACATGCTATAATCACATATTCAATTTTTTGACTGCCTTAGCACACATATGAGCATGATAGAATCACATATATAACTTTTTGCCTGCCTTAGAGCACATATGAGCATGATAGAATCACATATAGAGTTTTTTTATTGCCTTAGAACACACATGAGCACATGATAGAATCACATATAGTGTGTAATTTATTTTATTATATTTTGTTTATCAATACTGACTGTTCTTTTATTGTGTAGGCTGCTAGCGATAATTAGCGTAGCGGAGCTGAAGGGACAAATAAAGATAATGAACAAGAAGACACACATAATCTTGGCAATGATTAGAGAACTGTGTTGAAGAAGTTCTATTTTTTTATGTTTCCTAATTATAATTGTTGAATTGTAAATAATTAAACTTGTTAATTTTAAGGTGGAACGATTAATTGTTGTAGATTCCTTTTATATGAAATTTTTTAGTGTAGTTTGTTTTTTATTTACAGGAAATATAAATTGTACCGTTCTCAGTATTTAATTTTCAAATAAATTTTTATTTTATTTTTTTTCGTTTTTGCGACGGATTAGCGACGGAAACATTCGTCAGTATGTATATATATCTAGCGACGTCTTAGCGACGAACGTAAATCCGTCGCCAAGCCGAGGTTGCCGTTTAGTACCGGCGGATTGACGACAAAATAAAGTGCTCGTTAGTCCGTCGCAATTAGCGACGGACCTGGTGACAGATTTATTCTGTCGCCAGTTAGCGTCGAAAAATTCGCGACGTAAGCATACCGTCGCCTCGTGGTCTTTAATCCGTCGCTACGCCTGTTAACGACGGAATGTGGTCGTCGCTAATCTACTGCTTTGTTGTGGTGTTATGCTGGCTAAACTTGTAATTAGAGATGAATTAATGTTAAAAGTATTTTCAAGTTAATTACCAGTTAAGGGCAAGACAACCCAAGACAATGAATAAAAAATTTTTGAAGGACAACTTTTGCAAATTAGAGAACAACATCTTACTATATTTAGGAAATTAAACTAATTGAAATCATGCCGTTGTGTCAAAAGAGTTTGACTTAGTACAACAATGGTGTAGAAGTACCAATTAATGCAAAACAAGTGCCAGCTGAAAGTTATGTATCAGGCATCAAACCCTGCACATGAATTTATGACAAACATACCTTTGTGTCTAGGAAATAGAGTAGCAGGGCGCTCTTTTCATTTATTGAAGAGATTTCTGTTGCATGTACATAAAAATCATAAGATCATTAACAACAACTCTTAATTAATATGTTATTGTTTTGCCCCTTGCACAAGAGTATATTAAGACAATTATTTTCAGAGATTGTGTGATTGACATTGTTAGAATGAACTGTGATGGTAGCCTCCGTTGGCCAAGGCCCTACATAAATAATTGAATCCTGTACACTTTTTGTGCCCTAAGGATAAGAATGGGTGGAGAGAATTGCTTGTTTGTCATTTATTAATCAATATTTCCCTTCCATTATTATTTTTCTTTTGAATAATATAACCCTCCATTGTTACTTATTTCGTTTATCACAGACCTCAACTAGAAATCAACATATGCTAAGAATGATGTGTGGCTTGATGTGTCAGTAGGGATGCCCGCAAACTGTTAGGATCAGAAACAGCTAAACACGTGGAGATTCAGATCAGAATCGGATCCACAACAGCTAAAATTTGCAAAATCCCCTTCTTGAATCTGACACATTTGCATCCATAAGTGTACCCAACCACCCACCTTGACCTCTTTTTTTTTTTTTGGATAACCCAAGGGAAAACACCTTCCATCACTAACCGCACATTGGCTGGCCTTTGGTTGGTAAAACCCTTGAGGTCCCCCTACCCACCGGAGAGTACACTCACTGTTCCTGCTTGGATGTCCCTTACAGGCTGGGCCGAGAGGTGTCATGTTAACCATGACCCTGTTTTGCATCAGTATAAACTCCATGAGTACTCCCTCCCTTACTGTTCTCTACCTCCTCCGACCAGGGATAGTTTCCCGTTGGCTTCATCCTTGCGGCAGAGGACACGCACTCTAGATATTGAGCTCATGATGTCTTTTAACTTGATCTCCTTATGCCGAACCACCTAGCCGGGTGTGCGGAGCCCTTCCATATCAGCGCTTCATGATACTCGAGCCTAGGCCCTGTCTGAGGCAAAACCAGGACCAGTGCCACAGATAATAAGGTCAGGCTCCACATAAGCACGGTTCAAGGGTATGGAAAGTGGGTTAAACACCATTACTGAGCCCTTTCAAACGGACCATGCGTGACGAAATGTCTAACCGAAAGCATTTGAATGCCTTCATTGAAAACGCTAGTTTGGAAACTGCCTTTAAGGTGTAAAAGTAGATTTCATAATGGTCATGGATTTAGCAAATCCTTTTGTCATTTGAGAGCACTCTTTAAAATTCAGTAAGGATTTCCCACTCCCATGGTCATGATGTTTGCGAAGCAGTTTTTACCCTCATAAATGAACTAAGAAAGTCACTCCAGGGGTGTGACCTTCGCAAGTGTCACTGGTGTAGCATATTAGTTGGTAATTATCACCTTGCCCTGGTGGCTTACTTTTTCCCATTTTTCATGGCTTTCAAACAGTTTTGGAAGAGGGGGATTCCACACTTACCACTCAGGTGACCTCCGAAGATCACTTTCCAAACAGGGCCTTAATCACCTTGTACCAAATACACAGCCAACTGAAATTATTAAAGTTTTTGGGGGCTCAAGGTCAATCTTTTGAACACAAAAAAAGAAGCTGACCCTTGTCCCTATCGAAATTGATAAAAATACATGAAGAAAACCATCCCATGGGGATGGTTTTAAAGTTGGAATAATTGAGGGTGAGGGGGCCCCGTCAGTGACTCCATATTGGACAAAAACCGCAGTACATAAGGAGACCGGCTTGTCTCTTAATTATGAATGGAAGCATCAGCCTCACCATGCTGTGACTGTGAGCCTGGTCGTCAACCCAAGACTTGTAGAAAGACCAAACAAAGAAAAAGGCAAGGTGGAGCCTCTAATTTCGTACTCACCTTTGAGCCAATGGTTTGGTGCTGTCAATATTCCTCCTGTTGTTTGATTGACATTATACAATTTTCAGCCTATTTGATTGGTCCATATGAATGGCTACTCTATGGTATCGAGAGTTCATGTATATGTATTATAGCTAGGGCTGGTAAACCACCCCAATGAGCCGAGCTTGGGCTGTTACAACTCGGATCATTAGGGTATACTACAACTAGAGCGCTGACTCATTTTTGCAACGTGGGTGGTGGTGGTGGTGATTGATGGTGGGGAGGGTGGTGGTAATGGTGGTGAAAAATCATCGTAGGTGGTGGTGGTGGTAGTGGAGCTTCTCTGATGCCAATTTTTGGGAGGTGAGTGATGGTGGATGGTAGTGGTGAGATGGATGGTGGTGATGGATAGTGAAAAATCATTGTAAGGAGGGCAGGTTTTTGAGAGATGGGTGGTGAAATCATGGTGATAGCGGTGGGTGGTGGTGGTGGTGAGATGGATGGTAGTGGTAAGATGTGGTGAGATGAGTGGTGGGGAGTTAACCTCAACAATTTTTATTGGTAGGAAACATTCCTCCACCTCTTCTTGGAAGAATGTTTCCTTTCAAAAAGTGTAATTTTTTAGAAAAACTCTTTCAGAAAGAAATTTTATTTCGTTTGGAAGGGTAAAAAAAAGCATACAAAATTTTTCATTTTGTATCACTTTTCCTACATCTTTCTCACTTTCAAACGTGCACTAAGCCTGACTTAGTTAGGTACGTGGGCATACCCGGTGTTTGATTGTTTCAATAATTTTACACGCTTAGACTTTAGGAGGACCGCGATGAATTATTTCAATCATTTTTCTTCCTTAGACTTTAGGAAGGTGCCCGCAAAGATCCCAACTTGCAACAATTAGTAGATCTAATTTTCTTCCTCTCCCAATATGATTAAAGAAGAAAAGATCTCCCCACATGGCCACATGAACTTAAGAAAAGAAGAAAAAATGGAGCCATCCAACTTTTTGTTTAGAAAACTTTCTCTCAATCATGTTTTTGTCTGTTTGTCTTCTCTGAGGTAATCACAGTTCCTCTGCAACATTTTTAAAACGATTGAGAGGAAAAGAAAAAGTTGAGGCTATCTTTTCACTTCTTGTGAACCAATAATGGGACACATAAAACAAAATTTCAATTCTATGGGATTGATTTTTAACTCCGAGATAGGCCCTAGGCAACTTGGCCATGATTGAAAGGAGGATTCCAGTTTTATTTCCCAATGCATGTTAGAATCAACTAGGCTCTAGAGGATCATCCACCAAGATGAAGCTCTAGAAAGATGGAAGCCCCTAGGCTCTGTGATCCTGTTTGGACCCATACAGTGCTTCAACATGCATCAAGGAAGCTTCACCAAGTTCTGGGATGTCTTTTTCCCACGAGAAACGAGGAAACCACACTCGAGATCAAAGACCTAGTCGGCTTGTTATTTCTGTCATACTTACAGTCACTATCTCGATGGTGTAAACCAGCTGCACACCCCTTTGCTACGACATAAGTTAGAGGCATAACACCCTTACTCTTGATAATGCAAGGAGCTGACATCCATGAGAATGGAACCCTGACCAACCGCCTAGCAGCCAAGGCCCCCATCCCACTACGCCAAACCCCTTGGGGTAAGAGTGCTGGGATGTCATGACTAATACCGGCCCGTGGTATAACTTTTGTATTACTGGAAGGGGTTTGCCTATAAAAAAAAAATTATAAATTCCCACAAGGTGCAGAACCTTTGCGTTTCATCAAATGTCGCCATGTAAAGCAGGGCATTCTTTTCACTGATACCTATTACCTGGTCCAACTTGAGCATATGGCAATTGCTACTAAATGGTTGTAGAGCTAAAAAATTCAGTAATTCGTTTACTCTCTAATAATTATAGCCTATCTATTTCCTTCATTTGGTAGGGGTGGCTCGTGAACGTCACCAAGTTGACGGGATTGTCATGAATTGAAAACCCATGAATGCAATGTTTTACAGTGAGACTGAAAAGGAGTACTGGAGTTATATTTAAAAAAAAAAGGTCTGATCGTTTACATGGACCCACTTTTCATTCCATTTGTGGAATTTGATGATCTATAAACCGTCCTTAACGAATAATCAGCTCATGTTTGAGCATGAAACTTTGTGCCTAAAGCATCTAAGTAGTAAGCCCACCCCCAAGATGAGTACACTCATATTCTTACTTTCACTACAAGAAATCTATGGATTAGCGACGACTTCAATCCATCGCTAATCCGTCATCAATCCATCGCTAAACAGTTTAGTGATAGATTAGCGACAAATAACTTTCATCATAAAATTTTAGTTGCTAATTAGCGACGGAAACTATCTGTTGCAAGTTTCGATGCTAATTTACGATGAATTAGCGAATGTCATGATTCGTCGCAAGGTTGTCGTTAATAAGCGAAGATTTGGTTTGGCGACGGATTTTAATTCGTCGCTATTGTAGCGACGGAATTAGTGACAGATTAAAATTCATCACAAAATATTGGTTGATTCACTTTTGCGATAGATAAATATTCATCCCTAATCCGTCGCTAAATTAGACGCCGATATTAAATAGCGACGGATAATATCCGTCGCTAATCCGTAGCAAACAATAAAAAATTTTTAAAAAATTTGTTTAAAACATAAATATCGAGAAAAAATTCTAGTGATACAATTTATATTTCTTGTACAATTTATATTTTCTATGTATAAAAAATAAAGTACACATAAAAAAATACATATAAAAAGCAACTAAAACAATTTATCGATCTACTATAATCCTCGCCAAGTTCTAATTATTTACAAGTGAACATTTACAAAGATTTTCTTTTGAAACAACAAGAAGGTACAACAAATTCAACACATGAATCTAATCATCGCCAAGATTCTGTGAATCATCTTCTTCATTGTCTCGATCTGCCCCTTCAGCTCCTCTACGCTGATTATCTCAAGCATTCTATAAGAGAAAAGAAATGTTAGTATTGATAAATAAAATATAATGAAATAAATTATATGCAATGCACCTAAGTTAAGGCAATCAAAGTAACATGAGTGAATTACACGTAATCTAGCTAGCAATAAAGTGAATGATATTAACAAAATTCAGATGTGTTCTAAGGCTGACACAAAAAATTTATAATGATTCAATCATGCAAATATGTGTTCTAATCATGCATATACTAGCTTGAAATCTAACGACATGAAAAAAATCATATGAAACTTTCATACCTGAGAGGCACGTGCAGACGGAGTTTCTCTGTCCCGAAAAAAGCTGCACAACTAATTATGGACAACGTCGAAAATTGTTTTATATAAATAGTCACGCATTGTGTCCTTAACAAGCTGGCGGACACCATCCCAAGAATTAGGCAGGTCAGTCGGATGCTTGGAGCTGATGCTGACGGGAGAAATCTGAGAGTTGTGACTGGAGGAGGCAACGACTGATGAGGTGTTCATATTACTCCCAAACCCGAACACATGACCCTTTTTGGGTTCACCTGTTGCAGTCACCTATGCTGCAAGATCAAAAAGTGGATGCTGAGTGGAGTCATCGTCATATCGCTCTACCATCTGTTACTCGTATGACTCTTACAAAGTAATGATTACAATGTGGATTAATAATTAAGAATTACAATGTTTATGATAACTTGTATATTACAATGTTTATTAATACAATAAATACATACCATTGTCGTTCTTGCCTTCTCTGATACAAACTCTTCTGTGGTCTTACATTTATGTGTTTCAACAAACACATCCTTGTATGACACAATGTCTCCTTTTTCTGCTTCCTACGAAGTTAAATGATAAAAGAATTATTTAACAGGTATGCAACAATACTTATAAAATTGATAATATATATATATATATATATATATTGATGAGTTACCATTTTCTTCAGGTGGCTCCTAAAAGTCCTAGATCCACCTGTGTATAGATAGACATCGGGCATCTTCGCTCGGTTTTGTGCAGCCTTCGCTGAGCGATTTCAAAATTCATGCCCCACCCACTTGTCACACATTGCATCCCAAACATCTGACCTGATAGTAGGAGGGGCTATAGCCCTTCTACTGCAGTGGATCATCTATCCTGCCAAATGCTTTTATTGTTGCAGTCTTCATATTGTACAGCATGTCTGCAAATCGACTGACAACCACCTTCTGCCACACCTTCCTCGCGTCCTGCCCCTCTATCGTAGTCGCGAAGTGATTCGAAGCCTACAAATAATTTTAGAAAGTTAGTAGACATGACTATAACAAAAAAATTAAATATGAAACACATTAACTATGAGAAACGATTGTATACCATAAATGAGAACCACAATTTGTCCAACACATCCTTTGGGTACTCTTTTCATTGAGCAATCGGTCCTGATAGATATTGAACTAGTGAATGTCTAATCTCTCATTTTACCTCTTGTGGCTCGAACCTCGTGATGCACATGAATTGGTACACATTAACTATCAATATACAATATTTATAAGATAAGTATAAGATACGTAAAAATAAAATATTTACAGTCGATTATCGATATACACTATTTGAATGAGTCATCATGTGTCAGACCGAGAAGACCCTGCATCCAGCGTTGTCTCGTGACTTGTATGAACAACTGGTGTATGTGGGTCATGTGCAGGCAAAGCATCATCTATAGAAAAATGAGTTAGAAATTCACACAATGCGCATTTAAACTAATCAAGTATACAATTAGTTAAATGATATACCTATCGAAGCGGCCCATGAAGATGAAGGCTGAGACTGATTACCACTGGGTGCTCGACTACTGTAACCTCCATGAACCATATTCTAACAAATAAAAAATATCATGCAACACATTCAAACATTGCAATATCTTCAAATCATTGTAATATATTTCAATACATTCAAATAATTCACATCAAATATTTTAATACATTAAAACATAAGATATGACATCACTTACTAATCATGGATAACTTATCCTTAACTTGCAATATAATTTGATCAGTTATACAACTCTATATCATCATAGATACATAATCAAATAAAAAATAACTTCATGCGAGACATTCAAATATTGTAATACATTCAAGTTAATTATTACAATACATTTCAATACATTCAAATCATAACTCCATACCTATCGAAGATACATAATCAAATCAAAATTAACAAACATTGCAATACATTCAAATCATTCAAGTCATTGCAATATATTTCAATACATTCAAATTATAACTCTATACCTATCAAAGATACATAATCAAATCAAAATTAACTTCATGCAATACATTCACACATTGCAATACATTCAAATCATTCAAGTCATTGCAATACATTTCAATACATTCAAATCATTCACATCAAATAGAGGTATGTATTACAAGATGTATTTTACTAGCTCGAGAATTCTTCCTCATCACTTGTTTGACTTTCGTATTCTTCTTTTTTCTCTTCCTCTTCTTCGTCATCTTCTTCTTCTTCTTCATTGGGTGCCTATCCACTTGGTATATCATTTGGATCACATTATTTCATGTATGTGCTATCGACCAATGGAGATATGACATGCATACCATGCGCAACATCGTGACCATAAGAGAAGTCATACATATCATCTGATTGATAGTAATCACTCTCTTCAGTTAACTTGTCTTCCTGTAACTGATCATACTCGGGGTATAGTTTGGACTTTACCTTGCAAACTGCTCACCATTCATTTCTATCTAACTTTCTTGTACTCAGATATGAAGTATGGTAAACTTGTTAAGCTTGCGAGGCTAATATGAATGGTTCATATGTTCCAAACCTTGATTTATGATTCACTTCCATAATGCATGAGGCTTTGTCGACTCTTGTTGCTATGTGATCAAACCGATAACACTTGAATAAAGTTACCCTATTATTTATGCCTAAGTCAACTCCAATATTTTTTCTATAACACCGTAGTAGTCATGTTCATTTTCACCGTAACTACTACCCTTGACGCACACACCACCATTCATCATTGACTTGTTTACACTGTAGTCTTTTATATAGAATCGATAATCATTTACAATGTACCCGTTGTAACATTGCACAACTTTGGTCAGACCATTTTGTAAATCACATATTCCTTGATCTTTAACATCACCATAGTGGACATATAAGTATAAACAATGACTGTTATCACGACCAATTAAGTAACTTATTGTTGTTTACATAGAAAGAATGTATGTCATCGTCCTTACCAACTCTTTCAACTATGCCACAAACTTATTTTCACATTCTTTTTGTACTTCTGCATTAGTGAGATGTGGAAGTTCTCTTCGCAACTTCAGATCAATTCGTCTGCACTTAACAAATACTTATATTACCGAACCATGTACGCACGTATAGAACTTAGTGTTACATATTGAGTATACTTACTCGATGTATAGGTCGATTGCTGAGCATTTAAAAATGATATAGATTTATGTTGCGTCTTGCTCTTGATCTTCCAAGAGTCTTGACTGGCAACTGCCAAAGGCATGCCCAAGTAGTTGAAATATCGATAGTTTGTCAACTATAGTAAATTGTTCTCCATCATTATTACAAGGTGGGCATGTATAACGTGTTGGAATGTGAGGTTCAAAGTACATAGATGAGAAATTTGAAATCTCTTCTAAAGTGTACGCCTTACAAATAGAGCCCTCTACTCTTGCTTTATTCCGAACCTTTTTTTTTTAGGTCAAACATGCATCTGTCAATAATATACATCTTGGATTACAATAAATTTTTCAATACCATTGAAGAGAAAAATATAAAAAATATATATACTTTTGAAATGGGTACATCCACCGATATTGCACATGACCACCAACCCTTAGTTCATATGACAAATGTATGATCACATATTCCATAACAATGAAAAATGCTAACAGAAATATCTTCTCTTGCTGACAAATAGTAGTGACGACAAAATCCTCGAAGACATATACAATCGTTGAATCTAGGGGTGAGAGAGAAGTAGCAGAGCGACTTGTATGCCACTTCTTTTGACCTTGTGCTACCATTGCCTCTTGTCTTTGGCTTAAACCATTGATGCCCACATAACGAGCATGATCTGCTATTTTTTTTATCTTTAAAATACAACATGTAGTGATTTGGATAAGCATCTATCTTTTGATACCCTATACCTAGAGCGTTGACCATAACTTTCATACGATAGAAATTTTGTGGTAATTTTTCATCTTTGGGCAACATACTCTTCACAATAGAGCACAGACGGTCAAAACATGATTGACTTAAATTAAACTCGGACTTCAGATTCAGTAGTTGAAGAACTGCAGGCAAAATAGTGTGACTCTCGCAACCATTCCAAAGTGGCTCATCAACATCTCTAAGTAAATCATAAAATCTACTAGCTGCCTCGTTTGATGCTTCTTTCTCTACCTCAGTTGGTACATCACTAGAACTCATAGCAGAACCCAGTTCTGATCCTACGATATAAAAAATCAAATCCATATATGGATTATCGTGCACCGTATCCACCCGTACATCAAAATTGTTCATAAATTCTTCACCATGAAACATCCAATTCTGATAATCACTCACAAAACCTTTTTTGTATAGGTGATGTCTAACGCCATGAGGTTCTATAAATCGATTGTTCTTACAAATCTTGTAGGGGCACCTAATCTGACCTGTGGGATCCACTGTACTGACACTTGCCGTTGCAAATTCAATAAAACTGTCAACATCATCCATATAATCAAGTGATACCTCATTGTCAACTATCCTACGGTACATCCATTCATGATTTACAGTCATTTTATCGTATGATGTTACAGATATTATCCTAACCAGTTAAAAGAGAATCATCAGAATGTTATGATGAAGAAAATATCAAATTTATCATGCATTCGTGGTAGATGTAATGATTTTATATATATCACACACACATACACACATATATATATAATATCATACAATCATATAAACTATGATGCATGCATTGATAACTTAATATTTTCATGTGCAAAATCATTCATTTGAACCGTGTTTGAAGCATTGATGACTTATCATTCATTTTCATGTGCAAACTCATTCATAACATAATACATTCATTTGAATCATGTTTTCATGATACAATTTTACATGGATGTCATAATCAACTTGAAAGTAACTTCATGTAAGCATGGATACAATCACATCAAACATTGCAATACATCCAAATCATTCATATCAAAACAATGTCAAACATGTACATGCAACAAACACACTCTAATATCTCACTAACCACTACCATGGAATCCAAACTCCAAAAATAAGAACACTTCTATTTTCGTACATTAAAATCATGCTCAACATGATCTCCGAATTCCATCAAAGCAGTTCTAGATATCCACAACTAAGTGAGTGTGTGAACAGAAAAGTGTTGCATCCAAGAAATTAAATAACATGTGATGCACATTCATCACTTACTTACCATGGATATTTACCCGATTTGCATTACTTTTTCTTTGTATTTTTTTATTTCTTTTTGCATTACATTTTTAACTGCATGCAATGCTTAGCACTAAGTATAATACAACTAGCTTAACTACGTACCTGCAAAGCACAAATATACAAAATAATCTACTGGCGAGAGGAAGACCGTAAGACAGGGAGGGGGCTGAGCCCCTCCCTGACGAAAAAAGAACAGGGAGGGGGCTGAGCCCCTTCCTCGCATCCCGTAAGACATAGAGATAGGGAGGGGGCTCAACCCCTCCCTGGCGAAAAAAGAACAGGGAGGGGGTCGTGCCCCTCCCTCGCATCCTGTAAGACAGGGAGACAAGGAGGGGGCTCGACCCCTCCTGGCGAAAAAAGAACAGGGAGGGGGCTCGGCCCCTTCCTGGAAAAAAAAGAACAAGGAGGGGGATAAGCCCCTCCCTCGTATCCCGTAAGACAGGGAGACAGGGAGGGGGCTCGACTCCTCCCTGGCAAAAAAAAAAAAATAGGGAGGGGGCCGAGCCCCTCCCTTGCATCCCGTAAGACCGAGAGACAGGAAGGGGGCTCGACCCCTCCCTGGTGAAAAAGGAAACAGACGGAAAGTGGCTCACTGGCCGACGAAAAAAGAAAGAGAGAGGGGAGTCAGGGGTTACCTAAAATCTTCCAGCGTTGGTGTCGACAGACGAGAGAGACCGGAGTTGGGAGAGGGAGATAGGATGAGGTCGAAAGGGGGTTGTCGGATGGAGCTCGCTGGCAGAAGGGACGACAGGGTGAGGTCGAAAGGGACGACGGGCGGTGAGGCTCGCTAGCAGAAGGGACAACGGGCGGCAGGGTGAGGTCAAAAGTGACGAAGGGCAGTGGGGCTCACTGGCGGATGGGACGACGGGCGGCGGGGTGAGGTTGGAAGGGACGACGGGGCTCGTTGGCGGAAGGGACAATAGGCAGTGGGGCTCACTGGCGGAAGGGACGACAGGAGGTAGGGTGAGGTCGGAAGGGATGATGGGCGGCGGGCGACCGACGAGGGACGAAGGTCGATGGGCGAAGGGCGACGGGTGGGGGATGAAACAAAAAGAAAGGGAAAGAAAGGGGCTGACATTAGGGATTTACGGGAAAACTTAGCGACAGAGTAGCGATAAAAAAATCCTATCGCGAATCTGTCGCCAAGTAGCGACGGTGTAGCGATGGAAAATTTCTATCGCTGATCCATCGCTAAGTTACGATAAAGTTTGAGACGAAATGTTTCCGCAGTGAATCCATCACCAATTAGCGATGACATGTTTTACATCGCTACTTTCGCAAAAATTTCAAATGTTAGCGACATATAGTTTTCTCTCGCTAATCCGTCGCAAATTTGCGATGAAAAAAAATCCATCGCAAATTTTCGTCTCTAATTAGAGATTTTCTTGTAGTGTTTTGTAGAGCCTCTGGTAGCACAGTTGTGACAACGATGAGTTCTTTGTCCCTGCAGGAATGAAGCGACAAAAGTATTGAGAATCCAAGATAAGGTCACGACGAGCCGTTCATCATCATGATAAGGAATAAGAAATTCGCTTTGAAAGCGATTCAGAGACCATAAGAACGATCCGGTGACGGGTGGGGGCAGCAGAGACATTAAGATTTGCTTGTTCAAAGATGCATCAAACTATACCTATGAAAGTGGATTGCAAGGGTTAGGCACCGAAGGAATTACTAAAGAATACCTAACCAGAATAACTTTTAAGGGGAAGATCCTCGTTTTGCAGCTCGCTCTTGTTGCTCAGCTCCTGCAATGCAACCAGGCAACACTCTCTAATCTACTTGCAAGGTTGGTTTGACTTCCTCGTTACAAAAACATGCTAACTTTTGGCCTATTTACAAATACATGCCCCACTTTTAAAGTATTACAAATACATGCCTACTTAATAAAGCAATTCTCAAAAGCTAGGTATGTATTTGTAATATTTCAGAAGTTAGGCATGTGTTTGTAAATAGACCAAAAGTTGAGTTTTTTTTTTTATTTTTTTCAGTGGTTTTTTCACTGGTTATCCAATAAAAAGATCGACCTATCTAGTGACAAACGAGGATGAGTTTGGACACGGTGGTGAGAAATTTCATTGCGCTCACAGTTTTTCATTGATTTGGGGTTGGTTCCAACAGAGTTGTACTTTCTCTAATTCTTGGAGAAACCACTCCAGGTGCAGAAACCTAGCCGTGCTGGCTCAGCCTGCCATACTTACGGTCTTTGTTCATGTCATCGTAAAACTCCAACGGCTTACCCCAGGGAGATGTCCATGGGATTTGAACCTAGACGGCCCGTCAAGCAGTCTAGGCTTCATCCCACTAGTTCAAAAGTTCAAACCCCTTGGGTCTCACCCAAATTTGTTTCGTCTTGCCTAAAATAGAGAAAAGTGTAACTCAAAACACTATGCACCAATTGCATTTTAAGTTCTTGGAAATTGTGGGATTCAGTTTTTTTTTATTTTCCTAAAGAAGTTGCATGAATTCAGACTTTGACTGAGAATTCGTTTCTACCAAGAGAAATTCAACAAAAATCATTGGCCCGTCTTTTTTGAAAATCCACTTTCAGTCTTTCACCTGATACCTGATGAAGTTATGAGTTAGGTGAGAATGAATGGTCATGGAACTCAACAAGAACCTGTGCCCGCAACACACAATTTGGAGATATTAAGCTTAAATCAAGTGAATCGCATTGGTGTTTATGTGCCTCAGCATCCTAATACTCTAGAATGCATATTGAGTGGGCGTAAATCAGGTTTGGTTTTGTGTTCAAGTATGGATCATACGTAAGAAGCAAATGGGTTTGTGCCTAGAGAACGATCGAGACAGTTTCTTGGGACAGTTCTACCCCACCAACCACCTTATGCCCCTAATTCAGCAGCTTGGGCGCCCATTAAAAACTTGTTTGTGAGATGCAAATAGGTTAGGTTAGAAGATCAGCATCTGTTTGGTCTTAGGTCCGACCCATATTGTTGGATTTGGGTAACCCAATAAGGCAACTAAATCAGAATCCTATAATAGTAAATGAAATCTTTCTTTCTCTCTCTCTTTGTATACAAGCTCATTGAAATGTTATGAAATGGTAACCACATGAGAATACATGTAGGGAGAACACTGCTCCTCAGACAACTTATGTGCTTAAATAGCTGGGAGGATGGATTTCAATGTGTGAGTCCAAACAAAAATTTGTAAGAAACTTTGGTGGGGGGCGGATGACAGCAAATCGAAGGGGAGCACGTTGTTATTACTAATGATCTCCAAGCTCTGAATATTCATAGCCTTTTCTTGGTTCACATAGGTTTTCCTTTTCTTCTCCCAATTCGAATTTTTGTGTGGCAAGAAACCTGTACATCTATATATAAAACCAAGGGCTAGAATTTTTAAAAACATGGTGAAACGCCCCTCTTAGATTTAGCAATCATCCAACAGTTATGCATATAAAGGTTTCTTAATTGGTTATTATGTATTTAATTTATTTCAATTAATTTATCATGGGCATGAGAGGTGGACCCACCTCTCATGCTGTTGAGATGGCCCTCTCTCAACGGTCATGGATTTTTATCATAATTCAAGATTGTGACTAATAAATCATGTTATAACTGATGATACAGATTTTTTTAATCCTATCTCAGTTAATTTCCTTAATGATCTTATGGACACCTAATCCATAAGCCATTTAGGGGTGTATAGTATAACAATGCTTACTCCCATTATTTTGGGCTGTCGCATTTGTAGACTTACCATCTTGTATTTTATTCACTCTCACAACAAATTTCCAATACGATCATCATGAGGATTTTTCACACATCAAGTGGACTATTCACTGATGATCATACATGAGTCTCGTTCTACTTACATCACAAGGATTTTCACATCTTAATTGGACTATTCACCCATGATCATTTATACATACTTGAGTCCCAGTTGACTCACATGTCTTGCAAACACATCATCAGAATTTGCCTTCGTCAATGGATCAACTACCATATCTGTCTGACGAAGGTAAGTAATCGATTGACATGTTATTCTTCTTTATCATATCATATACATATTGATATTTCACCTCAATAAGTTTACTTTTAGAGCTACCAACTCCAGTGGCTTATTGCAACTTTGTTATCACAAATAATTGAACTGGTTCATTTGAGACACATTTCCTTAATGGCCTTATGTCCACCTAGCATCTCCCACTTGGCCATAAGCCATTTAGGGGTGTATAGTGTAACAATGTTTACTCCCACTACTTTGGGCTTTTGCATTTGTACACTTACCATCTTGTATTCTATTCACTCTCACAACGGATGTTCAATACGAGCATCGTAAGGATTTTTCACACATCAAGTGGACAATTCAATCATGATCATACTTGAGACACCCGGACTTTGAGAGTATTTTTTATTTTATTTTTATGACGATCTAAGAAAAACCTTGATGAAATACCATTTAAATAATCATCGCAAGATCAAGAAATGAAATGGGTTTCAACATTTTGATAAAATATCAATATTCATTTACAACAAAATGTAAAGTTTACATCACACAATTCATAATTACAACAAAACCTAAAATCCCAAAAGGTTCTGCAGAAGAAAGTCCAAGAGTCCATCTGTCAAGGTCCACGAGCCTCTAGTGTCCACTGCGTTTTATTCTGCCTTCGCCTTAGTTCCTGAAATTTTTAATGGCGATGGTGAGAAACAACTTATCGTCGTACAATTTCTCTACTCACATGCTCACCAGTGAGTATGAGCCAAACCAAAAGTTCATTTGTCAAAAATCCTTAATTCTCAAATATGAAGAGTCAACTCCTCTGATAGGAATTGACCTTCAGGTTTATTCAACACAAGAAAACAACTCAAAATAGTCGACCCACCCCAACTGGGGTCGACTCACAGAGCAAAGAGTATACACACATATATAAGAAATTGAAGATGAGTCGATCCTACAATCTTAGGAGTCAACCCTCAGGAACAAGCCTAATATTAATAGACCAAAAAAGGAGTCAACTTTTCACAAACAATATGCGACCCTAGGAAATTCATAACATCAATTATACAAGAGGACACAACCCTCCCAACACAAGGGTTGACTTTCATAACAGAAAATCACAATGACATTAAAAATGAATTGACTCCACGAACATAGGGGTTGATCCTCAGATGCCTCACGTATCGAGCTCACAAACTCATGCCATGTTGACCTACATGCATGAATATTTTATTAAATCTTTCATTTAATTTCTATTGCCTTATATGAGATGCTTACCATACACCTTTTTGTTACTATTTTGCTTTATATCTAAGGAGCACCACTCTCCTAGCCCTTGTGGGCATATTCGGCCTATCTAAGGATGTTCATTCAATCATTTCTTTATGTCTTTTAACCCTTGAAAAATATCGTCTTTGCCAACTGTAAATTTCTTTTTCTCATTGGCATTACTATCTTTGTAATACCCACAACTGAAACATGGGACCTGACATCCCAATGCTACATACAACACACAATAAGAAAAATGTATATTTATTCATGAAATGGTTCTCTCTAGGACCAACCGAAATCAAATAATGCTTTATTGCGTAAAGATTGCTCAAAATTAACTAACACTAATACTAATCATGCATACACAATAGTTTGAGCTTGTATCCATCAAAACCCCGGCTTAAGAGTTTGTATCCGAACTCAAAACACCAAGAAAATATATTTAGGGAACTAAGGAGTCGACTCTTGCACTGCAGAGGTCAATCCTTGGTCATTAACTCTTCAGTTGCAGGGATCAACTCTTTGTTTTCAAGGGTTGACTCCCAGGATATCAAGGGTTGGCCCTTACACTACAGGGGTCGACTCTCTTAACACGAGGGTCGCCCCTTGGGCTGGCTTAAAGCACATGAACAACAGAAGGTCGACTCTTTGAACATGAGGGTCGACCCTCTGCTGGCTTCCACACCCTGTGATAAGCAGGGGGTGAATCTTGTGCTTCAAAACAGGCCACCCAAAAGGGCTCAACAACACGGGTCGACTCTTGTGTTTAAACAAATACAAAATTAGTCTGAAAACTCCATTTGTTTGGCAGGTACATGTGCAAAACTTCACTTCCAGTATAACTTTTCATCCAAGAACCAAAACCAACACAATTTTAAACCCATAAACTCGAAAAACCCAACTTTCCTAACATAGAGCATGTTGTACATAAACTTCAGAAAATGCTAACCTCTTGATAGGATTTTTCTACATAAATTTTTTTAGAAAACCCATTCTCTTACTTGGTTTCTAAAGCACATGCTCACAAGTTCATCTACATGCTACATATTTCCTAGAAGTCACAGGAGTCGAGCATTATACTTTTTAGATCACCCAAGCCACAAGAAAACAACCACGTAAAATATGATTCAATCCAAAATTGCAAGGATCCCTAAGGGAATCGAACTCCTCCAACATAGGTCTTGCGAAAAGCTTCCCCTCCTACTAGACGAAATCTCACCAGGAGCAAGGGATGGAGGTGAGCAAGAGTGTTGAAGAAGAGGTTGAGTGAGAGGGTGGAAGAGGAGGATTCAGTTGCAGGGTCAGTGAAGGAAGAGAAGGTGGCGAAGAGGAGCGAAAAGATGCTCGTGCATGAAAAATAAAATGAAACATTAAACTAAAACTAAACCCTTATTTAAACCCCCAATAAAACCCTTTTTTTTAACAAAAATAAGGGTTAATGTGGCAATAAGGGTGTGTCACTTGGCCCCATCCCAGCTACAGTTGTCCCTAAAAAAAAGATAGAAATGCCCCCAATAGGAAAAAGAATCCCAGGTAGGTCCTTTGTCTACCCAAAAATGCCCTTCTATGCATTTAAAATTATAACTTTGACATTTTCCTTAAGAATTAAGTTCTATTTCAAAAATTCCTTCTATAACCCTATGACAAAAATGCACTCAATACTTTTCAAGAATACAAAACATATCCTTTTGCCCAAAAAGTCATGAACAAAGTAAGAAATTATGACAATGCCCCCAAATCCAAATAGGGTTGATCCAAACCCGAATTTCAACCGATTTGAGATCCAATACCGCAAGAAACAAATATTATCACATATGACATTCGTAGCCCAAAATGCTTGAATATAAATTAACATATATTCCTTTTATAATATCAGAAAAAGTCAAAATGTTATAATACTTGAGTCTCATTTGACTCACATCATGAGGATTTTTCACACCTTAAGTGGACTATTCACTCATGATCATTTATACATACTTGAGTCCCATTTGACTCACATGTCTTGCAAAGACATCCTCAGAAACTGACTTCGTCAATGGATCAACTACCATATTTGATGAAGTTAAGGAATCAACCGAGATTTCATTCTTCTTTATCATATCATGTACCCATTGATATTTTACCTCAATATGTTTAATTTTATAACTATCAGCTCCAGTGTTCATCAAGCTTATTGTAGCTTTGTTATCACAAAATATTTAAATTGATTCATCCAAGACATCTAGTCTCAAATCACTCAAGAAGCGACCATTCTAGACCTCGAAGGTTACAACCATATTATAAGTTATATATTCAACTTCTTGAGTATGCAATGTCACACAATCTTGTTTCTTGCATGATCAAGAAATAACTGCACCTCCTAATGTTTAAACATATCCAGAAGTGAATTTGCCATCATCAATGCTACCTGCAAAGTCAACATCAGAATAACCAATAATCTTTAGCTTATCAATTTGATAACACAACTTAAGTTTCATAAATATTCAACTTCTTGAGAGTATGCAATGTCATACAACCATGTTTCTTGCATGACCAAGAAATAACTTTATCTTTTAATGTGAAACATATCCAGAAATGAATTTGCCATCATCAATGCTACCTAGAAAGTCAATATCAAAATAACCAATAGACTTTAGCTTATTAGCTTGATAACACAACTTAAGTCTCTTATTTCTCTTAACATAGCTAAAGATTCTTTTCACTAATTCTCAATGAAAAATACTAGGATTGCTTTGGTATCTACTCACCAAACTCACTGCAAAGCTAATGTCTGGTATAATGCACAACATAGCATATCAGGATGCCAAATACCTAAGCATAAGGGACTTCTAACCTGTCATGTCCATCTTTTGAACAATCATTTTTGCTTAGCTTCATTCCTTGCACAACAAGGATTAACTTGGCTTTACTATTTTTTATTCTGAATTTCTTCATAATATAGTCAAGATATCTTTCTTGACTTAGTCATAACAACCTAGACTTACTGTCTCTGAAAATTTTAATTTCAAGCATATATGATGCTTCACCAAAGTCCTTTATCTCAAATTGAAAAGATGGCCAAGTCTTGGTTTCATTAATCATTTTTATGTCATTCCTTACTATGAGAATGCTATCAACATATAAGGATAAATCATAAATTTACAACCATTTTTTCTGACATATATACAATTAATGCTCTAACCTATTTGCAACATAACTCAATTTGGTAATTGTTTTATGAAAGGTCATATACTTTGTGGTCGTTTAAGCTTATACAAAGATTTTTATCAACCTGTACACTTTATCCTCTTGACTTTTTATAACATAGCTCTCTGGTTGTTCCATATATATGATTTTTTTCAATTCACCATTCATGAATGTCTTTTTATATCCATTTGATGTAACTCAAGATCAAAGTAAGCCACTAAGGCCAAAATAATGCGAATAGAAGCAAACTTCACCATTATGGGATAAGTCTCTTCATAATCAATGCCCTCACAATGAATATACCCTTTTGCAACTAATCTTACTTTAAATTTATCAATTGTCCCATGTGTTTTATACTTCTTTATAAGAATTCATTTTGAACTAATTGTCTTACGATCATTAGATAATGTAGTTAATTCTCATACTTCATTCTTTTCTATGAAATCATTTTCATCTTACATGGCTTCAATCCATTCCTTGGATTCACATCCGAAAAGCTGAGATTATAAACAACTTTATCTAAATTGATGGAGTAACACAACTCCTCCACAAAATATATATAAGTCATCTAAATAAGATGAAGGAGCTCTGGACTCTTTATATCTAGTTATACGTTGTGTAGACTGCTCGTTATCTACAACTAGCTCTTGATCCTATGTGAATGATATAAAGTTTTTCGGTTCACTCAATGACATAATCTATGATGTCAAATGGAACATCATCATCTTTAGGATCAAACTCTCATTTCTTATCTTTCAGGAATTCTACATCCCTACTCTTTATGAAACTTTTTTCAGAGATATAATTTATACCCTTTGAACCTTCAGGATATTGAACAAAAATACACCTTAATATTTTGTTATCTAGCTCATCTTTTAAGTGACTAAAAATTAAGGCATGTAAATCTGATCCCCACTTTCATAGGTGAATCAAATATGGTTATTTACGTGTCCAAAACTTATAAGGCACCTGCTTAACAGACTTTTAAAGGACCTTATTTAAAGTATACATGTCAGTGCAAATTGCCTCTCCCCAAAACTTCTTAGAAAAAATTATATATACAAACATAGATCGAGTCATGTCCATCGAGGTTCAATTATGTCTTTAAGCAACACTATTTTGCTCAGGTGTATGAGGCATTATGATATTAGGTGTAATATGATTGTCATGATACAACTTACCGACCCTACTACCATTTTAAAAAAGGTTTCCTAGTTATTTTTTTAGATATACAAGGTTAACATATGCAAAGTTTGTGTTTTTGAGAGTAGGTAGCATGCCTTGATTTATTATTCATTCCATTTTATTAACATTGATATGACAAAATCTTTAATTTCATGTGTATGCGTCAACATTCAAGGCACAATCAACATAACTAGAAGCAGACCCTTTTTTATGCCTTAAATTAGGAAATCTCTTTTTCCTAACTAAAGTATGGAACCTCTTTCCGTATCTAATGTGCATTACATTCTTAAAAAACAGGTCGATGCTAAAGGGAAATAAAAAGCCAATGAATTTCTATATGGGAAGATATCTTCTACAGTTTTTGAATTTCTTATAAAGCAAATAAGTCATGCACATTCACTAACTTTAATGGGTGTAAGATGTAAGATTAATATTTATCATTATATTATTATGTTACCAACATTGTTAGGCGAGAGACTAGGTCTAATTTAGGCATATATATCATAGCATTATCTCTCAAACAATACATTATATGGAAAAGGAAAATAAAGATTAAAAATTATTGTAGAAATGAACCATAAGAGGAAAAGCATATAAAGCTTTACATTTGTGCATGACATTATGCCATACTTTAATGGATTCATAGATTCATCAATTTTTTTTTTAGATTTACACAGAGAAACCATCCCCTGGATCATAAACTTAGTTACGCTGGCTTTGCCTGCCATACTTAAACGTAATAGTTGATCAATGTGAAAAAGACGAGACATACCTGAAACGTATAACACACCAGATCAAATCTGTCAACCGTCAAGTGTTCACAGTTTAATTAAGGGTGCTGAATTCTTGAAGAAGGCAATGAGATGGAAGCCAAGAATGATGAAATCATGAAAATGAAATGGACAACCGTGTAACCCAGGACTATGCAAATGGAGAAAGTTTTGATATGAGCAAACCAAGAATGATGAAATCATGGAAATGAAATGAAAAACTGAAAAATCTAAGGGCATGTTTGGAAGTGAGATAAACACTCATAGGAAAAGAAAGTTTTGATATGAGAAGTTTTCCAACTTGTTTGTGTAGCATGAGAAAAACAAAGTGGGAAAATATAAAAAAAAAAGTTGCCTGAGCTGAGATGGGTGGTGGGTGGTGGTGGTTGTGGTGAGATGGGGTGGTGGGGAGTGTAAAAATAAATTTCCTCTTGGTATGAAACATTCAATGTTTCCTATTAAAAAATATACTTTTTAGAAAAACTCCTTCAAAGAAAAAGTTTCTCTAGTTTGAAAGGGGCAGAAAATCCGTATGACTTTTCCATTTTGCATTACTTTCTCAAAATCTTTCTCGCTTCCAAACATGCCCTAAGACAGCGAAATTGGAGAGTTTTGATGTGGGATAACCACACATAACGGTGGAACATGAATCGTAGTGCATAAGGCAGTGCTTAAAAAAAATCTGAGAGAGAGAGAGAAGCAAGGTTCTCTTTTAGCAACTAAAAGGGGAGTGGTAGAGAAATAGAGTTCACTAATTAAAGTAAATGTGAGATTTGCTTTATTTTTATGTGGTCACTGAGAGACGATTCTAGAGAGAGAGAGAGAGATACATTATTATGTGGTAATTATTTAAGGTAAATATGACTTTCCTTTTATTTTTATATGTGGCCGTTGAGAGAGAGAGAGAGAGGGTCGGACTTAGGAGGCGTTTCTTGCCGGCCATTGTGAGAGTGTTTATATTTGGTGAATTTTATAATAACGTCATGTAAGTAAATAACACAATCAAGCAAGTTAGTATTTTGACATTATAAGACTATAGATGACATGAATGTCATTAAAGAATTTGTAACGAAGAATCAAATTTTTTTGCCTCCACTACCGCTACTTCCGCTTTTAAAAGGAAAAAAATAAAGATAACATAATATAATGTAATATATATAACAATTTTTAATTATAATTACAAACATGATATTATGTTGTATTATATTATTCTTATTATAGACTATATATTTGGATTCAGATATTTGTCAGATTTGGATTTAGTTTTGATTCGGACGTGGATTTGGATGTAATACTATCACTGAATCCGAATTCGATTATTAATCAGAAATTGTTTCTTCTACCGAATCTGACTAATTGAATCTGATTCGGTTGGATATCTGCCTGAATCTGAAAACATTCATATCCCTACTTCAAACTAGTTTAAGTTCAATCTGATTAGCAACTATTTCATGCTTGAGTTGAACCTAACCCGAACTATTATGAACCTGTACCCGATTTAGGCTTGATGAGTGGATCCCAACCAAAACCACTATACTGGTCCACCCCGAGATTCAATAGATTGATCCCAACCGGACCCACTAAAAGCCTGACCTGATACCTCACATACACCAGGACCCGATGACTTATAATGGGCCAGGAACAAAATCCGATCCGATCCACTCAAAGAGAACTTTTTTTTTTCACAAGATAGACGTTGAAGTAGGCAGTTGCTGTTTCTGTTTTTAATCAACGTACGTACGA
This sequence comes from Nuphar pumila, assembly GCF_984573655.1. Lineage (NCBI taxonomy): Eukaryota > Viridiplantae > Streptophyta > Magnoliopsida > Nymphaeales > Nymphaeaceae > Nuphar > Nuphar pumila. Next base: position 99,692,903 of record NC_143254.1, read on the forward strand.
TGATTATGCATTTATTTGCTTCTTGATGTTTATCTTCATCCACTTGGGCTCCATTAAAGAAGGGAGAGGAGAAGAAAAAGGAAAAAGAAGGAGAAGAAAAATTGCTCCAGATTGGTGATTGTGAGAGATGGAGTCGTCTTTTTCATTGCCGAAGGACGGTCTTTTTCTGGGGTTCGATAGTTCCACTCAGTAAGTGTTCTTCCATTCTTTTCTTGGTTGTTTTCCTTTTGCTATGATAAGCTCCGAAAACGTGGAATTTCAATCATTGGAGGAATTCATGGGCATTTTGTCATTTTGGTTTTTGGTTCTGTCGTCTTTGTTCTCGCTCCCTCGTTCCTAAGTACGGCATTTCTGAAAATTTAGTCGATGCCCACAACGTGCTTGATGGAATTAAGAGCCCACACGTTTTTTTCTTATTGCTTTGCTTGATGGGTATGCTAAAATGTGGGTTTTTTTTTTTTCTGGTGGATGTGAATTGTTTCATCAAATCCCTCAAGGAGATGAAGATATAATGGCGGGGATCGGTTTAGAGAGGCACTGATTGTTTTTGGATAGATGGTCATTGCATTGATAGATATGTATGTAAAGTACATGCTGCGTGGACTTGATTGAGGCACTTTCGTCGCATGTATTGGAAAAATGGCATCGCATTTTGTCGAGGTGCTTGGGAATTTTGTTGGATGGAGTTTCATTGCTTGATATATTATATCTCTTGTGTGCATGTAGCCATTGCTGGGTTGGTGGAATTAGGGAAAAGAGTTTTTAGGTCAGATAACTATACATGGGTAGTCCATCTATAACTATTGAATATCTACTATCACATATACATGTGTTTCTTCCATAATGTAAACAATCACCATCTTATTTCTATTGGTGCCTCTTCTTCCCGGTCGGAATAGGTAGGTCAATTCCTTCCCTTAGAACCGTACTTGCGAGTTTCCTGCCTCATACGGCTCAACAGTCAACTCTTTTTTTAGCATTACATCTTAATCTACCGTATCTAGCTGAATGAGATTTATCGGAGATCCATCCTATTTTTTCTAACGGGAGTGAGGTTGACCTATATATTTCTGTAGTGCGGAAAGATTAAAGACATGAGAGGTGTTTGACTGTATACCTACTAATTGACTATAGCGAGCGCAGTGAGTAGTACGAGTGACTCATTGCTGGTCATATGTATAGAACTAACTTTGGGATTGAGAACAATATAAAAGATCTTCTAGAGGCGCATATTCCTCTGTGTGTGTGTGTGGGGGGGGGGGGGTCGATTGGGACGTGGGCATAAAGGTCTTATGTCTTTTAGAAATTTTAAAAAGAAAAAACTTTTCTTTTTGACTTTTCAATTTTTTTTTTGAGTGTTTTATGAATGGGTTAAAAAAGGAAAGGGTTTTTTCTAACGACAAAGTGAGAGAGAGCGGGGAAGGAATGCCATCGAGAGATCTGCCCTTAACCTACATGTCCAATCGAACTATGAGGTAGAGGTCTTTTTATTTTTGTTTGGGCCATGGCGTCCTGTGCTTCTAAGATCATAGAAGCAATGCTGTAGAAAAAGATGATTTGCTGCAATGTAGCTCCATAGGAGCCATAAATAGAAAGACGTGACATATTTGCAGAAATATAGATTTTAGGTGCAAGCGGGTCATGTCTTCCTAGGTCTATTTTGAATGTACAATGCGATTTTGGTAGTAATGTTCCATTTCAGCTGGAAAATGCAGCCAGATGTTAGGGAGCAAAGCGATTGATTTTAAGTCTTTAAGTTTGGTGGCCTAATCCAATAGAGGATTGGACGTCACCACTCCTCTATTGCTAACAATATTATACCTGTTGAATAACTGGCTGAGCACTGAAATCCTATCGCGAGTATGGTCTGTCTACAAAGTATCTTCAGCCCCCTCCACAACCCCTAATTGAATTCCCCCACGGCGAATCCTAGCGAGATCTAATTCACGTACTGATGTGTACCATGCACCTGAATATACATACGGTAATGTTCTTTTCTTACCCAAAACAAGTCATTTATGGATCTTATCTAGAGGTCCTATAAAACAAGCTCGTATTTTATCTTTGTTACCTTTTCTTAATAATGAGAAACAATTTGAGAGAGTCGAGTCGATCTTGTTTCTTACGATTACGCCGAACAACCCACTGGAGCAATTTGCCATTCCCTCATTTTAGAAATATATCTATGAGAATCTTATTATTCATATTCCTCCCTTATGTTTCTAAAAAAAAATTCTTTTCAAGGATTCGTTGAACATGTGAAATGGATGCATAAGGATGTTCTGTTTAGCCTGGAATACAATCATGAAGTTGAAAGTACCAGATATTCCTAGAGGCATACCATCTGAGAAGCTTCCTTGACCAATAGGGTAGATCAAGAAAACAATAGTAGCAGTTGCAACAAGAGTTGAATACACAACAGCATTCCAAGGGTGCATTGTACATTTTGTATCTATATGCATTAAGATCCTGATTCATGGATCTCTCGGTTTAAGAAATAAGAGGATCAAACCATTTCTTCTGACTCTTTTTTCGCATTCGATAAATGTTGGTTGATCATATATTTCATTATAGTTATATGATTCAAAGTATCATTTCTTGTTTGATCCCTTTAAATTCCATATTCAAAGTTGCGATCGGAAAATAAATAGGAACAGAGTTCCAATAAAAAGAACCCAAGGACCATGTTCTTCTCCAATTTGAGTTTTGCTCATATCTTAAATGAATTCAAGAACATATTCAAAGAAATTATGACCGTCAATCAGAATAATTTGTGGATTCTGAACAGCTATAACGACTGAACCTAATAAGATAGCAATTACGACCCAAGAAGTTATAAGTACTTGGGCATGCACTTGGAAACCCCCTAATCTAATCATATATTTCTGGTTCAGAAGAGTGATTGGGTTGCAAAAATAAAGGATTTCTAATACACAATCTCTCTTTGGGATAGAGATAGAGGGAGAGGAAAGAAACCTAACTTATTAGGTACTATACGGAGTATTTGAAATACAAGAAAGAAGTATCATTCGGGTAATATTTCCAAAGTTATCGCAAATGGATATGTCAGTTCACCAATCATTGACGATACTAGAACCGCTAGACCTATAGTCTGTTCAGGGTTCCAAACTCAATGGTGGCAACTAAACATGAGGGTTGCGCTCGTTGCTGGACTTAACCCAATACCTTACGGCATGAGCTGACAATAGCCATGCACCATCTATGTCTGCGTTCCCGAAGGCACCCCTCTCTTTCAAGAGGATTCACGACATGTCAAGCCCTGGTAAGGGTCTTTGCTTTGCATCAAATTAAACCACATGTTCCACCGCTTGTGCAGGCCCCTGTCAATTCCTTTGAGTTTCATTCTTGTGAACGTACTTTCCAAGCGGGATACCTAACGTGTTAGCTACAACACTACGTGGGTTGATATGCGTGGCACTACTGGGACTACTGGGGTATCTAATCCCATTCACTCTCCTAGCTTTCGTCTCTCAGTGTCAGTGTCGGCCCAACAAAGTGCTTTCACCGTTGGTGTTCTTTTCGATCTTTACGCATTTCACCGCTCCACTGGAAATTCCCTTTGCCCTTATCGTACTCCAGCTTGGTAGTTTTCACTGCCTGTCCAGGGTTGAGCCCTGGGATTTGACAGCGGACTTGAAAAGCCACTCTTTCACAATAGTAAAATTAATTAGTTCTACTACTTAATCAATACTAAAATCTAACTTGATTTCTCATTATAATTATGAAAGTTATTAACTTAATTAAAGAGAGACCTATGAATTAGAGCAATTACAATTAAGTTATTAACATTGGATTATTTTGGATTCATCAAAATATGAATGGATGGGTGGAGCAAAGAGATAGAATGGGAGTGCTATTTGAATCTACATTCTACATATATAATATGTGATTTATATACGAATCATCTCAGAAAGGGCAATGTGATAAGGCATCAATACTATAATAAATAAATATAATTCAATTCATCCATAATTTAGATGGATTTCACAGTAAAAACATAAAGAGCGTTGAGTCGATAGAGACAGAGGAGATTGACTCAAGGACGGATTGAATTAGAAGCTCCATTCCAGAATTCAGACCTCGACATTAATAGAGGAGAAGCTATGGGAACAACTTGGCGGATTTGTTACAGAATCAATTCGGATTGGCTTTGGTTCGCTTGGAAAATGTGGTTCGAGGAACTATACGTGGAGCAATTCGACATAAATTGATACTGACTTTTCATAATTTGATAACTTCAAAATGCTCGTTTCAAGTTCGAAGTACCATTTGGACAAACAAGAATCCCCTTCCTTACATGATTTCTTCTTCATATAGATAGATATAGGATCTATGGAACAATTAACTTCTTGAATGATGAATAAAAAAGTAACTTCTTGAATGATGAATAAAAAATAGTTGGAATTTTCCAAAAGAGGGATAACCCCAAGGAGTTGTGGGTTTTTTTCTACCAATCAGTGCTCTCCCTTCATCACTTCCATGGGGATGGTCTACAGGGTTCATAACTACTCCTCTTACTACAAAACACTTACCTAGCCAACATTTAGATCCGGCTCTGCCCAAACTTTTCTGGTTCACTCCAATATTACCCACTTGTTCGACTGTTGTTGAGCAGTTTTTGGATATCAAACGAACCTCTCGAGATGGTAATCTTAATGTGGCCGATTTACCCTAATTGTCCACCCTTTCCAAGTGTTATTTCTATGTTATGTATAGTCGTGCCTAAGGGCATATCGGTTGAAGTAGATTCTTATCCATTGACAGGGCAAAAAACTCAATTTAGTTTAGGTCTTTTTCCGTTTAGTTAAGTCTTTTTGGAGCTACCTTGGCTCTTGCTCAAAGAGATATTAAAAGAAGTTTAGCTTATTCCACGATGTCTCAATCAGGATACATTATGTTAGCTTCGGGTATAGGTTCTTATCGAGCCATTTTATTCCATTTGATCACTCATGCTTATTCTAAAGCATTATTGTGTTTAGGATCTAGATCAATCATTCATTCCATGGAACCCATTGTTGGGTATTCTCCAGCTAAGAGCCAGAATATGGATCTTATGGGTGGTTTAACCAAATATATGCCAATTATGAAAACAACTTCTTTTAGGTACACTTTAGATACCTGTGACTCAATTGGTGAAATAGTATCTCTCTCCAAAAAAACATTTTTTTACCGACACACAAAGAAAATATCTTGTTGTGGATGAACGAGACATGGAGGAATTGTCCATATGTAATATCATAATTATTGATACGGGTCTTTTCTGCATGAAAAGGGAATCTTTTGTTAGAATAGAAGTAGAAGTGATGTGGATTATTCAAGAATCAAAGTAGATTGCGATGGTCCAGGACGAGGTGGTACTTGTGATATTTTGGCTTGGGACACATTTTATTTGGCAGTTTTTTGGATGTTAAATACCATTGGATGGGTTACCTTCTATTGGCATTGGAAGCATATCATATTATGGCAGGGTAATGTTTTGCAATTTAATGAATCTTCCACTTATTTGATGGGATGGTTAAGAGATTATATATGGTTATAATTAACGGATATAATCCTTTTGGTATGAATAGTTTATCTGTTTGTGCATGGATGTTCTTATTTGGAAATCTTGTTTGGGCTATTAGCTCAATGTTAGAGCACACCCCTGATAATTGCATCGTTGTACCTGGGCTGTGAGGGCTCTCAACCGCATGGATAGTTCAATGTGCTCATCAACACCTGACTTAGAGATGTGGATCATCCAAGGCACATTAGCATGGCATATTCCTGTTTGAATCGGAGTTTGAAACCAAACTTTGAATCCTGATGATACTAAATCAGACTATAATATCATGAATAACAATATCTGATCTATCAAATCAATTCATTATCGTGAATTGACGGTGATAAGCCGGAGGAAGGTGAGGATGACATCAAGTCATTATGCCCCTTATGTCCTGGGCGACACACGTGATACAATGGCGTCTGTGAATCTATTCCAACTCTCAATGAATTCCTAGGATTTCAGGCAAGATAGGGGTTGTAGTTCTTTCTAGTTCTAGAGGTATAATGATAAATTGAGAAGTTCCTCAAAAAATCTGATTCGTGATGATTCTTCCCCCAACTAATGAAGAGATCTTGGTGGAATTGCCACACATGAAATTGAGCATAATTTTTGCAAAGAAATATCCCACTTGTTTCTCGAGTTGGGTTCTTCTCCTACTAGTATCGAATAGAACATGTTGAACTAGATTTTCTTCATGTAAAATCTGCTTGATTTAGATCAGCAAAATCGTATGGATTTTATGAAACCATGTGCTATGGTTCGGATCCGTAATCCTTCGATAGGAGCAGTTGACAATGGAATCTGATTTTTCCCATTATCCCATTATGCTCGGCTCTGGGTTGTTCAGGAATAGTAGAATTGAGTTTCTTGACTCATTGACTTAGGATTAGTCAGTTCTATTTCTCGATGGGGGCAGGGAAGTGATATAACTCAGCGGTAGAATGTCATATTCAGGAACCAAAGATTGGTTAATTTGGAAATTTGTTTGAATTATTCAGTTCATTATATCTTGAATTTTTATGAACCTCTTTTCATTTTCAGGAATTCATGGAATAATGAATATGGATCGGAGAAGAAAAACATATGATTGTACCAGACGCAAGAAAAGACCTCATTGTCAATATGGGTCCTCACCACCCATCAATGCATGGTGTTCTTCGAATTCATTAGTATGGGACATTTTCTTTTTCAAGCAGAATCCCCTAGCATATAAAAGAATGAAAAGGTGCTTTCGTTGTTGTAGAATAAGAAGCTTTCGTATCTTAATGCATGTATTTGATTTATTTAGAGCTATTAGAGCCTTGAGAAGAGAGGAGCCATGGTGTGCCCCCCTGAACCGTCCAGATCCCATGAGTGAACAAAATGTTGGATTTACATTGGATCTCACCTTAATCTCTCCATCTATCCTCCTGAAAAGTTTGGTTTCAAACTTCAGTTAATGTGCCTTGGATGATCCACATCTTCGGGTCAGGCGCTGATGAGCACATTGAACCCACCCTCGAGTATATGCTTCAACAAGAATCACACAGGGTAGATTGATATGATAGAAACTTCTTGGTATTTATCTTAATATAGGGAATCTATCCTGGTCTTTATTACTATGAATTGCCTTCTTATCTTTTATTTTGATAAATTTCTAAATGTTTTATCTAGTTCCAAAATCAAGAAAAATTGCTAGTTTTTTTATCTTTGTTTATAAACTTATTTAGTTCCTAAGCAATAGTTTAATTACTTACTCATCATCTAAGTGGGCTATTTTTACATCTCTCTCTTTCATCGACTATGTCACATGGATGCGGATGCGGGGGACAAGACACGATACGGATTCGCTTGGTACGATTCGATAATTTTCAATGATTAGGACACAGGAACATAGCTGTACAGACACATAGATGTATGTGTGTGTGCATGTATGTGTAAGACAATTTTTAAATCGCTTTAATTAGGAAAATCAAATAATGAAAGTAAATTGAAATTGAAATTGAAATGTAATGTAATTGATGATAAATTTTAAAAGAAAAAGAATTCAAGTGAATATGAAATGAGTAAATAAGATCATAAAAGATAGTAGACAAAGTTAATGACACAATGCTGACGGTGTGAAACTGGCTTGACTGTGCCCATGAAGTGTCATGTTGTGTCCATGAAGTGTCCAGGTGTCGTATCGTGTCGATGCGGGATACACATGCTAAGTGAAGTGTTTGTGTGACATAGAACTCATCGATGATTGTTCAGGCATACATTGTTTCCATTGTTTTTTTGTTCATCAGTACCCCTTAAATGGGGCATACCTTGTTTGCCTTGTTTTTTTGTTCATCAGTGTCCCTTAAATGATCATATGGACAAATCTAGGTTTGACTCTAAACAATCCTGGTGATCTTGCCATCAGTCTTGGCACAAGTGATACCGTGAGTCGAGCACCCGTTTTGTTGTTCTTGTGATATTTTGTCTCTATTGAAATGTGCAAAGCCTTCAGTTTGCATCTCAATATCTTATCAAATTCATCTTTCAGGTGTTTGGAATTACAAGTAGCCCACATCCCCATCTAGAAGGGCATGTCTTGGCTAATCCTGTTGATCCACATTGCTACATGGTAATGTTATGTTACAAAAATGGATCTCTCACAAGGGAAGGTATTACTTTTCTAGGTTTTCAATTCATAAAAATTAAGTTGTTGAAATAAATTATTTACCCCACAGGATTAGTAACTATTGTAATTGCAAGCTGCAGATGTGCGTAACCGTTGTGCAAATCATTCATGGGAGGTTTTCAATAAGTTTTTAGAACAGACACCACCACTAAATGGTATTTGATTAATTGTTCTGAATGGCATTCTTGGTTGTCTTCTTGTTATGTAATTTCAGTCACCTACTATTTATTTTCCCATGTTAATTTATGTGTGTGTGTTTGTGTGCACGCTTGTGCAAACTTGCATGTGCCTGTCAAATTGTTCATGTATGTGTTAGACCTTCATTTCTATATGTTCTGCGGCATGTCATAATGTTAAATGGTTATTATTTCATTTCTTGGTTTATTGATTGTGTTTATTGTTCGTGGAAGATTGTTCTGAATTATACTTTTTTTAAATCAAGCTCTTAAGGGACGTTTATTTGCCTTCTATTTCATGAATCTTTGTTATATGCCTTTGGTTATAATCTTTATGAATTATGTATTTTTCATTTCATGAAATTCTTCATTCTCAAATTTTGCTATGGCACTAGGTGGAAAATTTGGGTTCTACTTCAAGGAGCATGAAATCTTACCCCTTCTCCCAGGTGAGCACTTCTTGGATATTGTATGAGTTCTAGTAAATTTTCTTGAGTTCTAATATTCTTTGGGAAATAAGTTTTTGGTAAGGCCATGTTTCTGATATTATTCTAAAGCACCTCGAGTTTCTATTTTTGTACAGTTGGTAGTCATCGCTACGTTATCGACAACTTTGAAAGCGACTCTTTTGAAGAGTTAAAGGAGCGGGAAGTTCAGGAGTTTGATTCTCCTTCTGAGGTTTGTAAGCTTGTTTTCATGTGTCATACATGAGGATTATCTAGTGAAGTTTTTATCTATGGATTGATTTGTAGTCTATGATAAGTTTCTGTGTATATTGATCTTCCATTTCCATTGAAGGTCAGAGCCATAATTGAAGGCCAGTTTCTCTCAATGAGGGCCCATGGTGAGCGGTTTGGAATGCCGGCACCACCTAAGAGGATAATAGCACCTGGAGGTGCATCTGCAAATGAATGCATTTGTAATTCAATTGCCTCAATTTTTGGTTGTGATGTTTATACCGTTCAAAGGCCAGGTATGTAATTTCGTGATCATCTCCTTTTTTGTACTTATGATGAACCTTTCTTGTTTTCTCTCAGCCTCTTTATAATTTGGATAATTTCCTGACTGCTTTAAAATTTAGGGCGCCTAACTTTCTGTTCACTTGTTACTAATGGCTAATCTTAATAATCATATTAGCTCTCCTCTCCATTGACAATTAATAAGGAGCCAAATTCCTTGGTTTATTGTGATTAATCGAAAAAATGGTCAAAATTGGCTGGCCAATTCCTTGACTAATCATTCAAAAATAGTGATTATTACGTCATTATTTGTTTTCTGTGTGAATTTTTTTATGTACAATTTGTTAACTTTTAAAAGCCAGTTGTCTAAAAAGCAAAGGCTTTTTTATTCATATTCAACATTGAAAATTCAAAAATGCTCAATTACAAGCAACAAACCAATTTATGGAACCTATTATGAAGAGAATACTCAAATTAGTGAAATTGAAAGTGAAATTATATGCTCTACCTGATTATAAAGAATATGATTAGTGTTTACTTATGAAACTAATTAAACGAATTACCCTATAGGAGGTAACAGATACATATTATACTTTGATTATCTCATATAATAATCATAATATTGTGATTTTTATATCTATCATTTTTATGCTCTTGTTCCAGATCAATATCTGTTCATGTAATACAATAGACCCATACCTGGCCTGTTCTCTGTATGAGCAATAAGGCTGTTCTTCCTATTCTCTCCATGTTTTTTGCATTTCAAAATATAAATGATAAGTGCAATTTGTAAAAAAAGAAAAATCAAGCAAAACTGGTTGTGAGTTAACTGGAACATGAGTACATGTCAGGCCATGTTTTCTTTTTTTCCCAAATCACAGATGTGCAAGTATGTATTTTTTGCTTCTGTTTTCTTTCTTACTCGTCCAAATTTCATGTATGCTGAATGTCATTTTGGTTTTGTAGATTCTGCTTCATTAGGGGCAGCTTTGAGAGCAGCTCATGGATGGCTATGTGAGAAGCAACAGTCTTTTGTGCCCTTCTCATTCTTGTACAAGGATAAGTTAGATAAAACATCTCTCAGATGTAAACTTTCTGCTGCTGCTGGTGATGAGAGACTTTTCTCAAAATATGGCCTATTGATGAAGAAGAGAATGCAAGTTGAGGATGAGCTTGTGCAGAAGCATGGCCGATCGTAGATAGAAGCACAACTACTGAATATATAAAAGGACTTGAAAATAAATGTGCTTAGCATTGTTGTAGGGTGTTTCTAATTGTTTTACAGGTATTCCTTTGCAACAATTTATCAGTAACCTGTCCATAGCGCAGCTCAATTATTTATTAGATTATTAAACATCTTTCTGTCACAACGGGCTGGTTATTGTGGAATGGAACTGCTCAAATATAATGTGGCCTTTTGCTGAACTTGAGTTTTAACTAATAACAGTTAAAACAAAGGTTGATTTATTGGCCCGCTACAAGAATCAGTGAGATGCATCCTTAAATTCCAGAGCTATTAGTTTTATTTTTGAAGACCTCAGCGCTCTGTTTGGAAACATGGCAGTCGAGGCTAGCTATGCAATCCCCATAGTTCATGGATTTGGCAAATCCAGATGCTCGTTTGTTACGGCAGAGAAACTGATGTGGTAACTAGTTTCATCATTCACTATACTCTCTGACTACCTCCGACAGACAGGCAGTTCTTAAACAGAGCATAAAGGACTCCTTAATGGAGAGGACTTCTTGTTTGTTTTGGACTTTTAAGTTTTTTTGGATCCAGATCCAGACCTGATGATTGGATCTGTGTATGTTATTCTAACAAAGAGATAGCATGGTCATTTTGTGTGGCCATTTAACCATGATTAATATTTGATCAATCAATAGTCCCAAGGGGTTTTGCGTAGTGAGATAGGGCTTAATTGCTATACATGATCTAGGTTCAATTCCCATGGGCACCACCCCCCTTGTGCAAGGGGTGCACCACGGTTTACGCCATAGGAGAAGCGACCGTAGCGTAGCCCAGCACGACCAAGCCTCTTATTCTCCGTTCTCTCATAAAAAAAAAATTAAAACGCAAAAGGATCAATCTGTAGTAATGACAAAAAAAAAACAAAGATGATTTTACAAGGAAAGACTGTTTCTGCAATATATAGCCTGTAAAATAAATTTGAAAAAAATCCCAAAGAAATTTTGCAAAAGTTGGAAATGGTGGTACTGCAATATAGCCTGTAAAACAAAGACTAATTTGATATGTCACACAAGACCCCAGCCCACGTTTGTTTCATGAAGTAACATGGGAAAGTCCAACAGAGCTCCCACCATCTGATAAGAGATATTTGTGCAAATGGCCATGTAGGAATAACTGCCAGTTGAACAAAAGCTGTTTGTAAAACAGAAGTGCCCTGAATATCCCAGCTGTATTATGAGAAAAAGAAAAACAATGGAAAAGTGCTGAGCTGGAACCCTGATTTAATCTTTTTCTTGCCATGAATGAAATAAATAAACATCAAAACATCGCAATAAAAAAAGTACTATGCTGACGAGTGAGACCTACCGTTTTTTATATATGAATCCATTCGTACCGGAAAAAAGTTGACAGATTTTAAAAATCCATAGAGGCAGCAGCAAGATTTTAAAAAAATCCATCACCGAGGGCCTGAGAGTTTTACATAACGAAAGAAAATCACGCTAATATGCATTTAGTCTTCTCTAATAAAAACAATTCAGCCATTTAAAGAGTGGAAAGGTTTTGTTCGCACAATTGGCGTGATTGAGAGACTAATCAACAATTGTAAGAACCCAAGGACTCGAGCTCTTGGTGACAAGTGGGCAGTTAAAGGCAGCAAGACTAACTCTAGATCTTGGTGACAGGTGGGGGGATGAACAATCACAACTTGCATTTCTCCTTAGAACACAGGTTAACGTATCGCTTACGATGTTTATATATCACGTTTAAAACTCCACCACAGAGGAAGTTTCGATTTGATGGCCAAGAAACTTGCCTTATGATATAAAGCAGTGCCAATAAGCAACGTATTAATTTGAGAATGTATCAAAAGGGCCCTAAGAGGCTTTCTTGACGTACAGATTATGCAATAGATTTAAGGTTTTATACGAAAATAAAAAGATGCAATTATAAAATCAATTCATCCACTGCCCAAGCATGATATCATATGAAACGTAGACAGCTATCGACACATAAAGAAAACTTACCCAGTTCACTTGCCATATTAAGAATTTCAACAGCGTTCAGAAAACAAGTAAAAAACAGAGACGGAGGATCAAACACATAGAGGGAACAGACCAAGCAAACAAACCAAATTGCAACCGAAACATCAGCAGTAAGATCATAGAACACAGATCAGTATTCGTCTCCTTCATCACCTTCTTCACCTTCTGCAGACTCAGCTCCAACTTCTTCATAATCCTTCTCCAGTGCAGCCAGATCTTCACGAGCCTCAGAGAACTCACCCTCTTCCATACCCTCACCAACATACCAGTGAACAAAGGCACGCTTAGCATACATAAGATCAAACTTGTGGTCAATGCGGGAAAACACCTCTGCAACACTAGTAGAGTTGGAGATCATACAGACAGCCCTCTGAACCTTGGCAAGATCACCACCAGGAACAACCGTTGGTGGCTGGTAGTTAATGCCACATTTGAACCCAGTGGGGCACCAATCGACAAACTGGATGGTCCTCTTAGTCTTGATTGTAGCCACAGCTGCATTCACATCTTTGGGGACGACGTCTCCCCTGTACATGAGGCAGCAAGCCATGTATTTCCCATGACGAGGGTCACACTTTGCCATCATGGAGGATGGCTCGAAAGCACTGTTAGTGATCTCTGCGACTGAGAGCTGCTCATGGTAAGCCTTCTCTGCAGAGATCACAGGAGCATAAGAGGAAAGCATGAAGTGGATCCTAGGATAAGGAACCAAGTTGGTCTGGAATTCTGTGACATCAACATTGAGTGCACCATCAAATCGGAGAGAGGCTGTCAACGAAGAGATGACCTGAGAGACAAGACGGTTCAGGTTGGTGTAGGTGGGTCGCTCAATGTCAAGAGAGCGCCTGCAAATGTCATAGATGGCTTCATTATCGAGCAGGACAGCCACATCGGTGTGTTCAAGGAGAGAATGGGTGGAGAGGACACTGTTGTAAGGCTCAACAACAGATGTGGAGACCTGTGGGGAAGGGTAAACAGTGAAACCAAGTTTGGATTTCTTTCCGTAGTCTACAGAGAGACGTTCCAGGAGAAGTGATCCAAGGCCTGAGCCCGTACCACCACCAACAGCATTGAAGACAAGGAAACCTTGGAGACCAGTACAATTGTCAGCAAGCTTCCGGATGCGATCCAAGCAAAGGTCCACAATCTCCTTCCCAACTAAAAGGATCAACATATCAATGAGCAGTTAGAACACATAAAAACTTCATAAAGAACAGAATGACACGGAAACAATATATACGCACTGGTATAATGACCACGCGCAAAGTTGTTGGCAGCATCTTCCTTGCCGCTGATGAGTTGCTCTGGGTGGAATAGCTGACGGTATGTTCCAGTCCTTACTTCATCAATAACAGTAGGCTCCAAGTCAACAAAAACTGCGCGTGGAACATGTTTCCCAGCACCAGTCTCGCTGAAGAAGGTGTTGAATGCATCATCCCCACCACCAACCGTCTTATCACCAGGCATTTGTCCATCAGGCTGTCCAGCAGGACACAGAAATTTATAATTGATGCGTAGAAGCAATGCTACATACGCCGAGGAAACAAGCGTTCATGCGTAGAACAAATGCGATAATGAAACAAGCGTTCATGCGTAGAAGCAATGCTACATACGCCGAGGAAACCAGATCAATCCCCTTCAACCAAGATACTTCAAGACCATAGGACAAAGAACAGAATCTAAAATTCAAAGATGTGTTCAAATCCATAGAACAAAGAACAAAATCAAAAGATGCATTCAAACAACAATCACTATATCCCATAGGAAAAAGAAAGTTTAAAATAACACTGATGTAGAAGACCCTCAACATTTAAGTGATTCAAATCATATATTAGGCATCTACACTATTCTCTAGGAATAAGTTAATAGTGTAAGGTAAAATAATAAACAACGATTTCTACACCCATACCCAACCCATGAAACACATAGCTGTGTCGAGTTAGAAAAACAGAATTTACATGAAAGAATGTTATAATGATCAAAACTCCCTACTTTCAGCGTGGACCCAACACTCAAAATTTTCCAAAAATAAATGCATGTTGTTAGAGACATAAGAAACTTTAAAAAAAAGTTAGGCAAATGATATAGGAAGATCAGAGTTGTCAATGAAAAAGGAGTTTCATAAAAGACAATATAATCGGCTTGCCGGATCAAGGAATATAAAAAACTCCCGCCCATATACATGGATCTGAACCTAGAAAGAGAAATCGACAAAATGACAACAAAAAATTACTTTTCATTACAGATCAATAGTATCATAAGGAATAATAGTGAGATTCAATTCCCGTGCAGGACTCATCTTAGAACGAGAAAGAAACACAAATTTAAAAAAATAATAGCATTTTGTTACTAGATGAACACAAGATCGATTCCGGCACATAGATCTAAAACAATTAAAATACAACATGACGAAGCAAATAAACCAAACAAATAACATAATCCGAAAATGAACATTATGTAGATCCATGCCTAGATCTCACGAAAGTTCCATGATGACATCCAACGCTAGATCTTACAGAAACAAACCCTAAGATGATAAAACTCTCATTGCGCACTAGATCCAACGAAAATCGATATTAAACGCTAGATCTCACAGAAACAAACTCTAAGATGATAAAAAATCTCATTCTGCACTAGATCCAACGAAAACCAACATTAGAGACAATAGATCCGACAGAAACAAACCCTAGGATGATAAAGCTATCATTCTGCACTAGATCTGACAAAAACCGACGTTAGCACGGCAAGATCGAAAGAGATATTCATCTCTATCTCACAAAATAAAGTTTCAATCATGATAAAACGAACAATCGATGCTGGATCTGAAGTTAAAAAGAAAAATACTAACAAGATAGAACACTCATTCTACACTAGATCCGACGAGAGTCGACACTAGTACCACAAGATCTTCAAAGGAGACGAAAACAATGAAAGAGACAAAACGGTACACAGAGAGACAGAGATGTTCACCTGAATGCCGTGCTCGAGACAGTAAAGCTCCCAGCACGCATTTCCGACCTGGATGCCGGCCTGACCGATGTGAATCGAGATGCACTCTCTCATCTTTGTCGAAGGGAGGGGAAAAGAAGGCAGAAAGCTTGAACAATAGGAAGGAAAATGTGGGGAAGAAGAAAGGCGTTTACGAAGACGCCTCCCGGTTAATCCCTCAAAGATGCTGTCGCTGCAAGGCCATTCATCGCTTCGCCTTTTATAGGCGGGCGGGAGGGAGGGGGAGGAGGGCTTGCCGTTGGCCGTTAACCGCGGTTAGTTAACCAGGGTTTCCCGTTTGGCTGCCAGCTGTTACCCAATTGCACTTCCTAACCAACCCTGGTAACCACACTTCGCGCTCTCTTTTCAAAATTTACCGTTTCGGCCCTTCGAAACAAGAATTTTGAATTTCGAGAGAGAGACCTTGTTTATAATGTCCAAAATACCCCTACTCCTCTTTTTTTCTTTTTTTGAAATGTTCGAATACGGGCCGGAATCGGAACAATAAAGTCGGGTTTAGTCGTCGGATTCGGGTTGGAATCCGATTACGGAACTTTTTCAGAAACGGGTCAGACCCGATTCTTTTTATCTATTTCACACGAAAACCAATATGCCTGATCTGTCGGGTCAGATCATACCTGGATCTGGAATCTTGTTACCATGTTGTTTTGAGTTGGGTCCAGAACTAGAACTGAACCCACTCATTAAGAATCGGATCGGTATCAGGTCAACCCTGACCCGACTCATATCCGACCCACTTTCAACCCCCAGTCCACTAGTCCAAGATGCAATTATTGCACATGGGCTTTTCTTCAGGCCATTATACTAACAAATATCAACAATATTTTAAAAATATCATATGAAACGCGATATTTTAGTTATCGTTTTAAAAGCGCAAATACTACAATGTTTTTAAAATATGACAATATTATCATTTATAGACGAATTCTTGGTATTTATGTTTGCATCGGCATAATATCGCTAAAGTAACTGCTCTGTTATTTTTTTTCCTGTTAAAAACCAAAAAAAAAAAAATTTAAAGTATCACACTGTTTCAAGACCAATAACTTACCTTTTGAAACATATGGTGGGTCCAGTAAACCCAACATAATAGCATGGTTTTGTCTTTGTCCGCCTTTGGCTTGGTGCGATAGTCACAAATATCGCCCAGTTTTTTTAAAATCTGGTGATATTATCGTGAGATTATCACAAAACGTCATAAATCCGAGAGTATTGCAAGATTTTAAAAATGTCGCTTACTTTTTATATCTCGCTATATTATTGCGATATTAAAGTGATAATCAATGTTGTATCGGTGTGTATCCGCGCATCTTATCAGCAGAATTTTGATACGATTCAGCTAATTTTTAAATAAATGCAAAAATAATACAAAAAAATTTATATTAATTTTAAATTATTTTAATGGTTTGAACACGTATTGATATTAAATAGTTTTTTATTATTTTTGAGCCGATACAAAATGATTCAGATGAGTATGTGTGTCCCTGATGCAGCCCAACGATTCACGGCCGACACCAATACTGGCAACATTGGTGATATTATCACGATTTTAAGTCTTTGGGAGGGCACCAACAATAATCATTTAAAGAAAAAGGTACTGATGACCTGGATAGACCCGGTGAACAGCACCTTCAATGGCAGGATATGTGATTATCTTTTGTCCTTTACAAGGTACAGCTTACATGTCATTTATATATATATATATATATATATATATATATATATATATATATATATATATATATATATATATATATATTAGTTCCCGTAGACTTAGCTGCACAAGCTCTGTTTGCACGATCTCTGTCCATGTCGGTGTAAAACTCCAAGGGCTTATCCCTGCACCTCGGGGAGTTGGGAAGCCCCTTGGGTTACTTGCATGCTATTTATCTCACAATTCATCCTAGACCCTTTTGAAAAACATATTTACATGTTTTTTTTTTACAGTTGATCTTTATGCTTTATTTAGTGGAAAACATGTATTAGTTTAAATATTTTTTATGTTTAGCTTTGTTTTTAGCTCAACAAAAAACATTTTAAATTGAAAAAAAAATATGATAAAGAATTCTTATTAAATTGATTAAATCTACAACATGATTTTTAGTGAAATAGTGATGACATATCTATTGGTTTGAATTAAGCAAAACACTCAAATACATTTTTAAAGGAGTTGTAATGATTCCTGGGGGATAAATAGTATATAAGCTACACATTATATATATATACTCCTTGAGGTTGAACCATAATTTTCTAATCTTAAGTGTTCCGTTTAAATGGATAAAATAGTCACTACCAAACTTACCATTTGGTCATTGTCGTTTCATTCTTAAAACCTCTCTCTCTCTTATAGTATCTGTTTTCTGGTGTTTGTCCACAATCAATGGCTTCTGGTTGTTGACATACAAAAGAAGGAAAACAAAAAAGAATTTAAAGGAAAAGGAGGGGAATGCAGGCACATGCAGCCTCTGGTTCCCAAAGAGAGAGGGAGAGTTGTTGTTCAGCATTTAGTTTTACTTAGAGAGAGAGCTATTTTTCAGCATTTAGTTTACTTAATCAGCTTTTAAGTTTTCAGGCTCATCATAGGTTTACATGCCCCTACTTTACCACAACTATCTGAGAATCACAATCTTTAGTTGTACATAGTTACCAATGCAAAAAACTCATTGCTGTATATATATATATATATATATATATATATATATATATATATATGTGTGTGTGTGTGTGTGTCAAATACCTTTCTATGTCACCAATGGATGATATTTTGGCCGGTTGATATGATTCTTAAAAGTAACATGTTAAAAATATCATCTATTTTGAAAAATATTGCATCTTTATTACGATATTTACCACAATAAAAGCACTTATTGACATTTTATCTTTTTTTTCTATACTTTTGTATGTGTCCTCTAACTTTTATATATGCCATCATTTTTTGACATTTTTGGAGTGAAAATATTTTAATTTATTGCAAGTTTTTTTTTATCTTGGGGTGATTTTCTTGATAATAAGATTCTTGAATATGTGCACGTGCATATATATATATATATATATATATAGTAACTAGAATATGAGAACTACCATGGGAATTGGGCATTTTCAACCTCTTTTTTTACAAAATCCAACCATGTAGATGTGTTCAACATTGTGAATTTAGTAGAAAACAGCAGATGAATTGTGTATTTTTTATGAAAAATATGATTTTTGGATGCTTCAATATTTATGAATATTATGTGCATGCCATTGATTTTAAAGCCTTAAAAATCTTTTTTATGCACCATAATAAGATGATGCACTGATCCTTATAAAACCAAGCTTGTAAATCACGTTTGTATGGTTAGATTCAAGAGAAAAGAACAAAAAAAATCATAAAATCAACGCCCTATAATGTGATACTTTTTGAGGTCATGAAATTTTGTTTTTTCATTGAAAAAACATGACCAAAAGCTGGTTCCCACTATTTTGATCACGTTAATCATCCATGAGATCAGTTTGGATCTAACACAACTTGAGCATATGAGATCTAAACTCGTTTGTATGTAATGGCACCATTACTAAAGCATTACCATATATATATATATATATATATATATATATATAAGAAATTAGCAAGAATGCAAACATTTGGAACAAATATATGCAGATTATTCAGATTTGCATCAAAATCAGATAGAGAAAAAAAATTGGTACAAGTGTAACCCCACTGATTCTTCTTTCTTACATGAAAATCAATATGTTTGGCCTTTTTTCGCAGATCTAGTAACAAAGGTCCTTATGTTTGGGAGCTGGTATTGGAGATGAGATGAAAAGGATGATGAGAGTGGTCAACAACATCCTTGTGAGGATATGGTTGAAAATAGCTCATCTCCACTCCCAACACCATTCTCATAGCCCCAAACAGTTTTCCCAAACACCTGACAGGGTAAGTGATATTAATTATACTCATTAAATTTCATCTTCACTCTCATCTCCTCCCATCTCCGGCTCCCTAACAAAGCCTAGATGGATTTGAAACTTTATGATGAGATCCAATTCAGATCGAAACTTGAAACAAAACTCATTTCTTAAGCAAGTCTCTCTCTCTCTCATATTTGGGTCAATTAAATCTTAAGCAAGAACCACTCTCTCTCTCTCATATTTCGGCCATTAATTCTTAAGCAAGAATCTCTCATATTTTGGCCGACGGGGCTAGCTTGTTTTTGTTGGGCAGGACTACTCCGACGGCAGGCGGTGGATGAAACTTCAGAGTTGAAGAAGAAAGTAGAAGACAAAAGGAAGAAGAAATTTAGGGCTATTCGAGGTTTGCTTTGAAGGCCTTGTTGCTCACACTGTCAATCTCAATTGTGATGTTGTGTAGGGGTCAAGACCCTTTCTATTTATAGACATTCGGTTTTCCTCTTCTCAGCACAACAGTCGGTTGAGAGAATATCGAAGGTGTCGATATTTTTTATAAGGATAAATCAGTGTATTTGAAAAATGGTTTTGCAAGTTCAAAAAAGGTCGACTCTTGCTTATCCATGAGCAGGCCTTCTCATGGACAAGCAAGAACGTGAAGGCTCATGGCCACATGTACCAACATCTTTCACTTGGACATGAGACTGCTTAGTTTGCTCCCACCAGCGTGGGCTTTCTTGAACTGATTACGGATTTTTCGTTAAGTATTCATTCGTAATCATACATATCTTAATCTCATACGGGCAACATGCTTCGTAAACAAGTCTTCTAAAATGCCCTTAGTTAAGGGATCAGCTACCATCCAATGTAGGAAGCTAATCCATATATATTTCATTATTTTCAATCATATCGTGTATGTAGTGATATTTTACCATTATATGCTTGCTTTTGAAACTATCAACTCTACTTTTCATTAGAGCAATGGCAGCTTGATTATCACAGTATATATGTATAGGCTCACATAATAGATCTATGTTTAAGTCTTTAATGAACATGTTGATCCATTCTGCAAATGTCGCGATTGCATTACACGTGATATACTCAGCCTCTTGAGTATGTTGAGTCACACAACCTTGTTTCTTACAAGACTAAGCAACAACTCCTCTAAAGATTAAGATGTAGCTAGAAGTAGATTTATTGTCATCTTTTCATCCTGCAAAGTCAGCATCAGAGTATCTGATCAAATCATGGTTGTTAGCTTAAAAACTCAACTGTAAGTCTTTAGAGCCCTCTAAGTATCGAAATATTCTTTTAACAGCTTGCGAGTGAGTCCATTTTGGATTACTTTGATATCTGCTAACAAGACCTACAATGAAGCTTATGTTAGGTCTTATACATACCATCACATACATTAGGCTTCCAACAGCCTGAGCATAAGGAATTCCAAGACTTTGTTGGCCTTCGCCTGAGCAATCACCTTTATTTAAGTTTACTTCTTTTGCAACTGGAATCCCAATAGGTTTGGAGTCATGCATTCTATATCTTTTAAGAATATAGTCAATATACCTTTCTTGACTTAGACAAAGAGTCCTTGAATCTCTGTTTCGGGTGATTTTAATTCCCAAGATATAAGAAGCTTCACCCATATCTTTCATTTCAAAGTTGATGTATAATCATTTCTTTGTGTTGACTATCTTTTTATTATCATTATCAGTCAACATAATATCATCAACATATAATGATAAGATGCAGAATAGACTCACACTTTTCCACACATATACACAGTGGTCTAATTGATTTGGTTTGTATCCAATCTTTGTTATGGCTTTATGAAAAGTCAAATACCACTATCTTGGTTATTGTTTTAACCCGTACAAGGATTTTTCAACTTGTACACTTTATCATTATTTGTCACATAACCTTTTGGCCTAGTCATATATATAACTTCTTTTAAATCACCACTTAGGAAGGCAATATTTACATCCATCTACCATATGTCTATATCATAATGATCAGCTTTGGATAATATTATCCTGATGAACGTAAATTTAGCAACTGGTGAATAAGTTTTCGTATAATCAATCCCTTCCTTTTGGAAAAAAACTTTTCGCAATCAGTATTTCTTTAAATTTATCTATAAATTCATCAACTTTATATTTTTTCTTAAGAACCCATTTACAACCAACCGATTTCCTTCCTTCAGGAAGACCAGTTAAATCCCAGACTTTGTTCTTTTTGATGGATTCAATTTCTTCATCCATAGCTCTTTTCTATTTTGATGCCTCTTTTGAATTAATTGCATCAGCATATGAGAGATTATTGGTCATCTCATCAAGGTCTACAGAGTAGCAGAGTTTCTCACACAAATACACATAGTAGTCATTCAAGTAAGATGAAGGAGCTCTAGACCTTTTATGACCACTTAGTCCTTGAGAGGTAGAGGGTTTAGAATCAGTTTGTTCATTGCCTAACTGTTCCATAGTTGGTTCATTACCTAACTGTTCAGATCATCAGGATCACCTAGCAAATCAAATTGATCCTCAATTGGATCATTGGATTCATTATTGAAATTTTTCAAAAACTCAACATCTCTACCTTCAATCAGTCTCAATCTTTGGTGATACAATCTGTAGTATTTTGATCCTTTTGGATACAATCTTGTTGATTTGTTATCTCATTTATCCATAGTTAGATCTAAGATTTTTACATAAGCTACAGATCCTCATCTTATAAGATGATTTAGATCTGGTTTCATACCAGTCCATCTTTCAAAGTATATTCACCTTACAGGGCACTCTATTCAAAGTATACATAGTTGTATTTACAACTTCACCCCAAAAAACTCTGGATAGTTGTGCACCTGACAACATAGATCTAACCATGCTCAAGAGGGTTCTATTACACCTCTAAGCAACACCATTTTGTTGTGGTGTTCTTGGCATGGTTCTTTGCCTATTAATACCAAGATCTTTGCAATAATTACAAAATTCATTTGAGGTATATTCACCACCTCTATCAAATCTTATAATTTTAATGTATCTACCAAGTTGTCTTTCAGCTTTATTTTTGTATTCTTTAAATCTCTCAAGTACTAATTTATTTATGATGAGATATAAATATTCATATCTTGAGAAATCATCAATAAATGTTATAAAATGTAACATGCCACTATGTGTTTGGACTCTAAAAGGTCCATAAATATCTCTATGAATTATTTCTAACAATTCTTTAGCTCGAATAACATTAGGTGGAAAGGGTTTTCTTACCATATTTCCGAAAATACAAGATTCACACTTTTCAAAGTGAGATTCATTAAAGGTAGGGATTATCCCTTGTTGTGCCAGATTTTTTATTTTCTTTAGGCTTATATGCCCAAGTCTTTTATGTCATGCATTCACATAAATAAATAAAGCACAATCAATATAAGAGGAAAAGTTTTCTTTATTATCAGATAATTTGAACATTCTGTGTTCCTTATCAAACTTTCCCTCAAACAGGATTCTAACATATTTTCCCATTGTGACCTTTCCAGGGACAAACCGGACCTCAAAACCTTTCCAGTCAGGGCTGGTACAGACACAAGGTTCCTTCTCATTGAAGGAACATAGAGAACATCTTTAAGTAAAATATTAGTTCCTCCTACATTGAGTTTGTAAGACCCAACTCCCGAAATATCACTATAAGAGTTATTGCCCATGTAAACCTTGTGCGCTCCTGGTCCCAGCTCTTTGAGATCTCCAGCTCCATCGGTGGACTTGGTTATATGGGGAGTAGCCCCCGAGTCCACCCACCATCCCGAGAGCTCTTCATTCGCGAAGTGGCATTCTGATACAACACAAATGACTTCCTTTTCATCGTTCTTCTTGTTTGAGTTATTATTGTATATTTTACTATTACACTTGACCTACGAGCCTTTGTTGCCTTAAGGTTTGAAACCTGCATTTTGCCTTTTATAAAACTTGCCATTACCCTTCTTCTTAAAGTTATTATGTTTAAAGGGTACTCAGCTATAGGACAGTGTGTCTTGAACCACCATTAACTCAGACTTCTTTTCTTTAGCCATATGTTCTTGCTTTATGGCTAATTGTAAGGGCAACTCAATCAGGTTTAAATTCATTGAGTTTAACCTTAGTGAACTTGTCACCATTTTTCACGAATGTGGGAGACTATTTAGTATGGTGGACACCTGCATTCTGTCTGGAATGACATTTTCAGTAAATGGCTAGGTCTTTAGCCATGACCAACATCATCTTTACATGGTCTACTACACTGTCACTTTCTTTCATTCTATACGAGTTGTATTGTTCAAGTAGTAACTGGATGTGGACTTCAGATGCGGTGTCATATTTTGTGGCTATTTCCTTCATCATCTCCTTGGTGGTATTATAGTCTTCAAAGACCCTAATCAGATCATCATCCATGTATGTGAGCATGATTGTTCTCACCATTAGGTCATCTTTTTGAAATTTTCTGAATTTATTTATATCGTCTTGAGTTGCTTCATCATTCGGTTTATCCATAGACATACTAAGAACATATTTCAATCCTTCTAGGGTTAAAGCCAAGGGGATCCGCCTTTTCCAGACATGAAAGTTGGTCACATTTAGCTTGTCGATTTTCGCTAATTCGGAGGCACAGACTCTGTTTGCCATTTTATACTAGAATATATTTATTTTATTTTATTATTATATATATTTTATTTATGGCAAGTCAACACAAAGAGACAAAAAGATGAAAAGAAAAGAAAGAGATTATGTCAGGCTATACTAAGAACATGCCTCTGATAGTAAATAAACCTATTTTTGAGTCTTAAAATGAAATTTAGAAGAAGTCGGGTGTTTAAATTAAAAGGAATAGAGTTATTTAAAAATTAAGATTCTTTCAGGTACTAGAAAGGAAATAATGTTATTTATGACAATTTTTCAAAAATTTTAGAGTCGCAAACCTGTTTTTGCAAATTTTAAAAAAAAAAAAGGTATGCGGGTTAACAACTAAAACCTTTTAACCCTGTTTTAAAAATATGCAGAAATTTCAAGGGAAGTGGGGTCTTTTTACCCCTCAGGCTATATAAGCCCTGAACCTTTCAAAACAGGTTATTTTTCTGGGTTTTTCTCCCTCTTCTTCGACGGAGCTTCAGAGCGGTCGGAGGTGACCAGAGTGTTTTTCGGTCATTCTCCGACGACGACAGCCCGACTTTCTAGTTGGGTTTTCTCCTCTCATTGCAGGCTCCCTATGTGCGCAAACCCGTAGCCTTTCCACCGGCGGAGCTCCCAAAAATGACTAGAAATTAATTTTTCGGTCGTTCACTGGCAGTGATGGCCCAAGTTTTTGGTTGGGTTTGCTCTTCTCGATATAGGCTTCCTCTGTGCACAAGCTCGAGACCTTTTCTTTGTTGGAGCAAACCGATCAGAAAATATTTTGGCCATTCTCCTGCGACGATGGCTCAACCCAGTGTTTGGGTTTGCTTCTCTTAACGCACTCTTCCCCTGCACGTAGACCCGAGGCCAAATAGTGGCCTGAAACTGGTTTTCCTGGTAACTCAAGGTTTGCTCTTTTCTGACTTTCTATTTTATGGTTTTGTATTCTGGTGAATGTTTTTTTTTTCTCAAGAAGGGAGCAACAGAAAAATCCTGGAGGGCCTCTGACCCTGCTCGCTTGGGGCTGCCGGAAAAAATGGTAGTCGACCGATTTTTTTTTCTCGTCTGTCTTTCTGTTTTCCTTTTTCTTAGGTTTTCAGAGATAGTTTAGCTTGCGAAAGGATTGTTTCTTCAACCAAGATGCCGGCCTCTGGTTACCCATTTGAGGTTTTAAGGAGACATATTCAGCAGATAAGTTTTATACTAATTTTCTTTTTTGACAGCATACATGTATGCAAAACAAATGGAAACTATTTGGCCTTAGTCTGTTGAGCCTTTGCTCAAGAACAAAATAAAGGCTTATAGCAGATTTGTAGGTATGTTTATACTCTTCACAGATCACGAGTTTTTTAAAAGGTAAAGAAAATAAAAAGAAAAAACTCACAGTAGTGCATTTTCCTTTTTGCAGATTGAACAGGGGCCTGAAGATCCATCCTTCAAACCTAGTTCTGATACCACTGTTGGGCAGGCGCAGCAAGACTACTCTGACGGCAGGCGGTGGATGGAACTTCAGAGTTGAAGAAGAAAGTAGAAGAGAAAGGGAAGAAGAAATTTAGGGCTATTCGAGGTTTGCTTCAAAGGCCTTGTTGCTCACACTGTTAATCTCAATTGTGTTGTGTAGTGGTCGAGACCCTTTCTATTTATAGACTTTCGGTTTTCCTCTTCTCGGTGCAACAGTCGATTGAGAGAATATCAGAGGTGTAGATGTTTTTGATAAGGATAAATCAGTGTATTTGAAAAATGGTTGTGCAAGTTCAAAAAAGGTTGACTCTTGCTTATCCATGAGCAGGCCTTCTCATGGACAAGCAAGAACGTGAAGGCTCGTGGCCACACGTACCAACAGTTTCACCATGTGTTGGGACGTTGCAAGTTCAAAACCCAATGGTATGTTGTGTAACTTGTGGGGTCTGCCTAAGCCCAGCTAGACTTTTAAAAAAAAAAAAAACTTAAGCAAATCTCTCTCTCTCTCTCTCTCTCTCTCATATTGCCATTCTCTTTCTAATTACCCTCGACAACCTATGCCGCAGGGCCATGCCATTTTGGTGGTGTGTCCTTGGCGACATGAGCTGACATGCCCGAACTTGAGAAATGAATACCGATACATATAGATAAAATCTAAACATTAATTTATTATTTTTATTGTTTTAAGGTTTTATTGTAATAAAAATATATTTTTAATATTAAAATATCAAACAAATTGTTTTTATTGATTAAAAAATTCCTTGTGCTCGTGTCCTATTTTCCATTTTTTTTAACTTGCTAGTCTAGCCCATGCCACGCGTCCTCGTGTCCCACGTATCTTTGTGACATAGTTGACATCCCACAATTGATTACATGCCTCTGATCCCTTCCAACCAATCTAACCAACGATTGCTCAACAATCACTAAAAGCGCTCTCAAACCATGCTTTTTTAACCGAGTAAAACTTAACGTTTATACCTAAAACCAACAAAGAAGCGAGACTTGTCCAGCTGTCCTGCACCCATTAGCTATTTGTATGCTATGAATCACAAGTGTGACAACCAATCTTAGCGTTTCACGATGAGCTTTGTAAAACACAGTTTTACCTGCTCTACCGTCCTTCTTTAACCAAGTCTATCTGCCAGCTCTCGGTTTGAGTAAAAAATTAGTTGAGTGAAAAGCAGAAAAAAGAAAAAAAAAGTATTTTTTCTTGAAATTTTGGGAGGGCCGGGTCGCACTGGGCACCTTAGTTTAAGGGTACAAATCTATCGGACATAATCAGATTGTGATCCAATTATGATATATAATTTCCGGTTACGGATCCTTACAATAAGTTCTGAATGTGGATTCAGATTTGCTAAATTGGATTTCTCTTTTATTCAGATCAGATTCTGGCCAATATTTTAGGACAAATCTGATTCAGATCTGGATCAAAATCTGATCCAATTTATTATTATTTACATAAAGAGCTTTTAATTTTTATTATTTTTACTGAACCAGTATAACCACATACATTTCAGATCTGAATTCAACCCTACCATATTGGTTCTTATTCAGATTTGGATTTAATTTGTATGATTTGGATTCGGATCTGACAAGATCCTGCCTGTATCCAATCCATTATTGGAAGCCCTAGGCCTGATTGCCTTGTTACTGAGAATTCATTCAGAATTCACCCGTTTGGGGCGACTCATGGATTTTATCAAAATTGTGCTACACTTTCCTAAAGAACATTTTCTTATGAATGTATAAATAGAACATGCTTCCCAACATTTTAGAAAAAAAATGTTTGCTTATGAGAAATGAGTGCACTTGAAAAACCTCTAGGTGACACCCTTATAGAGGATGCTAGACCATCAGCAAGTATTTTTTGCTTAATCAAAATCTGTGCATGTGTTTATCAATGTTTATTTGCTAAAAATCGTGCTTTAGATCAAACCAATTTAATCAATAATTAAAATATTTTTGTCATCAAGTTTTAGTGTCGTGCAAGTTAATCTCTTATCATCTAAAGCATGTTTTCTACTCGGTAAATTATATGCAATACATCTGTAACTTTATATTAAGCAAACACCTGCACTTATGATTTTTTAATTCGTTTAAGATGGTTTAAGAGATAAGAATGTTAGAGCTGGTAAACTAGCTAAATAAATCAAACCCAAGCTGTTGGGGATCAGCTCATTTACCACTGAAAGGTGTTTAGTGTTTTATGCATTGAAGAGCTAAGTTGTTACAATGGATTTTTTTATCCTTTTGCTCTAATGAGTGGAAAATATCTCATCATTATGATTGTAAGAAAGAAAGGAAAAAATTGAACTTTGAAGAACTTTGCATGCCGATAAACCTACTTTAGCTTTGAAAGAATGCAATTTCTTTTTTGTAATCCTGTTTCTTTCAACTCTAGAACAATGTATTTTTTCTATAAGTCAGCTCAAACTTGACTCATTTAACTCATGATCATTATGAGCTTCAACTCAGCTTGGCTGGCCACGAGAATGAGCCAAGCTTGAACACTTCAAGCTCCACTCATTCGGTTCATTTACCAGCCCTAGATGTTACCCAATGACTAGTGTATTACACATGTTGCTACTATTCTCTTAATATAAATTTTGTTTCATTAAAAAAGTATTTTTTAGACAATTATTAGCCAACCCACACCTTCGTTGATTCTGATGGAAGTAATCAAAATATCTATTCAGGAATCTAATATTAATATTCTCATACCCACAACGAATCAATCCATTATGTCATATATTTTTATATATTTCAAGATTTTATTTTATTTTATTGCTAAAAATCTCCAAGATTCCTTTGACAGAACCACTTGATAAAATTTTAGGAGAGAGAACCCATACTGCCATTGTCACTCGAGATTAGGTGTGCAATGTGATTAATTGCACCTGATCCTGCCTCTATCATGAGAGGGTGGTGCGTGTTCTCCCCAGAAAGATGCGTTGAATGCCACATTGCGTGTTCGGGGGTTCGAATGAGCGCCACTTATGTAAGCACATGGGGCTCATATTCCTGTGTGCATCAGCATCACTTAGCATCAGAGTCTGGTTCGGTTGCAAAGACTTAAGTACCATTTCTTGCTATTCTTGTCATGAAACGACAATTCAAAAAAATGACAAAAATGACCTTCATTAAAAAAAGGAAAACAATGGTTCAAAAAAAGGATAAAAATGCCCTTCATCCAGAAAGTCGATAATCACTACAAGAAACCTGTGGATTAGCGACGACCTAAATCCATCGCTAAACAGTTTAGCGACGGCTTAGCGACGGATTAGCGATGGATAGAGGCCATCGCAAATTTTTGCTCGCTAATTGGCGAAAAAACTTATTTGTCGTTAATTCCGTCGCAAATTTGCCACAGATTAGCGACGGACATTATCCGTCGCTAATCTGTCGCTAAATTTTAAAAAAAAATTAAAAAAAATTGATCCCTGTCGGGCGGTATTCCGGCAGCAATAAGCCGGACTTATACCGCACCCGACAGGGATTTCACAGACTTGTATCGTCCTCCGTGAACTGGTGCTCTCCGGCATCACCGTCCTCCGTGAACCGACGTCGCCTTCCTCCAACAATCGCTCAGCATCGTCGCCATCCACCGTGAAACGGCGTCCTCCGAACTCGTCGCCGTCCTCCGTCGTCACCGTTGCTGTCCTCTGACGTCGTCACCGTCGCCGTCCTTCGACGTCGTCACCGTCCTCTGGTGTCGCCGTCCTCCGTGAAACGACGTCCTCCGAAGTCATCGCCGTCCTCCGGCGTCGCCGTCCTCCGGCGTCGCCGTCCTCCGGCGTCGCCGTCCTCCGGCGTCGCCGTCCTCCTTGAAACTGTGTCCTTCGAAGTCGGCACCGTCCTCCATCGTCGCCGTCCTCCGTCGTCGTCGTCCTCCATCGTCGTCGTCCTCCGGCGTCGCCATCCTCCATCGTCGCCGTCCTCCGTCGTCGCCGTCCTCCGTCGTCGCCGTCCTCCGTCGTCGCCGTCCTCCGTCGTCGCCGTCCGCCGGCGTCGCCGTCCTCCAACAATCAGCCTCATCGCCGTCATGCTCTCCAGCGCGCTCTTCGACGGGGAGAGAGCGGTTTAAATCGCGCGGTCGATTTAAATTTCGAACGAGGAGAGAGGGAAAATTTCGCGCTCGGTTTAAATCGAAAATTAGCGAGGGATTTAGCGAGGGAATTTTTCCGTCGCTAATCCATCGCTAATTAGCGACGAAAAAATTCCCTCGCTAAATCCCTCGGTAAAATGGTTTTCTTGTATTGAGAATTAGCGACGAAAAATTGTTGTCGTTAATCTATCGCTAATTAGCGATGGATTAGCGATGAAACAACCTTCATCGCTAATCCGTCGCTAATTAGCGACGGATTCATGAAAAAAGTTTTCTCTAGCTAATTTGTCGCTAATTTGCGACAGAAAAAATCCGTCGCAAATTTCCGTCGCTAATTAACAATTTTCTTGTAGTGAATGATGTTGACTCTTCAAAGTCTAAACAATGAAACGAACCTGAAGCGCTCTCTCTTTCTTTTCTGTTTGAACTTTTCGTCGTCATCTTCTTCTTCTTCCTTCTTCGTGAAACACTATAACCCCCCCTCTCTCTCTAGAGAAAAAAATTAAGGGAGGCAAAGAGTCGACAATCCGATGGTGATCGTCATCCTCTTTCTGCTAGCAGTGGTTGGAATGTTGCCCTCGTCCAGCGAGCAATCGACTGCGGCGGCCCCTCCTCCACCTTCGAGGGACACTTACAACAGAATCTTCCTTTAGTACACCTACAACAGAGTCTTTCAAAGTACAATCCGTCTATCCCCTACGTCGACAATACTTTCGATCAGGGCTATGCCTTCCAGGCCACCCTGTCGTTGCTCAACATGGGCGTCGGGAATGGCACATTTCTCTCCGGCTTTCCCATCACGAACCTCAAGACTGCCATTGGGACGGCTGACAACTACAACTTGATCACGACGAAGATCGTGCTCAAGGGGCTGGTGTTCGGCATCGCAATTTACAAAAACCGCGTAGCATAAAAAAAATGGCAAAACGCAAAATCGAGTAGCAATTTATGAAAATCGTGTAGCGAGAAAATAAATAAATGGCAAATCGCTATACGATTTTGGTAAATTGCTATATCAAGTAGTGATTTATGAAAACCACGTAGTGAAAAAATAGCAAATCGCTAAATCGAGTAGCGATTTACGAAAATTGCGTAGCAAAAAAAATGGCAAATCGCTAAATCGAGTAGCGATTTACGAAAATCACGTAGCAAAAAAAAAAAATAGAAAATCACTAAATCGAGTAGCGATTTACAAAAATCGCGTAGCGAAAAAAAAAACAAAAAATCGTGAGAAAGAGTGTTACAAAAACCTCGAGCAAGAAACAACCGAAAGAAACATATAAGTGCCACGATCAAACAAAACACTTTATTGATCTTTTTCGACAGTTACAAGAGGGAAAAAAAAGAAAGAATTTATACAAGGCCCAAAAAAAAAATTGACTACAAAGTCCTGCAAGGACAAAAACTCTGAATCAGGCTCCACAACTCTTCAAGTTGAACCATGCTACAGTCAGTGCGCGAGTCAGTCGGTGCTTGATGGAGCAGTGTAGGATCGTCTGCTGGATGTGCACAGAGGCAAAAAGAGAAGAGGGAGAGAGAGGGGGTTGATGTTCATGGTCTTCTTCAAGGGGGATTCCTTTCTCGGATAATCTTGCAGTGCAGGGACTGAGTCTTAAATAACCATCTTCGGGCTACTTAAGTCTTTGCAACCGCTCATTTTCTAGAATCATCATTTTTATGACACCCATGAAAGAAAGGGTACTCAAGTCTTTGCAACTGCACCAAACTCTGATGCTAACTGATGCTGACAAACATGAAGATACGAGCCTCACGTGCTTACATACGTGGCACTCATTGGAACCCCCGAACACGAGATACAACTAACGGTCGTCTTCGGGGGGGGAACATATAACCTGCTTCGCCCTATTATCACCATGCACAACAACATAGGTAGGCCTTCACACGCCAACACGAGTCATGATCATGTATCATCACATGGCACACTTTGAGTGTGCCTCTACACCTGGCTGCCCTCCATGTGTGGCTGACAGTCTGTCAGTTGTGGGGCCCAAAAAGCAGATGGAGGTCAGCCAGGTGCGGAGGCACAGTCAAAGTGTGCCATGTGATGGCACCTGATCTTGGCTCCACCCATGCACACGTCCTTAGTATTTTGCATTAACATGAGCTCGCCCCCAATGGAGCTTCACTTGTTTGGAAGGAGTTGTTAGTGCATGTCACGTTGCAAGTTCAAATCCCAATGGTATGATGTATAACTGGTGGGGATCTGCCTAAAAAAAAAGCATCAGCTGGGCCAAAAATTAATGGCGTTATATATCCATGATGGGGGCCACCATATCTGTGTAAAATTATACTTGTGTTACACTTGCTTTAGATTTGTGCAGTTCCTTAGATATGAGGAGGAGAGGTCCTCTGATCTCTCATCTGAACCCCACCATCGGACAAGAGATCTGAAAATCTCACCCTCAATCTTAATTCCTCTGTTTGAATCACCTAAGAATTTGGCATGTGGTCCATGCTACATCAACATGCCTCCTGCCAACTCAGATCCTCGGATATGAGATCCAAGACATTCAAACGTGCCCTAAGAACAAATTTTCCATCAACTAGAAAATGACGGTCCTTACAAACAGGTTATGTACATGTCCACACCCGCGTACACATAAAAAATGATGAGTAAATACACACACAAATCAAACATGATGAGTAAAGCTTAATCTAGTAATCTCTCTCACTCCCACCCTATCAAATCCCATGTAAGTGGCTTTTCTAGTTTCTCTCTATTAAAATATATTTATACCGCTACCACCAACTGAAAGCATTCAACAGCCTTTGGTGACCAGGAGCAAGCTTAGAAAAATTTTGCCAAAACAATTTGAGAAATTTCATGTTGGTTTAGTTCATAACTTATTAATGATAATAGAAAAATTTAAGTAAAATTTTGAAGAGAAAAAGATGCCCTTGCCATTTGTAATTTGACAATGCGAGAAATTTGCTATGCATCCCCTGTCAATTTACAACAATGATCTTGATGATGAAAAATTAATGCATGAAAGTATCCCTAGGATGGCTGTTGTGGATAGTGACATGATCCAGAAGGACAAACCCCCTGATTGGTTTTCAGATCTTGTATTGTAATCTGGATTGTGTTTCAATTCTTTGATGGTGGATCGGACCAAAAAGGTAACAGGCTTACATTTACTCTAAATTGTAGACATTTAGATCACACATATACAAGTGTAACAATCTCAAATAAGATGATGGCAATATCCAGCGTTTTCATTGCTCCAAATCTATACTATTTATAACCAACGGGGGGCTCCACTTGTCTGGCAGGAGCAGTTAGTGCGTGTCACCTTGTGTTGGGGGCATTGCAAGTTCGAACCCCAAATGATATGGTTATATAACTGGCAGGGGTCTGCCTAACAAGGATGGCAGTGGGGCGGGGCGGGGCGGGGGACAAGGTCTCCACCCCCGCCCCGCCTCAAGATTTTATCCTCCACCCCTGCCCCGCCTCCCTGGCGGGGATGGATTTTATCCTCCACCCCCGCCTTCATCCCCGTTTCATGTCCTCCATCCCCGGTTCAAACGGGGATGAGGCGGGGCGGGGCAGGGATATTGCGGGGAAAAGTGGTCGGGGGGATGGGGCGGGGCGGGAAAAAGTGCACGTCCATCCCCGCCTCCACCCCCGGGCGGGGATGGATTTTAACCTTCGTCCCCGCCTCCATCCCCGTTTCATACCCTTCATCCCGGGTCCAAACGGGGTGAGGCGGGGCCCCGCTTTCCCCCGGTCCATTGCCATCCCTATGCCTAACCAAAAAAAAGGAAAAAAATCTGTACTACTTATAAAGGATTCATAAGGAGCATTAGAGAGCAAAAAATTTGTGGTATTGTAACATTTTAATGACAGGGAAGTAGTTTGGGTTGAATGTAATTTACTAAAATGTTCTTTTCTTCTTCTTTTTTATAGGACTCACGTCATGCAACATTTGTAAAATGACAAGGTGAATGCGGTGATTTTTATTGTCATTTATTAATTGGTTGTGGTATAAATATTTTTTTCGAAAGATAAAGCTGGGGTTAGGCAGACCCCTACGAGTTATACAACCATACTATTTGGGGTTCGAAGTTGCAACGTCCCAACACAAGGTGACGTGCACTAACTGCTTGTGTCAGACAAGACGCTAGTGCAATTGACTACCAAGTCCATATATCCTGGTCCTACATGTCCAACTGAGTTGGTTATAATCAGATTGGGTTGGGTTCGGTTGGGCCCAAACCCAACCCAGTTTACTCAAATGCTATTACTATTAAGGTCCTGATCCACACATGGGATTCAACCTGATCCTACAGGTCAACCTGGAGTTGGTTATAATTGGATAAGGTTGGGTTGGGCTAACATACCAACCTCCACCCACCCACCATCCACACAATAGAGAGAGCGAGAGCACAACTAGGTTGGTGCATCTATCTTGCAAAACATACCAAATATTCCAATATTTTCAAGCCAAGAGGTTAAACCTTATAAACCTCCTCTTTCAGAAAACCACATAGAAAGACATCATTTACATCACGTCGTTGAATGACCCACTTATTGCTCATGGCAATCATGGCAATAGCAAGAAAGGTGATGGTGACAGGTTTTACTATGGGACTAAATGTTTAGAAATAATTTATCTATCTTTTCTTACCTTACAACGAGTAATAAAACCATCATCATGTAGTTTGATGTGATATATTCACTTACACCCTATTAAATTTTGAGATCCATTTAAAGGAGCAAGAGTCTATGTTTGATTTTTATGGATAGCATTTATTTCTTCCATGGCTCTATTCCACCACAGGTCGGTTTGAGCTGCCTCTTGGGTTAGGTTACTCATGAGACACTGAAGAATAGAGTATGTAATGGGAGCATATACCTTAGGTTTTAGGGTGCCATAACATGATAGAGTGACCATAGGATGTGTCGAGCTTGACTCGTTTTCACTAAGAACTGGGTTAGAATCATTTAGGTTTTCATTGTGTGCAGATTCTTGGGTTGGTTCTTGTGCATGATAAGGCTCATGTTCAGCACACACTAATGGCTGAGAGGGACCTCACTGAATAGGTGCATAGATAGGTTTATGAACAGACTTGGTAGGAACAGTTGGCATAGACTCAATATGAGGGGCAAATGTTGTGGTATTTGGTTTTTGTGGCTTGAGCCACGAAGAAACCTCTTTAAATGTTATCGGATCTCTAGTACCAACAAAAACAAATTGACCCTCATCAAAAGTGACATCATGAGATGAAAACTTTCTCTGAAATAGGTTCATATAAACATGATCCATACCCAATAAAAACACATGGTCTTTAGTTTGGGATCCATTTTAGTGGAATTATAAAGCACCAAGTATGGGTAACAAACACAGCCAAGAGTTCTCAAATAATCATAACTAGAGATTCTCTTAAGCAACAACTCATAAGAAGATTTATTTTGCAAATTTGGAGTAGGCAACTGATTAATAAGATGATTTGTTGTTTGGAAGGCATCAAACCAGAAATTTATCTTTATAGTGGCAAACATAAGCATGCTTAAACTAGATTCAAACACATGACTTTTCTTCACCATCCCATTTTGTTGAGGAGTATGCAGACAAAAAACCCATCATTTTATGCCATGTTGATCCAAATAGTCAGAAAAACTACCATGAACGAACTCGCCCCCTCTGTCACTCTCAATATATAATCTCATGCACAAGTTGTTTCTAAACAATATTCTTGAAACTTTGAAAACACCTTTGAGCATGATATTTCTTAAACAAAAAAAATATATCCATGTGAGTCGAGAAAAATCATCTACAAGCAACAAATAATACTTGTATCCTTTTCTTGAACGACAAAAGACCTATCAACATAAATGAGCATGTATATGCTCAAGAGGTTTAGAAGCAACATATTCTGAAATTTCAAAAGGCAATCTATATATTTGTTCAATCAAACAACTTGAACATAAATATGAACTATCATTTTCAAAAGATAAATAATTACTTCTTATAATTCAAGGACATTGTGTCCCAAATGACTGAAACGATGATGCCAAACATTATTCATTTCTACCTTATTCTTCTCAACAAAATTGCTTGTTGCTCCACCAGATG
The DNA here is from genome assembly GCF_984573655.1 of Nuphar pumila. NCBI lineage: Eukaryota > Viridiplantae > Streptophyta > Magnoliopsida > Nymphaeales > Nymphaeaceae > Nuphar > Nuphar pumila. The sequence continues at coordinate 99,728,692 of NC_143254.1, forward strand.
TATTCTCTTGACATTTAGGCCATTGATAAAGACCACCTCTATTCAGTCCTTTTATTAGCACCTTCCCAATCTGCAAATCCTTAATCACAAAATGGTGAGAATAAAACTCAAACATACATCAGTTATCTTGGCCAAACTTGGCAACTGTCTTTTAGATATTTTACACATGAAGTGCATTATTCAAAACAAATTTATTCTTGTTAGAGTAAAGAGGCATGTTACCATATCGGTTATAGGGATGCTAGCACAGTTTCCAAGAGTCTGCTCCATAATACCCCTTTCTTGTCATACCTTCATCAATGTGTGGCTCATGTGTCAGAATACCTTGCATTCTCTTGAGACGAGTTCAAAGACATGGCAGCAGCAAAAGCTATAAGTATGTCATAACATTGGTGTAAGCAGGTTATATGTTCTCCCCCGAAGAGGGCAATTAGCTACATCTTGTGTTCGGGGGTCCCAATGAACACCACATATTTAAGCATGTGTGTCTCGTATCCCCATGTTTGTCAGCATTAATTAGCATTGGAGTTTGATGTGATTGCAAATACTTAAGTACCCTCTCCTCCATTGGTGCAAAAAAAAATGACGATTCTATAAAAGGAGTTGTTGTAAAGACTTAAGTGCCCCGAAGATGATTATTTAAGACCTAGTCTCTGCACTGCAGGATTATCCGAGAAAGAAATCTCCCATGGAGGAGGCCATGAACATCAACCCTCTCTCTCTCTCTCTCTCCCTTCTCTTTATGCTTATGTGCACATCCAGCAAAAGATCCTACATTGCTCCATCAAGCACCGACTAACCTGCACATTGATTGTTGTGGAGCATGATGCAGAGTTTTTACCCTTACAGAAGGAGGGTTTGGGGGCTCCTCCCAGCATGGGTAGCATCGTTCAACTTGATGAGTTGTGGAGCCTGATGCAGAGTTTTTACCCTTACAGGAGGAGGGTTTGGGGACTCCTCCCAGCGTGGATAGCATCGTTCAACTTGATGAGTTATGGAGCCTGATGCAGAGTTTTTACCCTTACAGAAGGAGGGTTTGGGGGCTTCTCCCAGCGCGGGTAGCATCGTTCAACTTGAAGAGTTGTGGAGCCTGATGCAGAGTTTTTACCCTTATAGGAGGGGGGTTTGGAGGCTTTCCCCTGGCACGGGTTCCTCTTTTAACTATCGAAAAAGAGCAATAAAGCGTTTTGTTTAATCGTGGGGCTCATGTTTCTTTCGGTTGTTTCTTGCTCGAGGTTTTCGTAACAACCCTTCCCACAATTTTTCTATTTTTCTATTTCTGTTTCTTTTCCACGATTTTTTCAATGACTCCCCTACAACGTTTTTTAGTGTTGTCGGGTCTCCAACGAGTCCCACAACAATTTATAATGTTGTATGGTCTTCCAACATGGATTTATATTATTGTCGGGCCTTCCTACAACATTTTGTAGTGTTTTCGAGTCTCTAACAAGCCCCACAGCGATTTATAGTATTTTCGGTCTTCCAACAGCGATTTGTAGTGTCTTCCACAAATCGCTATAGCGATTTGTAGTGTTTTTCGCAAATTGCTATAGCGATTTGTACTGTTTTTCGTAAATCGCTATAGCGATTTGTAGTGTCTTCCACAAATCGCTATAGCGATTTGTAGTGTTTTCCTCAAATCGTTATAGCGATTTGTAGTGTCTTTCACAAATCGCTATAGTGGAACCCGTGCCGGGGGAAAGCCCTCAAACCCCCCTCCTGTAAGGGCAAAAACTCTAAATCAGGCTCCACAACTCATCAAGTTGAATAATGCTACCCACGCTGGGAGGAGCCCCCAAACCCCCTCCTGTAAGAGCAAAAATTATAAATCAGGCTCCACAACTCATCAAGTTGAATGATGCTACAGTTAGTGTGCAGGTCAGTCGGTGTTTGATGAAGCAATGTAGGATCGTCTGCTGAATGTACACAGAAGTAGAAAGAGAAGGGAGAGAGAGTGAGAGGGTTGATGTTCGTGGCCTTCTCCAGGGGAAACTCTTTGCCTCCCTTGATTTCTTCTCTAGAGAGAGAGAAAGAGAGAGGGTTTTATAGTGTTTTATGGAGAAGGAAGAAGAAGAAGATGTCGATGAAAAGTTCAAACAGACATTTTTGATGGCTCAGGTTTATTTCGCCGGATGACCATCGGATCACCGGCTCACCATCGGATCGTCAGCTCACCATCGTTTTGCCGGATCACCATCAGTGAAACGGTTAAGGTTCATTTCGCGATGTAGACTTTGAAGAGTCAACATCATCCTCGACTTTCAGGATGGAGGACATGTTTGTCCTTTTTTTGAATCATTTGTTTTTTCTTTTTTGAATAAAGGGCATTTTTGTCATTTTCTCAAACCATCATTTTATGAGAAGAATAACAAGAAAGGGTACTTAAGTCTTTGCAACCACACCAGACTCCAATGCTAAGTGATGTCAACATACACGGGAATACGAGCCCCATGTGCTTGTATATGTGGTGCTCATTCAGACCCCCGAACACAGACGTGGGATTCAGTGAATCATCGGGGGAGAACATACACCACCCTCTCAACATTGGTGAGCAATATAATTTATTGGCCACAAAACTGATATATAACATAATTATCTTGAGACCCACTACCCGACGACTGACCAAAATTATTTTGGAAACCTTGTCATGTATTCTTACCTCTTCCTCAACCTCTAAAGGGGTCTCCTGCCTCTTTGATAAAATAAGCTAGTAGCACTTGACTCAAGCTGTTGGGATGACTTAGGATGTAGCACGTCAATTCTCTTTTCTTGGTTCAACAACAAATCAAAAAGTTCAGCAAAAGTAGGCAACTTCTTAGCAGCAGTAGTAGTAGTCACAACAATAATAAAACTCTCAAACTCGAGAGACAAACCAATTAGAGTCTGAAACACAAAATCATCATCAAACACCGTTTCATTGATCCAACACACAGAGTTGGCTATAAACATTACCTAGTGCAAATATTCAACCATTGACTTATCTTCTTTCTTGATTTGCAAAAGATCCTTTTTCAATTGGAGAATACTCAAATTCAATGTCGCTCCATAGACCTTCTCTAATGCTTGCCATGTTTCATGAGCTGAAGCATGATGAACGCTTTGGCCAAAGACAAATTCAGTCATCGTGGCCTTGATTCAACCAAGTATCAATTGATTGACATGTTTCTAAACAAAGAAATATGGATTCACAATAGTATTATCTCTTTGAACCACTGTTGCACTTGGAGGAGAAGTTGTCCCATAAATGCATTGTTGGCAAAAAACAAATGAAGAATGCAACTTACCAGAAGCTGCCATCATCAGTCTGATCTAAGTTTGCTTAGACGTTGGTGGTCGACGTTCTTCTCAGCCTGTCGATGCTCTCATTGAGCCCAGGCCTACAGGTCAAAAGGTGAGCAGGAACCTTGAACCCAATGAGAGAGAGAGAGAGAACACCTTGGGTGTTCTCATCAAGCAACCATGCGTCTCTTTAATTATATAGGAGAGAAGAGTGGGGGTTACATGCATGGCATTCATGCATGTGCACCTCTCACATTCTCATATTGAATGTGAACTTTTCATATTCATGTAACAACCCTCCCCACTCTCATTCTTTGCCTTTTGGTGTGCTATATGTCAAACTGAGTCACATCCGGTTGAACCTAATCAAATTTGCGCTACACTTTCCTAAAGAACATTTTCTTGTGAATGTATTAATAGAGCATGCTTAGCAACATTTTAGAAAAAAAATATTTGCTTATGAGAAATTAGTGCACTTGAAAAACCTCTAGGTGACACACTTATAGAGGATGCTAGACGATCAACAAGTATTTTTTGCTTAATCTATAGTTGTGCATGTGTTTATCAATGTTTATTTGCTAAACTTGTGCTTTAGACTGAACCAATTAATCAATAATTGAAAATTTTTAGTCATCAAGCTTTAGTGCCATGCAAAGTTGTTAATTTCTTATCATCTAAAGCATGTTTTCTACTCGGTAAACATGCAAATTTGGTCTTCTCTAATGCTTGCCATGCAAAGATCCTTTTTCAATTGGAGAATATGCAAATTTGATGTCGCACCATAGGCCTTCTCTAACACCTGCCATGCTTCACGAGCTGAAGCGTGATGAACAATTTGGCAGAAGACAAATTTGGTCATCGTGGCCTTGATCCAACCAAGTGTTAATTGATCGGCATGTTTCCAAACAAAAAAATCTGGATTAACAATATTATTATCTCCTTGAACTACTATTGCACTTGGAGGAGTTGTCTTGTCAACTTATTGGTGGCGAAAAACAAATGCGAAACATAACTTACCAGAATCTGTCATCACCGATCTAATTGAAGCTTACGCAGACATGTGTGTTCAACATTTTCCTTAACCTATCGACACCCTCGATGAGCCCAGGCTGATAGGTCAAAAGGTGAGCATGACCCTTGAACCTAATGAGAAAGTGAGAGAGAACACCTTGGTTATTCTCATCAAGCAATCACGCATCTCTTTATATAGGGGAGAAGAATAGGGGTTACATGCATGACAATCATGCATGTGAACCTCTCATACTTTCATATTGAATGTGAGCTTTTCACATTCATATAACAGCCCTCCCCACACTCATTATTTGTCTTTTGGTGAGCCCTATGTCAAACCGAGTCAAATCCAGTTGTACCCAATCCAAAAAGTCCAACATTCTCTCATTGACCTATTGACACGAAAAAGTACATAATCAAGGTTCTTTACTGTTATCTCGATTCAATTTTTGTTTGGGTTCACATTGTATCACAATAATGAATTATATGAGTCATGGAGATGAACACCTCTATTTATGTAACAACCCTCCCCACTCTCATTCTTTGTCTTTTGGTGAGCCTTATGTCAAATTGAGTCACATCCAGTTAGACCCAATCCAAAGAGTTCAACATTCTCCCACTTGACCCATTGACAAGAAAAAGCACAAAATCGAGGTTCTTTACTATTATCTCGATTCAATTTTTATATGGGTTCACATGCTACGTTGTATCACAAGAATAAATTATATGAGTCATGGAGATGAACACCTCTATATGAGATGTTATATTTCCATGTACTATAATATTATTCATTTTCAGTGTTTTAGCATGTTAAGATTACTTTTATGAACGGATTAATTTTTAACACATTTTATTGGTCATTTTAATATTGGTATTCTACTGTTCTTTCTTCCTAAATGAGAGATACTTTACACATAATCAACAATGTACAAAACCATACAAAATTAATTTAGTTTCATAAATGTAATCACATATAACTATAATATATTGTCATACATTAGAATGAATCAAATAGTCTCATTCCCATTATAAGTTGAAAATATAATCCTGGTACTAGCCCTTTAGCAAGGAGATCCACCGTCATTTCCTTCATACTGATTGTATCAATACATATTAAATAATTCTCAATCATTTCTTTAACAACAAAGTATTTTTATTTCATGTGTCGACATGAGGTGAAGCTCTTGTTGTTATTCGAGAAGTACATGATAACTTTATTATCACAAAAGACCTTCAGTGGCCTCTCAATAGAGTCCACAATACCAAGACCCATAATTAAGTTTCTTATCCAAATAATCTGAGATAAAGTCTCAAAATGTTGCCTTCATGGTATGAGCTGCAAATATAGACTGTTTTTCGTTTCTCCATGAGACACCACCACCTACTAATAGGAAGACATATCTAGTAGTAGACTTTCTACTGTCGAGACATCCTCCTAAGTCCGCATTAGATTATCCAACAACCTCTAAGTGGTCAACATTTTTATAGGTCAATATATAGTCCTTCGTTTATTGCAAATAGTGCATGACCTTTTTCGTTTTCTTCCAGTGTACAATGCTTGGATTAAACTGATATCTACAAAACATTCCAACAACAAATGCAATATTTAATCGTTTACAAGTTTGCATATATTGCAAACTCTCAACCACTGAAGCGTACAAAATGCTTGCCATCTGAGCCTTTTTATTATCATTCTGAGGATAGTCCTTTAAGCATAATTTATCTCCTTTTACTATAAGTGTCGAACTAGAAAAGTAATTCGTCATTCCATATCTTTTAAGAACTTTAAGGATATAGGATTTCTAAGAGAGGCTGAGTACACCCTTAGTTCTATAACGACAGATCTTAATTCCAAGGAGATATACGACCTCACTCATGTTCTTCATATAAAAAATAAGAGGAAAGAAAATCTTTTATCTCATATAGCATACTTAAATAATTAGTTGTAAGAAGAATGTCATCAACATATAAAATCAAAATTATGAACTTACTTCTAATAACCTTAAGGCATATGCACTAATCAACAACATTTTCAATGAATCCAAAGTTCAAAATCACATGATTGAACTTTTTGTACCACTGATAGGAGGCATGATTAAGTCCATAAATTGATTTCTTAAATTTGCAAATTAAATTATTTGAGTCATCTACACTGAAATCAAGAGGTTGCTGCATACATATCTCCTCTTTCAGATCCTCATTTAAAAAGTCATTTTTATATCCATTTGATGTAGCTCTAAATCAAAATGAGTTATGAGAGACATGATTACTCTCAATGATTCTTTAGTTGAGATAGGAGAAAAAGTTTTATTACAATCAATGCCCTCCATCTGTTTGAATCCTTTTGCAATGATTCTAGCCTTATACCTCTTCACTCATCTTTTGGAGTATGTTTTGATATTAAAGACCCACTTATAACCAATAGGTCTTACTCCATCAGGTCGATGTACAAGATCTCATACTTGGTTCTTTGCCATAGAGACAAGCTCTACTTTCATGACGTTGATCTAACATGTCGATCTTTCACTTTCAATAGCTTCTGCAAAAGTTCAGAGATTATCAACAATATCTATTAAATCAATAGGCTCTTATAAATACACTACATAGTTTAAATTAATAGCAATTTTTTTGGTCTTCGTGGACCTCCATACAGGTGCTATAGGTGGTTCAAAAATAAACCTCTACATCTTGTTGTTGTTGTATATCCTTGTTAACAGCTAGTTCTACTTGGGATTGATATTCATCGACTGAATTTTTTCGAATATCATCCAAAGGGACAATGATTGAAAAAACTAGGCATTTTTCCTTCGCATGTCTTAAAACTGAATCTTACAATTCCTCAAATGCAAAACTTTGAGATGCGTCTATCCCAATAAAATACTTTTTAAGAAATTTTACTTTAGCTGTTTTCACTATTTATGGTGTATGAGATGGACAATAAAACCTAAAACCCTTTGATCTTTCTATATAACCAATAAAAAATCCTATAGTCATCCTAAGATCAAAAGCTTTTATATGTGGACTATATAATTTAGCTTCAGCTGAAAATCCCCATATGCACATATATGATAAGAAAGGTTTTCTATCAGTCCATAATTTATAAGGAGTCTTTTGGACAACCTTCATATGAACCTTATTTAATATATACATTGTTGTCCTAAGAGCTTCACCCTATAAGGTCAAGAAAAGGTTAGAGTGATTAGCATCACTCAAATAATTTCTTTAAGTGTATGGTTTCTTCTTTTAGATACACTATTTTGCTAAGCACTATCATACATAGTGTATTGATGCACAATCCCTTCATCTTTTAGAAATTACGCCAATGACCTTTTTTTTGTCTAATCTTAGTGAAATAATTATAATATTCTCCACCTCTATTATACCTAAACACTCTTATTACTTCACCGATCTGTTTCTTTACTTTTTTCTTGAAGCCCTTAAAAACTCGAAAGACTTCAAATTTCTCAAATAATAAACAAAGATACAAATATCATGAGTAATCGTATATAAAGGTGACAAAATATTTTGCACTCATGTGACATAGAAAAAATGGCCTGCAAATATTTGTATGCACAATCTCTAATTTTTCATTGTTATATTTGACATCCTTTTTATATGTGTTAGACTGCTTAGCCTTTATACAATTAACACATAAATTTGTCCCCGTGAAGTCAAAAGATCCAAGAATCCCTTCATTCACAAGTCTTTGACTCTCTTTCGAGATGTGTCTTAACCTTCAATGCCAAAGCAAATAAGATTGATCATCCTTTAGGCCATGTTTATTGTCAATCATTGTATTCTCAACGGAATGAGATTCTCAAATTTAAAATTTGGTTTTCAAATGATACAAATCATCACATGTATATGAAAAATCAACAAAAATATAATTTTTAACAATATTAAGCTTAGAGTTTTCAAACTTAATCGCAAAACCAAACTTATCAAGTTTTGAAATAGAGATGATGTTCCGACTATAAGATGAAATATAAAATGTATCAGTCAAATCCAAAATAAATTCAGACTTTAACACAACTCTGCAGGTTCCAACATTCTTGATATGCAAACACATCTTGTTTCTTGAAAAGATGTTTCTTTCATGCTTCTTTGATTCCTTTTTTGTTTAGAAATACCTGCAAAGAGTTGACAATGTGCACAGTGATACTAGAATCAATCCACCAACTATACAATGAAACATGAATTAAATTGCACTCATAAGAAATGAATAATTTGTTACCTTTATTCTCAAGTCATTTTTTACACTTTAAGCAATCCACCTTCTTATGTCTAATTTTTTTACGAAAGAAGCACTTTATAGAAGAACTGTCACTCTGGGATTTGACTTTCACCTAAGAGTTGAAACTCTCTCCAATCGATATGATACGTCTCGAAAGAGAGAGTCCAAAGACTTATGAAAGAAGTGATTCTTGGATCCCTTGACTTCGTGGATATAAATCCATATGTTGACTTCATAAAGGCTAAGCATTCCAATACATATACGAAAGATGTCAAATTAAGCAATATAAAATTAGAGATTATGCATACGAATATTTGCGAGCAATTTTTTCAGTGTTACACGGGTAAAAAATATTTTATCAAATTTATAGACAATTATTCACCATATATGTATCTCTACTTGTTATTTGAGAAATTTGAAGTCTTTCGGGGTTTTAAGGACTTAAAGATAGAAATAAAAAAATAGATTGCTGAAGTTGTAAAAGTATTCAGATTTGATAGAGGTGGAGAATATTAGAGTTGTTTAATTGAGATAGGACAAAAAGAAGGGTCATTAGCGGAGTTTCTAAAGGAGCAAAGTACTATGCCTCAATACACTATGCCTGCTAGTGCTTACCAAAATGGTGTAGCTGAAAGAATAAACTGTACGCTTAAAGAAATTGTTAGAACAATGTTAATCACTCTGAAATTTCTTTGACCATGTGGGGGTGAAGCTCTTACGATAATAATGTACATATTAAATAAGGTTCCTACAAAGGTTGTTCAAAAGACTTCATATGAGTTATGAACTGGTAGAAAACCTTTCGTGTCATATATATATATATATATATATATATATATATATATATATATATATATATATAGAGAGAGAGAGAGAGAGAGAGAGAGAGAGAGAGATTTAGCTGAAAATAAATTATATAACCCACATATAAATGTCTTTGATCATAGGACGAATAGAGAATTTTCCATTGATTATCCAGAAAGATCAAAGGGCTTTAGGTTTTATTATCCATCTCATATACCACAAATAGTAAAAATAGATAAAGTAAGATTTTTTAAAAATAGTTCTATTAGGATAGATGCATATCAAAGTCTTGAATTTAAGGAATTGCAAAATTTAGTTTTCAAACATGCGAAAGAAAAATGCCTAGTTTTCTCGATCATTGTCCCTTTGGATACTATAAGAAAAAATCTAGTCATTGAATATCAATCCCAAGTAGAACAAGTTAACGAGGATTAGGGATAGCAGTGGACCGGAGGAAAGCGGGGCCCCGCCCAGCCTCGCCCCATTTGGACCAGGGATGAAGGGTATGAAACGGGGATGGAGGTGAAGACGAAGGTTAAAATCCATCCCCGTCCGGGGATAGAGGCGGGGATGGACGTACACTTTTCCCCGCCCCGCCCCGATCTCCGCCCCAACCCTACCTCGACCACTTTTCCCCGCAATATCCCTGCCCCGCCTCATCCTCGTTTGAACCGGGGATGGAGGACATGAAACGGGGATGAAGGCAGGGGTGGAGGATAAAATCCATCCACGCCAGGGATGGAGGCGGGGGTGGAGGATAAAATCTTGAGGCGGGGCGGGGGTGGAGACCTTGTCCCCTGCCCCGCCCCGCCCCGCCCCACTGCCATCCCTAACGAGGATATACATCAACAACAAAATGTAGAGGTTTAATTTGAACCACTTGTAGCACCTGTATGGATGTCCATGAAGACCAAAAAATTTGCTATCCATTTAAACTATGTAGTGTATTTATAAGAGCCTATATTGATGATAATCTCTCAACCTTTGCAGAAGCTACTGAAAGTTAAAGATCGACACATTAGATCAATGTCATGAAAGTAGAGCTTGTCTCTATGACAAAGAACCAAGTATGCAATCTTATGCATTGACCTGATGGAGTAAGACCTATTGGTTATAAGTGGGTTTTTAATATCAAAATATACTCTAAAATAGGAGTTGAGAGGTACAAGGCTAGGATCATTGCAAAGGGATTCACACATATGAAGGGCATTGATTATAATAAAACTTTTTCTCCTACCTCAACTAAGGAATCGTTTTGAGTAACCATGTCCCTCATAGCTCATTTTGATTTAGAGCTATATCACATGGATATAAAAATAACTTTTCTAAATGAGGATCTGAAAGAAGAGATATGTATGCAACGACCTCTAGTTTCAGTGTAGATGACTCAAATAATTTAATTTGCAAATTCAAGAAATCAATTTATAGACTTAAGCATGCCTCCCACCAGTGGTATAAAAAGTTAAATCATGTGATTTTGAACTTTAGATTCACTGAAAACATTGTTGATTAGTGCATATGCCTTAAAGCCATTAGAAGTAAGTTCATAATTCTGATTTTATATGTTGATGACATTCTTCTTACAACTAATTATTTAAGTATGCTATATGAGATAAAAGATTTTCTTTCCTCTTATTTTTTATATAAACATGAGTGAGGTCGTATATCTCCTTGGAATTAAGATCCGTCGTTATAGAACTAAGGGTGTATTGAGCTTCTCTTAGAAATCCTATATCCTTAAAGTTCTTAAAATATATGGAATGAAGAATTACTTTTCTAGTTCGACACTCATAGTAAAAAGAGATAAATTAAGCCTAAAGGAATATCCTCAGGATGATAATAAAAAGGCTCAGATGACAAGCATTTTGTACGCTTCAATGGTTGGGAGTTTGCAATATGTGCAAACTTGCACATGATTAAATATTGCATTTGTTGCTAGAATATTTGGTAGATATCAGTTTAATTTCAGGCATTTCATATTGGAAGAAAATGAAAAAGGTATTGCACTATTTGCAATGAACGAAGGACTATATGTTGACTAACAGAAAGGTTGACCACTTGTAGGTTGTTGGATACTCTGATATAGACTTAGGAGGATGTCTCGATAGTAGAAAGTCTACTACTGGATATGTCTTTCTATTAATAGGTGGTGTTGTCTCATAGAGAAATGAAAAACAATATACATCTGCAACTCATACCATGAAAGCAAAATTTATTTCTCTATGCAAGACTTCATCTTAGGCTATTTGAATAAGAAACTTCATTATGGGTCTTGGTATTGTAGACTCTATTAAGAGGACACTGAAGGTCTTTTGTGATATGAAGTTGTCATGTCCTTTTCGACTAACAACAAAAGTTTCATCTCATGTCGACACATGAAATTAAAGTACTTTGTTGTTAAAAAAAGGACTGAGAATCATTTAGTATATATTGATATAATCAGTACGAAGAAAATGACTTTGAATATCCTTACTAAAAGACTAATACCAGAATTATATTTTTAACATGTAATGGAGATGAGTCTATTTGATTAATTTTAATATATGACAATATATTATAGTTATATATGATCACATTTATAAAACTAAATTAATTCTCTATGGTTTCATACATTGTTGATTCTGTGTAAAATATCTCTCATTTATAAACAAAGAATAATATAATAACAATATTAAAAAGACCAAAAGAATGAGTTAGCGACTAACCTATTCATAAAGGCATTCTTAACATGCTAAACACTTAAAATGAATAATATTGTAGTGTATGAAACTATGACATCTCATATAGAGGTGCTCATCTCCATGACTTGTATCATTTATTCTTGTGATTTAGTATAGCATGTGAACCCACACAAAACTTGAATCGAGATAACGGTAAAGAATCTCGATAATAAGTTTTTTCTTTGTCAATGGGTCAAGTGGGAGAATGTTGAACTTATGGAGCGGGTTCAACCGGAAGTGACCTGTATTGACATGGGTCCATCAACATAAGACATAGGGTCGGCTCTGGTGGCTTTTAGGTTAGAGGACATTTATGAAAAATAAATTGTTCTCATAATTGTGTATGAATACCCCTTAATAACCCATGGAACGAAAAGCCTCCTCCCACTATAAATAGATCACCATGGAGTGTGATGTGAACTGCAAGATAACGTGATCTTTCTCTCTTTGGGTTCAAGGATCCTGCTCACCTTTTGACCTGACAAAGGTGAGCACCCATGTCTATCTCTCTTTGGGCTTATCGACGGCATCGATAGGATGAGGAGAATGCTGACCACCCACCCATGTCTATCGAAGCTTTGATCGGATCAACCATGGCAGGTTTCGGTAAATTGTGTTCTCCATTGATTTTCGTCAACAAAAACTGCATTAGGGTTGGATAGCAATATTCCTGATTATCCTCAAAACAAATGTTACAATAGGAATATGAAGGTACTTAATGGATACCAAGTATCGTAGGGGCCGAGAATTGCCTAAATTCCCACAATTATCTTCACAATAGCTACTAAGGATTTTGGTGGATTTGAATTAGGCTCTTAATTTTTACTTTTAATAATTTTATATCTTTTATTGGATAGGTCAACGGAAAACCCTTCATCATACATTGGCAGGCCTCCTCATTGAGTACACCCACCTTTGAAGGTTTTGAATCATGCTCTTTAGTTTGATTGGGCATGTAGAACGTCTTGCTCTAAAAAAGAAAACAAAAAAATGAAAGCAGACTCCAAATTCAAACATAATCCTTTGATCCTTGACTACTCTTGACTACTGTAGAGAGGCCAAAGGTTTGATGCCTCGAGACTTGAGACCATGCCTAGTTTATAGAAAGTGCAAACTCGGGGCACCTCCACACACACTTATTGCCAAGGAAAATACCATATTTTTAATATGGAAGCCTAGTCTAAGGTTAGGATCTCAGGATGACTTCAATCCATACCAAAACCAGAAAAAAATAATAGGGTTACGAACCCAAGAATGTAACCCAACCAAGCTACATTCTTAACCACTACGCCATCTTTCCTTCAAAATTATTATGTGCAACCAGCTATTCTCTTCGTCAGGAGTTCCTTTCTTCCACATGTACCCTTTAACCTGCTATATTTTTCTTATTTGTACGACAAGAATGAGAGATTATGCATTTAGGATAAACATGGTCAAAGTACCTTGGGAGAGCATGAATCAGGTGCAATGTGATTGCACAAAAAGATATGCCACCCTATTCCTTGAATGACACTTGTCCTGTATACTTAAGAATCAGTCAATTTTTGTAGGCCCCTAGTCTAAACCAGACAAAAGGAGATGGGGGTGACACGTCTTTTGTGCAATCACATTGCACCTAATCCCTGATCCCTTGGTAGGTGAATATCTGGAAAATAGCAGTTGAGAGGGGAGTTTATGCATTTGGGTTCGCACCAAATCTTGGATTTAACAGCTCCCACCTTTTTCAAATGCAGAAACTCCATTTCACTGCCAATTTTTCAAAGAGGCAAAGCAGTTCCACCTGGTCCTCATGTTTTTTTATTGATTGAATTTTTACTAGAAATCACTGAACGATCCTACGATTTTTCAGTATTTTTAATCGAGTTTTTTCAAAAAATAGGAAGAAGATCGCAAGTATGCTCACCACTATACTAATTCCCTTTTGTGTATGGCGATGTGTCAAAACAACACACTCCTTTCTTACACGTGCTTTCTACTAAAATACACTGTCAACATGAAAGCAGCGAGTAAGGACTAGATGGGGAGATGTGTTAGGTGTTATGTGATTGCACACTTTTAGTGTGCTGCTGCACCTGATCACCCTCAGTGTCACAGCATTAGATGATGAGTGATCAGATGCAGCAGCATGCTTAAAGTGTGCAATCACATTGCAGCTGATTTCAATTCGTGTTTTGGGTGTTTGAGTACCTTACAAAAAATGCTTGGTCCATGTCCTCCGCATCTAAAAAATAAATTACCTTACATTTTGTTTTTTTATATATAGATATGCCTTCAGTTGGTAAAACCATTGAGGTTTTCTCTGAAAAATACACCTAGGGTATTGGTTGTTTGTGAGGAGTTGTGCAAATGAGATTCAGTTTATAAAACTTATGAGAACTCAAATATCATGAGATTCTATTTCTCACACAAATGAGATTTACTTTCTAAAACAAGATTGCAAATGAGATTCACTTTCTCATGAGGGTACTTTTTAAGTTTGGTTGCTTTTGCAAAAAAAGCAAATGAGATTCACTTTCTAAAGTTCAGGAGGAAGTGAATTTCGTGTGTTGGAACCAAACGTACAGTAGCTTCAACCTTGGGACAAGGAACCACACACTACAATTCACTTTGTAAAGTGTATGAGAAAGTGAATCTCATGTGATCGAACCAAACGTATAAGGAGCCACACACTACAATTTACTGCCCGATAATGTAGGAGATAAACCAAAAACCTTTCAACTCTGTCTGCAAGTGCAAAGGCAATAGATGTATCATATGAGGATGAAAAAACCAAAGGAAAGATATGCAAAGGATTTTAGAAGGGCGGAAGTGCCACACGATTTGCTCTCTGTTAGTCCATCAAAGTTACAATGAACGCCGGTGATTTTTCATTCAATGGCATGAAATTGAACTGCTTCTGATGCCGACACGAGGCTTCAAAGCGTCGCGAAAAAGCTCGACCACCCTTCTCATGGACGGCCGGTTGATGGGCAGGGAAGAAGTGCAGAGCAGAGCCACCTCCATCACCCTCTCCATCTCCTCGTGGAAGCGCTTGGGGATCCTCGAGTCGAGAATATGCTTGACCCGGCAGTCGCGGTGTCCGTACTCCTGGTTCACCCACTTGACCAGGTCCTTGCTTTCCCCAAAGGAAGGGTCGATGGGTCGCTTCCCGGTCACCAGCTCCAGCAGCACCACCCCGAAGCTGTAGATGTCGCTCTTCTCGTTCACTTTGAGCGTGTATGCGTACTCTGCAAATGCGTTGCCGAAACAGCCAAACAGGTTTTCAACAAGTCCGGTAACAGATGGACAGGTAAAAACAAAAACAAAAACAATTTTTTTTTAATAAGCCAAAAGAAAAACCTCCATCACCGGCATCCCATTGGCTGGAATCTGGTTGGTAAATCGCTTTTAGTCTCCTACACCCACTGAGGAGCACACCCAGATTCGACCTTGGATGCCACCGGTAGGTTTGGAACTTGTGACGTCTCGCCAACTTACCAACATTCGCAACTCGGCCCTACCAGATGGAGCTTTGCAAACATCCATATAAAACTCTCCTTATCCTCTCTCTTTTTCGAGAGCAGATCGGTCAAATAACTTTAAAAAAAGATTTGTCATCTTCACCGTCCATTGCTTCACCCCCATGACGACCCCCCACGGTCTTTATGCAATTTGTGGACGGTGAGGATGCCAAATGATCACCTTATCTGCTCTCCTCTCCTTCTTTTTGGAAAATTTGGTCAATAGGGAAGTAAGATCAGATGTAGATGAAAAGCGTGAATCGTGGGACCCATCAGAAACAGTTCATTTCACAAAAAGAATGTGATGCACCACGTGAGTGATCGACACCTGTTGTTTGGCCCCCCACAAAATAGGGAGGTGAACATTTTTCTTTTTGAAAAAAACTGTGGGGTCCACGGCTTTTATATATCTCATATGTTTCACAGAATTACAATGCACCGGGAGGAGCCTTGGAAAACATATGAACGCTGACATTTTTCTGTGTGACCACGGCCCAGACACGTACGGACCATAACGCGTATACTGACACGTATAGTTAATATTTTATATGATTTTAATAATATTTCATAAAGATGCATTTTCATTATTATATCAAAAATAAGTTTTTATTAAATAAAAATAAAAAAATCATCTCCTTCTGTCCTTTTTTAAAAGTTTGGAATTTGAGCGGCATAATTGCATTCGTATCGTGTCGTAACCGTGTCTTCATGACATAGTGGGCCAAACCCCAAACACGGGAAAAAATCAAACGGGGACTCGTAGATGAAACGAAAAAAACTAGAAAATAAAAAAAGTAGTGTTTTTGTTTTCAAAATTTTACCAGGAGCAATATAACCGTAGGATCCGGCGACCTCCGACATGCGGCCGTCGTCGGCGTCTCCCCACTCCCGCCGCCGGAGGATCCTGGCGAGGCCGAAGTCCGCCACCCGGGCGTTGAACTCCCCGTCCAGTAGTATGTTGTTGGACTTGACGTCGCGGTGGACGATGGGCGGCACGCAGTCGTGGTGGAGGTAGGCCAGCCCCTGTGCCGCCCCTACGGCGATCCTCATCCGCCTCTCCCAGCTGAGCTCCGGGCACCGTCTACCGTCGGTACCCTTCGTCTCCCTCCCGTCGCCGCCGTGCAGCGCCTCACCGAGGCTGCCGTTCTCCATGAACTCGTAGACGAGCAGCCTCACGTCGTTGCTCACGCAGCAGCAGAGCAGCTTCACGATGTTGGTGTGGCGGATCCTCCCCAGCGTCTCGATCTCCGCCCGGAACCCGCTCTCCGTCTCCGGTTTTCCGGCGTCCCACAGTCGCTTCACCGCTACCGTCTCACCCGTCTTGAGACTCGCCCTGTACACCTTTCCCGACGACCCCATCCCCACCACGTTCTCCTCCGTGAGGCACCCCATCACGTCCTCCTCCGCTACCCCAACCCGGCTGAACGACGTCTGCTTCCACGGCCTCGTTCGCCGGCCTGACCTCATCATTCTTCCACCCATCCGACCGACCGCCGCCTCTTCATGGTGCCCGCTCCTGTACAGCCAGATTGACGCCAGTAGGCATCCGACGGCGACGATGGAGAGAACCCCCGTTAGGATCCATGCCGTCCTGGCGTGCCTCTTGAGGGTTTTGGAGTCGGAGGGGGAGCAGAGGGGGAAGGGTTTTAGGTCAGGGCTGCAGAGGCCGGGGTTTCCGATCAGGGTCGAGATGTAGAACGGGGTGTGGAAGCCAGAGGGGATCATTCCAGCGAGGTTGTTGTCCGAGAGGTTGAACTTGTTGAGCTTCAGGTTCCCGAGCTCCGGCGGGATCTCTCCGGAGAAAGAGTTGTCCGAGAGGTCGAGGTACGTCAGCACCGAGAGGGAGCCCAACTGGGAAGGAATCTCGCCGGAGAATTGGTTCTTCGAGAGGTTTAGCTCCGTGAGCTCGTTCCACGAGGAGATGTCCGACGAGAAATGGAGCTCTCCGGAGAACTGGTTCTCTTGGAGGTCGAGCTTCTGGAGGCCTCTCAGGCGGGTTAGGCAAGACGGGAGGGCGCCGGAGAACCGGTTTCGGCTCACGTCGATGACGGATAGCAGTGGGAGACCGCATACCTCCGCCGGGAAAACGCCGGAGAAGTTGTTGCCGGACATGAGGATTTGGGTCAGATTCCGGGCGCTGGCAATCTGGGGATCGATGGGCCCTTCGAAATTGTTGTCGCTTATCTCGAAAAAGTAGACTCCGGGGAGCCCCCAGAACGCCGGAGGGATCTTCCCGGCGAATCGATTGTTGGCCATCCGTATCCTCTGCATCGAGGTGCAGAGCGCTAGGCTCTCCGGTAGCTCGCCGGACAACCGGTTGTTGAAGACAATGAGCAGCTGAAGCTTCTTCATGTAGCAGAGGTCGGGCGGGAGATTCCCCTCAAGCCTGTTGCTCGAGACGTCCAGCAACTCTAAGTGAGAGTTTCGGCCGAGCCCCGCCGGAAGCCGGCCGGAGAAATTGTTGGTGAAGAGCTTGAGCTCCGTGAGATAAGGGTTCGTAGCTAATACCTCGGGAATGCTACCCTCCAGGTGGTTCTCGTTCAGGTTGAGGGATTTCAACGGCAACCGGGAGAGGCTTTGCGGCAACGTCCCGGTGAGCTCGTTCTGAGAGGCGTCGAAATAAGAGAGGAACCTCAAGCCGCCCAGAGTCTCCGGCAGGCTGCCTGAGAGACGGTTGGAGTAGAGCTCGATCTGCTCGACGTTCCTCATACCGGAAACATTCGCCGGGATCTCTCCGGAGAGGTTGTTCTGCGACAGGTCGAAGTTCCTCAACTCCACCAGCCTCCCGACAGATTCCGGTATGCTCCCGACGAGGGCGCAGTTGGCGAGCCACATGATCCTCAGGTTAACGAGATTCCCAATCTCGGGCGGGAGGGGGCCGGGGGTGAAGGGGTTGTAGGCGAGGCTCAGGACGACCAACGTGGTCAGGTTCGTCAGGACGACAGGGAACACGCTGGAGAGGAGGTTCCCGACGAGGTAGAGCTCTCGGATCGCCGGAAGCCGGCCGTATCCGTTCGGAACCCCGCCGGAGAAGTTGTTCATGGTGAGGTCCAGCCACGTGAGCGCCGCGAACTCCGGGCCGACGTCCGGGAGCGGCCCCACGAAGAAGTTGTTGGAGAGGTTGAGGAGGCGGACACAGCCGGCGCACAGGGAGAAATCCCGGGACGCGATCCCGTTCCCGAGGTTGTTGAAGGCGAGGGAGAGGTTCCGGAGCGTCGGGATCCGGCAGAACCCCGCCGGAAAGTTGCCGGAGACGCCGAATCCGGTGAGGTCGACAGCCTCGACGGCACGTGTAAGGCGGTCGCAGGCAATGCCGGTCCAGAGGCAGGGCGTCTCGTCGGACTCGTTCCAATTTCTCAGGCGGCCCCCGCCGTCCTTCAGGCCGGACTTCGCTTCAAGAAGGAGCTGGCCGTCCTTGTTCAAGGAGCAGACGGAGTGAGAGAGCAGGACAACGAGCAGTGGAATCATGGTGAGACCATACCATCGGATTCCGGCCATTTTTCCGGCGGATGGCCGTTGCGAAATAACAGACGAGGGAGATTGGCGTGGTTTTTGCATGTAGCAGAGGAAAAAAGGAAGAGAGAGTAACGGTCGTCGTGCATGAAGGGTGACAGAGGTTTTGAAGGCAGAGAGAGAGAGAGAGTCACATGAGAAGTATGTTCTCATTCAATATCCAGGATTTAAGAGTGTGAGTTTTGCACATTCACTGCTTATAACGAAAGAACTGTTTCGCTTTGTTTCTTTATCCTTTTTTCAGTTTTTTCTCTCTCGGCATCGTTATAATTAGTTGGTAGCTTCGCAGTTGGATTCGATCCATGGACTGAAATCTAAATTGACATTATGGACATTTGGGACATTTTAGGGTTTGCATTAATGGTGGGATCGTGACTGGTGGGGGGTGGGGGTTTCAAGATGGTTCATGTTTCCCAGGGACGTGCGAGGTTATTTCTTAAAATACGAAAGTGCCACTGCGTAAGGAGCAAGCGGCCACGCGCCCAGTCTTTTAATTAGTACGTTTCGCGAGGAGCGTATCGCGCGATTCTGACCGTTGGTTTCCTCCGTTTCAGACTTCTTGATCCGTCGATGTCTCGGATGGATGGGGATCGGCAGTACCGCTCCAGGTTGGTAGTTTCGTTAATTGATCGGATTTCTTGGGTAAAATTTTGGTCTTGGGCGGGGGGAGTTTTTAAATGCGATCGTTGGGAAAGGACGAAATTAGTCCCGAAGCTTGCGCAAACCTTCGATATCCAAAGTCGGCTGGGGGCACTCGATTTTCGCGAGTATCGTAATGCGCCCTTGACTCTTATTAAATAACGATATTGCAAAGGCTTCAAAATAATTCTGGGGCTTGTGAACCGGCCCAATAAACCCAGCGAGCGACTCAAGGCGTTCAACGCTTCGAGCTCGCCTCCTGTGCCTCTACCCAGCCGAGCTCGAGCTGCTTGTTTAAAATAAGAAAAAATAAACTTAAAAGCAATATTCATTGAATTGAACTCAAAACGTTGCTTGCAAGCCAAATACTTGAACCATGTGTTCGACAATATAATAACTGATGAAAATTGTTTATTTATTGATATTTAATGAGTCTATACTATACTATAGGAGCTAAGTTGAGCCCAACACCAGTCGTTCATGTTGAGCTTCTCAGGTATCGAGGTTAAACGAGCTCTTTACAAGCAAAACATGATTCCATATGTGGGTAGAGCGAAGTCGATTAGGATGCCGGAGTTTTAATTTCTCAACTTATCACACATTTCAAGATAAATGCGTCCATCCAAACACCCTATTAGTTTTTTCAGATGATCTTTACTTTTTGAAAGGCAAGTTAGGGTTAGGCCGACCCAGTTATTATTCAATCGTACCAGTGGGGTTTGAACAAGAAACGTCTCACCACAAGGAGACCGGAACTGACAGCGCCTACCAACCACGCAGAGCCCCGTTGATATTTTTCGGTAATTTGGGAACATGAAGCGTCAATCGAGCTACTGCTAAACCAATATACGTAAGTTTGATGGGATCACGAAGCGTCAATCGGGTTCGGTTCGGACCCAGGTGAAACCAGACTTGGCCCCGATTTTCAGGCATGGTATCGGGGTCTAGACTCGGTTTAATTGAACCCACCATAAGAAAAAACATACCCAGATCCGATAAGAACTACATGAACCTGATAAAATATTATTTTTTATCATTTTTATATTGAAAAATTGCGAGTCTTAATCGGAACTCAGGTCAGGCCCGGGTCTGGTATAAAATTTTACAAACTATACCCGGATCCTTCAAGTCCAAACCCGGGTCTTGTTATTTATCACCATACCTGGACCGTATACGGTTTGGTACAGGAAACCCAACCCCTTGACAACCCTAGTGATATGTAATGACAAAACTTTTGAGATCACCGGAATTTTCGGAAATAATTGTACTTCCAATGATTAACTATTTTGACCCAAAATAATTATTTTCCCTTTTCTGTTATATTAAAAAATCAAAAGTGTGGGACACAAATCATTTAAAAATCTCTCACTACTTTTGTAGTTCATTTGACCGTCCATCTTATAAATGAACGTTTGTTGCTAGGCTCTTATAGGACATTGCTGTTCATAGGCTCGGTAGACTCAGTGTGGCCAACTCTGCCGAACTGGGCCAGCAACCCTATGATGGACACAACTTTGTTGACCCCGCTAGGCTCTAGCTTTAGACAATACACATGAACAATTAGTGTTTGGCTTGGCTTGGCTTGGATCGTTAACTAGTAATAAATATATTATACATGTACAATATATCATAGAGTTTAGATGGTTGAAGAGTTCGTATTGAATATAATAGCAGCTTCATAGTTTAAAACCCTATTGTGTCCGGCTTGATCTTGGCTCAAAAGGTTTAGAGCCACCTCGAGCTCAACTCATTTAACTTGGATTCTATTTTTTATTTTTGACAATATATATGTGTGTGGTAATTGGAATATGTAAACCAGCAAAAATTTGTAAACTGACATGCACTGACATTTTCATTATTTATTTATTTATTTATTTCTGAAATTTCACCATATGAATGCAGCTTGGTTTTATAGAAAGAGACTCTTAGATCATCCGACTACAATGTATAAGAAAGATCTTTTAAGACTTGAAAATCAACAGCTCAGAATTTTGAAAAATATTCAAAGATACAAAATCACATTTCTTGATCTCATTATGATGATCTAATTGTCGATTCCAAGCAAATGTACCACACCCAATGCATCTCTAGGGTCAGATTTGCAAAAAACCTATAAAATTCTCGGTTTATATTAGTTTACATATTTTGTTGGCTTTCATATTTCAATTTTCTTATATAGAGTAATTAACCTGTACAAACGTCGACGTTGATCGCATGTGATCAAACGGTGATGATTCATCATTTTTTTCATGCTCCAGAGATTTTGCAGCAATTCAAAACAGGTGGTAAATATCCTTTTTTCAAAAAAAAAAAAAAAACCTGCAACATTACGCCGCAGGTTCCACCCTGTTCGAAGGAAAAACCGTTCCAATATATGGGTTTTAATTCCTATATATATATAAACTCGAACGCACCATGAGCTCGAGCTTAGCTTGACTTGACACAACAATAAGCTGAGCATGAATTCCCTCTTTGGTTAGTTGGGCTCATTTACCAGCCCTAGGCAAGAGGGTTACAAACGGTTCGGATTTTGGATTAGAAAATACACTGGAGAGTCGGTTTGCTACCAAGATTTGAGCCAAACTAACCCATATCCGAAGATCATAGTCAATGCATCAAGCTACTACACAGCTAATATTACAGTCGAAGGACTGTGGTTACGTATTGGCTGGGCTCGCCAGTTTAGTACTAACACTCGCTACTCCGTACTGGCCGAGTTAAGCCCTGCAACATACAGGGAAGAAAACTTGACTTGGAAATATGAAGCTACGAAAACGATTGGATATGTAAGTGTGACGTGCTTGACCCAAATGCCTACAACAACACACATCATAAGTTTAGTGTTGGGACACAACCACGCTTTTGATCATGACATGATTATCTTATGTCTCTTAAGAATATACCAAGGTGTTTTCACACTTTTTCTAGTTTTCATAAGAAAAAGCCAAACAAAATTTGTCTTTTTGGAGTAAGAATTTCAACACCCCCGAGTTGTAGAGAGTCCAGAGACTTCCCCATGCATTTCAAAACAACAAAATATATGTAACCAAGAGTTGATTTCTGGTTACTTGAAAAATGACACGTTTGATGGCATCAAAATCCAAAGATTCTCTTCTTATAGTTGGGGAAATTGGAACCCTGAAAACATTGGGATTTTTTAAAACAAAAGTCAAAAGTTTTTTTGAAATTCAATGTACTCAAAATATTCCGTGTACTTCCAAAGGATAATGCAGCAAGATTTTTGCTCCTTGTTCTCTTTTTTAATCTTATTCAATTTGATGAAATGACTTGAAAAGATAAGGGAATAAAAAAAAAAAAAAAAGCGGTTGCAATTTTTCTCTGGTGTGCTCGAAAAGATACAGCACAGCTATGACTGGTCATACTTTCATCGTTCAAACTGGGAGATTTCCATCATACTACCAAACACATAAATGATTGACAAGTACCAAATCCTAGCCTATGATTTGATGATTGGGCTCAGAGTCTTCGAAATGTTCCTAACTTGCTCGGACTTTCAACACCATTGAATGTAGGTTAGTAGGTGAGTGTGTGTATGTTGTGAGTAATGAAGTAGACTGCAGGCACACCAAGGCTTGTTGCTGCTAAGGGGTGGTTGAAGGCTATCAAGCTGTCAACGATGTTGGTGGGGTTCGATGGTAACAGCTTGCGGCCAAAGTCCAGCTGCTAGTGGGAAGTGATGACTATTCAAAGCGAAGTACTATTAAACTTTGAGTTCGGTGGAACCAAACGGGCTTTTTTTTTTTTCAATATCAGAGAGTGAAAATTCTTTTTGGTACTTGGCATATATACAGGTTGTTGTCCTGTGTGGATCCACATTTTTTTTTTGCTTTATCTGCCTTTAGCTTCTTGGTTGGACAATGCAGAAGGTTTGGTAGCCAAGCGGGCATGACCTCCTTGCGCAAACCGATGCTCAGCATAGGCCCTCGGGCGAGGGTCCTAGTTAGGGCCGGAGCCAGGGATCTAAACTAGGGTGGGAACAAATCCTAGGGTTGAGAAATTTGACAAGCAGCTCATTTTTTCGTCTCAACACGGCAGAAAAGTGGTTGGGCTCAAAAATTGAGCTCGGCGAGCCGAGCTACGAGCCAGCTTGTTTAAGTAAATGAGCTGAGCACGAACATGGCAAGGTCGGCTCATATAGGCTACTTTTACATATTATATGCTTTATAAATATTTATATATCAAAATATATATATTTATATATCATATGTATTATATGTATAATTTGTATAATATCAAGCTTTAAAAATCATTTGTTAAAAAAATGAGCCAGATCGTGAAGAGCGCTCGCTTGCTTGGCTCGACTCTTGACAGGCTCATGAGCCGAGCAAGAACAACCCAAGCTTGGCTGGTTTACCTGCCCTAACAAACCTTTCTATTGGAGGGATTTTTAGGTTGAGAGAGAGATTAGGGTGAGCACTGCCATCAGGGTTGGGTCAGGGTGAGCACTTCCCACCCCTAACCGAACCCCTGGGTGGGCACGTGCCAACCATGGCCTTAGTGTGGCTCAGCCGCTGGTCCTAGTCTCAGAGTTTTACGCCTTTGATATGATGACCGTAGGTGGCGGGCTGAGCCAGCTCGACCAGGTCTTGGATTGGTTTTTTTGAGTAATAAATCGAAAAAAAAAATAATTAAACCACGTTCATATGGCAGGTTGAATAAAAACGACCTCCAAGTTCATGCTTATGGGCGCTATGAAATATGAAACGTTATGAAACATGAGTATTAGTTTATAAATTTCTAGTAATTTTAGTAATGTTTTAATAACAAATATATAGTTATAAACTAAAATATCAAAAAAACTGTTTTAAATCAATTGAATAAGAAAAAATTCATGTCCGAGTCTTTGTGACAGAGACTGGTCTGATGGGCACAACCATAACTAGGGGTCTCGATTTCGAATCCATAGGCGTTAACCCTGGCTTTTGCCTATAAAAGGAAAAAATAAAAAAAGGAAAACAGTACGAGTCGTGGTGAAAATGGATCCCATAATACGGTGTATGACAGAATTTTATCGTAAGCCAATAAAAAATGAATGACTATTGGCGGGTACCGCACTCCAGAGGCAGGTGGTACCCCCACACGAAGAAGACGAAATCTCTGAGGTGACCAACTAAGACATGCGTCACTTTTCTATTGCCTTATGATAGGATCTTATCATATGGCACATTATTGCATCCTCTTTTTTCCACATGTGCTGAACGTGGATAGGGAGATCAACAGGACGGGTTTAGATCCAATGCACAATTAAATCCATACCTGATTAGTTGGGGTTCGTAAAGCAAATCGGAATCTGAGTCTGAATGGGATCCGAATACATTGGATTATCCAAACCAATTACATATTAAATACATCATATTAGCTAATCGGATCCAAATTTGGTGTTACCTTTTTCCATCTGACTCTGTTTCCAAATCCGATCAGGCTAGAGCTGATACACAGATGTGACCTGAGTCCGACCATTTACATCCCTAGGCGTACGTGAAGGCAGATAGAGTCATCTTGCATATGACTGATCATCGGTTATATTTTTCATAAAAAAAAAAAGATCATCAGTTATGTTTGCAGATCGGGTCATATTGTATGTAACTGATCATCGGTTATGTTCAGCCCTCTCCACACACCTTACTTCGGGATTGTGCATCTCGCTTGGAAACTGTGAGAGTGGGACCCATGTACATCCCCATTAGGGATAGCAGTGGACAGGGGGAGAAACGGGGCCCTGCCCTGCCTCGCCCCGTTTGGACCAAGGATGGAGGGTATGAAACGTGGATGGAGGTTAAAGTCAAAATCAGTGTGGGGATGGAGGCGGAGATGGACTTACACTTTCTCCCGCCCTGCCCCGTCCCCAATCCTTCTTTAGAGATGGCAATGGATAGAGGGGAAACGGGACTCCGCCCTGCCTCACTCCATTTGGACCGGGGATGGAGGTTAAAATCAAAACCCTTGCGGGGATTTTGAGACGGGGCAGGGGTCCGAAGACCTTATCCCCCGCCTCTGCCCCGGTCCACTGTCATCCCTAATCCCCATAAAGCGGGATGCACCACGAAGATTGAATGTAACTCATGAATCGATCTTATACAATATAACCTGATCTACCCTTATGCCTATGGATGTAAATGGGTTGGACTCAGGTCCGATCACTGTAGATGTTGTATTTAATTCATATCTGACATAGAGCTGAAATTCACCTTTTATGCGCTAATGAGGCAAAAAATAAGTAAATGCTAAGCCGTGGCTAGGTCTATGATATTTTGTAGTTGGATTCTCTTTTAATCAAATCTTTCAAAATCTTTCAAAATGAGTCAGAAACTCAGAGTTTTAGTCAAAGCAGGATTGTTCAGAGAATTCTAAGTTGGATCAGGACTCTGATCCTGATTTCAATTTTGAAAGAATCTTTCAAAAATCTTTTCATCTATCAAAACTAGTATACTTTTATCAAAGAATTTCAAAATTCTGAGATTTTATCTCAGAGTCCTGATCAAATCAGGACTCTACCCCAGAGTCCTGATCGAAGTAGGACTCTATCCAAAATTGATTTTCTCACTTCATTTTTACTGGTTTTCAAAAACTTTGCCCAAATTTCATCATTTGCTTACCAGAAAAACCAAAATTCTTAGAGTTCTGATTGAATCAGGACTCTTTCTCAGAGTCCTAATTAGATCAGGACTCTGAACCAAAACTTCAATTTCATCATGTTTTCACTTGTTTTTCAAAATCCTCTCATTTGATTTCTTAGAAAATCCAAAAATTAGAGAGTCCTAGTTCAATTAGGACTCTGTCCTCAGAGTCTCAATTGAATCAGAACTCTGTTTTATTTCAATATTTGTTATTGCTTTCACTGTTTTCACAAGTTCTTTTATCTATTTTTCAGAAAAATACAAAAAAAAAATCTAGAGTTTCAGTCCGATCAAGACTCTGTCTCAGAGTCCTAATCCAGTCAGGAGTCTGTTTTTACTTCCATTTTCATTTATTTCCATTTGTTTTAAAAAATTAGGTCATTTTGTAGAGTCCAGTTGATCCAGGACTCTATTTCAGAGCTCTGATCGAGTTAGGAGTCTAACCCTGACTGTATTTTCTGACTTGTTTCACCATTTTCGATTAAATCTTTTCAAAAACTCCTTCATTTGGCTTTTAAAAACCAAAATCACAGAGTCCTAAAAATCCAGGACTCTAACCCGGAGTTCCAGTTCGCTTGAGACTCTACTTTCAAAACTTTGAATTTCAACTATTGATTTTAACCCCTTTTCAAAGCCGTTTTCAATATTTATTTCAAATTTTTAAAACTCTAATGTGGGGTCCACTCAGTTGGAGCCATATCCAGAGGAGTTCTGACCCAGTTGGAACTCTATGCCATTTCAAAAACTTTTAATTCCAAGTCTACTTTTGAATATCTTTTGAAAAACATCTCATTCTCAAGTTTTAAAATCGTTTTTGAAAATTCAAGTGGGGCCCACTCGGGGTGGCGCCACATTTGAAGAAGTCAAGGTTAGACTAGGGTTAGTCAATGTCCTAGTTAGGTTATGGGTTTAGAAGAGTCAAAAACAATTTTGAAAATCCATTTTATTTAAGTTTTAAACCATTGGTTTTTAAAGGTTTTAAAAACCAAATGTGGGTCCATACTAGGTGGTGCTACATTTGGACTTTTTAGGGTTTAATTAGGTGTTAATTAAGGTTTAGTTAGAGTTCATTTAGGGTTAGGAAACCACAAAAAATCGTCCTTCCTTGGTGGTTTTAGATAGAGTTTGAAAAAGTCAAAGTTAGGTATTAATTAGTCCTAATTACATGGGTCTTTAGAGGGGGGCAAAGGGAGCTCTTTTTCTCTCAAATTTTTGTGGCTTCTCTCTCCTATCCAGAACCTCCACCTTCCTCCATTGTAGTTGCAGCCCCAAGGTGAGTTATTTAATATTATTTTATTAGTTTTTTTATGATTTTTCAATAGATTTCACCATGGAAACTCTTGTGTTCATGGATTTAACCATGAAATTCATCCAAGAACCCCAAAATCAATTCAAGAAGATGATCTAACTCTATTCCATGCTGTTTTTCATTATTCTAATCCATTAGAATCGTTTATTGCATTGTTTTTATATTATTAACCAATAAAACATGTGATTTACCCTTTTAATGAGTTAAATCCATGCTTTTAAAGGTAACATCGAATTCCAGCCATTGATTCCCTGATTATTTATTTATTTATTTGTTTATTCATGTTTATTACACGTTTATTAGCATAAAAATAATTTTTATTTACTGTTTTATGGTTTATCTTATTGTTTTTCATTAGTTAATGCATATTTTCTTAAGTTTCTTAGATCTCTGTGTGTTTTTAGTTTAGAACAGAAAAGAACATGCTGTTTTGGATTGAAATATTTAGTGTTAATTTCTGATTTTTTTATATGTGATACATGAATATGTGATTGAACTACTGTAAAAAAATCAGAGGTTTTGGGATTCAGAAACTCTGTCAGAAAAATCAGACACCAAATCGGGGTTTTAAAGCTTTAAAATCGTTGTTAAAATCAGGAAGGTAACTTGCTGTTATGATATTTTTCTCATTCTATATCCGATTTGAGATCTGTAAAGTGCCATGGATTCATATTGATTAGATATATCTACTGTGAAATTTTGAGATTTTTTTATATCTGTTTAGTATTTTTCCTTTGTCAGAGACTCTGATTTTCAATTTAAAACTCGTTAGGGTTTACCAAAACCCTAATCAGACTTGTGTTGTTTATAAATCCCAAACCACAGATTCGATTCATGATCTATAAAAAATAAGTATTATTATTTTTCTGTCAACTATTCACTGCTAAAATCTCGGAAATTTTTAATTAAGTTTGCTATTTATGTCTGTATTTTCAATCTGAAGTAGTTGTTTTAACCCTTGTTAAATTTGTTATATTTTAGTTCAGATTGCCGGAAGGGTTTCTCCCTAACCGGAGATGCTTTTTCTGATCTGTAAATTGGGAAATCTTTGTTTTTCTTCCTAATTTATCTCTGTAAAAATTCAAAAGTTTTCATGGAAGATTTGACCCTTGGTCCGGGTCCTAAACTGAAACTGGTTGGTGAACTAGATCAAAAATAGCATGTTTCTAGGGTTTAATGCAATTTTCGGATTAATTCAATGTCAAAAATTTATTTTTATAATTCCAATCCGACATTGGGGTTATAAAAAGTGTAGGTACCAAATTTGATGAATTTTGGAATCCGATTGATGGCCGAATTAAGCAAATTGCGAAACAGGGCACCCGAAGAATCCCGAAACACTGCCAAAATCACAAATTTTGTGATATTTCTGGATTTTCGTGCATAAGTGTGTGTTTTTTAGGGTTTTTTCATGTTTAGAATCATATTAGGATGTTTCATGTTTGATTTTATGCTTATTTGAATCATAAATCTCAAATTTTTATCAAAATCTATTTTAGAAAACCCTGATTTCAAGGCCATAGTCTTGCTATCGGGAGCAATTTGGTCATTTGACCTCAATTTCGAAATACCTAACCCTAATTTTCATATTTATAATCATGTCACATCATATTTAGTTTGATTTATTCTTATTTGAATTTCAAAACTTGCATTTTACCAAATATTTGTCTAAAAACCCTGATTTCAAGACCATAGTCTTGCTATCAGGGGTATTTTGGTCATTTTGACCCCAATTTCGAAATTTCATATCTTATCTTTGTTATTTTTTCAATCTTATTTCATATTTTATCAATTTTGATTTAAGGGAATCATGAAAAAGGCTTATGTCTAGCAAAATCCAGTAATTTCTAGTTATTACTGGATAAACCTAGAAAAGCCAACATATTTTCACTAACCAGTTTTTCTAGTTTTCCAGGGACATTGAAGACTTTATTTTCAGTCATTTAAATTCAATAGTGATGTAAATTAAATTAAATTTGGAATAAGAATTTAAATTTCAGCTTAGACTAGGATTGCATTGCATATAGTTTAATTCTGCAAATATTAAATGTCTGATGAATGTATTATTCATGCACATTTTATAAATTCACTATGATCTACACGAATGGCACATGCACTAGCTCTTATGAAGTTGACAAACTTGGTGGAATTTGTATTTATAGCCATAGTCAGAATACGAGTGATACCTAGATTTGTAATCTTCGTATTAGCCACATTCAGCCTACACTCTTAGGCTAACTTCAAAAGTGCACTGCATTTCTCAAAAATACAAAGAGATTTTCTCAATTCCTTAAAATCAAGTCTTTCAAATCCATATTCATTCATTTCATTCAATTTGCAAGTTCAAATTTCAAATAAAAAAAGTCAATTTTCTCAAATTTTTCTAAGTCTTATTCAAAAATCGATTTTCTCAAAATATTGATTTTCCAATGATATTTCAAGTATTTTCCAAGTTCCAAAATCGATTTTTTAAGTTATATTTTCAATTTCAAAGTTTGAATTCAAAGAAATTAAGTTTTCCAAAGCTATTTCACATTTCTCAAAATCGATTTTCATAAAATCCTTATATTTCTTCAGAAATCGATTTTCACTTTCTCAAATACAATATCTCAATCATGATTCATGATTTTCAAAGAGTTTATTTTCCAAATATTTTCCAAGCAAACATCATGTTTTCAAATATGCATTTTTAGAAAATTCATAGCACATGCCTGATTCTTTGTGCATTTAGGAATTAAAATATGATTTAGACAAGTTGAATAGAGCATAGCAGTAGATTGATCCTTGGTTCGATTACCCCTGTTAAAGGTGGCAGGAACGGTCGAACTTCGTACCGACAGGCGAGTCCCATTCTACGGAATTTTCCCGCATTTTAAAACGGAGGCGAGTTATTTTCAAAAACTATTTCAAAGGTCAGTTTGACTCGCAAAAAGTTAAAAATTTTGCGATGATAACAATAATCCCTCCTTTTTTTTATTTTTTTTATATTCATAGTTACCGGATGCCGACAATCTCTTTTTTTTTTGTTTCTTGCAAATCGAACAAGAAGAAATAAAAAAAATCCCACAGACCTCAGAGGTCGATCTTGCCACAAAAAAAAGTTTGGTAGCGGTGTGTGCCCCCTTTACTGGAGGGGTGACGGTGCTGCCCAAAGGTCGTCGGAGCGACCTTGCTCGGCAACGACAGAAATAAAAAAACTTTTCTTAGAGATTTTTTTTTTTAAGTTTCCCCTTTATGCGATAAACCCTTTTTTGGGTTTGATCGCTTTGTCGGATGGGTCATAGAAAAAAAAATAAAAAGGTGTGTTAATAAAATGGCGACTGTGAAAAAAAAAGTTAACCCTTTTTTGTTTTTTTTTTTTAAGGTCGCTGGATGCAAGCGACCTTCTGCAAGAGACCCCTGTTACCGGCGACCCTCTGAGAAAAAAAATGTTGAGCCGTAAAAAAAATTTGTTTTTTTTTTGTTATGACCCCATGGTATCTTACGCAGGCCCTGTTCTTTTTTTTTTTAGGTTACCTATAACATGCGACCTTCTAGAAAGAAACAGAGACCCTGTTTTTTTCTTTTTGAGGTTGCCTGTAACAGGCGACCTTCCAGATAGAAAACAGAGACCCCCCTTCTTTTTTTTTTTTTATTTTACAATCACTAGCAGCACAAGTCATGGTTTGTTCCCATTATTATTTGCAAGCAGGAATAGGGGTCACCGATATTCGGTGACCTGCTTGATATGCCTAAACAAGAGCATAGACGTATTTTCGGACATTTGATTTTTTAGTGACAGTTGATCGGTGATTCATGACGTTGAGCGTCAAGCAGCGATCCAGAGACAGTTCTGCACACACCGACAACCTACTGCACTGATACTACTAAAGTATCGCTTAGGACGGATGTGCGAGAGATACGACCTACTTCAGGAGGGGTTTGTGCTCACTCATTGCTTTTCCTTATTTCGTGAGTAAGTCGTCTCTTAAATAAGAGAGAAGTTACATTGAGAATTTACTCCCTTCTGGGTAGCCGATAACCTAACATGAAAAGTGTAATTGTTTCACGATCTGAGCTTATCCAAAATGAAACACGCTTAATTTTGGATAAGGCCCTCCTCTGGATGGTTTCACCTGTTAGAAAGAGAGTGGGTCCACCTCTCTCTTCAACGAGTGAGACTTTCCGTGAAACATAGTCACAGAGGTCATGTATGACCAATGAGAGATGCAAACTTGCTAAATGTTTTTTATCTTATTTTAAAATTCTAACCATATAAATGTAATCTACATACTTTATTTTATATGAATGAATTCTTAGAGTGTTCGATTCTGACACATGAATGAGGTTCTATAAGCTTTAAAAATCAATGGTCCAAAATCTTTATAAATTTTTGAGGCTCCAAATCTCATTTTTTTCATGAGAAAGAGGTGTTAATTCTTAGTAAATTGACTATGATGAACACATCTATGAGGTTGGAATCACAAAAAAAAACAAAAAGCAAGAAAACCCATTTATCATGTTTGCATCACTCTCTCTCTCTTTATATATATATATATATATATATATATATATATATATATATATATATATATATATATATATATATATATAAACCTTCACAATGGAAACCCTCCCAATGAAAATTTTTGGTGGTATTTTTTTTCGAAATTTTGACTGTACAGATATGTTCAGCATAATTGATTTACTATAAAACAACACTTGAATCATGAATTTTGGATAGAAAAAATGGTATTTGTAGTCTAAATATGAAAATTGTATATTGTTGATTTTGAAACTTATAAAAACCTATCAATGTGTTGGAATCAAATGCTGCAAGAACTGATTCCTATAAAAACAAGTATATATATCACATATGTACGGTCAAACTTAAAACACACACACACACCAAAAATCCAATAAATCATCCATTGAAGAGGTTTAGGGGGGTTTTCCATTGAGGAGGTTTTCATTTCTTCTATATATAGATATAGGTGTTTCGGGTTGTTTTTCACAAATTTCACCTTGATGATGTATTCCGCATGTTCTATTTCTTAGGAAACTACACTTGAATAATGTTTTATTGATAAAAATGATGATTTTTTAAGCATTGAACATTGTTTAAAATTGTAGGTTGTTGATTTTTAAATCTTAAAAAAAACAATGTGCTTGTCAGAATCAAATGATCCAAAAGTCAATTCTTATAAATTCAAGCATGTGGAACCACATCATTATGTTCACATTTTAGAAAAAAAAACTTCTAAAGCCCAATAAGTTGGCAATAGGACGAAAAAGTGGTAGTCAACTACCATCTACTACCAACGAAATATGTAAACTGGTATGCACCAAGATTTTCATAGGTTTTATTTAATTTTTCAAAAATTTCACTGTCCGGATGTGATCTAGATGCTTGGTTTTATTTAAACAAATTCTTAGATCAACCAATTATGGTATATAAGAAGATCTTTTAATGCTTAAAAATCAATGGCTCAAATTTTTTTTTAACCGTTCAAGTATACAAAATCATATTTCTTGATTCAATTACGATGACCCAATAGTCGATTCCAAGCAAATGGACTAATCGAATGCATATGCAGCATTAGATTTGCAAAATCTTTTTTGAAAATATTGGTTCATACTAGTTTACATATTTTGATGGTTTACATATTCCAATTACCCTTTATATATATATATATATATATATATATATATATATATATATATATATATATATATATATATATATATATATATATATATATATATATATATATATATAGGGTAACTGAAATATGTAAACCAGTAAATTCATCAAGATTTTTATAGTTTTTTTTCTAAAATTTTACCATATGGATGCGATCTAGATGCTTGGTTTTATAAAAACGGACTCTTAGATAATTGGATTACGATGTATAGGAAAGATCTTTTAATGCTTGAAAATCAATGACTCAAAAAATTTGTAAAATATTGAAGCATACAAAATCACATTTCAAATTCCGATTATGATGATCCAATAGTCGATTCCAACCAAATGGATCACACCGAATACATATGCATGGTTAGATTTGCAAAAAAAACTATGAAAATATAAGTTCATAATAGTTTACATATTTCAGTTTCCCTATATATATATATATATATATATATATATATATATATATATATATATATATATATATAGAGAGAGAGAGAGAGAGAGAGAGAGAGAGAGTTGAATATATTAGGCCCCATTTCTCCTTCTACCCCGTAGGTTAGATCTGAACTGCTAGATGTGTTTAAAATGCTCTATTTAGTGGGAATCAACTCTTGGATCATGTTTTTTACCAAAAAATATTTTTTTCTGAGTCAGAGAAAATTGGTACCTTCATAGCTATTGATTTTGGATCACCCGAAAAACCTGTATACAGGTCAGATACCGGTGATCTAAAGTTGGTTCCCACTAAAAAAAGTATAGATCACATCTACAGTGTTAGACATGAGAAAAAAAAACTTAAAACTATGATTTTTGAAGGGGTCTAACGAGACCTAATGAAAAAGGAGGCCTAAGGAACGCATGTCACAGGAGGACAAAGCTCAATTATAACTAATGGGTGGCAAAGAATATATTTGATTAGCTATTTGTGGGCACAACACTTTCAAATAATCTTGTCTAATGGCTCTTCACTGTCCGCTTACAGTTTGTCTGGGCTTCCTGTTTATTGTTTTTATTCATTAGTTGTGCTTATTGGTAACTCATTGAACCGTTCACAAAGAATTAAAAGTTGCTTTTGGTCCTTAGCCTAGAGACTTGAGCATTATACAATAACTTATTATAGAAGAATTCAAATGAAATTACCACAACATGAGCATGTTTTTTAGTAAGAACTATTGCAGCAGGATCATGGTTAAGAGGATTTCAAAAGCATTCAGATTTTAAAGGTTTAACCAAAACTTAGCTCAGGACCCCATAACCTACAAACTCCAAGCAGGGCAACAGAGTAGGAGGGGTGCTAAGAAAGGAGCTTTTGGGCACGTTTGAAATTGAGAAAGATGCAGGAAACATGAAAAATAAAAGGAAATAAGTACAATTTTTCTCGCTGTTCCAAATGAGAGAATTTTTCTCTAAGAGAGTTTTTTCTAAAAGGAAAACTTTTTGATAGAAAACATTCCTCCAATTTTGTGGGCTCTCTCTCTCCATCTCACCACCATCCATCTCACCATCACCACCACCACCACCACCACCACCACCACCACCGCTCAGGGTTGGAGGTGAAGAGAAAGAGGTGGAGCTTGGAGGGCTTCATGTCTTCGAGCAAGACGAAAAGTGGAGGACAAAAGATGAGGATGCACTAGCCATCGGGGTCCTACAGGTACATGAGCATGGTGGTGGCGGCGCCCATGGGTTTGCTGAAGAGGAAGTGTGGGAGGCTGAGGTTAGGGATGAAAGTGGATAGGGGAAAACAGGGCCCCGCCCTGCCTCATCCCATTTGGATCGAGGATGGAGGTTAAAATCAAAACTCATGCAGGGATGAAGACTGTGGACTTACGCTTTCCCCCACCCCATCTCACCGCGTCCCTGTCCCCAATCCCTGTTAGTAAACCTTCCTCTCCTTTTTTAGGGATGGCAGTGGAACGAAGAGAAACGGGGCTCCACCTCGCCCCTTTTGGACCGGGGAAGAAGGATATGAAACATGGATGGAGGTGGGGATGAAAGTTCAAATCAAAACTCGTGCAGGGATGGAGGCAGAGATGGAGGGCAGCATTTTGAGACGGAGCGAGGGTGGAGACCTTGTCCTCCACCCCTGCCCTGGTCCACTGCCATCCCTAACCGAGGTAGGCGGGGGAGTCACAAACGAATTGGAACACCGAGGTTTCAGTAGAGGTTGTTGGAGCAGTCATGGTCGATGAGGCCGGCATCGAATATGGCATAGCCCCAACATGCTGTTAGGGAATGATCCTTCGACCTACCGATGGATCGAAGAAACACTCACGAAAAAGCAAAAGAAGTAAAGACATTCACATACAAAAATAAAAAAATTTACATTGTTTGGCGATAACTGCCTAGGTTCACAATCGCACTAAGCTTTCTTCTCCATTCGATTGAGATACACAATACAAAGTGGATCCCTCCTTAAATAAGAGGAGTTAACAGATTTTTCATGAAGTCTACTAATGTTGATGAATACAACAAGAAAACTACAAGAGTTGTAGTTTGATCATGCAAAGAGTCTAAGATAAAATTATAAAAATACCCTTCAAGCTTATCAAGCTCCACACTCATTTAACGCAGCGTAGAAGATGACAATCTTCAGGAAGAGACAACCGGTGTCGCTGTCGTAATCGTGGGTCATACAAACGATGTCGTGGATGGGGGTATCGACGAGATGATGCCGAAAAAAGAGATGACGACAAAGAAGAACCACCGCCACCACCAATTCCTCTTCTCCTTTCCTTCATTTTTTTAACATTTTTTCTTTTATTTTTCTCATGCTACACAAACAAGTGAAAATTTTTCATTTAAAAAAATTATCATATCAAAATTTCTCATAGGCAAAATTTTATTTTCCATATATATATATATATATATATATATATCACTAAAATATATGAACTAAAAATATAAGAACTAACGTATGAACCACGGTTTTCATGATTTTTTTTGTTCTTTTCTCTTGAATACATATGTGATAGACATGTTTGGTTTTATTAGAACCCGTTGTTGAATCATCCAATTTTGATGCATAAATGAGATTTTTTTATAACTTTAAAATCAATGGTTCATAAAAAATACACCATCTAATGGTTGATTCCTAGCAAATTCACCATGCCAAGCACATCCATATGGTTGGATTTGCAAAAAAAGTGTTGAAAATGCCCATATTTATGCTTCTCATATTCTAGTAATTCTCTCTCTCTCTCTCTCTCTCTCTCTCTCTCTATATATATATATATATATATATATATATATATTCTGACCATACAGACTCATTCTACATGCTTGATTTTCTAAGAATCAACTCTAGGATCATCGATTCCAATACCCTGGTACATTTTTATGAGGTTCAAAAAATCATCAATGTAAGATTTTCTTAAATATCAAGACTTAAAAAATCATATTTTTTTTATCAATAAAACATGATTCAAGTGTCATTTCTTAATAAATTGACAACACATCTCTACGGTCAGATTTAAGTAATACATGAGGAAAACCCTTAGAAAGCCTCGTTAGCTAGAAAAGTCGTTAACAGCTACCACCTTTTCTCTCTCTCTTTTTTTCTCTCTGTATATGTTACGTACAATTGGCATGGGATCTCAGATACAAATATTGCTGATATTTCATAATATCAAGAAAGTGCTGTGTTTTAGTGTAATCATAAAGCGATATTCGATATTAGCATATTAAAAGCAATTTTCAAAATTTTTATTATTATTTATATGTTCATTGTAGTTATATGAGTACTTTAAACTTTATGTATCC
The DNA here is from genome assembly GCF_984573655.1 of Nuphar pumila. Taxonomy (NCBI): domain Eukaryota; kingdom Viridiplantae; phylum Streptophyta; class Magnoliopsida; order Nymphaeales; family Nymphaeaceae; genus Nuphar; species Nuphar pumila. The sequence goes on from NC_143254.1 coordinate 99,765,775, forward strand.
CAATATTTTCTATTAAAATGAATTTCTTAAAATATGGCTACATTTTTTTTTTTGAAAAGCAAGCTCAGATTAGGCGGACCCCACCTGTTACACAACATACCATTGGGTTTTGAACTTGCAACGTCTCAACAAACGGTGACGTGCACTAACAGCTCCTACCAAACAAGCAGAGCCCCCATTGGTAATATGCCTACATGTTTCCGAGAAAGAGATTTATGGCCATGTCTAGAACTTCCATACACACGGCCCAACCACCAACTTCGCGAGAAAAAAGGTCTTTTCTTTTATTTATCCCTTTCCCTGCACGTCACTCCGCAGAAGTTCTACCAATGCCCCATGGGAACCGTCATAATTAATTACATGATCTACAATTGAAACTCACATCCACAATGCTGCAAGAACTTAAGACTATCACCAAGAAAAAAAAATTATCACAAAAATTAAATTGGTCAGTAAAACAGATACAAATGCTACGAGGAATTGAACATGGTGTGCAAGGGGAAGAAAGTCTCAGTAGCTTTCAGCGGAGGGTCAAGTAAGGCAGGGTGTCGTCCTCGCTTCAGCAAAAGTTCTTCGTCATAAAAGGGGGGGGGGGGGGGGGGCGGGGAAGAAGTCTCTGCAATAATGGGAAACTCAGAAGAGGTGCATATTTATCAGAGAGAACTCGGGATATGAACTCATCATGACAGAATTCAGGAACAGAATTGAAGGGGAAGAAAAGGAAAATAGCATTCCTAATCTCTAATGTAGTCCTTCCACGGCACCGCTTCAAACTTTCAATCCAAAATTTAGCAACATTTCCTGAGGTGACCATAAATATCTATAACATGCAATGCATACTCATGGTACAGAAATTCGTTGTCAATTTAACCACAAAAGTATCTGAATAATCAATAATTTTATGGATTACCATGTACCCACCTAAATATACCAGAAAAGAAAAAAGAAAGAAAGAAAAGTCCTACATATTCATCAAAACATTGTTGCTCTAACAGAAGCATCCAAGAAATAAATCAGGAAAACTTTGATTGTAAGCTCAAAACAGAAAATCACAGAGGACCATTACGATTTTATGAATATGAAGGTTTTTCTATAAAGTATACAGATACAAATGAAAATCAGTATTCAATTACCCTTCAATTCAAGGATATACTAAATCCATACAAATATACGAAAGCGTACAACTACACATACTGCCTGGCTCCTTCCTGTCTGCCTGTCACTACTGTACCATTTACATTTTAGAGAGAGAGAGAGACTCTCTCTAGAGGCTATGAATCCTACTTGGTCGCTGGAAGGTGTCCGTGGTTTATCTTCAATGGTAGGCATCTCCATTTCCATCGAGTCTTCCTTTTCTTCATCGAAATGTTTTGAAGTGTATGGAATCCTTTTCAAGTCTTTGAATCAGCAAGTTTTTTTTGGAAGAGAAGAGAAGAGAAGCAGGCAGAGGGGGGGCTTCACATATATGACATGCTCCCCGTTGAGTACAAGAGGCTGGGAAAACATTAAAAGACAAGGGAAAGACAAGGAAGTTTTGGAAAAGAGTTTTTATCACTTGGTTTGGTTTGGTATTGCCGGTGGACATCGCCCACTTTTCCTCTCTCCTCCCCCCTTATCGCACACCTTTACTGACCCCTTGGTTTAGGGTAATTTACATAACCATCTCAGGTGAAAATATTTAAAAGATAATTTTCACTTTTTTTTTTTATTTATAACATGAAGAAACCACACCCGGTATGAAGACCTGGTCGCGCTGGCTCAGCCTGCCATACATACGGTTGTATCGGCAGCGTAAAACTCTGAGGCTAGGACCACTGCCTCCAGGGCCTATGCTACACGTTGGCTTGTGCAGAAGGGAAACACTCATAGTAATCAAACTTTGACTGCCCGTCTAGCAGCCAAGACTCCACCCCACTACGCCAACCCCCTTGGGCCGGTAACTTTCACTTTTTGAGAAATTGCTTCCTTGGCTGCCTGTCTAGACTTTTATCCTCTAACATGACTTGCTAGTCCTTAATAGTAGTTACAAAAGTGAAAAGTTATAAAGGTGACATTAAATCATTTAAACAAACAAAAGAGGTTAAAATTATTGTTTTAAGAGTTAACTAGAGTTTGGTGAAAAAAGCAACTCAAGCAATCATCTGATCACTTTCTTATAAAGTTAAGAGCATGTTTGCAATGCTATGAGATTATTGTTTTTTCTGAAGATCATGCAGTTTTAAATCACAATAGCAACACTTTCTCAAAGTCAGTGAAACATGAGAAGAGTACAAGTTGTAATTGTAATGGCCAGCTGTGATTATTTATGCCTTTGAATCTTGTGAAAGTTGGTCACAATAGTGATCATGTGGATTGACCACATGACTGACAATCACATCTACTTTCTCAACTATTTTTGTTAATCCTTATTTGTGACTAGGGATATCAACAGGTCAGGTCAGGTGTGGTTCGGACCGATTGGACCATATTTTTGGGTATGATATTGGGTCCTGATCCGGGTCTAGTCGAATCTACTATAAGAGAAACCATACCTGGACTCGATAATAACTACAAGAACAGACTCAGACAATACCCAATAAAATAATATTTTTTATTATTTTCACATTAAAAAATTATGGGTTTTAATCGGAACTCAGGTCAGGCCCAAGTCTTGTATAAAATTTCACAAACTATATATACCCGGGTTCATGTATTAATTGAATATTTGGGTCCGGACCCAGGTCTTAATCAGGTATTCTTATTTGTCACCATACCTGAACCCTATAGGGTTTGGTCCGGGTAAACGCGACCTGTTGACACCCCTACCTGTGACCAAAGCAAACATGCCCGGAGTGTTACCTTACATAGTTGAAAACTTGAAATATATAAAGCAGGGTCCATGAGGGGTAACACTACTTTTGAATGTCACCAAGTTTAAGGGACATACATCAGTGATTCAAAACTTAGTGGTGCACATACCTTGCATGCTGCAAGGTCCAACTGAGGTTACTGCACCAATTAATGGGCTCCCAGGTGAGTAGGATGGCTTTATTCAGCTCTTAAAACAAATTGTGGCAGGCAATATAAATTTTCTATACATTAGGCACCTATATGCAAATTATTTTTAATTTATTATTCTAATTTGTGTAACCCAATTTCCCCAAGGCTTACAATTCAAGGTATTTTGTAACACGACTATATATCTACATAGTTAACAATTTGTCAACCTAATTATGTGTGGTGTTCCACGCAATACTACCATGCCAAGCTGCATATAAATTTGTAGGTACATCAGCAAGGTAGTGTGACAAAAGAATGAAAATGTTACAGCCCAAAAAATGTGAGCAAAGATTGTGGTTCAGCCATGTGTGCAGGATCAAAAGCAATAAAAAGAATAACAAAGTGTTTTCATGTGATTTTAAAAGGGCAATGAAATTACAAGTGGCAGCACAAGATTTAGCAACTTAATTTTATCAAACTGACCTGACTTGATCATCAAGAGACCCTTTAAGCAAGCAAAATTCGATAATGTTGGAACTAAGAACAAAGTACTTTGGTATTAACATTAATCAATCTTGGTCTATCAGATATGATACCTACTGTTAGAAAGTGCAACCCCTTGGTATCATGTGCAGGAACGCAAGCCCACAACAACCAATCACTGCTTACACACTGTTGCATGCCACAATCATGAAAGCTGGGTTTGATATGACTGTTCAAACCATTGAACAGTAACAAGGCCCTCAGTTTTGTGAACTACAGTTGCCAAAAATAATTGCAACAGATGTTTCCTTGCCTACCATCATAGGCTAAGGCCTTGCTCTGGGGACTGGGCCCATCATGGCGGTCTTATAACATGAGCTGTCATTTGATCCTGTAAGGTTGAGTACATCCATAAGGTTTAAATGAGAAGATACAACCTACAACCATGATTTCTAGTATGTGGGAGTAGGTACTCCGGCAGCAATTAGCATTACTCTATAACTAATATTTAAAAAAGGAGGCCATATATAATCCAAGCCAAGCATGGCCATTTCTATTGTGTGCATATCAGGTCACAGGAAGATAATCCCTCACAGCGAGCTCCAATGCCGTTCATTCGTGTGATGAATGGCAGCCCAAATACCATGGATGGACTCTGTGTCTTCTAGATGAGTCCCGCGATTTTTTTTTCAGAGCTGTTGATGCCCTAAATGAATGGCATCTTAGGTTTGCAAAATGAACGGCTGAAAAACAGTTCACCACAAGGTATTTGAGATGCTGAGCGACATCAGTGCAAGCTCCGATGGATTACGTGACCTGATCATTTCTCCTAGGTCTAAACAGGCTTGCGTGTATGTCATAATGTATACATGAATATATATAAAACATATGCATAAAAAGTATATTATAAAATATTGTTTAATTTTATAGTGTTAGATATCCCGATAAAATACAATTCTTTCAAAACATCACCTATTATGAAAACACTCTTTTAGGGAATATATAGCGCTATGAAGAATATCGTGATAGCAACAATATTTATGCCATACCTTTTTTTTTTTTGAAAGGCAAGCTGGGGTTAGGCAGATCGCTACCAGTTATACAACTATACCATTGGGTTTCGAACCTGCAACATCCCAAACACAAGGTGACGTGCACTAACTGCTCCTACCAGACAAGCGGAGCCCCTACTTGTTAAACCACTCATGGGTTGATTGGCCATTTCATGTAAAATGTGGGTGGGACCCACCCAGAAAGTAAACAGGATAGTGCTTATAACAGGTAGCATTTGTTCTGGCGTGGAAAGTTGCCCAAACTCAATCTTTGTCGACTTCATCTCCGCCTAACACTCCAATCTTGCAAAAGTGACAGCAATTACTCAGCCGAGTCCATCCATTCCCAGCTGCAGAAAATCTCAGTACTTCTGTACAAAGCCCGAGTGCTAAGTGGGTCAGCTTAAAGTGTTCCCAATCAAATCACGTCACAAGTTCGATACCCGGAGTGTGCGTCCTTTACTAGAAGGTGCACGCCAACAGAAAACCATCCCTAGGGTGCAGTACTTGTGATTCTGTGAAGTTTTACAGCGAATGAAATATGGCAATGGTTAATTAGTATGACACCTCTTGGCCTGTACCGGGATGTCTGAACCTTAACAGTTGTTTCTTTTCTTCTTATTATAAAACACACACACACACACACACACACACAAAAAAAAAAAAAAGTTGTGCTTTAGTGTTCTAGTTTCTAACCCCCCAAAAAGTTGGTAGAAAATACAGTGTGAAAGCGTCACTATAACATCATTAATTAGTCGATGCCTTTGTGGATCCTCAATCCTCGTCATCCTCATGGAGTCCATGTGCGACATGAGCATCGGACTTCAAAAATAACGGAAAGCTGCAGGTTCGCTATGTTAGGTATGAGGCATATATGACTACAAACAACAACAACTACGCCTTCATCCCAAAAGAGGCATATATGACTACTTTGAAAATATTTAATACATACGCGGAATGTTGTTAAAAGTGCCCACTTAATCCAAGGCTTCTTTTATCTTAAAAATTGGATCTTGTGAGGGACCATTCATTCAATGAGTATTGGTTTAGGTTCACCTCAATCCAGCAATATTTGACCAAATGTGTTAAGAGAGAGGATTCAATGATCGGTGGCCTCTTTAGGGCTACATGTTGGAATTTATGCACCATTCGGCTGTCTACTATGGTGATGACAATAACCAAATTGACTTGGAGGGGTGCACTATGACACTCTCTTAAAAGTGATAGTTTATTCTTCGGGTAAAAACCCAAGTGCAGAAGGATTAATTGCAACTTCACTTATGAGATACAACTAAGTTCAAAACTCTCGATCATCTTTCACACTAAGGCAACCAACTACCATGACACGATTATCTTGAGCAGCCCCATAGAGAAATTAAAACTTTTGATACAAAAGCAAAAAAAAAAAGAAAATGAATAGAGTCTACATTAGCCAAGTCATGCCAAGTCTATATCTCAAGACTAAAGGCCCCTCAAGTATATATATTGACATGGGTTAGATGGTTGGTCAACAAGTCCTCAAAGGTTCATTGACATTAACAATTAGAATGCCCCATAATAGCGCTTAAAATCATGCATGCATCCACTAGTAGCTCTTAAAGATTTGAATGCTCCCACTAATGTCTAGAATGTTGGGTCAACTATTAAGGCTAGGTGTCATACTTAATATTAGTTCAGAGTGACCCTTGGGTAGCTGGTCAACCTTCTAAACCTTTTTTTTTGTGTTATTTTTTTTAAAAAAACTATTAAATTATTTTTAAAGAGGTTTTATAAGGTCAAAAAATAAGTGATAAAAAGATTAGTCAAAGCCAAGACCAAGAATGAATCGGACCAAACCAAGCAGAGCTGAATCTAAATCCAAGTTAAGCCAAATCCAAATCCAAAGTTCAAACTTTAAGCAACTCCACAATTTTTAAATCCAATATGTTTTTCAAAAATATTCAATATGGGGCTAAACATGTTTGGTAAAGTAAACTTTCTTTCCAAAACTCATTTTTCAAAAACTTAGGCAAAGAAAAAGCTATTTGATCAAAAAGCTTGGTTCAAAAGATTATTAATTTTGAGCCAAAACAACAACACATGATTTTAGGATTGACACAAAAATTAAATCTTATTTTAAAAAAAAACTTGAAAATTATCCAAAATCCGTCATGCATGAGGCATAATCCATGGATCAGGTATGAGTATCTAGGAAGGCATTTGGTGTAATAACTGTAAATTTTTAATATTAAATAAATTCATTATATAAAATTGAATCTTATGGATCTTGAACTGAATCTGGACATGATTTGAAGTTCAGAAGCTCGATCCAAATAAGATTCAAATTTGGATCTTTTACTAGATCTTGATACTAATCTGAACCCATATCCAAAAATAAAATGAATCCTTTAACGGATCTGGATATTATCCAAATGAATATTTTTAGCAAATTTGAACATTTATTCAGATTCAAATTTTAAGGACATACTTATAAATATTTAAATTGTTTTTAAAAAAATGCTAATTTCATGACCTAATGTTATATACTGGTAAATAATGAAAATGTAATAGGGTAAAATGGTAAACTTTTAGATACTTAATATGAAATATTAAAAAATATAAGGTTAACTTTTAAATTTTATATAAATAAATAATAAAAATAAAAAATATCAAGTATTGACCAATGCCTAACAACTTCCTCACTTGGGGGTGACACCCAGGGAGGGGTGACACTCCTTTGGCATATAAATACCCCCCCTTAAGGGTGGTTTCTCTCACTAAAAGTTGGCCCTTTCTCAGAGCTTCTCTCTCTTCTCTTTCTCTCTCCCTAGACCCACACTCTCTTATTTAATTACCTCAACCCCATCTCATTTCCTATTCCTCCTTCTATTTTGACCTTAGAACCCTGTCTACCTAACTTGGGTACCAGCTAACTGGTTGTATACAGTTCGATAGCGAAAGCCTTGTATTTTTTGAAGGCAGATTTGAGACCTTACCTCGAAAGCGATGCCAAAATCTTCTCTCACCGTCAGAGGTTTTGAGAACGCACTGTGAAAGTGTTGTCAAAATCTTCTCTCACAGTGAAAGTGCTGTCAAAATCTTTACATTCAAAACTAGATTTAAGAATGCACTGTGAAATCGCTGCCCAAATTTTTATTCCCAAAACAAATAAACAAGGTACATACTCATAGAATTCACCTGGGTTCTCGTATGAATTTATAGGATCTCCTAGCTCTCTCCTAAACCTTTAGGATTTTTTTTATGGACTAAAATACAGTGATTATGTCAAAATTTTCATCCATTTACACTCCTATATAGGGGAGGTTATGTCATAATTTTTAGAATAACTTTTGGGTTTTTCATACTAAAATAGGGCAGGTATTGTCCAAATTTTTGTAATAAGTTTTGAACATCACGATCTGAAATAGGTTAAGTAATACTCAGAATGCAAGTCAAAATAAGTAGTTATGTCTTATTTAGAACCTAAATGACTCAATTTGATTTTAAAAAAAATATTACTATTTTTAGATAATCTTAATTGTATGTCATATGCTTAAGGATTTAATTTGATATACTGTGCAGGATGCGAAATAAAATTGTAGTCATCTGACACTCTTATTTATAGGGATTACAGGTTCAGAACCCTAATTTAATTAAATAATTTTATGAGAATTGTATGTAATATGCATGTTAAGATTAACATACATATGTAAGAATGTGATTGAGCCATGAGGGATAACCTAGGACTCTGAAATTGTTCAGACATTCATTTGAGATTGAATGTATGTCTCATATTGATAATTCATGCTATTTATATTTAATTGTAGTTGTAGTAAATATTGTAACTACATATTGATGCATTTTTAATAGTATGAAAAGTTTTATGGGTATTAACTCAAAAGTGCAACTACTGAAATTTTTTTAGCATGATATATTTATTTTAAAAATAACATGCATTGAAAATATGATCTCAAAAGGATAAGAAAAATTGCACAAATGAGTTGGAGCTTGTAACATATGAAAGATTGTGGACAAGCGAGTCAGTCAAATATGATCTGGCATCAACACCAATCTCGTAGAATTTTCAGTAGTCTCTGTGATGGATAATTCCTAATACTAGGTAGTTTGGACACTTAAATGTTAAAAGAGACCTTTGTCCCTCGACCACGACTAATTAGGGAGATGGACTTGATTGACAGAACTGGACAGTCCAACCATGTACATATGTGTTAATAGTTGCATTGTGATTTACTAGTGAAATGGTTCTTTGACGAAGAAATTACAAACACTTAGTGCAGACACAAGGGTAAAATATGAAGATGAAATATTTGAATAAACATCCCTTGAAAGTTTGAATGTCTGCAGTTTTGATCGAGCTAGTGGTACCTCGGGTTTATGAATCAGGATGATCACTTAATTCTGTAAAAGATTTGTTAGCATGATATTTAATGCAAAAGCAATTTGATTTGAAAGATATTAATATAGTTCATGCATATAGGATAAGCATGTACATATATAATTATCTATTTAATTAATTACTTAAATTGATTGTTAGGTATAAACAATTCTTTATGATTATTTAGATTGAATTATTTTAGTTATATATATAAATCATAAGGGTTGTGAGATGCAAGCAATTCCTTATGATTCTTCAATTAATTGCAAATAGTTAGATTCAGTTCAGTTAAAGAGACTGTTATATGAAATAAAATAAGATTATGTATTAATAAATGCATAATTCAATTGTGATTATGGAAAAACACATAAAAGAGATGTGCCTTATGTATCCATATTATGTAATGTTACATATGAGAAGTGTGACATATTTTTGTATACATGATTTCGTATACACTAGAAACATTATAAAAGTCTACTAGTACGTATTGTGACATTTAGTTATCTCACTTGTTTTTATTTAAAAATTTTTAGGTTCACAAAAAAGAACGGACGTATGCTACAATAGATATATGAGGTCTCAACTAAAATTTTGTTATAGATTATGTTGATTTAAACTATCTCTAAGTCTTCGTATTTTTGGTCTGTATAAACTCTGATATTTATTCAATGAAATAAAATATTTTTGAAATAATTATTGTGGTTTGGTTTTTTGTTACTTTTCAACCTTTAACCGGTCTGAAGATTAGAACAAACTTTTATTTTAAAAATGACTTTTGTTGTGTTTAAAAAAAATTAAAGTAAAAAATTGAAGTCTCTAAATTTTAAAAACGTTACACTTGGGTCCTCAAAATGCAACACGTCTAACAGCCCAAACTCCTGTTTCCCACACGACATTAGGAATGCAAATGGGTCAAACCTAGGATGGAGGTTTTGCAATTTTTGACAGTATCTTATCTTCTCCCCCATATATTTCTTTGTTTAGAATCCAACCTGTTTGTATCCCTAGATGCCATAGACATTGTTAACAACGTTCTTTATGAGTTTTTGAATATATCAGCTATTTAAAAAATTACTAAATGTAACCATGATTTACTCTAAAAAATTACTAAACAAAAAACTGATTTTCGAAAATCATTGGTATAGCTTACTATACAAGTGATTATCTCTTAAAAAATCTTTGAACACACTAGCAATTTTGAAAAAAAATCACCCACATGTTCAGCAACTTACAAAAAAGGATGTTAACGTCTATAGCACATTGGCAACACAAAGAACATGTATTGCATTTTTTAGGATCCAGTACCTTGCTAAGTAGTCAGGCTTGCTCATAGGGGTGTCAACTGGTCAGGTCTGATTCGGACTCATGTGGGACAAAAGGCAAACCTGGCTTTAGATGATGATACTGGGTCTGGATCTAGGTCTAATTGGATTCACCATAAGATAAACCATACTTAAATCCTACAAGGATTAGATGAATGAGAGCCAGATCATACCAAATAAAATAATATTTCTTATTGTTTTTGTATTAAAAATTTGTGGATCTTAATGAGAATTGTGGTCAGACCCGGGTCTAGTATAAAATTTCACAAACCATACCTAGATCCATTATTAATTAGACACGGAAGGTCCTACCCGAATTCTAATAGTGCCTTCTTATTTATCACCAAACACTAACCTCATAGGGTTTGGTCAAACACGACCCATTGACACCCCTACTTGCTCCTATTTTGCTTGAAGATATCAATTCCTCAGCCTACCCAAGTACCCATCTCTCTTTATAAATATATATATATATATATATATATATATATATATATATATATATATAGAGAGAGAGAGAGAGAGAGAGAGAGAGAGAGAGATGATCCCTCAAATATGTAAACCAGACAATAATGTAAATTGGTTGAACTCATTAGCATCGTTCAATCAACCTAGATTGAATGATCGTCATTTCATTAAGGTTACAGACGTTAGGGGTCGGGTCCCTTTTCCTTTTTCGAAATTTTGAGACTATCGCCTCTCTCTCTCTCACCTCTCTTTCCTCCCTCACCATAAAGCATATAGCCCTCTCTCTCCTCGCCGGACCTCTCCCTCTCCGAACACCTTCGAGCCCCTGGCCATAGAGTCTTCATGTCGTTCAGTCTCCAAGCTCTCTCTGTCTCTTTCTCTCTCTTAGCTGAGCTCTGCTAGGTCTCTAAAGAAAAACTCTCTCTTTTCGGGGTTTGGGATTGGAAAACTCTTGCCGTTGCTGTAGAGGACCTCATCCACGACTAGGAGTTCAAGTAAGCCATCAAAATCGCGGATAAAAGGGTTTTAACGGATTGTGCCCATTTTTTTCGTTGTTGGGGTGGTGTTCTTCTTTTTCATTTTTTCTGCTTTTTAATTTTGGAGAATTTCTTTTGTGGGTACATTCGTCGGCCACCTCTCTCTCTATCTCGGTCGCGCCCTTGCCCCCATTCCATTGCCATGTTTTTTTTTTGTGGGTACATTTAGATGGTTGTTTGTTGTCGTTTTTTTGTTCTTTTACAAGTTTTTTGCTAATGTTAGAAGCAGAAAATCACTAGAATTGTTGTCTCATTCAATTGCCATGGCCCTTTCCTTTCAAAGGCGGATCAGAGGGGCGAGGAAGGGCTAGAGCCCCTCCTAAAGTTTAAAAAAATTTATTATTTTATTATAAAATTTTATATTGCCCCTCTTTATATTTTAGTTTTATACAACAACAACTGCAACTACAACTAAGCCTTCATCCCAAAACAATTGGGGTTGGCGATATGAACCAAAAAAGAAAATCATTCTGGGTCTTCTACATGAATCCTTCTCCTCCAATCATTTCTATCTGATGCCATGTCCTCGGTGAGGTTCAAAGCATTCATATCCTTTCCTATCATCTCCATCCAAGTCTTCTGAGGCCTACCCTGACCTCTTTTAACTAATATATTTTCTCATTTCTCCATCCTTCTAACTGGAGCATCATTAGGCCTTCGCCGAATATGTCCAAACCACTGTAAACGATTCTCTTTTATCTTATTTTCAATGAGTGCAATGCCTACCTTCTTACGTATCTCCTCGTTCTAAATCTTATATTTTATTGTATTTCCACACATCCATCTAAGCATACACATCTCAGCTACACTCATGTTTTGAATATGATGTCTCTTGACAGCCCAACATTCCGTACCATATAGTAAAGCGGGCCTAATAGTCGTCCTATAAAACTTTCCCTTCAACTGCAATGGCATTCTACAATCGCACAACACTCCAGTTGCACTTTTCCATTTCATCCACCCAACCTTTATCCTGTGATTTACATCTCCATCAATTTCTCCATACTTTTGAATGATAGATCCCAAATATTTATAACATTCATCCACCGATACTTCTTGCTCACCAAGCTTCACTACACTCCCATCACTACTTCGTTGCTTACTAAACCAACATTTCATATATTCTCTCTTACTCTTACTCAACTTAAAACCTCTTGCTTCCAATGTCTGCCTCCATAATTCTAACTTAGCATTAACCCCAGCTCTAGAATCATCAATCAAAACAATATCATCAGCAAACAACATACACCATGACATATTTTCTTGAATTGATCTCGTAAGCTCATCCATCACTATAACAAATAAGAAAGGGCTTAAAGCAGATCCTTGATGTAACCCAACCGTTATAGGAAAATTGGTTGTCACCCCTCCACAAGTGAGAACTTTGGTTACTACTCCTTCATACATATCTTTAATTATAGTAATATACTAGAGAGAAATCCCTTTCTTCATCATTGTCCACCAGAGAACGTCCCTAGGTACTCTATCATATGCCTTCTCCAAATCAATAAAAACCATATGCAAATCTTTGTTCCTCTCTCTATATCTCTCAATAAGTTGTCTAAGAAGATGTATAGCTTTCATAGTTGATCTTCCAGGCATAAAACAAAATTGATTCTCCGATATCATGACAATCTTACTCAACCTAGACCCAATCACCCTCTCCCAAAGTTTCATAGTATGACTCATGAGTTTTATACCACGATAGTTTGTGCAATCTTGTATATCACCCTTATTCTTATATAGAGGCACCAAAGCACTCTTCCTCCACTCATTAGGCATCTTATTTGTCTGTCAAATTTGTTAAAAAGATTTGTCAACCATTCTAAACCTTTCTCTCTCAAGCATTTCCAAGCCTCGATAGGTATACCATCTGGGCTAACTGCCTTTCTTGATTTCATTTTCTTCAAAGCCTCTGCAATTTCTTTCTTTTGAATCTTGCGCATGAAGTCAAGATTCATCTCATGAAAAGGAATGAAGATGTTTTCATAATCCTGAGCATGACTTCCATTAAATAACTTATCAAAATAATCTTTCCATCTCTCCTTAATCTCCTCATCTTTGACTAAAACCCTTTGCATTTCATCTTTGATACATCTAACCATACCCAGATCCCTCGATTTTCTATCTCTCATCTTTGCAAGCTGATAAATATCCTTCTCGCCCTCTTTGGTATCCAACTTTTCATAAACCTCCTTATATACCTTATCCCTCGCGTTTCGAACTACTTTTTTAGATTCCTTCTTTGCTATCATATGCTTCTCTAAATTCTCATTAGCACGACTCTTACTTAAATTTCTATAACACTCTCTTTTAACCTTAATAGCTAATTTGACATCCTCGTTCAACCATGGTGTATCCTTACCTAGAGGTGCACCGCCTTTAGACTCACCCAATACCTCCTTAGCCACCTTTCTCATGCCACCCGCTATCTTATTCCACATTTATTTTGAATCCTCCTCGAGACACCAATCAGCTTCCTTAACTACCTGCTCTACAAATATTCCTTGTTTAGCTCCTTTCAGTGCCCACCATTTAATTCTAGGATCTATCCTATGTCTATCCCTTTTGCGGCATTGTCTAATTCTAAGATCTAAAATTAAGACTCTATGTTGTGTAGCTACACTTTATCCCGGTATAACCTTATAATCGATGTAACAACCCCTATCTCTCTTTCTATAAGTTGGAAAAAATCAATGTGACTCGTATTAACCCCACTTTTAAATGTTACTAGGTAAGACTCCCTCTTCCTAAACCAAGTGTTTGCTAAGATCATATCATAGGACAAATCAAAATCTAAAATCCTTTCTCCACTTTCGTTTCTTTCTCCTATACCATGGCCTCCATGGATACTCTCAAATTCATCCCTACTAATGCCTACATATCCATTAAGGTCACCGCTGATGAAAAGCTTTTCTCCATAAGATATCCCTTGTACTACTCCATCTAAATCTTCCCAAAATTGACGCTTAATGAAATCATCTACACCTACTTGAGATGCATAAACACTAAAAATATTAATAATATCCGTACCTAATACTAATTTAATAAGTAAAATCCTATCACCCTTCCTACGAACATCAAATATATTATCTATAAACTCACGACTCATAACAATCCCTACTCCATTCCTATTCATATTTATTCTTGTATACCAAATCTTATATCCCCAAGGTTCTCACTTTTGCTTTCTCACCTACCCATTTGGTCTCTTGTAGACATATTATATTTTAGTTTTATATTTTATTTTATTATAAAACTTTGTTGCCCCTGGATATATTTTAGTTTTATATTTTATTTTATTATAAATTTTTTTTTACCTTAAGAAAGTTTTGAAATTTTTTATTATTTTATTATAACATTTATATTGCCTCCCTTTATATTTTAATTTTATTTTGTTTAAAATTTGTTTGGCCCCTTTAAGCAAAATCCTAGATCCTCCACTGTTTCTGGTTGTTTGTGATTTTGTGTAACCCGAGTATTTGATTCCGTTTGGTGGGACGACTGGTGCTCTCACTGTAACACACGTACACACATGCATTTTTGTTTGTTATGTTTGGTGTTCTCACATCAATTTCAACGCTTTTCAGATCTTAAACAGATAAAAAGTAGTCTTATGCTCTTTTTGGCAGGTCCAAACCATCTTCAAACATAATCCTTGATCCCTCAAATTGAAAATAGTCAGATGTGTTAGAAGACAAAAATAAGTTGAATCTGATTGACAAAATACTTGAATACAGTATGTTTGATCAGAATTAGAACTTAATATTATTAGTCATGCTATCAAGTCAAAGACTAATTTCTGATGCATACAGATAACATTGCAAACTCTATAACTTTTTAGCATTTGCTGGTGATTTACAGAAACCTGAAAGATTGGGAAGCTCCAACCATCTCCTGGCATTTTCAATACTATAGATTTTCTTTTGGAAGGTTGAGAGGGGAAAAGCCCTCCAGTTGGATTTGAACCTGAGACTCCTTTGATCTTATTACTTCATAGTGCAGCAATCACACTTGATGTTTGCAATTGCAATACTAGACTTTCTCATAGAACTTTAAAAAAAATCATATTTTTTTAAGGTAGTTGATGTGATTTTGCAGGGGGTAGTTGGAATGATTTTGGGGTGTTGCTTTCATGCCGGGTTCCTATCCTGATATTACATCTTCTATCCTGTATTCCTGGTACAGAATCTCCTTCAGTACATGGTGAGAGCTTCATCAGTCGGAACTCATGCAATTCTTGTTCATTTTGCACGTATCTCGAAAGATCAAATTCTGTTGCTATGTGCTAGCTATTTGTTGGACTGTTGAGCTATGGAACCAAAATGTAATTAATGATTTGGATTTGGGAGGATTTTGTGTTGCAGATTACATATTTGTTGGACTGTTAGGATGAGATGAGCTATGGAACCAAAATGTAATTATTGATTTCGATTTTATGCGTTGCACATTGCATATTTGCTTTTGATGTGGTCAGTTAGATAGAAACAACTTAGCATATCTGAAGTTAATTTGAGACCTTCTCGATAAAGTTCTGTATAACGAGCAAGATCACCCAAATAAATAAGACAACTGTGACAAGACATGGGACCTTTCTTCTTGTCAATAGACCTCTTCTCACCTTTCATTAAAGCCATCTGATCCTCTAGAGTCTACACCATCTGATAAATGGTCCAATGGCAGCCCATATTTTGACTTAATCTTAAGAATCAGATCATTTTAAAAGCCGGGTGGCCTCTGTAAGGAAGCTTTTGAAAAAGGAATGGATTACACTTCTTGATTCACGTCCAACATAGTCTTCACCACCATGTGCATGAATAGTTCTGTTGTATCTGTCTCCATTTAATAGGATCAGCAGCGATCTTTGAATGGACGGATTTCCCTAGTTTCTTTTCCAACTCAATATTCTGTAGAAAAGACAAAAGACAGAGCCTAAGTCGTCCATAACCAGTAAAAGGGAAATTAAAAAAAAAAAAACTAAAGTTTTGGAAATTTTCACATGCATTGGACATCTGTAATATTGTTTTAATGCTCTTTTTGACGAAGATGTTGTTTCAATCAAGCAATCGCCACCTTCACAACGGCAAAGAATCTTTGAATATTTATTTTTGTAATCCATGAATCTACACAAAACAACATATTAATATGCACTTTGTCTAAACAAGAGAGAATGTTGGATGGCAGAGTAATAATCCCCAAGCATAAAGGGCTATTGTTCCAGATGTTATGAAAACATAGAAAATCAACCAACAACCATCCAAAACCCAAGATCATTCTATGAGCTTTTAATGCCACCTCTGATGTACTTAAATAGAACATGTACTCTTTGGAAGCTTTTAATGCCAGTGCTTCACATTTGTAGTGAGGCACCCAATTCAAGACCTTTGTTAGAGGATGACCTACATTATAGTGAGGCACCCATGAATCTACATGTTTTACAAGGTGTCTGTGGTTCAAATTCACATTCACAATTTTCCAAGAGCAATTTATATGATACAATGACCACTTCCAACTTAGTAGTACACTGTGATTTCTAATATAACCTACATTTTGTTAAAAACCGACTGCTTACTGCTACATTATGATTTCTTATATAACATGCTTTCTTAGAATCCAAAACAACAATCTTAGGAATGCCAATTGTTTTGGCTGATTAATCTTCTTGAAGGTTATCAAACCACCACACTGGTGGAAGAGCGGCAAGTTTTCTGGCCAAAGTGTGAGTGGACAAGAGATGAGTCATAAAAAAATGCTTTAAGCTTTAGATCTTCGACAAGCAGACATTTCCACCACAGGAATTTTTTTATTAATGAAGCCTAAAGCTCTAAATATGAAACAAATTCATTTTCGAAAAAATGGGACTTCTTCGTTGAATGCTACCCAAAACCTAATGCCAATCTATAAAAGGAAAATAAATAAAATGCGTATTTGCAAGGAAAGGCAATCAAAGACAGGAACTTGCTGTATGATTCGCATACCAACATATTTGATGCAAAAATAATTGCAGAAGATTAGCTAGCAGAGATCGAGAGAAGATTAATAGGGTAACAAATTCATATGATTGTCAAGCAACTGTCATAAAAAAAAGGATCCTAAAGACAAAAAAACCCATTGATACACTAGGATCAGCCACACGCATAAAGTAATAAGAAATATCAAAGCAGCAAAACAAACATAATAATAGGTGTTCATCAAAATGCATGTGTATTTGTGCTCAACAAACAAAAATGCATGTGTGTATGTGTGTTGCAGTGGGAGCACCAGTCG
The DNA here is from genome assembly GCF_984573655.1 of Nuphar pumila. Lineage (NCBI taxonomy): Eukaryota > Viridiplantae > Streptophyta > Magnoliopsida > Nymphaeales > Nymphaeaceae > Nuphar > Nuphar pumila. Next base: position 99,783,257 of record NC_143254.1, read on the forward strand.
TCCCACCAAACGGAATCAAATACTCGGGTTCCACAAAAATAATTGCAGAAGATTTATGAAAATCTCGCTATAATATCACGAGAAATTGCCTGAATGTCTAAAACGGCAATTTCTCGCGAGATTTTCAAAATATCACAATATTTATGAAAAAACATAAATACCGTGATTTAAACACGATATTTATGTTTTAAACGGCTATTTATCGCAAAAAAAATCAAGTATTTTTATTTTTAAATAAATTTTATTAATATTTTCTTATAAAAATATTTTTAATATTTTTTAATTAATTTTTTTATTGCCAATATTTTGCCAAAAAATTGCAAGATTTATGAATTTTGTTTAATTTCTCGAGAGTTTTTGAAAAACGAGAAATTGCCGATAAAAACGTTTGTCACTATGCTATCAATTTGCATGACCTTAACAGTTACTCTTGGGAAGGCGAGGACCGATTTGTAAAATGGCATACGGCAGGGATTACTTTGCAAATAGCAAATATGGCAAGGACCAATTCGCTAAAATCCATATATAAAACGAATTGCAACAAATCCCCATTGCATCATTTGTAGAGAATCATCATTTAGTGTTTGTTTCTTATGAAAGAGGATATCGTTCGTAGGAGATATGTAGAGCATGAAACAAACATATGTCTAAGATAAATATGTGGTGGGACCCACATAATAAATACAAGAGAGTAGTTTTCCTGTCAACATAGGTTCATACCTAGGGGTGTAGCTAGGTCAGCTCAGGTTTGGGTTTTATCATATCCGGTATCTAAAAGTAAGACCCAAACCTGACTCAATCTAGTTAGTGTACAACTAAAAATTATGGATCCCATATAGGTTAATGGGCCTGGGTATAATTGGGTTGGATCTTTAATAGACTCACTTTGATTCAGGTTGGGTTCAAGTCTGGGTATGGCTGAAAAAATTAGACCCATATGGGTTAATGGGTTTGGGTATGATTGGTTTGGATCTCAACGGGTTCAGGTTTTAGCTTGGGTCTTGACATGATTGGTATCCTAGATCTTTTTTTATGATACAGAACTCTAGGTGAGAACTAAGTCACTTAATGGGCCTGCCCCTGCGAGGTAAACCCCCCAATGGGGTCACCGACACCAAAGCCCCTACGGAGCCCACTAGTTAAAGACACTAAAAAATATGTAAATTAATAAAATTAACTATTCATTAATAAGATTATATTCTAACAAATGAGAAAATTATTAACTATTCTAAATAATGTCAAAATTTAAATATAAAAAAATTTACATACCAACCAATCATTTCAAGTTGAAATAAAAAGACATCAAAGATATATGATGTTCAAAATGTATTGATTTCAATGAATTCTTGAGTATCATACTTTAGAATTGGGATTCACATCAACCCAATAATTTTCACGCCATAAGGGTAATGGAAAGTATCCACAAAAATGAATTCAAGTTTTGATCACTGAAAGGTAATACATATGAATTCTAAGTTTATAAACTTCTTTAAATTTTAATTGATTATACATATAACATAATATTTACAAATTATTTTAGTTATTTTCTATTACTATAAACTATAAAATGGGCGGTTTGGGTTTGAGTCGGTTCATGTGCAAAGTAGGTTTGGTTCAAGTCGGTTCAAGAATAAAATGAGTTTGATTTCATAATCGGGTCGTTTCGGTTTTACAATGTAGAGAACCATTTGGGTAGGGTATAAAAAGTGGGTGGGATCAAAATGGGTTCGGGTCTTCATTTGCAATACCCAAGACCGTACCCGCCTTCATTATGAGTCTATATTTTGGACCTGACCTGATCCTGTGGGTCCACTAAAACTGGGCCGGGTTGGGTATAATCGGTTTGTAATGATGGTTCGGGTTGGGAATACCCAACCGTTCTGATGAATGGTTGGGACTGGATGTTGGCGCCCTAGCTTCTCTTCTGGGTCCAGATCTTAATAATTCAACATTGGCCCCAACGGGGGCTCGGCTTGTGTGGTAGGAGCAGCTAGTGCACGTCACCTTGTGTTCAGGTTCAAAACCCAATGGTGTAGTCGTATAACGGTAGGGTCTGCCTAACCCCAGCTTGCCTTTCTAAAAGAAAAAAATATCTAACATAAGAACCTTACTTGTGCTTGGGTGTTAAATTAAGTTAGACCTTTTTAAGGTCCGACAAAATCTAAATCTGTTAGATTTGAGATTTTAACCTAAAACTACAAGTTTAAACCATCAAATAGTATGTTTCTCATATCTCAACGCTTGGGTGTTAAATTAAGTTATTTTTTATTCAATGGATTTGTAAGAAACATATTTTGTGAAACAATTTCTAGGATTTTGGAGTTATAGTTACATACAAAAGTTGTTGCTGTTGCATTACAAACCCAACACATTTTTTTTAATTATTATGTACTACCTCGCGCGAATCCTTGGCGTCCCAAACATAGTGACAAATATTGTGAGATTTATGGAAATCTCTTGATAATATTGTGAGATATTGCTTGAAAGTTAAAAATGGTAATTTCTCGCAAGATTTTCAAAATATCATGAGATTTATGAAAAAACATAAATACCGCAACTTAAACACGATATTTACATTTTAAACGGATATTTATAGTGAAAAAACATGTATTTTTATTTTTAAATATTTTTTATTAATATTTTCTTATAAAAAATATTTTTAAATTTAATTTTTATTGCTGAGATTTTGCCAAACAAATGCGAGATTTATGAAAAAATTTCGATTTCTCATGAGTTTTTGAAAAAGAAGATTTTGCAAAAAAAATGTTTGTCACTAGGATCCCAAATATCTTAATCTTTGATCTAAATCCATCTTTCAACTAGCCTAAGTTATATTGTTGTTGCCACCAAAGGGGTGTAACGTAGTGGGATGGGACCTAGGCTGCTAAGCAGGTGGCCTAGGTTCAAATCCCATGGGCATCACCTCTTGTGTAAGCCAAAGTACGGCAACTCTTTGAGGGCAAGGGGTAAGCTCACAGAGTTTTACACTGTCCTGGCTAAGTCTCTGATCTTGGAGGTGGTCTCTCGGCGTAAATATAAAAAAAAAAAAAAGTAATTTCAGTGCACCAAACAACCAAAAGTAATCTTGAGAATCCTTGATTGTCAAAAACTGCTTTCTTTATCTCTATTTTCTTTCCGTTGAGTCCTCTTAAATTTTTTTCTTTGATGACTCAAAACCCTCATGGAAAACTGAGTCACTTAATGGGACCGCCCCCATGCAAGATGTTCCCTGGGTGGGGTTCACAAACACCTTGCCCTAGGACACACTCACACTCCAGTGGGGTTTAATCCAGTGTCTTCATCTTAACGACTTCATGCAATCCCTGCTGACCACATGGGGGACCCCATGGACCATGGTAATAGCAAGCCTTCATAAGTCGGGACACCCTTTCATGCCTTGGGGTTAGGCAGACCCCTACCAGTTATACAACTGCACCATTAAGTTTTGAACCTGTAACGTCCCAAGTACACAAGGTGATGTGCACTAGCTGCCCGTACCACACAAGTGGAGCCCCCATTGGTGCCCATGTTGAATTATTAAGATCTTGGGACAAAGCTTGGGCGCCAACATCCCGTCCCAACCAATCATCAGAACAGGAGGACAGATCAGTGCCATTAGGGAACGACAGCTGGATCCAGCTTCTAAAAGCAGGCCAGGTCTTCGCCCATCTTTAGAACAGAATGGATCCTGCCAATCAGTATTTGGATTTGATGAAAAGGGTCCAGTTACAAACTTTGGTGGCCAGAAGCCACCACCACTTGGCCAGTAAAGATAGAGAGCGGATCCTGTCAAATGCTAGGTGAGATTAGCAATCTTACCCAGCTTTTTACAACCACAAAACCCACCCCAATCTCACCCAGCGTTTGACAGGATCCACTCTTATAAAAAGAGTGAAACCAGGCCTCCTCTGTCAACAGGTTGAGCGAGGCTCACCTACCTCGACTCACTAAGCCGTTCCAAAGCCAAACCTTTATCAAGATCACTTATCTAAGTCGGTACCAATGCAACCCTCCCTCTGTCAAACCCCCAAAGCCCCCCTTCTCCCCCGACCAAAAAAATAAAAAATAAAAAATAAAAAATTGTGGATACTAGAGCTATCCATCATTTATTTTGCTCTAAAGTTTGGATGATCAAGCTAGGTTTAGGCACTTCGATGTCACACATATATATATATATATATATATATATATATATATATATATATATATATATGAAGCCACTGTAACTATCCTTGCACACAAATCAGACTTTAAGTAGCCAACAAGAATTGGTAACCCTAGATATTGTATCTCATCTTTCCTTTTATCCTTTGAGATAATTTTGATCTCTACATTACTCCCTTGAAAAATTAATTGCAACAAGTGCAAAGAGAATTTTCCTCATAATTCTATTCTTCACCATTTCGGTCTTATCTCTAATAGAAATGGCACATAAATGAGACGCAGCCTTACACCATAAAAAAACTTTGAAACAATGTTGTTAGAATCGGTTTTTGAACCGAGTCAATTTCTCCAAAAAAAAAAGCCCGAATCAGTCTGATCAAATCGAATTTAATCAGCTTGAATCAGTCTAAAACAAGCTAAAAAAAACAGAAAAAATTAAAAACTTATATATAGGCAGATTCACACTTGATTCACGCAGAACCGGGCTTGAATCATCCGATAAGGGGCCGATTTGATTTATTTCTAAACACTGCTTTGAACAGTTCAACGAACAATGTTTGGGCTCTTACCAACGGGGGCTCGGCTTGTCTGGTAGGAGCAGCTAGTGCACGTCACCTGTGTCGGGACTTTGCAAGTTCAAATCCCAATGGTATCGTTGTATGACTGTTAGGTAGTTTGCCTAACCCAGCTTGCCTTTCAAGAAAAAAAAAAAAGAGAATGTTTGGGCTCTTGCTGGCCGTCTCATCCCATATTGCTTCCCTATACTTTAACCATAGATGAGGGTTTCTCAAACCCCAACCTCAGCCCCTCTTCCTTGAGGAGAAAAGGTGAGAAAGAAGGCTACTCTACCGGCTTGGTTTTGAATTGGTTCAAGTGAACCAATCCCTTGCATTCTATAGTTTTAACCTAACCAGAGACCTGTTCTTATATGCAAACCTGGTTCCCACACCACAGGTAGCATCCCTTACCACAAGGCCAAAGCTGGGTGTATTACTTGGTGGGTAGGGGGACCTCAAGGGTTTTACCAACTAGAGGCCAGTCAATATGCAGTGGGTGATGGGGTTTTTCTTTGTCTCAACACACACACACACTCCTCGCGCACAACTCCCCCCCCCCCCCCCCCCCCCCAAAAAAAAGAAAAAAAAAGAAAAGAAAAGAAAAAGAAAAACACTTTGGACCTTAATTTCAAATATGAGTCACAAATTTTGAAATTTCTAAATTTGAACCAACCTTTAACTGAAAACTGCCAAACAGGGACCTCATGTTAACATCAATCATAGGGATGTCAGTGGACCGGGGCGGGGGCAGGGGACAAGGTCTCCACCCCCACCCCGTCTCAAAATCCCAACCTCCATTCTTGCCTTCATTCCCGCATGGGTTTGGATTTTAACCTCCATCCCTGTTTCATGTCCTCCATCCTCGATTCAAATGGGGGCAGGGCCCCGTTTCCCCTTAGTCCATTAACATCTCTTAAAAGGATGGGGGACAAGACGGGTACGTGGGGTGGGGGCAAGGCAGAGATCATGACGGGGTGAGGGAAAGCGTAAGTTCATCCATCCCTGCATGGGTTTTGATTTTAACCTTCATCCCCAATCTAAATAAGGTGAGGCGGGGCGGAGCCCAGTTTCCACCACCCCGGTCCACTGCCATCCCTAATCAATCATCTTGGAAAGCATGAGTTTTTTTTTTTGCTTTATGATATTGTCCCCTAAAAGTTAAAAAGCACTTATTAATCCTCATATATAAAAAAAATAAACAGTTTAAAGTTTAAACTCTTAATGATGATGAAGGTCACTATTATAATTTGACTTATAATTTAACCTGAGTTAAAAGACAACAATAAAGAATTTAAAAATGTGTAGCCCATGTTTGAAATTAAGGGCAGCACCCCTAAAGCGGATTTTCCCTTTTTATATCCTTTTTTTGCCACAAAACCCACCGTCAGTTTGCATTTTGGATGAATGCCACGTGGTTTTGTTGACGTTTGAGATTTTTAAAATGCAAATCGGATGGCCATGATGTCAGCATGACCTGGTCCGCTTTGAATCCAACTTATTTCAACTCAAATAATTGTTAATTCATCCATCCGTATCAACTCAAACTCAGGAACACCTAAGTCCATCTTTAGGACTACTTATAGCTGGACCTATTTCAACTGAACTTTTAACCCTTATGTCTGTTACATATGCAGATCTGCTATGGTGTATTCTAGGTCCAGCTAAACCTAATTGGACCTACAGCATCTTAAACTGGAATAAACTAATAAAAGCTTCGTTCCATATATGGATCCATTTGTGATCCCTTTATATCAACCGCCAAGCAATAGGAGCCAATCATTCATCTGCCAAACCATTTGATATTTAATGCCTAGCAAATCTGCATTAAAAAACTGCAATAATTAGATGGTTTGGAAGGTTGAATGAAATTAGAAGAAATGCAACAAAAAAGATGAAGTCTCAAGGTCAAATCCTTTTCCAACCTAGAAAGGATGACAAAGATCCAGAGCATGGCGTGCAATTTAAATAGAGGTTCAATGATGTAAATTAAGGACAATAATTGGGCCAATTGTCTTTGGATCCTATGTTAAGTTTCAATTTTATTTAAATATTTTAGTTTTCATTTAGATGTGTTCCATATTATTAGATTCAGGTTAAATTTTTTTATTTTTTTCTTTAGGTTTCTTCCCCATGGCTTCAGAGATCGTTAGAATTGAAACTTATTTATTTTTGCATTGATTTCAACAAGTTTTAGCCTATGGTAGATTGTTTTTCGTCTTATAGATCTTGGGTCCAGCTTTGATCCTTCATCAAATACTCAAAACACACGTTTCATTCTTTATTCATTGGCTTTAGGAAAATGGTGTGGAAATTAATTTCATCTATCTATGTCATACAAGACTAATCATTTTCCACGTTAAATGATATTTTATAAGAGATGTTTTGACTAACTTAAGCCATATATTGCATCACGTCAAAGTCATCGTCTTCCCGAAAATAGTTTGTCACACATCTTGAACAAATTTGGTAAGAATATAAATCGCCCATAAATGCCTTGAACTTATTGTAACTTAAAAAAATGATTTTTGCCCCACAAGGATTCTGCCTTCCTGGTTGTTGGCGACCATGGTTTGTGACTTTCACATATAAAAGCCGTGGATTGAAACTAGGGGTGTCAACCGGTCCGGTTTGGTTAGGACCCAAGTGGAACCAGACCTGGCCCTAATTTTCGGGTATGGTATCGAGTTCAGATTCCGGGTTAAATTGGACCTACCATAAGAGAAATCATACCCGGACTGGATAAGAACTACATGAACCAGACTCTGGCCATACCCAGTAAAACCATATTGTTTATCATTTTACATTGAAAAATTGCGGGTTCAGAAGCAGGTCTGACTTGTCCTGTTTAATATATTTTACAAGAAAATCAATGTATTTGGCCCATTTTTTTGAGGATCCAATGTTAGAGAGGGGCGTATCACGATATCATATCCAAATCAGAAACTCCACCATGTTTTCTGATTTTGGATCTGGATCTATAACGGGATGCACTCATGGAAGGCTGGATCCAATGTCGGGTCAACATAGATCCGATCCGTTTTTGCAACATTTTCTAGAACGGAGAACGGAGAACGGAGACCTACGATGCTCGTGTAGAAATCGCGAGCCACATCACCAAAGGAGACGAGATATGGCGTTGCACACGCTCGATTCTTTATAGTTCCCACAGTAGCAGGATTAGATGAGCATTAATTGCATGCACAACCCGAAGGAGATCAATGTCGAGAATTTATATAAAAAAAATACCCTTTAGTTCTTTATCCATTAAAGTAACGCTATCGTTAAAATAAGGAGCAAGGTAAATACCGGATCAGTGATAATAAATATCGAAAATACCCTCCGCAATTCTCACACTGAGCATGACACACGTTCCAAAGAGTATTGTAAAGCTTTTTAATGAGCCCCCCACTAAGTCTGAAAACTCAAAAGCGTCGACATTACATTATTAATATAATTCCGAAGGTCGGTCTATCTGATTCTGGTTTAAGACGCATGCTACTATGTTTTTCCTCTACCAATGGAAAATTCCAAAATTGGCCACCACCTGACGTAAGCAGCAATTTTTATTTTATTTTTTTAGTAGGGCCCGCGTTCCCCTCAATTGCTGTAGGGCCAAAGGAATGGCCTTCACTGTGAGGGCATAGTCCAAATGAGCTGATCCGGCTTGGTGACCTGACCCGAAATCAGGTACAATCACATTGCACACTACTTTTGAGTATGTTTTTGGACCTCAACTGACAGGCTGTCAACCAAAGATGAAGGGCGAGCTGAGATATAGGTAGAGAGAGGCTAAGTGGCGAGGCAATTGCACGACAAGTGATTGGCTAGCTAGTGGCACTATTAAGCGGCTCCTTTGCTCTCAACTTACAGGTGCAGCGGCTGACTCAAAGTGTGCAATGTGATTTTCCGGGTGCGGAGTTGGGGAAGGCTGGAGGTCTCCACCAACCTCCTCCAGCAATTGAACCACCCTCTTCATGCTGGGCCTCAAACTTGCATGACTGACCGTACAAAGGACTCCCACTCTCAGCACCTTGATGGCGTCCTCCCTAAACTCTTCTGGGATCCTGGGGTCCACCAGCCCCTCGATGCTCTGCCTGCTGGCGATTCTACCCAATATCCAACGAACCAGGTCTTTGTCCTCGCCGAATTCTGGCTGGATCGGCCTTTTTCCGGTCACAAGCTCCATCAGAACAACCCCGAAGCTGTACACGTCGCTCTTCTCGTTTATTCTGTACGTGTAAGCATATTCTGCAAAGAAGACACGTATATAATATTAGATTTTTCACACACAGCACGAGTGAGGTGAGCAACTGATCTTTTTCCCGAGACCGAGAAACCGATTCGGTTCACGATTCGTCTCGGAGGGTTTGATGAGGCTTTACCAGGAGCGATGTAGCCATGCGTCCCGGCAACCAGATGGGTGGTGGACTCATCCCTGGCGACCTTGGCCAGGCCGAAGTCGGCGATCCGCGCCCCGAAGAACTCGTCCAGCAGGATGTTGCTCGACTTGACGTCGCGGTGGATGACCGGCCGGTCGCAGCCGTGGTGGAGGTACTCCAGTCCCCTGGCCGTCCCGACGGCGACCCGGTAGCGGGTGCGCCAGTCGAGTCCGTCCTTTCCCCGGCCACCGTGCAGCTGGTCCCAGAGGCTCCCGTTCGGCAGGTACTCGTACACCAACAGGCTCGACCCGTACTCGCTCGTGATGCTGCAGAAGAGCTGCACCACGTTCACGTGGCGGACCGAGCTCAGCACCGCTACCTCCGCCTCGAACTCCCGCCGCTTCCTCGTATCGGTCCTCCTCCGCAGCATGGCCACCACTGCGCTGCTGCTGCTCGTCTCCGTCTCGGGGTTCGCGAGGTACTTCACGGCCACCGTGCTCCCGTTAGCCAGGTTGACCCGGTACACCTCACCCGATCCTCCCATACCGATCAGGTTCTCCTCCTTGATGGCGTTGATGATCTCCTGCTCCGTGAACGTCAGGACCCGGAACGCCTTGACGTCCCACGAGTCGTCTCGGGGAGGGCCGCCCTTCGATCTGCCTAGCTTAAATTGGAGGAAGAAGCCAAGAGACACGAGGAAGGCGGTGCCGACGACGAGGCACGTGATCAGGATCCGGTACGAAGACCTATGGGAACCGGAAGAGCACGGCCGGAGTATCCCGACCTTCTCGTCGCAGAGGCCGGGGTTTCCCGCGAAGCTTCCGTTGTACGCCTCGTTGGCGAGCCCCGGAGGGATGGGTCCAGTGAGTCGGTTGTCAGAGAGGTCCAGAATGCTCAGCTTCAACGACGACAAACTCGCCGGGATTTCGCCGGAGAGTTCGTTCCGCGAGAGGTTGAGTGCGTTCAGTCCCTGAATGTTTCCCAAGGTGGACGGAATCTCGCCAGAGAGGCTGTTTCCTGCGAGATTTAACTCGTCCAAGGCGACGCATGAGCTCAGGGCGTCCGGCAGGCTGCCGGAGAACCCGTTATCCTGGAGCACGAGGCTGTTGAGGTTCTGGAGTTTGCCAATGGTTGCCGGAATCTCGCCGGAAAAACGGTTGAAGCTTGCGTCGATCGACATCAAGGACGTCGCTTGCGAGATCTCTGACGGGAGGCTGCCGGAGAAGTTGTTGTTAGAGATGAAGAGCTGAGAGAGTGACAGCGCGTTCTTGATATCCGAAGTCACCGGCCCTTCGAAGGCATTATATCGGAGATCGATGATAACGATTTTCGGCAGACCCCAGATTCCGGCCGGAACAGTGCCGGACAGCGAGTTATTCTGCACTCGGAAGCGGATCATCGAGCTACAATTGGCATAGTTCTCCGGAATCCCGTCGGAGAACATGTTGTCGAGGATAAGCAATTTCGTCATCTTGCCCTTTGCACACATGTCCGGAGGGATCGGGCCGGTGAGGAGGTTGTCCGAGACGTCGATGAAGTCGAAGTCCGACCAGCTGCCGAGCTTCGTAGGCAGAGTACCAGTGAGCCAATTCGAGAACAGAGAGATGTTCAGGAGGTTCCTGAGATCACCGAATTCTGGCGGGATCGGGCCGGAGAGATTGTTCTGATAGAGCTGTAACGATTGGAGCTTCGTTAGGTGCCTCAACTCGGAGAGATCTCCCTCCAAAGAGTTTACGGAGGCGTCGAAGTACTCCAGATTCGAGAGGTTTCCGAATCCCGTCGGGAGTTTCCCGGAGAAGTTGTTGTTATAGAGCTCCAGACGCCAGAGGTTCTTCAGCTTCGTTATCTCCACCGGGATCTCGCCGGAGAGCCCATTACTGGCGAGCTCCAGGTTTACGAGCTCCGTCAGGTTGCCGATCGCAGGCGGGATCCTACCTCCCAAGTTTGTTTCCCCAAGGTAGATCGAACGGAGCTGCAGGAGGCCGAGGATCTCCTCAGGGAAGGGGCTCCTGTCGAACGGGTTATCTCCGAGGCTCAGCCATGCGAGGGTCGTTTTGTTCCGCAGGGATCTAGCCGGAAACGGGCCGGAGAATCCGTTGTCCGAGAGATTGAGAACCCTGAGGCCGTAGAGGTTCCATAATTCCGGCACCGCACCGGAAAACTGATTGTAGGACAGGTCGAGATGCTGGAGACCGCTGCAGTTGTTGATCCAAGGGGAGATGCCTCCCCACAAAGAATTCTTCGACAGGCTGAGCTTCTCCAGCGTGGTAATCCTGCACAGCGAGTCCAGTGCGAAGATTCCTGTGAGGTTCCGGCCGTGAAGGTCGATCCCGATCACGTATCCGGCGGAGTCGCAAGAGATTCCAGTCCAATTACAGGGAGAAGCATCCGATTCCCGCCACGTGTCGAAGACCTGGGTGGGTGAGGAGGCTCTGAGAGCAGACTTCAGGTCGAGCAGGGCTCGGGTCTGTTGGGAGCTTTCGACGCCGGAAAAGCAGCAGATAACGAGCAGCGCCGGGAACAACCCTCGCCGGAGGAAATCGGCGGTCATGGTTGTCGGTGGTGGGGGTGGGGAGCAGAGTCCGAGAGGAGTGCGAGAGTTGTCCACTTTTTAGCTCCCTCCCCTCAGTCTCGGTTGTCCTCATGCGATCCGTTTTCTCGGGCACGGTGGGTCCACTGCCGTCTTCTTTTTCTCCGAGTCCTCGTCCGTATCGCGGGTGGGCCATCACCGAAAGGCCCGTTTCGAAAGGATGATGAGTCGGACGGGGGAGAACGATTGGAAGTTTGTGGCCTCCGTGGTTGACCCGAACCAAAAGAAAACAAAAAAGGGAGATGGTAACTCCGACTTGACTTTACAGAGGGCAAGGTCTGAACGTTCTATGGTGTCTCTCTCAGCGTAAGGGGTTTTGCCTTTTTACTGTTGTCTTTTTTTGTCGGGCAGGAAGGGCCAAGCCTTTACTTAATGGTTCTTTTGCATACAGGAGGAGGGGGCTCTACCTCCTGTCGTGTTTTTCTTTTTTTTAGAAAGGGCGAGGTGAAGCCCCTTGCCTGTGTCTTTATCTTTTTTTAGAAAGGGCGAGGTGAAGCCCCTTGCCTGTCGTGTTTTTCTTTTCACATGACAGTCTTTGTCATTGCAGGTGCATAGCAGAGCAAAATAAGTGATGCTTAATGCTAAGCATTGTATGCAACTTAAAATGTCATGTAAAACGAAAAAAGAAAAATGCAAATGTAAATGCAAATGCAAATACATGTAAATCGAGTAAATACTCGTGGTGAGTAAATGATGCAAACACATCACATGTTATTTACTTTCTTTGATGCAACACTTTCTTGCTCACACACCCACTTAGTTGTGGATATCTAAAACTGTTTTGCTAGAGTTTGGAAATCATGCTGAGTATGATTTGAATGCATGAGAATAGAAGTGCTCTTATTTGTGTAGTTTGGATTTCATGTTAGGCATGATAGTAGTTAGCGGGATATTGGAGTGTGTTTGTTGCAGGTACATGTTTGACATTATTGTGATATGAATGATTGAATGTATTATAATGTTTGACATGATTATCCATGCTTGCATGAAGTTATTTTGGATTTGATTATGCATTCTATATAAAATTGTATCATGAAAATATGCTTAAATTGAATGTATCATGTTTATGAATGTAATTTCATCTTTCTAAATATTTCTCTCTCTCACACATATTTTGTCGTAGGCTTGGCCGCTCTATTTGAGAACGTGAGCCTCTTTCTCTTTATCTTTATGGTTAATGGCTGAAACGGACTCAGAAACTTTATCTCATTTTTCTTTGAAGGGGCCAAGAAATATTTTATTTATTTTTATTTATCTATGTTGGGAGCAGGTAAGGGCTCCAACGAGAGTTTCAAATTCTTGGGGGTGGCTCCCCCACTCTCTGGCTAACGGGTCGGGTTTTGTTCAAATTCAAGTTGAATAAAACCTGGCCATGATTTTTTGGTGTGATATTAGTCTGAATTTTGGGTCTAATCAGATCCACTATAAGAGAAACCATATCTAAACCCGATAAGAACTACATGAACCAAACTCGGGCCATACTCGATAAAATAATATTTTTTTTATTATTTTTATATTGAAAATTTGTAGATAGGGCCTTGGTTTGGTATAAAATTTCACAAAGTCGGGTCCACACCTAGATCTTAATCAGATTTTTTTATTTATAACCATACCTGAACCCTATAGGGTTTGGTACGGGTCGAGTCTGGGTAGACGATATATATATATATATATATATATATATATATATATATATATATATATATATATATATATATATATATATAGAGAGAGAGAGAGAGAGAGAGATGAACACTTTGGCTTCTCCGTGTGGCACTCGTCCGTAAATAGTCTTAACTCAACTATATTAGATACCCTAAATTAAAGCATGTGTAGGTGTATGTTTAATCTTATAGACATATATTAATCGCTTGGTTGAAAGCATCCATTCATGCATTTTGACACAAAATAAATCTTTCAAGCTTTGAGGGATTCCCTATTTTTATGGTCATGTTGTTTAGAATATGCAGTTTTTAACCTGAACATCCATTTACTGCAACATTTGGTAATTACCACATCACCCTGGTGGTACTTACCCCAAATGAAGAATTGGAACAGGCAAAGGTTAAGGTCATGCTAGTTACTTTTTTTTATCCTTTTTCTTAGCTTCCAAATAATTTCGACAGTGGGGATTCTACACTTACCACTCTGGTGACCTTCGACGGCCACTTTCTAAACAAAGCCAACCGTTGTAGTTAAAATTGATTTATTATCAATTTATGGTTTAATTAAGATTTGATAAGCATTGATAAATACATATAAATGTTTAAATTATGCAAAAGATGCTGATAAATTCCATTTTTTGAAATGGCTAGGATGGTTAGGAGATAAAGCTGTCTAACATCTACCTATATATATATATATATATATATATATATATATATATATATATATATATATATATATATATGAGTGAGTGGTAGCTGGGCAACCCTTAGGTGCGCAGGGTGTGATGAACAGCAGAAAAAAAAAAAAGGGGCAAAAATGTGATATTTACGCATTTTGTCCATTTAGGAGCTGTTAAAATAAAAACCGGGACCTTTAGTGGTGGTCAAAAACAGCAAGTAAAAATGAACAAATAGCACATTTTAACATTTTTTTAGAATTTTTTGCACCGGCGGCCAACACATTTGTGCAGCTACCACTATATATATATATATATATATATATATATAGATATATATATATATAGAGAGAGAGAGAGGATTCCTAACTCTTAACTTACTTGGCGCAAGGTGAATAAGATAGGATCAAACAAGGTTAGAAAGGAAGGAATTAAAAGATAACAAAAGACTTGTGGACAAAGAGGGGAAGCATCATAACTAACTAAATGATATGATTCAAACTGCATGGGTGAGAGCTAAATCTGACTTATTTGAAATAATACCAATATATACATATTAGAAAGTGGATTGTCCTCCCACTAAATGGTCTGCTCACTTGTTTTCAAGCACCCTTAGAAATTATATTTAGATATGTTTTTTTGGCAAATTTGATCATATGGACGTGATATCCATGGTAAAAAAACCTATCAATAAACTCTTTTTGTCAAAAATTTTTGGTGTAGCTCAGAGTTTTATGCTAGACAGCGATAGTAAGTAAAACAAGCAAAGCCAGTGCGATTAGGTCTCTGATCCTAGAGAGGTGTTTCTTCCAGTAAAAATTAGAAAGGTAGAATTTTATAATGTAGAAAATTTCAGAAATGTTAAAACTATTGATTTTTAGATTATTGTAAAAATCCTATCTATATATAAAAAATTGATTGAAGAGTCTTCAGTCTGTTTGTAGGTTTTCAGACTATGTAGATCACATCTCTATGGTCAGATTTATCAGAAAACATCTCAAATTGAAAATATTGAAAATATGCAAGATGGGTGGACTATCCTCTCTCTCTCTCTCTGCATGGCTGGTAACAAAAAGTCTGCCCCACGATGAGGAGAACAAATCCAGGGATCGATTGAGTACCTTGCAAGGCAGGTATGTGTGGCATCCATTGATTGGATGGAGTACCTTTCTTTTTCTGTCTTCGACAAAGAAAGCTGGGGTTAGGCCGAGCTCTATCAGTTATACAACCATGCCATTAGGATTCAAACTTGCAACTTGGCAACACAAGGTGACGTGCACTAACTGCTCCAGCCAGACAAGCAGAGCCCCCTTGGTGATTAGGAGTATCTTGTATCTGCTATCCGTGGTGAGAATTGGGGTTTTGTAAAGATTTGGGTAAACCAAGTGCGGATGCAGTCTCAAAAGGGTTAAGCCCGGTCACCTTGTAAATTATGCAATGGAGAACAGGGAAGGACAGTCTTTTTTTTTTTTTTTTGAAAGGCAAGCTGAGTTTGGCAGACCCCCACCAGTTACTATTCAAAGTACCACTGGATTTTGAACCTACAACATCCCACAATAAGGAGACGTGCACTGACAGCTCCTACCAACCATGCTGAGCCCTTGTTGGTATGGACAGTTCTTAAGGCCGATGTTCAGACCCGTGAATGGGTCTGGGGGAGGGAGATTCTCATTGATGATGTAGATGTACGTCTTATCGTGAAAAGCCATATAAGAGATCTTATGTGATGGATGAAATAACATGAATTTGATCAATCCTAAAATGGTTATATACTTCCCCAGTTTAGATCGGTGCTTTCATTTCCCGGTGCAACTAGAGAAACCCGGCCCCCAACGCGGGCTCCGCTGTTAGGAGCAACACCACCTTGTGTTGGGACATTGCAGGCTCAAAACCCAATGGTATGCTGCCTAACCCCAGCTTGCCTTTAAAAAATGCATTCAAGTAAAAACATACCATCAGGGGGCTCCGCTTGTTTGGTAGGAGCAGCTAGTGCACATCACCTTGTGTTGGGTCATTGCAGGTTCAAAACCCAATGGTATAGTTGGAAAACTGGGTAGGGGTATGCCTAACCACAACTTGCATTTCAAAAAAAAAAAAAAACTAAAGAAACCCGGGTACCTTGGTAGTGGTCATTTGATAAGCCACCTGATTGGTTTTCTTTGTCATTATAGTGTAGGGATGGCAGTGGACCGGGGTGGGGGTTAGGTGACGAGGCCTCCACCCCCACCTCATGTAAAAATCCTACCCTCCATCATCACCATACGGATTTTGATTTTAACCTCCATCCCCATTTCAGATCCTTCATCCTCAGGTCTAAACGGGGCAAGGTGGGGCAGGACCCCGTTTCCCCCCGGTCCACTGCCATCCCTATTGTAGTGTGCTCATGAATTACCCTTTTTTTTTAACTGCTCCAGCCTAACCCCAACTTGCTAATAATAAAAAAAAAAACCAACCTTGGCCAACTGTATTTCAAATGGGCCTAGTTCAAGTTATCCAGTTCTTGAAACAGTCACGTTTTGAATTTATCATGAAAAATTATAAAAACACTAAAATCTTCATAAATTTAAATATCATTGTTTACAATATTTTGAGATTTTAGTGAGTTTTTCAAAATCGGCTGGTTCCATTATACAAGTTGCACATAGCTCATAAGCACTATTTCTGCTTCCTGGATGGCTATTCAGGATACAATTAGGTGGTCGTTCACCCTGAGAACCAGGAGAAGACTACCTTCACTTGTCCCTATGGTACCTTAACATTTAGGAGAATGTCGTTTGCGCTCTATAATACCCAACAACATTTCAGATGTGCATGATGATCATTTTCTTCCACATGGTTGATGACGTCCTGAAGATATTTATGGATGACTTTTCAGTTTATGGCTCTTTATTTGACGATTGTCTCTAAAAGTTAGCGAGAGTGCTAAAATGATGCATGTAGACAAATCTATTGCTCAACTGAGAGAAGAGTCATTTCATGGTTCGTCAGGAGATTGTTCTTGAACATATTGTGTCTGAGAAAGGGATTGAGGTCGATAAGGCCAAAGTAAAATCCATTGCCAAATTATCTCCACCGACCTCAGTGCGGCAGATGCGATCATTCTTAGGATATGCAAGTTTCTATAGGTAGTTCATTAAGGATTTTAACATAATTTCTAGACCGTTATGTAACTTGTTCATGAAGGACCAATCATTGCCTGTCTGAAGGCATTCTTATCTCTGAAAGAGGCCCTAACCACAACTCCTATTCTTTGATCTTTCAATTGGTCATTACATTTCAAAATCATGCATGACACTTCTAATTATGCGGTCGGAGCCATTCTTGGCCAGAAGATCAAACAAAGGTCTTATATCATCTATTATGCTAGTAGGACCCTCTCTGATGCTCAGATGAATTATATGACCACTAAGAAGGAACTGTTAGCTGTAGTATTTGCCTAAGAGAAGTTTCATTCATATTTGCTGAGTTTCAAGGTTATTGTTTACTCAAATCATGTTGTATTGCAGTATCTGATGAGTAAAAAGGATACTAAATCACACTTCATTCAGTGGATCCTTCTGCTATAGGAATTTGATCTCGAGATTCGAGATAAGAGTGGATGTAAGAACCTTAGAGCAAACCATATGTTTAGATCGATGGTGGAGGCATCCACTGATCAAGGATAGATTGATGATTCATTTCCAGATGAGCAACTTCTTAATGTCAAGCATATGCCCTGGTTTGCAGACATCATCAACTATTTGGTGATCGGAGAATTCCTTGCGCATTGGAACAAAAATGAGTGAGATCGTTTTATGGCATAAGTGAAACATTATTTTTGGAAGGATTCAGAGTTGCTTCGATTATGTCCCACCAAATGATTCAAAGATGCATCCCCGAGGAGGAGTTCGCATCCATTCTCGAGTTTTTTCATTCCTTGTCTTGTGGAGGTCACTTTTCTAGTCGAAAGACCTCTTCAAAGGTCCTCTAGTCTGGATTTTAATGGCCAACACTGCATAGAGATGCTCATGATTTCTGTAAGAGATGCTTATGCTGTTAGCAAATAGGGAGTATTTTCAAGCGTGATATGATGCCTCTTCTTTTCATTCTTGTCATAGAGATTTTTAATGTTTGGGTTATCGACTTTATGGGTCCCTTCCCGCCTTTGTTTGGTTATGTCTATATTTTAGTGGGGGTCGAGGTCGTGGCCACACGAACCAATGATCACAAAGAGGTGCTTCGATTTATCAAGCACAATATCTTTAGTAGATTTGGTGTCTCGAGAGCTTTGATTAGTGATGGAGGTAAGCACTTCAAGAATATGCATGTTGCTTTACTTAGGAAGTACTCTTTACATCATCAGATTGCTACACCATATCATCCACAGACGAGTGGCTAGGTCGAGATCTCCAACAGAGAGATCAAACAGATTCTTGAGAAGACAGTCTGACCAGACCGAAAGGACCGGTCTCAACACCTAAACGATGCATTATGAGCATACATGACTGTTTTAAAGACTCTGATTGACATGTCCTCTTACCGATTGGTTTTTGAGAAGCCATGTCATCTCTCTATTGGTTGGAGCATAGATCATATTGGGCGATTAAGAAGTTCAATTTTGATATGGCCCAAGTTGGTGCAGAGCACAAGTTACAAATAAGTGATCTTGAGGAGTTACAAAATGATGTGTACGAGAGCGCCAAAATCTACAAGGCTCGAACTAAGCATTTTCATTATCAACATATTTTGAGAAAATAGTTCAAGCCTGGTCAAAAGGTTTGGCTTTTCAATTCGCGACTCCAGCTATTTTCACGAAAATTGAAGTCTAGATGGGATGGCCCATTTATAGTCCAGGAATTTTTTCTGCATGGTGCTATTGATATCTTGGACTCACGAACGGGCAACAATTTCAAGGTCAATGGGTAGCAGATGAAGCCCTACATTTTTTAGGTCGTTACAAGTCAGAACATCAAAGTCATTGACTTCATTGATGTGTGAGGCAATGCACAATGTATGTATGTTGTACCATTAGTATTTAGGTTGATGTCTTTTATAGTTTTTCATAGTCTTTTGCATAATTCTTTCTGTCTTGGTTTATGAGCATATGTGATAGATCATGTATACATTTCATTCTGTTTGAATATAGTTTATGAGGTATATGTGACATGACAAATTCCATAGCACGGATCAGGTAACTGCAAATCCTTTTCTTGCATATCTTTTGTGTCATAGTGTGCATTCATTTAGTTCCATTTAAGCATGAGGGAGTGTCACTAAGGACAATGTCATTCATGCATGAGGGAGAGTATAGTCTACACACCCAAATTTTTTTTTCTTTCTATGTATTTGCATTGATGAAAACTCATAAAAATTAAGCTTTTAAGGAATGAGTCTCAACCTATATGAATGTTTTACATAATCTAACATTTTAGAGAATTTTCAAGCCCCACGAAAAAATATTTTTTCTTAAAATAATCTAGAAAAATTTGGTTATTTATGTGGATTTCAAAGAAAAGAGGATAGATGCATGTTAGAGTTTTATTTTGAATCACAAGTATGAATATGCATGGTTTATTTTTGAAAACTAAGCAAATGAACAACATTGAAAATAAGAGCCCAAAAGTCAAAAAGATCATATGTTTAGTGATTTGATCTCTTCGTATTCTCCAATAACTAGACTCAGACACAAGTTGAAGTATTTGATTCCCATGTCGAAAAGGATAACGAAGAAAATCACTTCTTTGACTAAGTTGATATCTGTGACCTATTTGGTTCGAGCAAGTAGAGCCTGAGGGGTGTTTACACCTGGTGCCCTAAAGCCATCTGGTTTGGGAGCCACCGACCCGAAAGCCCATTGCATAAACTTTATAGAGAGCCTAATAGATGTTGATATTGCACATAACAAAAAATAAGTTATACGTAAAACTATGAAAATTGAAGATTTAATGACTTAAGTAATTAAGTTTGAGTGATACTTTGTATCTGGTTCCCTAAGGTCGTCTGGTTTGGGAGTCATTAACCCAAAGCTCGTTACATGGGTCACAAAAACTGAAAATTTGAAATAGTGCTCAACAAAAAAAAGAAAAAGTGTAAAAAATTGAAAATCTGAAAAAATAAAAAAAGAAAGAAAATCAAGAGTATAAAGATAAAGTTTACTACTTAGGAATAACTTGTGAGAAACTTGTGCAGAAAACATATAAGTGAGGAAAAATAAACAATGACATGCGTATATTTGATTTTCTGAGAATAAAGCATAAATGATTATGGTTTAAAGAAAAGTAAAAGAAAAAGTTTTACTCTGTGGTGGCATGTAAAAGACTCTAAATATGTTTTGAAAGTGTAATGACATGAAATATTTGTGAAAACAACTCATTAACTGCCTAATACTTCGTGAAGTTGAAATCTTTATGTATACATGACTGAGATGTTTGTGGGTAGCATCACTGCAAACCCTCATGAGACCTTACTCGTCCATTAGGGTAACCTAGGGGTTTGAAGAACTTGTTGTATATGCTAAATGCAACCACGATTCCTATAAAAGTTAGTTAGGTTTTTGCTTAATTTAGTTTGTTAGTTTGCTCTTTGTTATTTAAGGTCAGTTTGCTCGAGGACTAACAAACAATAAACATGGGAGAATTTGATAATATATAAATTTTGCATTTTATACATACAATTCTATACATGATCTATCAAAAAATTGCATTAAAAATCCATTCTTGTCAACATTTTCGAGAAACTACTTTAAATTAAAAAATAAAGATAAAATTACATATTTTAAGCGCTTTCCTGTGTTTTCAGTGTTTTGTTTAGTTTAAAACTTTTTAATTATTAGTCAAATTAGTTTAAAAGTTTTCAAATAATATTTTATTTAGAAGTGTCCTTTTTATGAAATACGTTTTTTTGGAGTGTGTTTTAGAAATTTTGAAAATTAATTGAGGTTTTTAGAAAACATGTTTTTGACCTAATTTTTTTAGTATAAAAATCAAATTTCCAGTCATAGGGAGTGTCTCCCTCTTGAGAAAAAAAGGTGTTCCTCTTCTCCCTCTTTCTCTTTTCTTCCTCCTTCCTCTCGTTTTCAACTGGTTCTCCCTTTTGCTCTTCCTCTTTCTCCCTCCGGCTCTTCTTCTTTCAAATCTCTTCTGGTGTCGGTTCTTCTTACCCCCCATCGATGGAGGCACGTGCAACTCAAAGGTAAGACCATTCTTTTTCTCAACCCCTCTATTGGAGATGGACCGTGAGGTTTGTTTCTTCTCTCTCTTCTTTTTATTTTATTTAGATTGATTGCAAGTAGTTTAGTTTATTTTTATCATTATAAGTAGATTTAGCCTAGTTTGATATTATACTTTCTCATTTATTTTGCATTTTATATGTATAGTTCTATGCATGATCTATCAAAAAATTGTATTAAAAACCTATTCTTGTCAACATTTTTTAGAAACTGCTTTAATTTCAAAAATAAAGGTAAAATAACATATTTCAAGCTTTTCCTGCATTTTTCAAAGTTTTGTTTAGTTTAGAACTTTTTAATTTTTAGTCTAATTAGTTTAGGAGTTTAAAATAATATTTTATTTAGAAGCATCCTTTTTATAAAATACAGTTTTTTGGAGTGTGTTTTAGAATTTCTAAAAATTAATTAAGGTTTTTAGAAAACACATTTTTGACCTAATTTTTTTAGTATAAAAACCAAATTTTCAGTCATAGGGGGTATCTCCCTCTTAAGAAAAAAATGTGTTCCTCTTCTCTATCTTCCTCTTCTCTTCCTCCTTCCTCTCATTCCCAACTGGTTCTCCCTTTTGCTCTTCCTCTTTCTCCCCTCGGCTCTTCTTGCTTCTAATCTCTTCTGACACCAGTTCTTCTTACCCCCCCCATCAACGGAGGCACGTGCAACTTAGAGGTAAGATTATTCTTTTTTTTAACCGTTCCATCGAAGACGGACCATGAAGTTTGTTTTTTCTCTCCCTTCTCTTTGTTTTATTTAGATTGATTACAAGTAATTTAGTTTATTTTTAGCATTACAAGTAGATTTAGCCTAGTTTGATGTTATACTTTCTCATTTATTTTGCATTTTATGCATACAATTCTATGCATGACCCATCAAAAAATTATATTAAAAACCCATTCTTGTCAACATTTTCGAGAAACTGCTTTAAATTAAAAAATAAAGGTAAAATCGCATATTTCAAGCTCTTCCTTGCATTTTTAGTGTTTTGTTTAGTTTAGAACTTTTTAATTATTAGTCTAATTAGTTTAGGAGTTTTCAAATAATATTTAATTTAGAAGTGTCCTTTTTATGAAATACGTTTTTTTGGAGTGTGTTTTAAAATTTCTAAAAATTAATTGAGGTTTTTAGAAAACACGTTTTTAACCTAATTTTTTTAGTATAAAAACCCAATTTCCAGCCATAGGGGGTGTCTCCCTCTTGGGAAAAAATTTATGTTTCTCTTCTCTCTCTTCTTTTTCTCTTTCTCCTCCCTCTTGTTCCCAACCGGTTCTCCCTTTTGGTCTTCCTCTTTCTCCCTCTAGCTCTTCTTGCTTCTAATCTCTTCTAGCACCAGTTCTTCTTACCCCCCATCGACGGAGGCACGTGCAACTCAGAGGTAAGACCGTTCTTTTTCTCAACCTCTCCATCGGAGATGGACCGTGAGGTTTGTTTCTTCTCTCCCTTCTCTTTTTTTATTTAGATTGATTGTAGGTAGTTTAGTTTATTTTTAGCATTACAGGTAGATTTAGCCTAGTTTGATGTTATACTTTCTCATTATTTTCAGTAGTTAGAATCACATATTACATAGAGTAGCTATTTCATATCATTGTATTGTCATTTTAGTAGTGTTTGATTTTTTTTTATAGAAAATGCAACACCTCGTTATTCTTATTGGTGCGTGAAACAAAGCCCAACGTGATCCTTCGTGTTTATGCAATACTTGAACCACAAGAAAATTATAATATTGCTTGCTACTAATGAGTCTGTCTATACAGACCCGACCTGCGTAAGCAACCTGTTAATCTGGGTTCACGGTTAGCATAATCAAACTCGGGTCTGCTTGCTTAGTTTATTCAGTTTAACTCGTTACTAGATGGGTTATTTAAGCCAACGGTTTTGTTAGATGTCCAACCATCGTAAAGTTTAGTTCAAGATTGTTTCCTTAGAGTTAACGTTTGATTATTTTTCTTTTTTTCTTTTTTTATTTTATATGTTTTTTTATTACAGTTGATTCGGGTATAGCCTCGTTCAAGTTTTTATTTTGTGATAGTGCATTCTTTTCTGGTAGTAGTTCATTTGTTAGAAATCGTTTATTTGAATAGTTAGATTAGGATCAGTTATGTTCATGCTTTTAATTAACCAATTTTGAATTCACGTTTTCTTAAAATAGAATCATTAATTTGCTATAGTTTATTTTATGGTTAGTTAAATTAGTGATATTCACAGTTCCTGTGTTTTATAATTAATTAGTTAAATAGTTTCTTTCATTCAATCAAATAGACTAGATTAATTTCTTTCATCCAGTAGCTTGATATTTATGTTTTTACTGTCTTTGTTGAGGCAAAAGTTTGTTAATCAGATTGTGCATGCTAGTTTTTTTATTTAGTTAGATTAACTTTGTTTAGTTGTTTTGAAACTAGTTAAACTTAGTGGTTAGTTTTGCATTCACGCATTTCTTTTCTTCTTCTTAAAGTAGAGTTATTAATTAGTTTATGCATTAGTGCTACCTACAGTTTTTGTAGTTTTTAATCAGTTAGTTGAATGGTTAGTTTTAGTTATTTCCAATTTAGTTACTTGTTCATAGTTGCTATTAATCTAGTTAGTTTGTTAATTAGTTTCATAAATTGTTATTAGTTGGTTACATTAGTTAGTTATTTATTGTTATTCAGTTAGTTAGTTTGTTATTTTGTCTTTTAGTAAATTTGTTTGTGACATGTTACTTTCAAGTTAGTCATATGTTAAGTAAATTGTTATAGGTTAGTTAGATTGTTGTTTTTGTGATTTTTGATCAAACTAACATTGCATTTTTGTCTAGTTTTTTTTTTTTTGTATTTTTGTTTTGCAAGGAAGCGGTTGGATCTGCGGTAGGCCCTCAAAAGTACCCCTTAAGAGCCCTCTGAAGTCTCCAAAAGGCCTCCTCAAATACTGAAGACCCTTTTTCTCTTTTCTTTTAACTTAGGTTTATTTATTTTATTAATTTGAATTTATAATAAAATCATTTATTTTTCTTTTTGAGCCATTTGCATGAGGGTAACATATTGTAATAGTTAGTTATTTTTATTTATTTTTATTTTAAAAGCAATAAAGCTTGCAATTTGTGTGGAAAATAAAGTTTTCTCCCGTTCCTTGAGTTCGTCCCGGATCTCACCCTAGTGTGAGCCTGTTTTTATTATTTGGTGTCTGGCTTACACAAAACATTTTTTATCAAAAATATATCTTTAAAAATTCATTTCATAAAACTTACACCATGTTTACTATGCTTGTGGGCAGGGAACTTCCTAATTAAAAAAACCATAATATTTTTTTATTTTTTACTTTTTTGTATATTTGACCCTTCAAATGTGATCTACATGTTCGGGTTAGTAAAATTTAATGTTTGGATAGAAATCGGTGTTTGGATCATGTTATTTTAACGTGCATGTACAATGTTGCAAGGGTTATAAAATCAGCAGCGTATAATATACCAATTTTTTAGCCTTCATAAAATAATATTTTTATGTTGAAAAAATAAGATCCAAGAGTGAATTAGATTTGTCAAAACAACCTCCCATTGTAAGCTCCAACTAAGAGGTTCCTTATCCACTAGGATACCAAATACTTTCCCAAGGTTATTTATGATATTTTACAGAATCATATGGTAGCTCAACTAGTTTGATCTATGCTTTGGAGTTCCATTCTCACTATGGGACCCTTAAATAAAAATGTTGTTTTATTTAAACAAGCCAGCTCGGGCTGGACTTGGCTTGCACGAGCCATAGGAGCAGAGTCCGTGCAGTATCTCCGGCTGTAAACAAGCCGAGCCCAAACAGCTCGGGTTGGTTCAGCTCGTTTACCAGCCCTAAATTTATGAACCATATGAGATCCCATATGGATCATTGTCCACATTTTCTACTGCAGATATGAATCTGATTGGATCCAAGTTAGGAATTTACTGTAAAATGAGTGATAACCATGTGAGGACAGAGCCAGATCCATGTCCACATCCTCTACTGCACATATGGATCTGACTGGATCCGGTTCTCCATCCAACAAAACTGGGAGGGGCCTTCGTAGTTTTAGAGAACTCAGCGTCTGTCTGTCAGCCCCCAAGAGAAACCGTTCCATCACTCATGTTTGGATGATATCCATTAAATCCCCAACTGAGGAGCTTGGGATAAGGAGAGCCACAACCACCGGATAAGCACTTTCGGTTCAGCCCCATATCTTTAAATCCACCCCATGGTCACCTTTGGGTGGCTAAACAATCCCCTCCATTGGCAGAAATCACAAAAAATTTTCTGTTTATTTTTTTCTTAAAATTCTTGGACACCAAAAATGCTGGCGCTAACTTACCCTCTTGCATCCGTTTAGCAACGCACGGACACGGATCATGATTCGACAGGTGATGCGAGTTTGCAAAACAGGACACGAGGACACATTTTTACTCTTTATTAACTAAGCTTTTGAATACTTTACTATATACAAATAGATTTATTAAAAAGAATTACTAAAACTATTGAAAATAATCATGCAAGGGGGTATATACTAGCTAAAAACGGGCTTTTGAAGGCAAGTTGGGTTAGGCAGACCCCCACCAGTTACACAAACATACCATTGGGTTTTGAACTTGCAAAGTCCCAATACATGGTGACGGGCATTAACCGCTCCAACCGAACAAGCCAATCCCTGGTTGGTAAGCCTAGTGAAAGTTGCCACAACGCTACTGTATGTAATGGTAACTGAAATACGTCTACTGTAGGGACCAAGATTTTTATAAGTGTTTTTACTCTTTTTTTTTGAAAATTTTAGCGTAAGAATATGATGTAGACGCTTAGTTTTATAGAAACAGACTCTTGGATCATCCAATTACGATGTATAAGAAGGATTTTTAAGGGTTGAAAATCAATGGTTTAGAATTTTCATAAATATTCAAACATAAAAATCACATTTTTTGATTTATAATCCAACACAATCAATTTCTAGCAAATGAACCACGCCCGAATGCCGGGTTAAATTTTTCAAAAAAACGTATGAAAATTTCAACGCAAACATATTTGGTTGGTAAAACATATTCCAATTTTCCTTGTACATTTGAACAAAGCAAATAAGTATGCATACGTATGTGTTGTGGCCATCCAATGGCAACGTGTCGTGTCATTATCTGAGTAGGCAACGAGAGCGGATCCTGCAACCACGAAACCCACCCCGACTGTACACTGGGACTGGAAGGACCGCTATAGTTTTAAGTGCCGTCTTCGCTCTTCACTCCTGAAAGAACGGAAGGAACGAACAAGGAGAGGAGGAAGGATGCAGCAGAGCGAAGAGATGACGCAACGCATCGCCAGGATCTCCGCTCATCTCAACCCACAAGCCTCCAGGTCCGTCCGATCCAATTCTCTTCAATTCCCCGATTCCCTCCTCTTTATGTTTGGATTCATCTTCAGAATTGGGCCAAAAATTCTTGGAATTTGGTTTCCGATGGGTGAATTGATCG
Organism: Nuphar pumila; assembly: GCF_984573655.1. NCBI lineage: Eukaryota > Viridiplantae > Streptophyta > Magnoliopsida > Nymphaeales > Nymphaeaceae > Nuphar > Nuphar pumila. The sequence goes on from NC_143254.1 coordinate 99,809,944, forward strand.
GTGGGTGTTGTTTGGAGGGAAGGCGATGGGCGGATGGAGCTCGCTGCGGAGGGAGGAGTGCCGGGCGAAGGGCGGGGCGCCGGGGTTCAAGGTGGCGATCCTCGGCGCTGCCGGGGGGATCGGCCAGCCACTCGCGATGCTCATGAAGATGAACCCGCTGGTCTCTCTTCTCCACCTCTACGATGTCGTCAATTCTCCCGGCGTTACCGCCGATGTCAGCCATATGGACACCTCCGCTGTGGTAAAGTCTTCTGTTCTCCTCTTTCTTCCCTTTTCCTTTTTCAGTATTCTGAATTTGGGATGATGAATTGGATGTTGGGTCATGTGATTTTGAGGATGGTGGAGTGTGAGGTCGATGTGGTTCTGGTGTTTGGTTTGGTTTCATATGTTGGAGTATCCATGTTGCCTTCTTCTTTGAATTAATTGATGTATGTAATTGGAAAATTGGGCTTGTTTTTGTTTTTTCCCTTGTTTTGGATTGGGTTTATTTCTGTTTTTGTGTGAAAAGCTCCGAAGCTATCGGGTGTTGTGTTCGGTGTTGATATTTCCTAGTTAATGAATGCAGTACAACTTGTTCTTTTATGCATGGAATGGAGGAAGACTAAGAAAAAGAACACGCGAATTTTCACAAGTATTAATGATTTCCTCTCTTCTTCTTTTATGCATGGAAGGACTAAGAAAAAGAATATGCTATTTTTCACGAGCCACGGATTAAAGAAAATGAACTCTAGAAACTTAGAAATGGATTAACTGCCAATGGCATGTCGCAAGGTAACACAGTAATATTGATCTGCCAACAGCAGCTAGGATGTGTCAGAGTTATCAGTAGAAGGATGCAGTACTTCTGTTTAATGTTTAACAACGCTTCAGTTAGCTCCTTCTGAATAATTCTTGGTTTTGGGGATACTGCTCTAATAAAATCCTATAGCTTTTCTTTTTTACATTTGTTTTGGCTTCACATTTCAACGATTTGAGAAATTTTCAGATTGTTTCTTGTTGTAGTCTTTGTCGTCAATCTGGTTTTCCTTTGTGTTTGGTAGTAAAGTATGTGGACTTCAAATCCAGTTTGTAACTTTGCATATGCTGGAGTTTTAGAGAGTGGTACGTTTGCTGTTGTTATTCATTTTCGCTAATCATTTGAATTGAGTTTCATGTTTGATTGTTCTATATTTTGCACAATGTCTTTATGGGATTTTGATTGCAGGGTTGATCATCATTCAGGATTTGGATCTTTATTTTGGGGTTAAGAATTGAAATACTTTTTTTAATTCCCCCCTTTTTCTTGGATTTCAGGTTCGTGGATTCTTGGGGCAGGATAAGTTGGAAGCTGCACTTACAGGAATGGACCTTGTTATTATTCCAGCAGGTGTCCCTAGGAAGCCAGGCATGACTAGGGATGATTTATTCAACATAAATGCAGGAATTGTTAGGACGCTTATTGAAGGTGTTTCCAAGTACTGCCCCCATGCCCTTATTAACTTGATAAGCAACCCAGTAAATTCAACTGTTCCAATTGCTGCTGAAGTCTTAAAGAAGGCTGGCGCATATGATCCTAAACGTCTGCTGGGAGTGACAACACTGGACGTTGTGCGGGCAAATACTTTTGTGGTAATGTCTTGCTTATATTGACTTTTGATTTTTTGACTCATCAGCTGATGCTTCTTTGTGCCCTTTTCAGTTCTCTTGTTATAGATTCAATTGAGAATTTTGATGCACTATTCTTATCGGTGGTTGACGGAGTCAAAGATTGCTGAAAACTTTCTAGTTTTCTCTTGTGAAAAGCATGAGTCTTTTCTTTGTCCTTTTTATCAAAATGTTTTTTAGTCATCATTTGATGCTACATTTGCACAGGCTGAAGTCTTGGGTGTCGATCCCAGAAATGTTGATGTTCCAGTTGTTGGTGGACATGCTGGCGTCACCATTCTACCTCTTCTTTCACAGGTTATCAAGATTATATGAATAACCATGGATTGTTATTGTAGTTTGTATTTTATTTGTTCTATCCATCCAGTATTCTCTTTGTTGGTGTTGCTAGAGTGGTCTTTTCTAACATTCATTTGGAATGTCTTGTGCAGGTCAAACCTCCATGTTCATTCTCTGATGAAGAAATTCACTACTTGACTGACCGTATTCAAAATGGTGGAACAGAAGTTGTTGAGGTGATGTATCCTTTTAGAAATAGAATATCATAAAATAACCTTTTTTTTATCAAACATTAGTATCTAACCTTATACCTTTTTCAAGGTCTGGGGAAGTTATTTGGTGCCATCTACTTGATGATCTTAGTTCTTTGTACAGTGCTAGCTGCCATCTGTGACTTGTGGGGGTGACTCTTACACAATTAATGTGTGCACTGCAAGTCTGGAACAGTCTGCACGTTTTATAACATATTATTGACATGTTCCTTAATTGATCTGTTGATACTGGTTTTGAGCTTTCTTGTTTCAGTAGGAATGCATGTAAAAAATGAGAAAATATCTGATTGCCAAGAAAAGCAAAGAAAGAGATGGGTTGGAATTGTAGTATCTGATTAGTTAGGGTGAATGTGGGTTTACTTAAATTTCTCCTACAATTCTTTTTAGTTGAGTTTCTCGATCTGTCACTATACCTGTGGAAGTAGAAAGAAGACACCCTTAATGGACAGCAACAGTTTCACTATGAGAATTGCATGGTTATAAATGAAATATAAGATGACATCATTTATATTTTTAGAAGCTGGTCCAGTGTGAATAGATACAGTTTTTAAGTTTTCAAACTGCACTAGAATCTTCTTTTAGGTCATTGGTAACCTTTGCAAGGCAATAAACCTTCTATTTAAAATTACAGTTGTGGTTGCATGGATAACTCATGCAATAGTTATGAAGGGGGTCTGGATTTGAAAGGGCACAATTTCACCAAGTAAGGTGTAATAGTCCTATCCTTATGGTTCTTATAAATAGCATGGACATGACATGTGAAGGGTAATAAAATGAAAGAGACACTGAAAATCAAGTGAAAGCGAGGGATCATGACTACCTAATCTTGGAGATCACCAGAGGCTCATGCCCAAACCCTTATTTCAGCAATCCCCATCATAACAAGTTGAGGGACCTATGATCCTATCAATGGTAAATGATAGTGCTATGCAAAGATCAACTCGACACATTAAAGGATAAAAGAGACTTTCAACTGTCCGTCACCCTAATTTGCTTCAATGCAGACTGAAGGCTAAGTTGGCTGGAGTATTGTATTCACATGCCTAGAATTGAGCTCCAACTCCTATATATTTTTCCATAATTTAAACTTTCATCTATAAATAAGAGAAGAGATACAATTTTTAGTTTTGTGAAATTGGTTATATTGTTTCTTTTGTTTTTGTTATTTCCTGTTCTTAGTTAATTAACATATTTCTTTGAGTTGATTTGTAGATCTTCCCTAGATTTCTTTGGTATCATGGCTGAAAGTCTAAAGAATGATCTTCTTGATTTTTGTGTTGGGAGTGATACTTTCTCCAGAGTTACTGGTCATGGTAGAAGGTGAGTTTATAAGATTTGACCCACTTTGGTTCTAAATACCCCATGAGATCTTATGGAAAAAGGAGAAAATGCAATAAAGCTTGATTAATTATGGAAATGAGACTAGTGCACCTAAGGATACCTTATGATTCTCAATATAGTCTAGTGTGTGAATTTGCCTTAGCATGCATTTAGTCCTTTCAGCAAGCCAGAAGCCTCGCCTCATAATGCCACATGGATGGATGGATTGAAACGTCAAGCTATCAGAAAAACTATTTTGTGGATGACCTCTAGAGTTCCAAAATCCAATCTTTATTGCATACAATTGTTTGATTTGTGTTGTATGTTGAGACAGGTTTTCTCCCAAAATGTCTACCATATTCATTGTTCATTTCATACAACCTTGTTTTCCTGCAAGTGGCTGAAATACATTGCAGGCTTGCTTTTTAGGCCCTTTTCTCGGTTGTTGTATTGCTGCTATAACTAACATAAGGTATGCATGTTGCATTTAACAAGATGCAGTTCATTCATGCATGGTGATTCATAAGCATTTTATATTTAGTGACTTTTATCTAGATGATTATTCACATTCACCTGAGTGGCAATTTAGAGGTCTGGGAATTCAATTGCTTGAAAAATTAAATTTCATATGTCATGCATTAAAAAATGAAAACAACCAGAAAGTTAAAATGGGAAGTCCTAAATTAAATTAATAGAACAAGAACAATGATTAAGAATACTGGGAACACTAGAAAATGAAAAACTAGGTTGTCAACTTTATAAAGAATTATGGAAGTCAGTTTCTTCTTGTAATTTGACGAGTAATCAAGTTTTCAATATGAATTTGTTGAAATAAAACATATTAGTATCATCACTGATATCTGCCTTGGTCTATCTCAATGAGGCAAAACTTTTTAGGATATAAATATTTTTCTTTGTTCTTTTTTAAAATAATATTAGAAAACATGAAACTACAACAGACAAAAAAGGAGAAATCAAACAAAAATTTTTGATTAAAGTTTAACAAAATTTAGAAAAGAAAAACATCACATTTTCTCTCCACATGTTTATATCTTTTGATATTTTCTAGCATTTTGTTATGTTTTTGCTACAATTTCAAAGTACATACTGAGGAAAATACCCTTTTCCTATTATCTTGTGTAAGTATGGTACTATTTTTACAATTCCGACTGTATACTACTATGCATCTTAGGAAAAGTTTTTTGCATACTTGGTTCCCTTTTGGGGTTAAATTACACATGGCATCTTGTCTTATAACCAAGTTATGTTCTATTTCGAGAACAATGACACAATTGATCCTATTTCGCTGTTTTAATGATGTGTGAAAATTTTCCTACTGCAGTTCACCAAACCAAATGGCAAAGATATTCCCCTTATTTCAGTCATTTTGACTGTGTAACAGGGATACTCCAATAGTCCAACTATGTTCCAATGACATATCCCCTTATATATTTTTTAACGGAAAATTACACAAGCATGGCATCTCACCTTGTCCTTTAGCCATGTTCATGTGGCATGGTCTTTCCTTTCTAAGCATGTGACACATGATAGTCGTGAATGTCCAGTTATGGGAAATGCCTAGGAATGAAGCCAATGGAAGTCCAGATTGCTAGGTTGTGGAACTTGGTGAAGACAACCATGGTGTGAAAATGGTGAAAAGGGAATTAATGTTAACTAACATTTAAAATAGGAAGAAAATTACCACTTTATATTCCAAAATGAGATATTTGAGTTGTTGTGAAAGGGAGATGATTTAGTGCATCAAAAATCAAGGAGGCTAAAATATATTTCCGTGAAAAAGCTACTCAGCCAATATGGTTTAACCTTGTTTTTAATAGGAACAGTTATATATTTATTAGCAGTAAGTATAAGGTTGGGTGGCCCATAAGCCACAGGCATCCCAGCCTGGATGAGACAGGCCTGAATCTAATTTTTAACCTAACCCAGCTTTTGATGGGCTGGGTATGGATTGCCGCTCATCCTGGACTGGCAGCCTGCAGCCTCAATAAATTTTTAATTAAGAAAATTAGAAATAATAGATGGGGGATAACTAGGGTTCTTCCCATCCCCTTTTTTCCACCTCTTGTGTTCTCCCTCATCTGGCAATTCCCATGGCAACAACACCCTTCCTGCAGTAGCTGTATTTTCCAGTGAGTCATCAATACCATTGGTATCAAAAAATTAATAGAACCTCTCTCTCTCATTTAATTATGAAAACACTTCTGAAATGACTTTGCCTTCTTCATCATGTCAACCAAGACATTCAGGTTCTTTAGTTGCCGTCCAAGTGCACTTCATAATTAGTCTTGTTCATGTCATGTAGGACCCTAATTGTTGAACAAAAATATGTATTTGTGTGTGATATGTAAATATTGTGTGGTATGCCAGGTATAAACTGGGTTAGATTGGTCTGTATCTATATAGCAACAGACTTGGCCCCAATTTTGGGTCATATGCCAACTTTCCAAGCATCAAGTCTGGTCCAAATTGATCTCTCTCTCTCTCTCTCTCATAAGGCCAAAGGAAAAAATAAGAACAAGGAGTGATGCTTAGAGTAAAAGCAAGGCTCGTGGGCTGCCTGCACAGCCTAGGCCTATGGGCCACACAGGTGGGCAATCCAGACGTACATTCTAGGCCAGCTGCCATTTTTGGCTAGTTGGGCTTAACCAGGCCACAGCCCATCCAATTTCTGAGTAGGACCAGGCCAGCCTGTTGTCCACTCCTGATACGTGTCATAGAAGCTAGTATCAAATATGAGTATGTGTAATTATGTAATTTAATAGTTAAAATGTAGGATTCATTTTTATTTAACATTTTACAAGTCTATTTGCAAAAGTGATAGAACCTTGGGGATATAAGATTTGGTATACAGGAATAAATAGGAATAAGAATGGAGTAGAGATTGTTATTAGTCGTGAGTTTATAGATAATGTAGTTGAGGTCCGTAGGATGGGTGATAGGATTTTACTTATTAAATTAGTATTAGGTACGGATATTATTAATATTATTAGTGTTTATGCACCTCAAGTAGGTTTAGATGATTCCATTAAGCGTCAATTTTGGAAAGATTTAGATGGAGTAGTACAAGGGATATCTTATGGAAAAAAGCTTTTCATCGACGGTGACCTTAATGGACATGTAAGCATTAGTAGGGATGGATTTGAGAGTATCCATGGAGGCTATGGTATAGGAGAATGAAACAAAAGTGGAGAAAGGATTTTAAATTTTGGTTTGTCCTATGATATGATCTTAGCAAACACTTGGTTTAGGAAAAGGAAGTCTCATCTAGTAACATTTAAAAGTGGGGTTAATACGAGCCATATAGGTTTTTTCCTACTTAGAAAGAGAGATAGGGGTTGTTGCATCGATTGTAAGGTTATACCGAGAGAAAGTGTAGCTACACAACATAGAGTCTTAATTTTAGATCTTAGAATTAGAAAATGCCGCAAAAAGGATAGACATAGGATAGATCCTAGAATTAAGTGGTGGACACTGAAAGAAGCTAAACAATGAATGTTTGTAGAGCAGGTAGTTAAGGAAGTTGATTGGTGTCTCGAGGATGATTCAAAATCAATGTGGAATAAGATAGCGGGTGGCATGAGAAAGGTGACTAAGGAGGTATTGGGTGGGTCTAAAGGCAGTGCACCGCTAGGTAATGATACATCATGGTGGAACAAGGATGTCAAATTAGCTATTAAAGTTAAAAGAGAGTGTTATAGAAATCTAAGTAAGAGTCGTGATAATGAGAATTTGAAGAAGTATATGATAGCAAAGAAGGAAGCTAAAAAAGTAGTTCGAAACGCGAGGGATAAGGTATATAAGGAGGTTTATGACAAGTTGGATACCAAAGAATGCGAAAAGGATATTTATAGGCTTGCAAAGATGAGAGATAGAGAATCGAGGGATCTGAGTATGGTTAGATGTATCAAAGATGAAACACAAAGGGTTTTAGTCAAAGATGAGGAGATTAAAGAGAGATGGAAATATTATTTTGATAAGCTATTTAATAGAAGTCATGCTCAGGATCTTGGAGACTTCTCCATTCCTTTTCATGAGATGAATCGTGACTTCATGCGCAAGATTCAAAAGAAAGAAATTGCAGAGACTTTGAAGAAAATGAAATAAAGAAGGGCAATTGGCCCAGATGGTATACCTATCGAGGCTTGAAAATGCTTGGGTGAGAAAGGTTTAGAATGGTTGACAAATCTTTTTAACAAGATTTGGTAGACAAATAAGATGCCTAATGAGTGGAGGAAGAGTACTTTGGTGCCTCTATATAAGAATAAGGGTGATATACAAGATTGCACAAACTATCGTGGTATAAAACTCATGAGTCATACTATGAAACTTTGGAAGAGGGTGATTGAGTATAGGTTGAGGAAGGTTGTCATGATATCGGAGAATCAATTTGGTTTTATACCTGAAAGATCAACTATGTAAGCTATACATCTTCTTAGACGACTTATTGAGAGATATAGAGAGAGCAACAAGGATTTGCATATGGTTTTTATTGATTTGGAGAAGACATACGATAGAGTACCTAGGGATGTTTTCTGGTGGACAATGATGAAGAAAGGTGTTTCTCTCAAGTACATTAGTATAATTAAAGATATCTACGAAGGAGTAATAACCAATGTCCGTACTTGTGGAGGGGTGACAACCAATTTTTCTATAACGGTTGGGTTAGATCAAGGATCTGCATTAAGCCCTTTCCTATTTGCTATAGTGATGGATGAGCTTACGAGATCAATTCAAGAAAATGTGTCGTGGTGTATGTTGTTTGTTGATGATATTGTTTTGATTGATGAGTCTAAAGCTGGGGTTAATGCTAAGTTAGAATTATGGAGACAGACATTGAAAGCAAGAGGTTTTAAGTTGAGTAAGAGTAAGACAGAATATATGGAATGGCGGTTTAGTAAGCAACGAAGTAGTGATGGGAGTGTAGTGAAGCTTGGTGAGAAAGAAATACCGGTGGTTGACTGTTTCAAATATTGAGGATCTATCATTCAAAAGTATGGAGAAATTGATGGAGATGTAAATCATAGGATAAAGGTTGGGTGGATGAAATGGAAAAGTGCAACTGGAGTGTTGTGCAATCGTAGAATGCCATTGCAGTTGAAGGGAAAGTTTTATAGGACCACAATTAGGCCCGCTTTACTATATGGTACAGAATGTTGGGCTGCGAAGAGACATCATATTCAAAAAATGAGTGTAGTTGAGATGCGTATGCTTAGATGGATGTGTGAAAATACAATAAAAGATAAGATTCGAAACGAGGAGATACGTAAGAAGGTAGGCGTTGCATCCATTGAAATTAAGATGAGAGAGAATCGTTTACGGTGGTTTGGACATATTCGGCGAAGGCCTAATGATGCTCCAGTTAGAAGGATGGAGAAATGAGAAAATATATTAGTTAAAAGAGGTCGGGGTAGGCCTAAGAAGACTTGGATGAAGATGATAGGAAAGGATATGAATGCTTTGAACCTCACCGAGGACATGACATTGGATATAAATGATTGGAGAAGGATTCATGTGGAAGACCCAGAATGATTTTCTTTTTTGATTCATATCACCGACACCAATTGTTTTGGGATGAAGGCGTAGTTGTTGTCGTTGTTGTATTTTACAAGTTTATTTCTTTTAGCCTAGATGATTGACCATATTGACTAGAGCTCGTGAATTTAATGGCTTGAGCTATTAAATTTGTATATGATGCATTAAGAAATGAAAAATGGTAAGAATTAAAACTAAAAAATATAAATAGAAAGTATGGAAATTTATCAAAGATTTATAAAACTTAAGAAATAAATGTGTCTATAAATGAGTTTTTTGATAATGTGCTGAGAATTTGTCTCTCAGTCTATAAGACTTGATGTCGAAAAATCAGTCATTCCATTGTTCTGACATAACACTATATCTTATCTGTCTTTCTCTGCTGAGCAATTTCCTAATTGTCTTCTCTTTTCGCCTCGTTGTACACCAAAAACGCACACCGGGTAGCTAAGTTACTCCTTTCTTCGCACTGGACGAACATGTGCTAATGCTCCCGCTGCTCTAATTAACAGAAAAATTTGTACAAAGCAAAGATGCTGGAATCTTATGTATAAAGGAGTGAAAGGTCATTGTACAAGGAGCTTTGTTATCCAGATAAGGCAGCCCAATGTCAGCCATCTGCCTTGGGTTGCCTGTGATGGTCAGACTGTTTTAACTGCCACATTGATTTCTCAACTGTTGTTTGTTTGGTGTCTGGTTAGATTGGGCCTTCAGTCAGTTTATATTGTGTTGACACCTTTATGTGTTCAGTGTCATATTTTTGGCATCAGGTTTATTTATTACACTACACGTGACTTAGAAATTTATTCCACAATCTTTTTTCTTAATCTTTTTCTGTTTGTGTTTGTCTGTGCACGCATAGTAACAGTTTTATAAAAGTACAATCATACATGCTCATTGATATGAATTTAAATTGCTCAAATTGCATCCGTCTAGTAAAATCTGGAGGCATATCTTATTGACACTGGCAATCCAAGTGGAGTTAGCTATGGGCATTGAATGGGTTTGTTGAGCATCTCCTGTGATGGTGGTCCTTGGTGAGAATGAGTTCGATTGATGCGTAGAGGACATTAGTAGATGTTGAACACATCAGGGGAAAATAAGAAAAATCCTCTTGTTTTGTTGTCAGCTCTTTGGCTTCTTGTCTAGTTTGATTGATATTATCTTTCTGATAGGCTTGAACTTATTAATAAAGTACTGTTTTTGTTGGCTTGTTCTGATTCAGGTTTAACTGAATTTATCTTTCTGTTCAAAGTATGCACTGGTTGCTGTTTGATTTTGATGAGTTTTTGTCAAAGTATGTACATATACATGCTCTTTTCTTAGGTGGCGATATTTTTGCATTGCTGCACTTTGACGTCCCTTCCCACTGCAGGCAAAAGCTGGAGCTGGTTCTGCAACACTGTCAATGGTTGGTCCTTTCCTGTTTTCTTTACTTTTTCCTTTTTCCCTTTTTTCTTTTGTGGTCATTATAATTGTCCCCACCTGGAGGTAAAAAATAATGCTACAGATTTTAATTCTGACCTTCATGACTACAGGCATACGCAGCTGCTAAATTTGCAGATGTTTGCTTGAGGGGATTGCGGGGTGATGCGGGCGTTGTTGAATGTGCATTTGTTGCTTCTGGGGTACTTTGCTGCAATGTCATCTTATCTTCCCTGTCCCTTTTGTTTTAGTACAGCTGTAATTTATTAGTTCCATTGCAGGTGACGGAGCTGCCATTTTTTGCATCCAAGGTCAGGCTTGGACGAGGTGGTGCTGAGGAGATCTATCCTCTAGGGCCTCTTAATGAGTTTGAAAGGTGGTTATATTTATTTTTAATGCAAAAATTTCCATACATCTATACCTGCAGGCATTGTGTGTGTGTGCGCACGCATGTATGAGGGTCTTTATAATGTAAGCATCGTCAAAGAACAAAACTCCTTGATTCTAAATGCATAGTTTTTTTTTTTTGCAGGGCTGGCTTGGAGAAAGCAAAGAAAGAACTAACCGTGAGCATTGAGAAAGGAATTTCCTTTATCAGGAAATAAAACTCTCTCTCTCTCTCTCTCTCTCTCTCTCTCTCTCTCTCTCTCTCTCTCTCCGGCAATCAGTTTCACTTTGTAGCTGCCTCTTTCATGAATATTCGGTTGAGTATATATGTAATAGTTACTTGCTCCTAATAAATCTCGGACAGGTTTCTTTGTAATTTTGTCAGATGAGATAAAGAGCCTATGCTAACACTCTTGAAAGACAATTCTATAGGACAAGTTTGACACATCTGAACAATGTGGCTCAGTGGTTAGAGGGAGGATCAGGTGCAATGTATTATGTAATTGCACACTTTTAGTGTGATGCTGTACCTGATCACCTTCCATCATTGCTTGGGCCCCACATCTGACAGGCTGTATCCCAAAGATGGATGGTGATCAGGTACAGCAGCACACTAAAAATGTGAATTCACAATGCACCTGATCCTCCCACACATTTCACCTGATCCTCCCTCCAGTGGTTAGGGCGGTGCGTGTAAGATGGTGGAAACCCGTTTTACCCAGGATTGATTCTACTTGGGATCATACCCGTGACTTACCTGGTGGCTGTCCCTTGTGGGCCAATGTTATCAGTATAGGTGCGTATACAGAATGATTCAGTTGAGTATTGGGAATCGGTGGCCCAACGATTCAGGGCCTATACCGATACTGACAAACATTGGGCTAGAACACTCGCTCAGGATTTACTGTATATTACTACCCTTGTTCTTAAGCTGGTTCCTCATAAAAAAGAAAAAAAAAAATCTGAACAAAAGATAGCACAAACCCGCAATCTTTTTTTTTTAAACTAGGATATTGGGTCATGGTTGTTTTTATAATTTAACTGATAAAAGTTCTTTTAAATATTTTATGCTATGAAAATATATTCATTAATGAAAATATTAATGAAAACTATTAAAAATTACTCGTTATTGTTGAAAATATGATTGAAAAATCATAAAAGTTTCACATTAATGTTCTGGATGCATTATAGCATGTAAAGTGGTGTCGTGTCGTGTCCTCTAAACACGGGACCTTAAATGGCATGTGCTTGTGACATGGCAGCTGAGGTACGCGCTGCCTGCATTTGGATCTGGGCATGTGCTCGCTGTGGGTACCATGTTCGCTGAACTGGTTCCACCATTTCTGAATCTGCATTGCCGTGCCTGGAAGTTGATGATGGGTACTCATTTATGTGTCCTGGAGCGGTGGTTGTTCTTGTACCATCTCCATTTGGGACCATCTTTGTATGCAGTCTGCTAATTTTATGGTACTGGATCAGGGATCCTCATGGCTTAATCAAGTGGGCAAAGAAAAGCAAAATCATTCTTCCAAGTACTGTTGTCCAAACGGAGCTGGGAAGAGGTGATGAGCGATTGTCAAACTTTCTAGAAATCCTTTTCTTTTTTGCTTTGTTTTCCCTTCCCAGATAGCTTAAACAAACCACCTTATTCACGAGCTCATTGGTGTAAAAGCCTTAGATTCCCCTTTGCCCACCAAGGATCACACCCAGCTTGGGCCTTGCGAAGAGAAACACTTGGATGAGATTTATTAGCTAATAAGGGTACGTTCGGGTGCCTCAACTAGATGGGATTTGGAATTAGAATATTTCAAATCATTCTGAGTCCAAATCCCAGGGCAACCCGCTGTGATTTCGAATCAGAATGATTCAAAATCACAGGCTGCCTGAAATCTCATGTTCTGAACATGAGATTTCAGAGAAAGCGATTCTGCGGAACGAACCGAACCGAACTGAACCAAACCGAACCGAACCTAAGTGTGCTCTTGGATACATTTCAAGTTCAAATCCCAATGGTATGGTTGTATAACTGGTGGGGGTCTGCCTAACCCTAGCTTGCCTTTCAAAAAAAAAAAAAAGTGTGCTCTTGGATGGTGAGATAGGAAGGAAGCAGAACCTGAAAAAGACACACTACTTCAATGTTGGGTCAATGCTCATTCTACAGCATTCAATGATAGGAGACTTGGTCTTCAATGTTAGAGTTTAGACCCTCTCTGCACTGAATGCCAGTTGCTTAAAATGGTGTTTAGAGGCTTCCTCAAGCTTCAACGATACGCATTGATTGTGGTCCAAACTTTGGAGTGTACCAACGCTGCATGGCTCATGGTCTCCCTAGTTTCTACGAGGTCGTGAATTAAATGACATTGTGTTATGGCAGAAAGTGATGGATGACCAAACCAAGCTCATGTTTCTGCCACCTCTATTGACATGGTGGCGTTTCAAGTAATCCCTGACAGATTACTATAAGAATTATTACTAGGTGAGTCAGTTTAAGGTTTTCAAGTTGAAGGAGGTCGGAGATTCAGTACCCAGGCCGAAGCTAACAGAAAACTATCTCCGGCGAGTAGGGAAGGAGTACCAGCGGAGTTTTACATCACAGACACTAAAATACGGCCACAGCCAACGTGACACCTCTTGGCCTATAACAAGATGTCCAAACCAACATTGCGGTTTCTCCCCGTTATTAAAAAAAAAAAAAAAAACTAAGCTAATAGCTTATCTAATGGCAATGTAACATTATCACCACCACCATCACCACCACCACCACCACCACCACCACCACCACCACCATCATCATCATCATTGTTGCCATCATTACATATTATTATGGTCATGATTATCAACTTCTATTACATGTATAGACACAATAACCGATCAGACATTGGTTGATTTGCAACTAATCTACATTGGCATCCATCTAATATAGGTAGATTAAGATACAAAATAAGTTACATTTCTTGTATCTTATCGAATATGCAATATCCTCTACCATATCTAACTAGATCAATCCACATAACACCCAATATTTAATTTGTATATTTTTACTTAATCTTTAGACGTATATACGCACTATAATATAAAAATAACAGTTGGATGCATAAGATGCTATAACAAGGATTTGATCACATATTCGAAACTACGTCTATAAAAAATGGTCAATGTCCAGAAGGATAACACATCAAACATCTATATCTTACTCATTTTATATATGGGTTTTGGTACAATGCTACATATCCTTGAAATGGATATGGTTTAGATAGGTAACCGACCCCTATCTTGTTTTTATGTTTAATATGACAGTTGGTTGCTTGAGCCACATGCAAATGATTCGGTATCACCTGCCTCTGCAAAGGTGTTAAATGACACTTGGTGGTTTGGATCTATCTAAACCATGCCCCAAAATTCTAGATGCATTTAATGGATGAGAAACAAGCACCAATATTTGCCACATGTTCTGTCCCTAGTTAGAATTCAATAGAGAAACAGTGGCCAAACTTTAATGGAATACTGTCCTGTAAATATCAGACCATCTGAAAGCCCCTTTCCCCAATGCATACGATAATGTGTAATATTTAAGGGATACATGAAATGGGGTATGTTGGGTGGTCCAAGTGCTTGTCGTCGTGATTTATTAACAACCAAAAGAGCCAGAACGCAGGTCTTTGGCAATAAATCTGAGACACGGATGTAACCTGTCCATTGAATTGCCCCAAGGGGGTTGGCTTAGTGGGGTAGGGGCCTTAGCTGCTAGACCGACAGTGAAGGTTCGATTCTCATGGGCATCGCCCTTCTGCGCAAGCCAACATGTAGCATAGGCCCTGAGGGCAGGGGTTGTAGCCTCGGAGTTTTACGCTGCAGGCACGACGAGCGTAGGTATGGCAGACTGAGCCAGCATGACCAAGCCTTCGTGTCGGGTGGATGTTTATGATTGAATGCTCATTCTTTTGGTGAACTGAGCCAAGATTAAGCTTATGGTAAGCCTCAGTTATACGAGCTGAGTTTGAGCTGGCTTCTTAAAAAAAAAGAATATATATATATATATATATATATATATATATATATATATATATATATATATATATATATATATATATATATATATATATATATATATATACACACACATTTTTAAAATCAAAATAATGGAAATTGGACTCTAAAGCTACCGAGACAAGCTCAAACTGACTCATTTACAAAATAATTGTTTCAAAGCTGTATGCAATAAGATTTGAACTATAAAGTTATTGCTTACAAGCCAAACATTTCAGTCATTTACACTGTATAATACAAAATATATGAAAAATTATATTTATTATTAATTAACAAGCCTATATGAGCCAAGCTGAGCAGAACACTCATTGTTCATGTTCAGCTTGCCGAGTCTATTTCACTAGTTCCAACAAGCTCTTTACTAGCTGAGCACAAGCTGAGTCACGTGTGGCTGATGTTATTTTCCTGCCCTACTGCCTGTGGTTAGAAAATAAATAACATTTTTTTCTTGGTTATCCAAAAAAGCAAAAAGAAAAAGCTGCTTGTTCTGAAAAATGGGATTAATATACGTGACCTGCACTGACATGTAGTGCAAATTTCTAGCTCACCTTTTGCCAATTAGGTGGTTGCATAGTGACAAACGTTTTTTTCGGGCAAAATCTAGTTTTTAAAAAACTAGTGACAAATTGAAAATTTTTCATAAATCTTGCATTTTTTTGGAAAAATATCGTCAATAAAATTAAATTAAAAAATATAAAAAATATTTTTATAAGAAAATATAAATAAAATTTATTTAAAAATAAAAATACATGATTTTTTCATGATAAATAGCCATTTAAAATGTAAATATCGTGTTTAAATCGATCAAGATATTTATGTTTTTTCATAAATCTCATGATATTTTCAAAATCTCCCGTTTTAAACTTTTTGGCAATTTCTTGTGATATTATAGCGAGATTCTCATAAATCTCGCAATATTTGTCACTATGGGTGGTTGTATGCAAAACACCCTCGGAGTGTGTGGAATTTCTATGCATATATATGAGTTTGATCTGAATCGTGGGAAGGATATAAATCAGGTTAAAAGGCCAAAACCAAGTCCAAATCCAAAATGCAATGCCATATGGACCCAATTGATAAGGCTGGGAAATGAGATTAGCAGCTAACCGTTTGGCTTGGAAATTGGGGTCGGCGACCCAATATATGAGTCAGCTCATCTAGGTTAATGAGCAGAGCACGAACATGACAAGCTCAGCTCATTTTACATATTATATACTTATATATATTATATATGTTATATTATATATTATCAAGCTTAAAAATAAATTTTTTTTTAAGAGAAAACAAGTCAGCTTGACAAGCTCAGCTCGGAATGAAACGAGCTCATGTCCTGATCTCGAGCTGGTGTGTGCCCTTAATGAGCCGAGCCCAAACATCCCTAGCTCGGCTACTTCGGCTCATTTAACAGCCCTACCCATTGACATGGTTTTCATTCAGAGTTGTTCCAAATCTGATTAGCATCAATAGATTGAATCAAGTGAATTGCATAAAACGCAATCAATTGACTGCCTGAGCTACTAGGATATGGTTAATGCAACTGATCTAGGCAGATTTATAGATGATCATGGTAATATGGGACAGGCTTGGATCAATTAATGAGCAAACTGACAAATTCCACTTCAACAAGGTGTAACTTTCAAATCCTTGTTAGAATTATATGATACTATCATTATATAAAATATCACTTTTAATGCATGTTTGGACTATTAATGGAGTTCATCAACCACCATCTTTGGGCTGTTTTACATAATAATATTCCATTTCAATCAAATTAAAAGTTTCAACTTATTGAAGTTTCTGATTAGGCTTTCATCTCCAAATCTAACAGTTAGTGAACTTGATCCAAAAGGCAAAGTTAATATAATTGTGAAACTCTCTTTTATTGTGACTTTGATTAATATGGTAATCCATGTTTTTTACCCAATTACTACACATTTGAAAACAAGAAAAACTATCATAGGAAAAAAAAATTGCCTATAAGAAGTTTTGATATGATAAGTTTTCTAAAATGAAAAATTCACTTGTTTGGGTAGCATGAGAAAAAATTCACTTGGTGGTGAGGTACATGATGGTGGCGAGGACGGTTTTTCGAGAGGTGGGTGATGGTGGTAGTGGTAGAACTTCTCCTTACTGCATTTTACGAAGTGGTTGATGGTGGGTGGTAGTGGTGAGATGGATAGTGAAAAATCACCGTGAGGGCAATTTTATGAGAGGTGGGTGATGGATGGTGAGTGGTGGTGGTGGTGGTAGTGACATAGGTGTTGGGGAGTGTAAATCACCATTTTCTCTTGGTAGAAAAGTTCTTTCACCCCTCTACAAAGGAATGTTTTCTGTCAAAAAGTGTACTTAAAAAAAAAAAAAACTTAGAAAAAAGTTTATATTGTTTGGAAGAGTAAAAAATCATAAGGTTTTACCGCCTTATATAAATTTTCCTACATCTTTCTCACTTCTCAATGTGCCATAAGTACAAAGGTAATGCATAGTTTAAGAAACATGTTCAAGATGTTTATGAAAGCAGAACATACGTACAAACCTATTTTCGATTTTCTTTAACATTTACAAATTCTTTATTTTTTTTTCTTTGGTACCTTGGAAGTTCAATCATTTAGAAAAGTGGGTTCCTTGTGATATGATGGGATCCACACATGATGGTACGCAAATAATGAGTTTGGTTGGAGCATCCAGGTTTGCCTAGTAGCACTAGATCCACCCTGGGCTTGAAGACCTAGGCTTGCAAGTTGGTCGGATCTGGATCAGATATCCTATCCAGTCTGCTTCGGAATCAGATGAATAAATAGCCAACCCATTTTCTCTATTTCACATGAAAACCAATATGCTTAACTCGTTTTCTGATTATGTATCGGTAAGGGTCAGATGATATCCGGATAAAAATTTTTACCATGTGTTTCAAGTTGGATCTGGACCCGATCTGAAAGTTGGATCCAGTATCGGACCATCCCTGACCAATATCCGACCCTTTGCAAACCTAGTGATTGGGAGTGCATGAGGAGGTCCACCTACCAACTCATAGGCAGGTTCTGGTTGGAAGAGAATCAAGGGTCACAATGTTCAGTACAAATTCTTACATGGAAAGTAAGTGAGGTGAAGGACGTGACGCCCTAAATACTGAATATGTCGGATCTAGGTGGGTCCAGATCCCTTTAACTGGTCTTGAATATTTTTCTTTTGTCGTTTTGGTGTCTTTCTAAATAATATTATTACTACCTGCTGATTTGCACTCTTTGCAGAAGGATTTTATTTGCACGACCCATAGTGACAAAATTTTAAAGCAGCAAAATATCGACTCGCAGTTAAAAAACTCATGAGAAATAAAGAAAAAACAATATAAAAAAACTTACATTATTTTGCAAAAATATAGGCAATAATAAATAAATAATTTAAAAATATATTTTTATGAAAAAAATACAAGTAAATCTATTTAAAAATAAAAAACACATGATTTCTTCACCGTGACAAAAGTAAATATCACGTTTAAAATGCAATATGTATGTTTCTATGAAAAAATGTGAGATTTTAAAAGTATCATGAGAAATTACTGTTTAAAACTTTTAGGTAATTTCTGGCAATATTTTCATAAATATCGTTATATTTGTCACACTAGCATAACCTACAAAAAAAAAAAATAAGGCTAAAGAAATTTATGATTTAGTCCCTGTCCACTAAGAGGTCACTCCTATCCAACCACTTTTCTTTTTTTTTCTTTTGGACTAGGACAAGGGAAACACAATCTCACCCAGCGTTTACAACCACAAACCCTACTCCTTTGTGGGACTTGTACTAAGTTACAGTAAAGATTGCTAATCTCACCCAGTGTTTGACAGAATCCGCTCTCTGTCGGTAAAACCCTTGAGGTCCCTCCTGCACACCGGAGAGCACTTCAACCACCTTGCTGCATTCCAAAGATACTCCTTGAGTTTCAAACTTGTGATGTTCCATCAACTTGATTACCCTAAAAAGTAACCCTTGTCGAATGAGCAGAGCCCGTGTAGACCCAGTTAATGTCGTCGGTATCGTTGCGAATCGGCCGATTTGTAAAGTGTCGACAGAAAATCGATACCAAACTTACCCGAACCGGCTAATTTTCAAATAAGTTTAAAAGAGATCAAAATAGGGTTTTAAATATTATTAAATTTTTTTTTTTGAGACTTGCCTTCTGTGGTTAAGACTTGGCTGATTCAAAACTATTCAACCCAGAATCGATTCAGGATCCGAGACAATTCTTACATTGGGCCCAACCAATTACTACTTCACAGTTGTTAATTTATTAATAAAGGAGTACGATCAGTCCCATGACAATGGTGTTTCAGTGAATTCCATGTCTTTTAGTTTATTATAGACAACACTAACACTAAAAGATTTACTGTTGCAGATTCTTTCTTATTCTTAGTTACGGAAAACAAAGGTTGTTTCATTTTTAATTACTTAATTAATTTACTTAACAAGGAGAAACCCTGAGTCAGGTGGTGGGCCCAGCGGAGAATGAAATGTTGCCATTTGGCCTTGTCCTCGAGCAACTAAAACCTCATTGTGTACCCTATGGCCCGCTGGTGAGCTTGTTGTTTTGACCTTGTGGCAAACAATGTAATGGTACGGAACAATAGTATGATTGGAGTAGATACACGAATCACGTTTAATACAAGAAGCCAAATAGGTGGATTGGTTCCAGTAGAGAAAAAAAAAAAGATTGAACTGAAAATCTTTTCTGGAGGTATCCATTTTCCTGGAGAAACAGATAAGATATCCCGACACATTGGTATCTTGATACCACCATGAGCGAGAAAAAAAATGGATAAGGGATCAAAGGGAAAAAAATGGGAAGGGAAAAATTGGGTCTATGTCCAACGGATCACACCTATCAAGAAAAAATATTTTGTTTCAGTACGACCCGTAGTGACATATATTGGATATAGGCATTCTTTAGCTTGAATAACTTAAGGGTATGTTTGATGGTTTATCAAAGTTAGATGAAATGAATAAAAAAATACAGAACAGAATATTGGTTATGTTCATTTTCGTAATTAAGTTCAACGTTTGTTTGGACCATCCTCAATACTGTGTTCCAAATGTCCATTATTTGATTATAATGTGCAAACAACTTGGACCGTTGTGATTCAACCGATAACAGTGAATAAAACATATAGAAAAAAATGGTCCCAAAACATAAAAAAAAAAAAATATATATTTAAATCAAAAGGCACCCACCTCACAGTCAATCAACTATAAAGTAATCAAACATATACCACTCATCCAAGACGGCAATATCGCAAACCATAGCATAAGCCTATATGAAAATAAGTTTGACCTAATCACCAAAAAAACATGAGAGAAAAAAAACTGTCAAGACAAAAAACCAAAAATACAAATCTTCATATCATAAAAGCAAAAACTAGGTCAAAAAACTCTAAAAAAAAAATAACAAGAGAAAATGGATGCGCTAAAAAATAATTACAAAATATTTCATGTCAATCAGAACGTCACACGTGTTAAAGCCACTAAAATAATATTACAAAAATTAATGATAAGTATCTTTTATATTTATTAAAAATAGCTGATTCAAGTTAGTATCGTGTTGATTTTCTGCCGATAGGCATCGGCCGATACTGAACATTGTCTGGACCTACAGGGAAACAGCGTGATTTATAATTGATTCCAGACCTGTGACCCACCAAATATAGAGATTGGCCTGTGAATGCATGTAAAGTTTTGCAGCGAATAAGTGGAATATTTTACTGTTATTGAAGGTATATCGTATTATTGGTCAGCTAGAAATTAATTACATACCCCTTTTTCTTCTTCTTTTTTATGACTTAATGTAATTATCATGTAGATGTGCTCAACATACCCTTTCTTTTTTTGCTAGGAATAGTACCATAGAGCTTGTTTAGTTTTCTTAATGTAATAAGAACGCCTTTTTTAAGTCATGATCAATTACACTGTCAGCAGTTGATTTTTGAAGCCCTTAAAAAACAACTCACAAATGCATAATCCAAAATTTATTTTCTACTAAACAATTTATGAAGATTACACTTGTTGAGAGTCTAATCTGCATTAGGGGTGTCAACGGGTCTGGTTTGGTTCAGACCCATGTGGAACCAGACTTGGACCAGTTTTTCAGGTATGGTATCAGGTCTGGACCCGGGTCTAATTGGGTTTACTATAAGAGAAATCATACCCAGATCCTATAAGAACTACATAAACCACACCTGGACCATATATACCCAGTAAAATAATATTTTTTTTTTATCATTTTTACAATATTGAAAAATTACGGGTCTTAATCGAAATTACTTGGATCGGGTCCAGGTCTGGTATAAAATTTCACAAATTATACCCAGGTCCAAGTATGTATTAATTGGACCTTTGGGTCTGAACCTGGATCTTAATCGGGTCTTCTTATTTGTCACCATACCCGGACCCTATAAGGTTTGGTCCAGGTAAATCAGACCCATTGACCCCCCTAATCTGCACACACACAGGAAGGTATAAAACATCCAAACTACTTTCGACAATCAACTTTAAAAGTGTTTTTTGGCAAATATGACTGTACAGATGCAATCTCCATGCTCAAAACCCTAAGAACAGGCTCTTGAGCAAAAATTTTTTGATGTGTATCACTACAAGAAAATAGGTTGTTAGCGACGGACGTTAGCGACGGAAAGATTCCGTCGCTAGTTAGCGACGGATTGGCGAGCGACAAATATTCGTCGCTATTATCACTGAATCTTAAGAAAGTAGCGACGGAAGATAGTCCGTCGCCTAGTCCGTCGTTAATTAGCGACGGATGTTGCGACAGATTGTTTTGTCGGTACGATCGCACCATTTACCGACGACGTTAGCGACGGAAACTAGTCCGTCGCTAACTAGCGACGGATGTGGCGACAGAATATAATCCGTCGCTATTTTCGTGAATTTGATTTTACGTTGGCTTAGCGACGGAATTAATCCGTCGCTAAGCCGTCGCTAACTTTCGAATAACCCTAATCCCAACCAGGTTTTCCTTTTCTTCTTTCGCTGCTCCTGCGCCGGTCCCGCTCCCGCCGTTCGCCGGTCCCGCTCCCGCCGTTCGCCGGTCCCGCCGTTCGCCGGTCCCACCGTCCGCCGGTCCCACCGTCCGCTGGTCCCACCGTTCGCCGCCCGGAGAAAGGTAACGCCCTCCCCCTCCCGTTTCCGGCAAGGGGTTAACCCCCTGCCGGAAAACGCAGGGGGTTAACCCCCTGCCGGAAACGGCAGGGGGTTAACCCCCTGCGTGCCGTTTCCGGCAGGGGGTTAACCCCCTCCCGGTTCACACAGGGGGTTAACCCCCTCCCGGTTCACACAGGGGGTTAACCCCCTGCCGTTTCCGGCAGGGGGTTAACCCCCGTTTTCACACAGGGGGTTAACCCCCTACCGTTTCTGGCAGGGGGTTAACCCCCTCCCGGTTCACATAGGGGGTTAACCCCCTGCCGTTTCCGGCAGGGGGTTAACCCCCATTTTCATGCAGAGGGTTAACCCCCTGCCGTTTCTGGCAGGGGGTTAACCTCCTCCCGGTTCACACAGGGGGTTAACCCCCTGTCGTTTCCGGCAGGGGGTTAACCCCCGTTTTGACGTAAGGGGTTAACCCCCTGCCGTTTTCGGCAGGGGGTTAACCCCCTTCCGGTTCACGCAGGGGGTTAACCCCCATTTTCACGCAGGGGGTTAACCCCCTGCCATTTCCGGCAGGGGGTTAACCCCCTCCCGGTTCACAGGGGGTTAACCCCCTCCCGTTTCCGGCAGGGGGTTAACCCCCTCCCGTTTCCGGCAGGGGGTTAACCCCCTCCCGGTTCACAGGGGGTTAACCCCCTCCCGTTTCCGGCAGGGGGTTAACCCCCTTCCGGAAAACGGAGGGGGTTAACCCCCGCGTTTTTCGGCAGAGGGTTAACCCCCGCGTTTTCCGGAAGGGGGTTAACCCCCTGCATTTTTCGGCAGAGGACCCTTGCCCCTTGCCTTTCCGGTAGGGGGTCGACCCGGGCAGGGGGTCGACCCCCTGTCGGAACAGCAGGGGAGTCGACCCCTTGTCAGAACAGTTTTTTTTCCGTGGTGACTTCATTTTAAAAAATTGTTTTTTTGTGCAGATTTCTCAACGGAACCAACTCGTGCTCGGCCACCTGTGGTAAGTAAATGACAAAAACAATGCAAATCGGGTAAATACCCGTGGTGAGTAAGTGATGCAAACGTATCACATGTTATTTAATTTATTGAATGCAACACTTTATTGTTCACACACTCACTTAGTTGTTGATATCTAGGACTGCTTTGTTGGAGTTCGGAGATCATGCTGAGCATGATTTTAATGTAGAAATATGGAAGTGTTCTTATTTTTGGAGTACGGAGTCCATGCTAAGCATGGTAGTAGTTAGTGAGATATTGAAGTGTGTTTGCTGCAGGTACATGTTTGCCATTTATTTGATATGAATGATTATGATGTATTGCAATATTTGATGTAATTGTATCCATGCTTGCATGTAGTTACTTTCAATTTGATTTTGACTTCCATGTTAAATTTTATAATAAAAGCATGCTTCAAATGATTGTATCATGTCATTAATAGTTTGCACATGAAAATATTAAGTTATCAATGCATGCATCAAAATTCTTGTTATTGTTTGACATAGTATATTGCATGATAAATTTGATATTTTCTTCATCGTCGCATTCTGATTGTTTTTTTCTTAATTCGTTAGGATACTATTCGTAACATCATACGACAGAATGACTGCAAACCGTGAATGGATGTACCGTAGGATAGTGGACAATGAGTTATCGCATGAATATATGGATGGTGTCGATAGTTTTATTGAATTTGCAACGGCGAGTGTCAGTACGGTAGATCCCACAGGTCGGATTAGGTGTCCCTGCAAGATTTGTAAGAATAATCGATTTGTAGAACCTCATGGCGTTAGACATCACCTATACAGGAAGGGTTTTGTGAGTGATTATCAGAACTGGGCGTTTCATGGAGAAGAATTTAGAAACGATTTTGATGCACGGGTGAATGTGGTGCACGATAATCCATATACAAATTTGATATTTGATGCTGCAGGAACAGAACTGGGTTCTGCTATGAGTTCTAGTGATGTAAGAACTGTCGTAGATGAAGAATCACCAAACGATGCAGCTAGTAGATTTTATGATTTACTTAAAGATGCTGATGAGCCACTTTGGAACGGTTGTGAGAGTCACACTATCTTGTCTGCAGTTCTTCAACTAATGAATTTGAAGTCCGAGTATAATTTGAGTCAATCATGTTTTGACCGTTTGTGCATGATTGTGAAACGTCCAAATCTTTTCTTGTCTCTGTTGATCCCTGGTCCGACCTCACCTGGCCAAAATCTTGATGTATATCTAAGGCCATTGATTGATGAATTAAAAGTACTGTGGGATGACGGTGTTACCACGTATGATGCCCACAAAAAACAAAATTTCAACATGAAGGCCGCTGTTCTATGGACAATCAGTGACTTCCCTGCATATGGTATGTTATCTGGTTGGAGCACACATGGGAGGTTGGCTTGTCCGTACTGCATGGAGGATTCCAAAGCTTTTAGATTGAGGCATGGAAGGAAGCCTTGTTGGTTTGATTGCCATCGTCGATTTCTACCCAGCGATCATCCGTTCCGACGTCAAAAGAATGCATTTACAGCAGGCACAACTGAAATGGAAGGTCCATCCTCAAGATTGTCTGGCATAGAGATTTTAAGAAGATTGCGATAGCTGAAGACAGTGATTACTATCAATCAGATGATGTCTGTGACTTCGCTTATGGTCACGATGTTGCGCATGATATGCATGTCATATCTCTATTGGCTGATGAAACATTCATAGAGGAATGTGATCCAAATGATGTACCAAGTGGATGGGCAAACAATGAAGAAGAAGAAGAAGAAGAAGAAGAAGAAGAAGAAAGTCAAACTAGTGACGAGGAAGAATTCTCAAGCTAGTGAAAAAAATCTTATACTACAAACCTCTATTTAAATGCATTGTAATACTTGATGTGAGTTGTATTGCAATACTTGGTGTGAATGATTAAAAATTTTATTTCAATGTATTGTAATACTTGATACGAATGATTCGAATGCATTGTAATTTATCTGAATGTATTATAATTTATGCAATTAACGAATGATTTGAATTAGTGCAATACTTGATGTCAATGATTTGAATTATTTGAATGCATTGCAATGCTTGATGTGAATGACTTGAATGCATTGTAATACTTGATGTGAATTATTTGAATGTATTGTATGACATATGTTATTTGTTAGAATATGGTTCGTGGAGGTTATAGTGGTCGCTCATCCAGTAGTAGCCAGGCTCAACCTTCATCTTCACGGGCTCCTGTGATAGGTATATCATATAACTAATTAGATGCTTGATTAGTTCAAATGCACATTCTGAGAACTTGGTGTGTATTTTTTTACAGATGATGTTGCGCCTGTATACGACCCACCTACACCAGTTGATCGCACAAGTCAACAGCCAACACAGGAAACAGGGTCTTCACAGGCTGGCACAAGAAGACTCATTCGAATAGTGTATATCGATAATCGACCGTAAGTATTTTGTTTTCAATTATTGCATATCTTTTAAATATTTTATATTGATATTTACTGTGTAACAATTCATGTGCAACACGAGGTTTGAGCCACAAGAAGTAGTACGGGAGATTAGGAATTCACTTCTTCAACATCTACCAGGACCAGTTGCTCAATGGAAAGAGTACCCAAAGGAGGTATTAGACAGATTGTGGTCCTCATTCATGGTATACAGTTGTTCCTCATAGTTAATGTGTTTCATATTTAATTTATTTAAGCAATGTCTACTAACTTTCTGAAAATATTTGTAGGCTTCGAATCGCTTTGCAACTACGGTGGAAGAAAATGATGCAAGGAAGGTGTGGCAGAAGGTGGCTGCCAATCGATTTGCAGACATGCTGCACACTATGAAGACTGCAGCAAAAAAAGCATCTGGCGTAGTAGATGATCCATTACTGTGGAAGGGCCATGGTCCTATTACTATCAGGAGAGATTACTGGGATGAAATGTGCGATATGTGGGCGGGAGATGCATTTAAAAATCGCTCTGCGAAGGCTTCACAAAATCGATCGAAGATGCCCGAAGCCCATCTACACACAGGTGGATCTAAGACATTTGGGAGCCACCTAAAGAAAATGGTAACTCATCAATATATAATATTAATTTTATAAGTATAGTTGCAAATTTGTGTACTAAATCTTTTGTCATTTAACTTCGCAGGAAGCAGAAAAAGGAGGCAGTGTACCATATAAGGATGTGTTTGTAGAAACACATAAACGGAAGACCACGGGAGTCTTCGTATCAGAGAAGGCGAGAACGACAACGGTATGTATTAATTCTATTAATAATCATTGCAATATATATGCAAGTCATCATAATGTTATCATTAATTATTAATGAATACTTTAAACATTATTTTGTAGGAGGCATATGAGCAACAAATGGTAGAGCGATATGGTGAAGACGCTACTCAGCATCCATCATTTGATCCTACAGCATGGGTGACTGCAGCAGGTGAACCCAAAAAAGGTCGCGTGTTCGGGTTTGGGAGTAATATGAACACTTCACCAGTTATTGGTTCTTCCAGTTACGGCTCACCAACTTCTTGCGCCGACATAAGCTCCAAGCAGCCGACTATTCTTTCCGGTGATGATGTACGCGAGATCATTAATGAATCACTGAATAACTACTTCCAATACACCGTCGCCCCCTTTCTCCGAAATGAGATCAAGGCCGCTGTTCAGGATAGGGGATCTTCGATTCCAGGTCCCTCTCAGGTATAATCACATATATAGTTTTTTTGACTATCTTAAAGCACATCTGAGCATGGTAGAATCACATATAGAGTTTTTCTAGATGCCTTAGAACACATATGAACATGCTATAATCACATATTCAATTTTTTTACTGCCTTAGCACACATATGAGCATGATAGAATCACATATATATATATTTAACTTTTTGTCTGTCTTAGAGCACATATGAGCATGATAGAATCACATATAAAGTTTTTTTGATTGCATTAGAACACATAAGCATGCTATAATCACATATTCAGTTTTTTTACTGCCTAAGAACACATATGAGCATATTATAATCACATATTCTGTTTTTTGACTGCCTTAGCACACATATGAACATGCTATAATAACATATAGAGTTTTTTAACTGCCTTAGAACACATATGAACATGTTATATATCATTTATGATAGAATCACATATAAAATTTTTGGCTTTGCCTGCCTTAGAGCACATATGAGCATGCTATATTCACATATTCAATTTTTTTACTGCCTTAGCACACATACGAGCATGATCGAATCACATATATAGTTTTTTGCTTGCCTTAAAGCACATCTGAGCATGGTAGAATCACATATAGAGTTTTTTTATATGCCTTAGAACACATATGAACATGCTATAATCACATATTCAATTTTTTGACTGCCTTAGCACACATATGAGCATGATAGAATCACATATAGAGTTTTTTTATTGCCTTAGATCACATATGAGCACATGATAGAATCACATATAGTGTGTAATTTATTTCATTATATTTTGTTTATCAATACTGACTGTTCTTTTCTTGTGTAGGCTGCTAGCGATAATCAGGGTAGTGGAGCTGAAGGGACAGATAAAGACAATGAACAAGAAGACGCACAAAATCTTGGCGATGATTAGAGGACTGTGTTGAAGAAGTTCTATTTTTTTTATTTTTCCTAATTGTAATTGTTGAATTGTAAATAATTAAACTTCTTAGTTTTAAGGTGGAACGATTAATTATTATAGATACTTGTTATATGAATTTTTTTGTGTGGTTTGTTTTTTATTTACAGGAAATATAAATTGTACAGGAAATATAAATTGTACAGTTCTCCGTAATTAATTTTTAAATAAATTTTTTTTGATTTTTTTTCGTTTTTGCGACGGATTAGCGACGGATAATTCCGTCGCTATTCATATTAATCTAGCGACGGCTTAGCGACGGAATTAAATCCGTCGCCACGCCGTGGTCGCCGTTTAGTACCGGCGGATTGGCGACGGAATATAGCGCTCGTTATTCCGTCGCAATTAGCGACGGACTTGGCGACGGAATAATTCCGTCGCCAGTTAGCGTCGAAATATTCGCGACGTAAGCATACTGTCGCCGCGTTGTCGCTAATCCGTCGCTAACATGGTTAGCGACGGATTAGCGACGGATTAGCGACGAAAGGTGGTCGTCGCTAATCTACTGCTCTGTTGTAGTGTATGTGTGATTTTATAATGTGTTAAAAATCAAAGGTTTGAATTTTTTGAAGTTTTCAAGATATAAAAAAGTTCTCAATAATGGTGAGTTCTTAGGTTTTTAATAATGAAGATCACATTCGTGTGGTCAGATTTGCTAAGAAATGCTTTTAAATATGATTTTTAAAAGTAGCTTGAACGGTTGGACGTTCCCCCTTCCCATATATTTTTTTTTGAAAAGTGGTAGCTGCTTGCCACATTTCTAGCCTACCGCCAGCCTATCATATGCAAACAAGTATTTTTGGGTTGTTTTTCACAAATCTAATCTTACAAATTTGTTTGGCATTGTCAATTTGCTACAAAATGATACTTGGTATGTTTTCAATAAAAAAACATGATTTTTCAAGCCTGGAATATTTACAAAAATCTTAACTATCAGTTTTTAAGTCTTATAACAAGAGTAGATTAATATAAAATCAACAATGTAGAACACATTTGTATAGTCAGATTCAAGAAAAACCCTTCAAAAGCTTGGTAAGCTGGTGGTAGGCAGCTACCACCTAGGGGTGTCAACGGGTCAGGTTTGGTTCAGGTTGAACCAGACCCACATCTTATTTGAGATGATCGTACTGGGTTCAGACACATTATAAGAGGAGCCATATCTGGATTCTATAAGGATTACATGAATCAGACCCGAACCATACCCAATAAAATAATAATTTTTTTATCCTTTTCTACATTGAAACATTGTGGATCTTAGTTGGAACTTGGGTTGGGCCTGGGTCTGGTATGAAATTTCACAAACCATGGATCCATATATTAATCGGACCCTTAGGACCTTATTTATCACCAAACCCTAACCCTATAGGGTTTGGTACGAGTAGGATGCAGGTCAAATCCGACCCATTGACACTCCTGCCTACTATATATATATATATATATATATATATATATATATATATTTGTTTACTAAACTAAAGGAAAAACTCCATTACTGACCGTACATTGTCAAGTGGCCGGTTTAAGAGTGGCCATCGGGCCGGCCCGACAGGCCTGAGCCAGTTATAATTAGGCTTGGGTTGGGCTCAGGCTGGGCTTATCTGGCCCATGTATTTTACACACGGGCCCGCACCAATTCGGGAAGGGCTTGGGCTACACCCGACCCTGATCTGATACGGGTCAGGTACCCGACAGTCTGTTTGGCACCTGGCCTGATGGCCAACCCTAGTTCAGTTGGTTAAAGCCTATGAAGTCCTCTCAGCCCACCTTGCAGCAAGAGAACCTTGGTTCTCCCATGTTAGGTGACAAACCCCGGTTGCTCTTAGCTGGAAGGTGGAGCCCTTGTGGGCTGAGTTTTACATAGTTTATTTTTTGGTAAAATAAGTTAGTTTATACTTTTATTGACACTAGTATTTTACCCCATGCATGTAAATTACTCTTTCATTTTTTTTTATGATAACAGTGAAAATATTTAACAGGACAAAGATTTCTGCCATGGGCTTGTATCACTTTAATACTAATATATGGTGAAGGCACTTTTTTCAGATTCCCTTTGAATAGAGAAAATTGTTACCTTTTTGTCTTTGATGTAAAAAATAACAATAATAATATCAGTAAGCCAGTAATTATTTTGTTTGAATAGCTTAAGATGTTACCTTTTGTATTAAATGATGTAAAAAAAAAACTTATCAAAATGATAACCCCTTTAATCAGGGCAATCGCTGAAAAGGGTTTTCAAAGTTCAAACTCCAAAAGTCTTGAAGAAGAAAAGTAGGAAAAAAAAGAAAGAAAGAAAAAAATTCATCATTTGAACGCAACTTTTGCAAAACTAAGCTTTAGTAATTGCATCTTTTCAAACACTCTGGCCTATTAGACAGTCAAGTCTCCCATCAACCACGCATTTTAGAGTGGCAGTTTCTTGTCCATCTCTCTATGCCTTGACAAAATAATCCCATCGTCAACTTGCTCATAATAAACAAGTCCATCACCATTCAAACATGATACATCAATCACTGGTTGGTCCAGACCATAGTCAGAAATCTCGTCCATTTTCTGAAAATCTTGAGATTTTCAAAAACTGCTATAAGCTCAAAAAGTGAGTAAAGAATGACATTTTTCAAAATATTGCATTTTTATGGCAATATTAGTGCATTATCAACGTGCTGTTTAAATTTATATTCATAGTGATGCCTTTTTCTTTTACTTTTATATATTCTTAAAATTTAAACATACCAATTTTTAATTTACTGTGACATTTTCCTATATCAGGATAATGAGATATATATATGACCATGGTCCAGAGTCCATACCACTGAAAAGGAACAACACCCAAGAGTTGGTGCGGACAAACTCACCAGCTATAGCCCACGAGCAACCCCTACTCCCATCACCATCAATCCATTTCTCAATGTCGATGTCACATTTTGCTTTTCCATTTTCATCTTTTCCCATCTTTTTGCTTGCCCACCATAGAATCGCAATTGTAAGTTATATAAAGTTCTAGTTTTAGCCAATTTCAGTTTTTCCCAGATAATAATAGAAGTTCCCACATGTCTCTTACCATCATTTTAGTCCAAGAACAAAAGATGCACAAAGGCCAATTTGATTTTTCACCCGATGAATATTACAAATATGGCCATATTTTCAAACATATACATAAAAACATTAAGATATTTTATCAGATTTTATTTTTAATAATGAAAAGAAACTGTCCTCATGGTTTGGAGAGGTGTCATATTGACCATCACCCTGTTTTGACATCCACAGTGTAAAACTCTAGTACTCCCTCTTACCCCAATAGTGAAAGCACATAGATTTACGTGAAAAAGCCTCTTTTCAAATTTGAGAGGGAGTAAAAAAATCACGGCCGTTCAAAGAAAATTTTTTTATTGCTCTTTCTCAACAGATACAAGAGAGAAAAAAAAGAAAGAATTTATACAAGACAAGAGCAACAACCCTAAAGCTAAACAAATCGGGTTTGATCCATAAGACATCGGGTATCAAACATAAGCCCAAGAGAAAAAACTTTTGAAGAGCGCTGCGAGACCCTCCTTACTGCAAGAGCAAAAACTCTGAATCAAGCTCTACAACTCATCACAGTTTCAACCTTGCCGCAAAGGATGAGTGACTTGTGAGGTCAAGGGGTAAGCCCACGGAGTTTTACGCTGCCAAAACAGTGATCATAAGTATGGTAGGCAAAGCCAACGCGGGTAGGTCTTTGATCTTGAGGGTGTTTTTTTCGATAAATACCAAAAAAAGAGAGTGCTTCTGGGACATCAAACTCTTCGCATTCTTCAACTTCAACACTTTTAAACCAACCCACTTAGCCAGGTGTGTAGGCATTTTACCAATCATTATAAACAGCTAAAATATCATGATATTATTTCGTTAATTTATATATTTATCGTGATATTTATGTTGTATCCCCAATATCTCGAGATAAAAAATCGACATTTACTTTTTCATATATTTTTTGCTTTCCCTTTTTTAGACAGTTTTTTTTTTTAATTTATGAGGATATTAAATTAACTATGGACCATAGGGATCAAGCATATTATAAAAAAAATAAGGAAATGGTGAAGGGAATATGTAGGGAATCCAAAGCTTATCCAAAAAAAAAAAAATCCCCCTTTCTATACCCGTTATTTAAGTCTTTTACAGTAAACATACCCCACTCGTTCACCTTTTGCTTTTCTTTTGTCACCTTTCATCGCTTTGCCTGATGGAAAAGATAAGGAAGGGAGGACTCAATGATTCTTCATGCACTCTCCCATTATCATTGTCTTCCCCATGATTATACCCCTAACCTAAAGCCTTCTTCTTTTTGCCTTTCCTTTTAAGTTTTACCTTCGAGTGTCCTTTTCGGGTAAAAAAGAACTGCTCCCTTTCTCTTACTCCACTCTGTAAAATAAAACCACATATGATAAATCCTGTCACATGCCAATGTGAACCACACACGTGTTCAATGTGGCCCCCACCACTTGTTAACGGACATATGTCATAATCTGAACGGTGGCAACCCACGCGGCGTCCCGGATGCAAACTAGACAAACCATAGTGTGATGGTTGAGAGCAGCGATGTGATTCTGCTCTATAGATATTATTGTCCCATTCTTGGGGCAAAAATTTGCTTAATTCATGTTACCATTTCCCTTAAGACATGCATGCATATATCAATCAGATTTACCAGGAGATGCACTATGATTGATTTAATCTTATTGTACCACATCAAAGAACTGCTGGTTGGTTGGTTAGAAGATGATGAAACTTAAATCATGTTTATCAACATTGTGTTATTCCTTATATTTTAAGCTTGATGGTTGATGGTTATACTTCCTAGATATGATTATTGGAATTAAAAAAATAGAGTTGATTTTTTTTCACATGTAAAACGTAATTTTTTAATCAGTTTGTTTTTATTTATTTTTGTAATTTTTTGAAAAAAAAATTATTTGATTTTTTAAATTTTTTTCAAGAATTTATCAATAAAAACTCATGAAACATATTTTTTTTTTTTTTTAAATCTAGCAAAAAAAATTACAGCCCAGCCATTGTTCTCGTTCAGCTTGCTGAGTCTATGTTACAAGTTTGAACAAGCACTTTCCAAAGCTAAGCACTCTCAAGTCTCAAGTCCCAACTGTGGGTGCATTACCAAAACCAAAGGTCTAATACAACTTCGTCGCATAGTGACAAATCTCACGAGATTTATGACAAATCTCACGAGATTTATGAAAAATCTCGTGAAAAATTACATGAAAATTTAAAAATGCAATTTCTCATGAATTTTTCATCGAAAACATAAATATTATGTTTTAAATGTGATATTTATGTTTTATCGTAAAAAAAAGTCACATAATTTTTATTTTTATCTATTTATAAAAATATTTTTTTATTTATTTGTTTATTACCGAGATTTTACCAAAAAATGTGAGATTTACAAAAAAAAAATTACTTTCTTAATTTACATGAGCCACCAAGCTACGGTGAGAAAACCAAAACCCACTCTCAGAAACTCAAGAAAAATTCATGTTAGGATAAATCTACAACGTTTACGTAATTTACATGAAGCGCTCCAGCACCAGCTCATTGTGCTGGAACTAATCTGCGACACACACGTGAATGACCCTCGACCGTCGCAAAAGACAGGTCGAGACTGACTCGGGATAAGCACGCCCGACCCAAACGATAAGTTCGAGAGAAACAGATTTCCCACACCTTCCTCGTTTCTTTTCACTGTTCCCGCCAGAAAACGAAAGAGTCCTCACACCGCATTTACCGTCTCCCACGGTCAAATGTAGGGGTACGCATGAAATCAAAGACCCACAGTAAGACGCAGGCGATTACGTACGCCATCCGCCTGAACAGAAAGCCGGAGATCAGGGAAAACTCGCCGGAGATTTTCCATCCCCTTGGAAATTAAACAACTGAGGATGACTGAAACCGGAAACGAAACCAACCCCTCATTCATTGCAATGCAGACTGAGAACGAAGTCAGACTCTAAGCCCTACTTCTCTCTCGGTAATTGAAGGCTACCGGAGTCATCAGTTGGAAGTTAATGCGCCGCAGTCAAAACCCATTTCCCCACAACCCAACTCCCACCCATTAATTAACGCTCACATTTAGAAAGAAAGAGAGAGAATCAGAAAAATGGGGATCATCACTCATTCCAAGAAAGAAAGAAAGAAAGAACTCTGTACAACACTAATAGGCAGAGTAAAACCCAAACAAGGAAACCAAACTAAAAATAAAGAACCCGAACCCGAACCCGCTCTCTTCCGAGTAGAGTAGTGAGTAGAGAACCTCTCTAGATGCTCAACAGATCAGGCGGTGAAGACTGAGAAGAAGTTTGGAGGACCACCTCTTTGTTATCCTTGACCGACGAAGACGCAATCATGGGGTCGGCGAGCGGCGAGGTGGGTTGGTGGTTGGTTTCCGTGGGCTTCGGGGCTCCCTTGGGGACCTCCGTCAGCATCTGCACCACCTCTCTCATCGTGGGCCTCTCCACGCTCTGCTCCTCCACGCACAGCATCGCCACGTAGAAGACGTGCATGACTTCGTGAATCGGCACGCTGGGCAGCCTCTGGTCCAGCACCTTCAACACCCCTTCCTTGTTCGAATCCGTCATCTTTTTCACCCACTGAACGATGTCCACCCCGTCACCGAACTCGCCCACCGGCTTCCTCCCGCTCACCAACTCCAAAAGCACCACGCCGAAGCTGTACACGTCGCTCTTCTCATCCACCTTCAACGTATACGCATATTCTGATTACGAAAAAAAAGCAACCAACAAACTAAAGGAATCAATACGCACACACACACACACAAAAAAAAACGCAAAATTTGAAAAGAGAATCGAAGGAAACTTTGGTGGGGGTGGTTGATGGTAGTGAGTCTATCGACTGACCGGGGGCGATGTAGCCGTAAGAGCCAGCAATGGCGGACATGCACTCGGAAGTGCCGGAGTCCTGAAGGAACTTGGCGAGGCCGAAGTCGGCGACGTGGGCTTCGAAATTGGAGTCGAGGAGGATGTTGTTGGACTTGACATCACGGTGGACTATGAGAGGGGAGCAATCATGGTGGAGGTAGCAGAGCCCCTTGGCCGCCTCGATGGCGATCTTGAACCGAGTGTCCCAGTGGAGGTGCCCACCCTTCTTTCCGTGAAGCATCTCGCCCAGGCTCCCGTTGGGCATGTACTCGTATACCAGGAGGTTGGTCTCCTGGTTCGAGCAGAACCCCAGCAGCCGGACGATGTGGCGGTGGCGAATGCGGCCGAGCGTCTGGATTTCCGCATTGAAGCCGTGGTCGTGGGAGGAGTTCCGGCTCATCACCGGAAGCCGCTTCACGGCCACTTCGTCGCCGTTGGGCATGACCCCCTTGTAGACGATCCCGGCACCTCCCTTCCCGATTATGTTTTCCTCACTCAAACAGCTGAGGATGTCGTCGCAGGAGAAATCCAGCCGCTGGAATGCGGAGAGCTTCCACGAGCGGGCGGCCGCGGATTTCCGGAGGGATCGCGCCTTGATGATGGCCGCGACGGCGAAAGCTATGGAGCAGACGAGGAGCCCCATCACCAGGAGGAGTTTCAGTGTGGACGACAGCGGGCCCTTGACATGAGGTGGAGACGCCGGCGAGTCGCCGGATTTGCAGGGGCCCAAGTAAGGGCCGCAGAGGCCCGGGTTGCCCACGAAAGAGCTTGAATTGAAGTAGCTGAACTGACCGGTCCCCGGAACCAGGCCGGAGAAGTTGTTGTAGGAGAAGTCGACGGACGTGAGGCTCTGCATCGACGCGATGGACTCCGGGATGCTGCCTGAGAGGTGGTTCTTCGACAGGTTCAGGTAATTAAGGATCCGCATTTCCGTGATCTCCACCGGGATCCGGCCGGTGAGCTCGTTCTGGCTGAGGTCGATGAATGTGAGGACATCACACCGGCTGATCTCAGGCGCGATCTCCCCGGAGAGCTTGTTATTGCTCAAGTCCATCTTGGAGAGCTGCTGCAGCTTGCCGATGGTTGCAGGGATGCTGCCGGAGAAGGAGTTGCCGTTGAGGAGGAGCTTCTGGACGCCCGAGAAGTTGCCGATCGAGGAAGGGAGGGGGCCAGAGAGGCGGTTGTTGGAGAGGGAGAGCTGGCCGAGATTCTCCGAGATGGACGGCATCTCCGGCAGGCTTCCGGTGAGGTAATTGTCCTGGAGCTCGACCTGGACCAAATTGGGGAGCCTGAGGAACCCCTCAGGAATCGACCCATTGAGGTAATTGTCCCCCATTCGGATTCGGCTCAACGACTCGCATTTCCCTAACGAGTCCGGGATGGGGCCGAAAAGGAAATTGCCGAGCGTGATGAGCGTCTGCAACTTCCCACCGGCGCAGAGATCCGGCGGTATGTTTCCGGTGAGCCGGTTGGAGGATACATCCAGAAGGATGAGTTTGCCCGTCTTCCCGAGCTGCAGAGGGATGCTTCCGGTGAAGTTGTTGTCCCACAGCTGCAGCACCTCTAGCTCCGGAAGGTCGCCGATGAAGCTCGGGATAGAGCCGTGGAGCCTGTTCCTGAACAGGTCGAGGAGGGTCAGGTTCTGCAACTCGGCGAACTCCGCCGGAACCTCGCCGGAGAGCACGTTGTTGGAGAGATCCATGGATTTGAGGCTCCGGAGCTGCCCCAACTGCGGCGGGATTGGGCCAGAGAGAGCGTTCACCTGGAGGAACAGAGTGTCCAGGAGCGAGAGATTGCCGAGTTCCGGCGGGATCGGGCCGGAGAGGTTGCAGCTCGCCATGTCGAGCCGAACGAGCTGCGTCAGGTTGCCGAGCTCCGGTGGGATGCCGCCCTCGAAGACGTTGTAGTAGCCGACGTAGAGCTGCTGCAGCCTGCTCAGGTTGCCGATCTCCGGCGGTATCGGCCCAATGAGCGCATTGCCGGAGATCGCCAGGTACTCGAGGGAGTCCCACTGGCCGTACTCCGGCGGTATCCTGCCGGAGAAGAAGTTCCCTCCGAGATGCAGGTGCCGCAGGTCCGGCATCTCCATGACCTCCATCGGCAGCACTCCCGTGAGGTTGTTGTTGTACAAATCCAAGACCTCGAGGCGGTGAAGGGCCGAGAAGTTCGCCGGGAGGACGCCGCCGAAGAGGTTGTTAGAGAAGTTGAGCGACCGGAGCCCGGAGATCTGCGAGATCTCCGGCGGGATCGGGCCGGAGAACTGGTTCGCGGCGACGGTGAGGTTGACTATGAAGCGGATTCGGCCAATCTCCGGCGGGAGGGTGCCGGAGAGATTCTTGTTGGAGATGTCCATGGAGACGACGCGACCGAAGAAGTCGCAGCCGACGCCGGCCCATGTGCAGTGGCTGGAGGAAGCGTTCCAGGAAGCGAGGTAACCACCAGGGTCGGCAATGGCGGCCTTTACAGAGAGAAGGTACTGATATTCCGTCAACCATACGGATTCCGCCGTGATAATCAGCCGGAAAACGGCGAAGACCAAGCAGAGAAGGAAGAGGCGAGACCCCATTTCCGTAGAGAGAGAGAGAGAGAGAGAGAGAGAGAGAGAGAGAGAGAGAGAGAGAGAGAGAGAGGTCTGTGGGTTGGTATCTGCAAGTGCGTTCAAAACGAGAACGAGAGGGTGCACGCCTTTATCGTTTCGCGGCCCGTTAAAAAAACTTTAAATTAATTTATAACGATTAGTTTAAACTAAAGTTAGACCGATTATCAGCGGCCAAACAATCTATTAAGAAAGGGATGTTGGTTAGGGTTTGTTGTGACCCATTTGTTTTTTCACATTAGTTGAAAACAAGTTTTAGTGGGATATTTTTTTAATTCCCAACTTTTGGATATTGTAATTGTATGCTTAGATGCGTGTCGTGTCCCTCGAATACGATATTGGACTACCACTACCTTTTTTTTATTCTAGTGGGGACCATTACCATACAATCTTTCTCTGAATTATCTGCAATGAAGGTAATTAACCACTGAAAAAATTTGCAGAAAATACGGCCCTACCTTTTTTGTTATTAGTTTATTTACTTCCTTTCAAACCTCTTTTTTTTTTCTTTTATAATTTATTTCCTTTATTATGGTGATGATGATTATGGGAAAAGGGAGAGAGGGGGTCATGAAAATGAAATGGATTCCAGAGAGTGGCCAGATTGAGGAGTCAAATATATGTGTTGAATCAGTCTAAGAAATGACGATATGGAAAGGCCACGATAATGGCGTGCAGCTCTCCCCTTCTGTCTCCCTTTCAGTGTGTATCATTGCTCTCACTCACCAAAGTCTCTGTTCAAAACAGTAAGGACCAGTGCAAAAAGCTCATACTCCATTGCCATTTTGAATCACTCATACAGCTGTACCTTGCTGCAGGACACAGAGTTCGAATCTTGATCACCTCTCTAACTTGGCTCATTTGTCATCTAACTTGATTCGCGAGCGATCGGTCCGAACCCAGTTTTTTCGCGGATAAAATATGGTCTGCTTTGTCTACCAGGCCTAATACAAACATGGTCTGCTTTGTCTCAAACTTGAGCTGTGCTGGAGCATTATCTTGAGGTAGATTACAGTTTGGTATATGGACGATTTCTTTTCTTTTCTTGTCCCTTGAATCGTTTTTCAGTGTTGATCAGGTCGTAAGCCGCATCAGCATCTACTGGTAATAAGGCATCACCACCGTCCATTGGGCCAGAAGGGCAGTGATGGACGCTGGTGATGCCTTACCACCAGTGGAGGGTTATAAGGCTTATCATCACTTCAATGAGTCTGGACTCGAGAGCCAAAACGGTCGCCTTCCTCCCTTTTGTCCAGAACTTGTCTGCTCTGTCCCCATGCTTGTAGTCCTTTCGACATCCCGTGCCCCCCATTTCGTTGTCATCTCTCTCTCTCTCTTTGTTGTGCTTTCTCTGGTGCAGTTCTCTTGTGCTTTCTTTATTTGTTTTGGCTTTTGTTCTTGTTCAGTTCATGGGTTCAACATTTTGTTGATCTTCATGAGTTGCTAATGTTGAATTACTTTCGGCTCTCTCTCTCTCTCTCGGGCATTTTTTTCTTCTTATAAAACATTTTATAAGCTTCTATCTAAGCACCCCCATGTTAGATCTACTGTATGATGCCCTCCTGGGCAGATAGCTCCTTACGGCCGCTTATAAAATTGATATGAACGAAGGACTATCCCTGAAGAAGGGGCACCTTGTAATCATTCTTTCTAGGACTCTTACTAGGGTCACTGCTAAGCACCTTGTTGCACCCAAAAGTCTTCTTGTGGATGGTAGGGTAGGCTATGCTAATTCTACTAGTAGCAGGCACTGTACTATAGGGTTACCTTATAGTTGGAGGGGACCCCTCCAAAATGGACATATGGAGTCAATTAATAATAAAGGCTGTCCCCATTGTGACTTGCATTCCCTTGTAATAACCAAAGAGTTTAGAATTCCAGCTCGTACACAATAAAAAATAGATAAACAACCAATTTGCATCATGGAAAGTAAGTTTGGACTCCCTCGAAAGATGACCAAGTGCAGAATGGATTAGAATTGCACTTTTCTACTTATCTGGGTATAGCAAATCCAGTATAAAAAAAGTCTGGTTTTACTCTTAACCAGACTTGGGAAGTTGGGTGGTGGTCCTGTTTTTGTACCTTTGAGGCATTGAATAACTTTGTGCATCACACAAATCGAACCAGTGACTTGATGACAAACAGGTTTCCTTAAGGACTGTCATTGCTTTCTGTGCTTTTCCTAAACTTGGGGTTGTGATCCCAATTAATTAGCT
Organism: Nuphar pumila; assembly: GCF_984573655.1. Classification (NCBI taxonomy): domain Eukaryota; kingdom Viridiplantae; phylum Streptophyta; class Magnoliopsida; order Nymphaeales; family Nymphaeaceae; genus Nuphar; species Nuphar pumila. The sequence continues at coordinate 99,849,408 of NC_143254.1, forward strand.
TCATCACAACCATGTAGCATCACCACCTTCCATTTGCAGTGATGAGAGGTTGGTGAAACCGTTCATATGGTTGGACTCCTTTTCCTAGTGGGACTGGTGAATGAGCAAAACAAACCGAACTGGGGGTGTTCAAGCTGATCAGCTCATTCTTGAGGCGAGCTGAGTCAGGTTCAAGGTCATGACGAGCCCAAGATTGAGCCATGTTCAAAGGTGTAAGCAATAGGATTTTGAACTCTTAAACTTATTATTTACAAGCCAAACACTTAAACCATCTACTCTCTATAATAAGAAATATATACTATATACATTTATTACTAATTACAAACCTTTATGAGCCAGTCGAGCTGAACATCCATTGTTCATGTTCAGTTTGCTAGCTAGGGTTATTTCACGACTTTAAACAAGCTCTTTACGAGTCAAACACGAGCGAAGTGTTACTGACCTGCCCCAGATCCAATCTAAAGAAGCCTCCTCAGGATCCAATCCAGAAGAGCCATCCCAGCCTAGAGTTTCACTCATGCTAGGATTGTGCAGAGAAACCCACCTAGCATGGAGTTCCACCCAGGCTAGGATTATGCTAGTCGATCAGGCCTAGAATTCCATCTAGGTTTGGATACCTCTTATTATTTTTCCTCTTGTCTTCTTGTAATTCTATAAATAGTTGTATTCTGCTTAGTTTATTAATAGTGAAGTTTAATAAGATATTTATGTAAGCTTTGTTATTGGTTCATGTTTTTGTTATCCTAGAAAACATGTTTTTCTCTCGCTTCTCTTCTACGCCCATCATCGATCTAGAGAGAATGTCCCTCATCCACTTCATGTTTTCTTGTATAGCCCACCAAGAGAGATAATTCTCTTTCCCCAATGATGCACGCCATTCTGGCTCGTGGTGTGAGTCTCTCTCTAGAGCCATACCTCACGTTTAGCTCGCCGAAATCCGTCGAACCATCCTCTAAGAGCTACAAATGGCTTGTCTCATTTCTCAACCCTACTTTAATTGGAGACTTTCAAGCTCAACCCAACATGACCCACTTGGATCTAGTTTGAAAAAGGGAGCTAGGGGTAAAACAAGTACCATCAAAGGTGACAAGTCAAAAGATCAAGGTTGTTAAATGCGATGAGGCGAAGCGAGGCGTTGAGCCTGCACTTCGCCTCTGAGGCTTACGCCTCTCACAACGTGAGACTCTCAAGCAAGGTTGTAAATGCAATGAGGCGAAGCTAGGCATTGAGCATGCGCTTCACCTCTGAGGCGTACGCCTCTCACAACACTGCAAAAGATCTCCAGGTTTGGCCATTCAAGCACATTGGGACTCTAATGGATTCAAAGGGATGGGTGCCCTTCAAGTGGAATCAAATCCTTACTCCTAACTTGAGCAACAAGTATACACCATTGTACCTACATCCACTCTTTGGTCATTGTAATGATGCAAGGATGATAAGACGCATGAGACGTCCTCTTTTTGGCAGTGCACTGAAGTGGGTATGTGATCTAAGTACCAGTAGTACCAAGCGTTGGAGATACATAGTTCCCTAAACTGTTAAGCTTAATCCTGCCCTATGTCGAACTATCACCTCCATTCTGATATCCCTCATCTAATGTACAACTGTGTGGGTTATGCAGATATGTCCTTTTCACCATACATCATATCTGAGCATAGATAGTGAATCTTCAAGAGCGTGAAACCATATGCTTTCTTGTGAGAAGTTCATTTCTTCAATATGAAATTGAACTTTCAATTGTGCTGGAAACACATCGAAAAATTCATCTTTTTAACTCACAAAGATGTAGATGGTACTCACTTTTGGTACCATTCCATGTTTTGGCCGAGACTGATGGCACCGTGTCGTGTTTTGGCCGAGACTGAAAAAAAAAATATAACAAACATGGCCAATTAGCAATAAAAATATGTCATATTTGGCCAATTAATTTTTTTCTTGATGGTTTTACCCTTTTGTTGCCTGAAAAAATAGGCGTTATGTAAGTTTTTGCATGAAAAAATCAGGCTACATATAAGTTGTCCCATAAAAAAAATTAGGCACCATGATTTCGCCTAAACAAAAGTGGAAAACTATTAAGAAAAAAAGTAAATTGGTCATGTTTGTTATATTTTTTGAGTTCTTAGTCAGTTAAGGTATTGTGCTAAAAATAAATTTCATTTATGTCAGTCTGTTTTTCTACTTTTTTTATGAGACATGTGTTTAATGGATATATTTTGACAAAAAAAAACCCTAGAATATTTAAATAAAGCAAGTTAATTAGTTCCTACTACTTTCATTAGTGTTTTTTACTTGCTTCCTAGATCTTGTGCATTAACACTTCTCAATTAAGACATTTTTTAAACACTAGCTTTTCACTTCATGCTTCATGCTTCATGCTTCATGCTTCATGCTTACCTTCTTGCATCCACTTCTTACTTTAGTAACTATGAATTCTCAAACCCAAGCTGAAAAAGTTTTTTTTTTTTTATAAATTCAAAGAATAATTTATGAAACCATATGACTTGTCACGTATCCTATTTATATATTACTGTTCAACTGTTTCTATGTTACCCATGTTTTACTAAAATAAATTTAACGTTATATTATTGCAATTTCGTTAAAAAGGACATTCAGTTTTCGAAAGTAGATTCATAATAATGGAAAAGTTTGGGTATTGTAATTCATGTATAGCACATATAAATGTGTAATGATAAGATGATGCAATTCTGTCTAAAAGTCAGAGCTAACATTGAGTAGGTAAGGGAACTGACAGAATTGGTAGACGATTAAAGGCTTTGGTCCTGTTTGGATGGTCATGATGTATACAAAATTTGTTTATATTCTTTTTTTTTTATTTCTTTTTGTTGTTAGGTAAGTTGGGGATGAGATGACCCCGTGGGATTTGAATCCGAGACCCATGATTATGATATTGTGGCCTTACCATCCAGCTTACCTCATTTGACCCCTTGTTTGTGTGTCTATGAATAAAAAGCATAAATAAAATGCAGGTGAAGGAAAGGCCTGCAGGGTGGCCTGCGTGATTAGGGGGTTGGCAGCAAGTAGGGATGCAAACGGCTCGGATATGGAACAACTAAATACAGTGAAAAGATCAAGTGCAATATGATTGCACAAATATTTGTACATTAAGCACTTGATCACCCTCCATCTTGGGGACAGGTCCTGTCAGTTATGGGGCCTAAGGCCGGATGGAGGGCAGTCAGGTGCTTAATGCATAAATTTTGTGCCATGTGATTGCACCCGATCCCGACTCCTAAATACATGAGAGAGTCAGATCCCGAACAGCCAAAAATTACAAAACCTTCATCTCGGTTACAACGCATTTTCACGCCTAGGTGCAAGGGCTGGACCTATCTTTGCATCTAGTGTTCGAAACCCACCATGGATATCTCTTTGTTCTTAAGCTGAAGCTGTAGGCTCCATGAAGGTATGGGTGGCAGCGGCGAGGTTTTACACCACCAAGCTTCACAGTTGTAGCTCGGTAGGATATCCAGCATCGGAGTGAGGTTCCAGTCTCGGAGTTGGTTTTCCCGTGTAATAAACTAAAAAAGTTATGTTTTGTGAGAAAATCTCAAGAAAAAATTTACATATATAACTAAGAATTTTATAAATATTTAAACACACAAAAAAGTATATAAATTAAAAGTGTTAATATATGACAAAAGTATTTTTTATAAAATTGATATATTTTGAATATTTTGCAAATATAGCAATTTATCAGGATTCTATCATTTTCTGAATATATTATGGGAAATCACAATAATTTTAAAATACATTTATGTATGATTTGGACCCTTACTTCGATATCCTTTTTTGACGCAAAATTTGCAAATAAATTGTTATTAAAGGAGAAGTTTAGGAGTAACAATGTCTTGAACCAACGTGCATTACTATATGAAAAAAGAGGGAGATGTTGTATCAATATGTTCAAGAATGTATTTGGTACACATCAAGGCTGAAGCAGGCCACCAAAGAGAGATTGGTGACACTCAAGTTAAAGCATAAGATGGATCGGACAATTTCTCAATCATTGCAGGTATAGAGGTGAAAATGGATTCACATCCAATGAAAGCATGCCTAAATCCAGATGGAAGATCCACCCTAACCTGATCCGTTTTACAGCCTTAAGACATACTTCAGCTGTAATGCAAATTGCACCAAAGCAAGCAAGAAACAAATGTTTTTCCTTTTAAAAATTATCTTCTATTACAAACCTGCATATGATGTGTAGATGCATAGTGAAAACATAGGTTTCACTTACGTTTCTCTTTCTACGTTACTTCCTACTGGCTTGAATTATCACCTACTTCTTATGCTTCCTAATTGCCTTGTGTCACCTGTTAAGAAATTTTTTAACCCTCGCTTGCTTCACGCTTTATGCATTATGACATTTTTTAAACACTCGCTTCATGCTTTATGCATTGCATCTGGCACCCGGTTCTGCCCCTAGTAGCCATGAGCCATGAGATACATGACCAAGGATCCCATCATTTGACATAAGATGAGTTCCATCCAACATTCAACCATTGCTGTCCAACCAATGGCTAGGATTGGTCTACATTCTCAGATGTGAACTGATCTTCGCTGTTCGGTACGGGCCGGCAGTCAGAGGTCACTGAGGTGGGGTTGGGGAATCCCCAGTATCAAAATCAAAAACTGCTATAGAGTTGAAAAGAAGGATTTTAAGGAATTACCATGGGAACTGTGGACTTCAATACCTCAAATCACTACCTTTTGGTAATTAGTAATTATCAACAGTCGTGCCAATGCCACCTCCAAGAGCATGCTGACAGTCCCTTCTGTAGTAATCCATACTTTTGCTTGGTATATCCCGAATAGCATGGAGATGGAATTGACAATGCCAGATTTTGAAGGCTATGTTATTAAAATAGGTTCACTAAGTGGTTTTTTTTTTTAAAAAGGCATAATTGGATCAAATCAATCGGATCGTTTTTTTAGTCGGGCCTTTTCAACGGTTATTTCTTATTTATTTTTATTTTTATAAATATATTTTTAACATGTAAATGAATTGCTTCAAGGTAGAATCGGCCACATTCTGCTGATTATTGGATTCTGTCAAAAATCAGCCAAAGCCATCAGGGTTTGCCAACTGCTAATGAAGAAGGCCGCATGCTACAGGCACAGCATATCTGGGCTGCCATATTGTCTTGCAGATCATGGTGAAAGTGAAACCAAGTCAAGATAGCCAGTTGGCACCGTACCAGAAGAGAGGTTCCTCTCTCTCTCTCTCTCTCTCTCTCTCTCTCTCTCTCTCTCTATATATATATATATATATATATATATATATATATATATATATATATATATATTCTGTTGCCATCTTTGCCCTATGAAAGCCTGAAAACAGTAGACAGTAACCTATATATAGGGGTGGCAATCGGGTCGGGTTGGCGGGTTGGCGTGTCAGCATACCTCAACCCGAACCCGACCCGTTTATTAAACGGGTCGGCTGTGGCAATCACGAACCCGACCCGTTTAATAAACGGGTAACCCGACACGACCCGCCAACCCATTTAATAAATGGGTTGGGTTGGGTAAACGGGTTTTCAGGTTCGCGGGTCGGGTTGGCAGGTTGACGGATCGGGTTGGCGGGTTGACCCACCCGCCTAACCCGTTTATTAAACGGGTCAGCCGGGTTGGCGGGTTGGCATACCCCCAACCCGAACCCGACCTGTTTAATAAACGGGTTACGGAGGTCGACCCGTTTATTAAACGGGTTGGCTTAAGCCCAACCCGAACCCGCCTAAGAGGCGGGTTGGCGGGTCGTGTCAGAAATTGCCACCCCTACCTATATACAGGGAAGGGAGGACCATCCAACCAAAGGACAGTCCAAAATCTACAACCAAAGGTGATCAGACGGCTCTTGTTCTCCAATGCTTGATCAGACCTCACATATTTGTTCTTTATAATTTATTTAGTAAAAAATATGCTTTACACCATATATATATATATATATATATATATATATATATATATATATATATACATGTTTTTCGAAATATGAAAAATCAAGGGTTCACAATGCATTTAAAACTTTACAACACAAAGTACCGTGGGCCGTTGATTTTTAACGCTTTCAAAAACACATCTAAACATAAAAAATTCATAATCCAAAACATGTGGCTCACTAAATGAATGATAAAAATCCAATAGGTAAAGTTTGATCGATGATTTTAGAGAAAGAATGCTGTCAATTATAATCGGTTGTAGTTTTTTAACCTTCCTTTGGTTGGAGTCCAATCAATGAAAAACTTGTTAGAGAAAGAACGCTGTTGATTATCATCGATTGTAGATTTTGGTTGAACGGTCCCCCTTCTCTCTCTCTTTATATATATATATATATATTATACCAATCTCCATTGTTTTATTTGGGTTGCCATCCATTAGTCCATATGGCACAGCCCAACTGGATATAAAATATTCGTACACAGGAAAAACAAAGAAAACAGTCTGTCTGAAAGTGGCAAGACTGGTGCGGATGGAACCTGCTTCTCTGTCTTGTCCTTTATGAACTAAAATTCCTTAATCGTTTTTTAAACAAGCAAATATGAGAATGCTTTTACCAACTTATTAGGTATCATTAAGATGAATGAGCAGCAGCAACAAGCGTTGCTCCTATCCCAGATCCATCATTCGAGTGCTCGATGATCACATTGTAGGAAAACTTGCTCCCTATCATCTCCTTGACACTGCTCTCCAAGTAGCTTCTAAACAGTAGGTAGTGCTCATAGAGTCCACCATCCACAGCTACTACTGTCCTCTCCTTGCTTTGATCTCTTCCAAGCTTTTTCAAAATGCCCACGATCCCAGCTGCAGCTAACCGTGCGCCACGCTAGTGCTACAATGTCGCAGACCTTGACGATGGTTTTGCGCATTTGGCCGAGTTGAATTAGTAACCTGGATTGTGATTTATTCGCAATTATGCACAGAAAGGTTGTATGATATACATGAAATTATCAGACCGCCCTAATCAGTAATCAGGTTCAAAATAGATTGTACACACTTGCACCAAGTTTGTAGACCCACCCAAAGAAAACAAAACCCCTCCAGCAATTTTGAGAATAGACAATTCAGCACATGTGGTCTATGTTGAAAACGGCAATACAAAGCATTTATGTCACATGGATACTTCATTTTGGCTCCCATTCCATATCCCCTTATATACTAGTCATATTGAAAACTTCATAAAAATGGCCGTACGTATCCCCGTGTCTGCACCTGTATCCTAGCTTCATACCTTAAACGCTAATACAGTCCTCGTCGAACTATATTTCCACAGTAAAGGAGGGTGAAAGACAGAAAACAATGAAACGGAAGGAGGGGTTTCCTGCAGAAAGCTCACTGTTTGTGGCTCACCTTGTGGTGTGGACCCTGTAGAAAACGGCCCCTTTCCAGCGGGAAAAGGGCTGTTTTCCCTGTGACAAACGGACCCTTTTAAGTGCTTAGTAGGTTAGGTGAATTCCACCGCAATGAGTAGAGGAGTTGTTTTCAGACACCATAAGTCAAAACACATATTTAACCATAAAAGAATAAAAGAAAATGATTTTAGTTTCCTCATGAAACAAAGAATAAAAAAGTTCTTCTGGCAAGAGTCTTACCCCCAAGTAAATCCTTCAGTTTTCTCAGAAACCACCATGAGATCTGGTGGCGTATCATGATGCATTGCAGCAAACGTGAGGAGTCCTGCAGGTATTGAGGTAGAAATCTCAAATGGATCGGGTCTGAATCAATGTTGTCAGCATCGGTGCATATCGACAGAAAATCGATACGCATCATCCTGAATCGGCTATTTTTTAATAAATGTAAAAAAAAAAGAACTAAGCATTAAATTTTTTATATTTTTAAATATTATTTTAATGGTTTTAACACGTGTTCTGTTCTGATTGACATGTAATGTTTTTTATTATTTTTTGGCCCATAAAGAACGATTCACTTGAGTATCGCCCCCAATACAGCTGAATCGTTGGCCAAACTATTCAGGGCCATACTGACAACATTGGTCTGAATGATACTTATTCTCAAGGTACAACAGACAAGGTAGAATAAAATGAGTGCAAAGATGCATAACTGGATATTACAAACCCCAGTCTGCCCTTAATTCTTCTGTTTCCTTTTAATTGGTTTTCCTAGAAACTAACCTATTCTAGAACCATTCTCTTTAAGCCAATGCTTTTGATGCCTAACTTGTGTACATGTATAGTCAAAAGAGCTAGGAACCAGGTCTATACTTAGCTAGGAAAAGGGACAAAAATGAGTTAGGAAACTTGGTAACCCTTGCCTAGCCGCAAGGTCTATGCTTAGCCTGCCTAGGCACCCGGTTAGCCACCTAGTCCCGTTTTGATTACCAAGTGGTGTACTCATGTCAATTTGACAAGATATTTGAACAAAACATGTAACGCTCAACAAGCAACTATTTATGTCTCATAATGAATAAACATTATTTGGATAATTATTTTTATAATTGCTGGTAACTATCAAACTATGAACATCTGATATACCTAATTCTTGCCCACCGGTGATATTTGGTATGGAATATTATCTTATACTGTAGCATTATAATGGTGGTATATTGGGTTAATGTTACCCAAGGGTTATGTCATACAAATACTCCATTTTGACTGCCGTTCTGTATCCCCTTGTATACTAGCAATTACATTGAAAACTTCATAAATTTGATTGTATCCCCGTATCTTCATCCGTATCCATGTTCGACATAGCCCAAGGTTAAGCAAGATGTGATTTCTTTTAATGAAATAATTCTAATACACATTTAATATTGGTTAGACACATTCTTTCATGGTCCACAAGATCAGTTCTCTAAGGATCTGCTAATGCATGCATGTTTCACATCTTCCCAAAGACCAAACATTAGTTACACCAGCTGCCTATAGGCCCAACACCTTGAGTGATCTATAATGATGCCTCCCAGAAAATAAGCCATGTTATTTTCTACTATGGCTCATCTAAATCTGTCCTTCCAACGAAGGTGGCTGACTAGGGCTTCTGGATCAAAGCACATCAGCCCACCCCACTGGTTGGTCGAATCAGGTGGGCCCCCACCCTGGGGCTAAGAAATAGGTGGCTGAGTTCTCTTTCTACAACCTTTGTGGCCGGTTTAAAGATCCATTCCCCAGATACTCTGTTATTACCTTACCTACTCTTGAGCCTAGGCCACAGCTCTCTTCTCCCTATATCTGTTAATAGCGACCGATGCCAACAACTATGAAATTCTCAACGTTAGCTTCACTATGAGGTGGTAGGTTGTAGCCAATGGTTTACTGTCGATACCACTACTCAGCTCATGAGTCCCGCACTTGACGAATTGCAACCATTTCTCTTAACACCATTAGGCAATGGTTTAGCTAAAGGTTGTTAGTAGCTATTGGCAATTAAAACCATGAAATGGGTTGAACTTGATAGCTGGACTGGTTAGAGTAATCACCTTCATCTTGAATATCAGAATGAAAATTTTTGGACCATGAAAATTTTCATTGTTATCATCTCAACAAAGCAGTGGTTGTCATGATTATTTTATAACAGTCCATGAACACAAGGCGATGGTACTGCTCACTTCCTGCTGCAACTAGTATTTCATCAGCTGTATCTTGATCATCACCCGCTGTATGTCGTTATTTAGAAAGAATAATTATTTTATCACCAATACTACAATCAACCGACATAGAAATCTTCTGCATCTCTTTGTCTCAGGGAAAAATAGAATAAAAATATTTAAAAATTTGGCTGAAAGTTAATACTTTCCCAACACCAAATAAAGAGCTCTAATCTAAGGTGTGGGGGTATCTCACAAGCGGATATAATATAAAAAGTTATACTTGACTTTTCCAATATGAGTCATCATATGGAAGCAATAATTTGATAACTGATATGGTGCAAGATGACATGATTTTTACAACATTCGAAGGAACAGCCACTAGCATGAATTGTAGCAGATATAGGAAAATTGAAATTATAGGTTCAAAGACACATTTAGTTAACTAGCATTCACCAATTTGATGCCAGTAGTCTTTATGACAATGGAAGTCTCCTGATGTTTATTACTATGGGTTTTCTGGATGAAGACTAGACTACAACCTTGACACTTGTTGGCATTGAGCTTTCATTTCAATTGCCATACTTGGTCACTTCAAGTAGAAGAAGAAACAAAAGATGGTTCATGAATAAAAGCTTTGTTGACAAAGATAAAGTTACAGAGCTTTTGCCCAATTCCAACGTCACTTGCTTCGAAGATCAAAATTTTGAAGGCTGAGAACGATCGACAATATGGAGCAACCATTAAGAAGATAAATAGCCAAATGGAGAATTTATGATTTATTTGTGTTGATTCAAGTTTCTCATTTTGGTAGCACATTTGTAAAGTTACACAATAATGCCATTTTCTATTCCATGGCATGTCACTTTGCACATAACAGTCACAGTATATACATGGTGTCCCTTTAAATGCTAGGACCTAATTTCTATCATTCACCAATATCAAAATTATTCTGGTTCCAGAACACAGATATTAATCTGAAAAGACCTTACCCTCTATTTTTCATAGTAAATTTTGGCAGAAGCAGGTAGGCAAAAAATAATGGATAACTTCTCCAGTAATAAAGAAAAAAATGCATGTAATACCTTAGTGTGAATGAGACTCTTAGTTTAGGCGGAACTACTTCCCCCAACAAAGCAGCATCTTCAGCCAGTTTTAGCAACACTCTTTGGACTATGTCTCCAAGGTACATACCTGATATGAGCTTCTCAAAGATCGGAATACAATGAAATGTTTCACTAGTTAAGATGCAGACATCATTTAAACTTAACCACTATACAAAACGGAAGTTATTGCAATGCCTGTTCGCCGGGATTCAGACTCTCAGCATCTAAGTCAGCATCAAAGTCTGTGATGGGAATCTGAGAGGAACGGAAGCTTCCCCATTCCATGTTAATAACCTGCAGAACAATAATTCAATAGATATTTCCCCCAAAGGGTTCGAATCTTCTAACTATTGCAATTGAAACTTCAATAACCAAACAAGTCATTCGAAAGCAGGACATAGCTAACCATCTCTCCTGACTCAGGTGGAGGACCATGCCATTTTGGAATTGAACGTGCGAGCTCTACATATGCAGCATTTATCATTACTGAAGTATCTTCCTCCAGCCAATGTCCCCACAGTATCATTTACCTGCTGCTTTAGGTGTCAGATGAGTTCTTTGAAAAAAACATTAGCACAAGTACAAAACTAACATGGATTTTACAGTCTGCTAATATCTAGAGAACAACATAAAAAACCAGTTGAATCATGCAATACTGCAATACTAAGTATTTACCAATGCACATACACACATATGAAGACCATGTCTATTCATGGCATCATTGAACACTACAAGAAAAATGTCAATTAGTGATGAAAGTTTGCGACGAAAATAATCCATCGCAAATTTGCGACGGATTAGCTAGAGAAAATGAGCCATCCCTAAAATCAAAATTAGTTGCGAAATTAGCGACGAAAAAATTCTGTCTTAAAATCCATCGCTAATTAGCGACAAAATTTTTTTGTCTCAAACTCCATCGCAACTTCGTGACGGATGAGCGATAGAATTTTTCTGTCGCTACTTTGTCGCTAATTGGCGATGGATTTTGAGACGGAATTTTTTCGTCGCTAATTTCTCTCATAAAACCTTAATGTGGGCCCCTTTCTTTCTCTTTCTGTTTCATCCCTCACCCATCACCCACCGCCCAATTTTTTCCATCACCTCCTCCTTCTTCCCTCACTCCTTTCTCGTCGCCGTGTGCCACCATTGTGTGCCATCGCCACCCGCCGCCAGATTTCTCTCCATCACCTCCTCCTTCTTCCCTCACTCCATCTCTCTCACCGCCGTGTGCCACCGCCGACCACCATCGTGTGCCGACCTCCTCTTCTTTCTCCCCCTCCTCGAGTCCTCTCCACACCTCCTTCCTTTCCCATCCGCAGGCCGCCTGAGCGACACCATCACCGACCTCCTCTTCTTCCTCCCCCTCCCCGATCGAGTCCCCTCCTCATCTCCTTCCTTCCCCATCCGCAGACTGGCGGAGCGGCGCCATCAACGACCTCCTCTTCTTCCTCCCCCTACCCGAGTTCCGCCCAATCCATCGCAGGCCGACCATCGTCGCCACCATCGCCAACCTCCCATCCCCTCTTTTACTCCCCTCCTTTCTTTTCTCCACCCAGCACCACCGTTGTTGTTGGGATGCACTTCGTCTCCTTGACGAGTGTCGACCTGGATGCCCTTCATTGTCACGGTTCTTATCGGTCGGTACCAGATTTTTCATTGGCCCTTCTTTGTGTTTTTTTTCTTCTTCATTTTCTTTTCTACCCTTGTTTGTGGGGGAATAGCGGTGAGCGATCATGTATCAGTCAAGCTCCATCCATCTTGTCGGGCCTCTGGCTTGTATCCGCCAATCGTGAAGGTCTGTTCGAGTGATGATAAGTTGGTCGTTGTGTGTGTGTGTGCAACTATAGTGTTCTCTCCTTGTGAGAAGGATGAGTAGATCATTTGGTATTATATTGTTTTGTATATTTGTGCTTTGCAGGTACATAGCTCTAATTGCGCGATACTTAGTGCTAAGCATCACATGCGGCTAAAAATGCAATGCAAAAAAAAAGTAAGAAAAAAATGCAAAAGCAAAAGCAATGCAAATCGGGTAAATACCCATGGTGAGTAAGTGATGCAAACACATCATATGTTATTTAGTTTCTTGGATGCAATACTTTCTTATTCACATACCCACTTAGTTGTGGATATCTAGGACTGCTTTGTTGAAGTTTGGAGTTCATGCTGAGCATGATTTAAATGTATGAAAATAGAAGTGCTCTTATTTGTGTAGTTTGGAGTCAATGCTAGTCATGGTAGTAGTTAGCAGGATATTGGAATGTGTTTGCTGCAGGTACATGTTTGACATTATTATGATATGAATGATTGAATGTACCATAATGTTTGACGTGACTATATCCATGTTTGCATGAAATTATTTTTGAATCAATTATGCCCTCCATGTGAAATTGTATTATGAAAACATGCTTAAATTGAATGTATCGTGTTTATGAATGTGATATCATCTTTCTAAATGTCTTTGTGATATATATATATATATATATATATATATATATATATATATATATATATATATATATATATATATATCAAATCATTATATCCACCAATAATGCATGATAAATTTGATATTTTTTCATCGATGCATTATTATGACTCTTTTAACTAGTGAAGATAATATCCGTAAGATTATAGGATAAAATGACTGTGAATCATGAATGGATGTACAGTAGGATAGTTGATAATGAGGTGTCGCTTGAATATATGAATGATATTGATAGTTTTATTGAATTTGCAATGGCAAGTGTCAGTATAGTGGATCCCATCGGTCGGATCAGGTGCCCCTACATGATGTGTAAAAAAAAATCGATTTATAGAACTTCACGGCGTTAGACATCACCTATACAAGAAGGGTTTTGTGAGTAGTTATCAGAATTGGACGCTTCATGGTGAAGAATTTTAGAATATTTTTTACGTAGGTGAGGATGTGGTGCACGATAATTTATATGTGGATTTGATATTTGATGCCACAGGACCAAAACTGGGTTCTGCTATGGGTCATAGTGATGTACTAACTAGGGTAGAGGAAGAAGCAGTAAACGATACAGCTAGTAGTTTTTATGACTTAGAGATGTTGATCAACCACTGTGAAATGGTTGTGAGAGTCAAACTATCTTGTTTGCAGTTCTTTAACTACTAAATTTGAAGTCAGAGTATAATTTGAGTCAATCATGTTTTGACCGTCTATGTTCTATTATGAAGACTATGTTGCCCAAAGATGATAAATTGCTACAAAATTTCTATCGTGCGAAGGTTATGGTCAACGCTCTAGGTATGAGATATCAAAAGATAGATGCTTGTCTAAATCACTGCATGTTGTATTTTAAAGATAAAAAAAAATAGCAGATCAAGTCCCTCATATGGGCATCCTTGGTTCAAGCCAAAGACAAGAGGCAATGATAGTACGAGGTCAAAAAAAGTGTCATACAAGTAGCTCAGCTACTTCCCTCTCACCCCTAGATTGCAACGATTGTATATGTCTTCTAGGACAACTAAACACATGAGATGACATGCAAATAAAGTTTGACATGATGAAGACAAGATCACACATCATGTTGACGCAGAAGCTTGGAAGCACTTTGATCGTACTCATCAGACCTTTGCAATGAAAGTGAGAAATGTTAGACTAGGTTTATGTACAGATGAATTTAATCCATTTGAGGGTAAATCAACCCCATACTCGTGTTGTCCAGTATTTATCACCTCATACAACATTCCTTCAAGCTTGTGTATGAAGCATCAAATTCTTTTCTTGTCTCTATTGATCTCTGGTCTGACTTCTCCGGGCCAAAATCTTGATATATACTTAAGGTCATTGATTGATGAACTAAAAATACTGTGGGATGACGGTGTTCTCACGTACGATGCCCACAAAAAATAAAACTTTAATATGAAGGTTGTTGTTCTATGGACAATTTGTGACTTTCTTGCATATGATATGTTATCTGGTTGGAGCACACATGGGAGGTTGACATATCCGTATTGCATAGAGGATACAAAATCTTTTAGATTAACGCATGGAAAAAAGTCGTGATGGTTTGATTGTCACCGTCAATTTCTACCTAGCGACCATCCGTTCCAACGACAAAGGCGTGCATTCCGAGCAAGTACAACTGAAATAGAAGGTCCACTTACACGGTTGTCTGGCACAGAGATTTTAAGATGGTTGTGATACTTTCTATATAGACTGACAAATGCCCATAGTCTGACGCCCTTCCTTAGATTTAAAAAGAATCATAATTGGATAAAGAAATCTATATGTTGGAAACTACCATATTGGTAGACCTTATTGATACGACATAATTTGTATGTGATGCATGTAGAGAAAAATGTGTTTAATAATATGTTCAATACGGTAATGAATGTCAAAGGAAAAATAAAGGATAATCGAAAGAACCGTATGAATTTAAAAGTAATATGTAAAAGACCATAATTGGAACTCCAAGAGTACAATGGCAAAGTACTGAAACCAAAGGCAAGGTACGTGCTTGAAGCAAATCAAGTAAAGCAGGTATGTCAGTGGTTGAAACAATTGAGATTTCTAGATGGATATGTCTATAACATTGCTTAGGTTGTGAAGATAGCTGAGAAACAATTATATGAGTTGAAGAGCCATGATTGTCATGTCATTATGTAACGGTTGATTCTCCTAGCGTTTCATGATATGTTAGACAAACCTATGTGGGGGGTATTATCCGAGTTGAGTAGATTTTTTAAAACATTTTATGCATCGAAAGTTGTAGTAACTGAGGTAAAGAATCTTGAGAATTTTGTCGTCACAACTATTTATCAGCTAGAAAAGATATTTCCACCAACATTTTTTGATGTTATGAAACATGTGATCATACATTTGCCATATGAACTTAGGGTTGGTGGTCCTGTGCAATATCGGTAGATGTACCCATTTAAAAGGTATATTTTTATTTATACTTTTCTCTCTAATGCTATTATAAATTTATTATATTATGAGATATATATTATTGACAAATGCATGTTTGACCTAAAAAAAAGTTTCAGAATAAAGCAAGAGTGGAGGGTTCAATTTGTGAGGCGTACACTTTAGAAGTGATTTCAAATTTCTCATATGTATACTTTGAACCTCACATTCCAACACGTTACACTTGCCCACCTCATAATGATAATGGAGAATAATTTACTGTGGCTGCAATCTATCGATATTTAAACTACTTGGGCATGCCTTTGGCAGTTGTCGGCCAAGACTCTTGAAAGATCGAGAGCAAGACACAACATAAATCTATATCCTTTTTAATCGCTCAGTGATCGACCCCTACATTGAGTAAGTATACTTAATATATAACACTAAGTTCTATATGTGCATACATGGTTCAGTAATATCAATACTTGTTAAGTGCAAGCGATTTGATCTAGAGTTGCGAAGAAAACATCCATATCTCACTAATTCAGAAGTACAGAAAGAACGTGAAAATAAGTTTGGAGCATGGTTCAAAGAGTTGGTAAGGATGATGACATGCATTCTTTTCATGTAAACAATAATATGTTAATTGATCATGATTACAATTATTATTCATGCTAGTAGGTCCACCATGGTGATGTTAATGATCAATGAATATGTGATTTACAAAATGTTTCGACCAAAGTTGTGCAATGTTACAACGAGTATATCGTAAATAGTTATCGATTCTATACAAAAGACTACGGTGTAAACAAGTCAACGATGAATAGTGGCATGCGTGTTAAGGGTAACAGTTATGGTGAAAATGAACTTGACTACTACGGTGTTATTAAAGAAATAATGGAGTTGACTTACTTAGACATAAATAACATGATAACTTTATTCAAGTGTCATTGGTTTGATCCCACAACAACAAGAGTTGACAAAGCCTCATACATTGTAGAGGTGAATCATAAATCAAGGTTTGGAACATATGAACCATTCATATTAGCCTCGCAAGCTCAACAAGTTTATTATACTTCATATCCAAATACAAGAAAGTTAGATAGAAATGAATGGTTGGCGGTTTGCAAGGTAAAGTCTAAACTATACCCCGAGTGTGATCAGTTACAGGAAGACAATATTGCTGAAGAGGGTGATTACTATCAATCAGATGATATGTATGACTTCTCTTATGGTCACGATGTCACACATGGTTTGCATGTCACATCTCCATTATTCGATGACACACGTATGGAAGAATATGATCCAAATGATATACCAAGTGGATAGGCTTCCAATGAAGAAATAGGCGAAGAGCACTACAAGAAAAATGTCATTTAGCGACAAAAATTTATGACAGAAATAATCCATCGCAACGTTGTGATAGATTAACAAGAGAAAACAATTCGTCCCTAAAATTGGAATGAGTTGCAAAATTTACGACAAAAAAATTCTATCACCAATGATGTCACTAATTTGTGATGGATTAACGACGAGCAAATTCTGTCTCACAGTCCATCGTAACTTTGCGATGGATGAGCGACATAATTTTTTCGTCACTACTCTGTCGCAAATTTACGATGGTGTTAACGACAAAATTTTTCTGTCGCTAATCCATCGCTAAATTTCCCATAAAACTGTGAGCCCCTTTCTTTTCTCTTTTTGTTTTATTCTATTGCCCTTCGCCTGTCGTCTGTCACCCATCGCTCGTTGGCCATTGCCCTCTCCTTCACCTCCTCCTTCTTCGCTCACTCCATCTCTCACCGTCGTGTGCCATCGCTGATGAGCCCCGAGCACCGACGCCGTCGTGTGCTGTGTGCCACCGCCGACAACCCTTGAGCATCGATGCCGCTAGTTGTTGTGTGCTGACGACCCTCAAACAACCTGATTCGTTGATAGCACTTCGTGGTGCAACAGAGTTCGAACACGACTGGGCTCTCACCCTCTTTGGTGCCCCCTTCCAAGAGACTTGGGTCTAGTTTGTCGGTGAAGATGCTTCTACAAACTATAATTTGGTAGGCGAAGCCTACCAATTCTCAAGTTGAACTATTCCTGATTCGCTCGTTGTTACTAGAGGAATCCTTGTAAGTTTCTTTTCCTCCGCTTATTGATATGCTTAAACTCAGTGGGTGGTCTCACCTAACCTGGGGTCGCTAAGCTGCGACGAGTAATCCCCTTTAGAGTTCCAGCAAACTTTTGATGCTTCATGCGAGTTGCAGCAATCCACCGCACACAGAGTGCACGGCTATGGTAATCCTCTGCTTGCATCGTGTCATGAGCCAACATTTCAATCGATGGCACACTGATAAAAATGGCACCGCAGACCAATCCTCTGTTTGTATATTTGTGCTTTGCAAGTGCGTAGCTGAGTTAATTGCACGATGCTTAGTGCTAAGCATCACATGCAGCTAAAAATGTCATGCAAAAAGAAATAAGAAAAATAAAAAAGAAAAAGCATGCAAATCGAGTAAATACCTAGAGTGAGTAAGTGATGCAGGCACATCACAGGTTAATTAATTTCTTGGATGCAACACTTTTCTGTTCACACACTCACTTAGTTGTGGATATCTAGGACTGCTTTGACGGAGTTCGGAGATCATGCTGAGCATGATTTGAATGTATGAAAATAGAAGTACTCTTAATTTTAGAGTTCAGATTCTATGCTAGTCATGTTAGTAATTAGCAACATATTATAGTGTATTTGCTGCATGTACATATTTGATATTGTTTTGATATGAATGATTTGAATGTATTGCAATGTTTGATGTGACTATATCTATACTTGCATGAAGTTATTTTCAATTTGATCATGCCTTCTATGTGAAATTGTATCATGAAAACATGCTTCAAATGAATGTATCGTGTTGATGAATGTGATTTCATCATTCTAAATATCCTTGTGATGAGTGTAAATATGATGTGATGATGGTCATGCACATAAAAATATTAAGTTAACAATGTTTGCATCATAATTCTTGTGATTGAATGACATTATATATATATATATATGATTGTGTGTGATATATATATCAAATCATTACATCCACCATCAATGCATACTAAATTATATATTTTCTTCATCATAGCATTCTTATGATTCTCTTTTAATTGGTTAGGCTAATATCCGTAACATCATAGGATAAAATGACTGCAAATCGTGAATGGATGTATCGTAGGATAGTTGACAAAGAGGTGTTGCTTGAATATATGGATGGTGTTGACAGTTTTATTGAATTTACAACGGTAAGTGTCAGTATAATGGATCTCACTGGTCGGATCAGGTGCCCCTGCATGATGTGTAAGAATAATCGATTTGTAGAACCTCATGGCGTTAGACATCACCTATACAGGAAGGGTTTTGTGAGTGGTTATCAGAATTGGACGCTTCATAGTGAAGAATTTTGGAACAATTTTGATGCACGGGTGGATGTGGTGCACAATAATACATATATGGATTTGATATTTGATGCCGCAGGACCAAAACTGGGTTCTGCTATGGGTTCTAATGATGTATCAACTTGGGTAGAGGAAGAAGAAGCAAACGATGCAGCTAGTAGATTTTATGACTTACTTAGAGATGCAGACGAGCCACTTTGAAATGGTTGTGAGAGTCACACTATCTTGTTTGCAGTTCTTCATCTACTGAATTTGAAGTTCGAGTATAATTTAAGTCAATCATTTTTTGACCATCTGTGCTCTATTTTGAAGAGTATGTTGCCCAAAAATGATAAATTGCTACAAAATTTTTATCGTGTGAAGGTTATAGTCAACGCTCTAGGTATGAGGTATCAAAAGATAAATGCTTGTCCAAATCACTACATGTATTTCAAAGATCAAGAAAATAGCAGATCATGTCTGTCATATGGGCATCCTCGGTTCAAGCCAAAGACAAGAGGCAATGGTAGCACGAGGTCAAAAGAAGTTTCATACAAGTTGCTCCACTACTTCCCTCTCACCCCTAGATTGCAACGAATGTATATGTCTTCTAAGACAGTTAAACACATGAAATGACATGCAAATAAAGTTCGACATGATGAAGACAAGATCACACATCCTGTTGATGTGGAAGCTTGAAAGCACATTGATCGTACTCATCAGACCTTCGCAATGAAAGTGAGAAATGTTAGGCTCGATTTATGTACAGATGAATTTAATCTATTTGGGGGTAGATCAACTTTATACTCGTGTTGGCCAGTATTTGTCACCCCATACAACATTCCTTCAACCTTGTGTATGAAGCATCAAAATCTTGTCTTGTCTCTATTGATCCCTGGTCCGACCTCTTCCAGCCAAAATCTTGATGTATATTTAAGGTCATTTGATTGATGAACTGAAAATACTGTGGGATGATAGTGTTCTCACGTGCGATGCCCACAAAAAATAAAACTTTAATATGAAGGTTATTGTTTTATAGACAATTTGTGACTTCTCTGCATATGGTATGTTATCTGGTTGGAGCACACATGAGAGGTTGACATGTCCGTACTACATGAAGGATACAAAATCTTTTAGATTTACGCATGGAAGGAAGTCGTGCTGGTTTGATTGTCACCGTCGATTTCTACCCAGCGACCATCCATTCTGAAGAGAAAAGAATGTATTTTGAGCAGACACAACTAAAATGGAAGGTCCACCTACACGGTTGTCTAGCATGGAGATTTTAAGACGATTGTGATACTTTGCATATGGACTGACAGATACCCGTAGTTCGACGTCGTTCCTTGGATTTGGGAAGGATCACAATTGGACAAAGAAATCTATATTTTGGGAACTACCATATTAACCGATCTTATTGATACGACATAATTTGGATCTGATGCATGTAGAGAAAAATATTTTTGATAATGTGTTTAATACGAAAATGAATATAAAAAAAAACGAAGGATAATCCGAAGGCCTGTATGAATTTAAAAGTAATACGTAAAAGACCAGAATTGAAACTCAAAGAGTACAATAGAAAAGTATGAAAATCAAAGGCAAGGTACGTGCTTGGACCAAATCAAGTAAAGTCGGTATGTCAATGGTTGAGACAGTTGAGATTTCTAGATGGATACGTCTTTAACATTGCTCGGGCTGTGAAGATAGACATGGGACAATTATATGGGTTGAAGAGATGATTGTCATGTTATTATGCAACGATTGATTCTCTTAGCATTTCATAATATGTTAGACAAACCTATATGGGGGGTATTATCCGAGTTGAGTAGATTTTTTAGAACATTGTGCACATCGAAAGTTGTAGTAACTGAGGTAAAGAATCTCGAGGATTCTATCGTCACTACTATTTGTCAGCTAAAGAAGATATTTACTTTAGCATTTTTTGATGTTATGAAACATGTGATCATACATTTGCCATATGAACTTAGGGTTGATGGTCCTGTGCAATATCGGTGGATGTACCCATTTGCCATATAAACTTAGTTTAAATATGCATTATGTGAATTTCTAACTCATTTTTCTATAGATGATGTTTCGTCTACACATGACCCACCTATACCAGCTATTCATATATGTCAAGAGACAATGCCGAATGCAAGGTCTTCTCAGTCTGATACATGATGCCTCATTCAAATAGTATATATATCGATAGTCGACCGTAAGTATTTCATTTTCACTTATCTAATACTTATCTTATAAATAGTGTATATTGATAGTCGATTGTTGATGTGTATCAATTCATGTGTAACACGAGGTTTGAGCCATAAGAAGTAATATGAAAAATTAGGCAGTCACTAGTTCAGCATCTTCCAGGATCAGTCGCTCAATGAAAAGAGTACCCAAAGGAGGTGTTGGACTGATTCTGGTCTTCATTCATGGTATACAATCGTTTATCATAGCTAGTGTGTTTCATATTTAATTTTTTGTTATAGTCATGTGTACTAACTTTATGAAATTATTTCTAGGCTTCGAATCACTTCACGACTGCGAAGGAGGAGCAGGATACGAGGTGGGTGTGGCAGAAGGCGGTTGTCAGTCGATTTGCAGTCATGTTGCACAATATGAAGACTGCAACAATAAACGTATCTGGTGGGAAAGTTGATCCACTGCAGTGGAAGGGTCATAACCCTCCTACAATCAGGTCAGATTATTGAGATGCAATGTGCGACAAGTGGGCGGGCCATGAATTTTGAAATCGCTCAGCAAAGGCTGCACAAAACTCGAAGATGCCCGATACCCATCTACACACAGGTGGATCTCAGACTTTTGGGAGCCACCTGAAGAAAATGGTAACTCATCAATATAATTATATATATATAGTCAAATTTATAAGTATTGTTACATACTTTTTAATTAATTTTTTTATCATTTAACCTTGCAGGAAACAAAAAAATGAGGCATTATACCTTACAAGGATGTGTTTCTTGAAACACATAAACGTAAGAGTTCGTATCAGAGAAAGTGAGAGCGACAACGGTATGTATTTATAGTATTAATAAACATTGTAATAGACAAGTTATCATAAACATTGTAATTCTTAATTATTAATTCATACTGTAATCATTACTTTGTAGGAGTCATACGAGCAGTAGATGGTAGAGCGATATGACGATAACTCTACTCAGCATCCGCCTTTTGATCTTGAAACGTAGATGACTGCAACCGGTGAACCAAAAAAAGGGTCGTGTGTTCGGGTTTGGGAGTAATATGAACACCACACCAGTCGTTGCCTCCTCCAGCCAGGGCTCTCAAAATTTTCGCGCCAGCATCAATTTCTAGCGTGCGATTGACCCTGCTAATTCTTGGGATGGTGTCCACCAGCTTGTTAAGGACACAATGCGTGATTATTTACATGAAGCCATTTCTGACATTGTCCGTAATGAGTTGTTCAGCTTTTTAGGGGATAGGGGAACTTCGTCTGCAAGTGCTTATTATGTATGAAAGTTTTATGTCATTTGTTTCATGTCGTTAGATTTCAAGCTAGTATATGCATGATTTCATCATATATGAGCATGATTTCATCATTATAAATTTTTTTTACTGCCTTATAACACATATATACATTATTGAATCACTATAAAAGTTTTTTGACAACCTTAGAACACATATAAGTGTGATTTCATCACTATGAAAGTTTTTTGAATGCCTTATAATATATATATATATATATATATATATATATATATATGCATGATTGAATCACTATAAAAGTTTTTTGGCAACTTTATGACACATATAAGCATGATTTCATCACTATGAAAGTTTTTTGACAACCTTCGAACATATATATAAGCATGATTTCATCACTATGAAATTGTTTGACTGCCTTATAACACATATATGCATTATTGAATCACTATGAAAGTTTTTTGACAACATTAGAACACATATAAGCATGATTTCATCACTATGAAAGTTTTTTGACTGCCTTATAACACATATATGCATGATTGAATCACTATGAAAGTTTTTTTACAATCTTAGAACATATATAAGCATGATTTCATCACTATGAAATTATTTGACTGCCTTATAACACATATAAGCATGATTTCATCACTATGAAAGTGTTTTGACTGCCTTATAACACAAATATGCATGATTGAATCACTATAAAAGTTTTTTGACATCATTAGAACACATATAAGCATGAATTTCATCAGTATGAATGTTTTTTTACTGCCTTATAACATATGTATGCATAATTGAATCACTATGAGAGTTTTTTGACAACTTTAAAACACATATATAAGCATGATTTCATCACCATGAAAGTTTTTTGACAACCTTAGAACACATATATAAGCATGATTTCATCACTATGAAATTGTTTGACTGCTTTATAACATATATATACATGATTGAATTACTATGAAATTTTTTTGACAACCTTAGAACACATATCTGCATGATTGAATCACTATGATTTTTTTTTTACTGCCTTAGAACACATATCTCATGATTATGATACAAAATACATTTATTTGACAGCCTTATAAACCATATATGCATGCTTGAATCACTATGACATTTTTTTGACAACCTTAGAACACATATCTATGTGATTGAATCACTATGATTTTTTTTTGTCAGCCTTAGAACACATATCTGAATTCTGTTAATGTCCTTCACTTTATTGCTAGCTAGTCTATGTGTAATTCATTCATGTTATTTTAATTTCCTTAAATTAGGTGCATTACATATAATTTATTTCATTATATTTTGTTTATCAATACTAACCTTTCGGTTCTCTTGTAGGATGCTGAAAATAATCAGTGTAGAGGAGCTGATGGATGAAGGGGCAGATGAAGACAATGAAGAGGATGATGCTCAGAATCTTGGCGATGATTAGATTCATATGTTGAATTTGTTGCACCTTCTTGTTGTTTCAAACGAAACTCTTTGTATATGTTCACTTGTAAATAATTAGAACTTGACAAGAATTATAGTGGATCGATAAATTTTTTTACCTTGTATCTTGTGTTAAATTTGTTTCACCTGCTTTGTATACATATTTATTATGTGTACTTTGTTTTTTATACACAAGATATATAAATTGCATAACGATAAATTTTTTCTCAATATTTATATTTCAAATATTTTATTTTATTTTATTTTTATTTTTTTACGATGGATTAGCGATGGATATTATCTATCGCTAATTAGTATCGACCTCCAATTTAATGACGGATTAGGGATGGATATTTATCCATCGCAAAACTAAATCAGTCGATATTTTGTGACAGATGATAATTTGTCGCTAATTTTGTTGCTATTGTAGCAACAAAATTAGCGACAAATGTGTATCTTTTGCAAAACCAAATCTCTGCAGATTAACGACGGCCTCACGATGAATCATGGCATTTGCTAATCCATCGCAAATTAGCAACGAAAGTAGCGACAAATATGTTTCGTAGCTAATTAGCGACTAGGAAATTGCGATGAAGGTTATCCATCGCTAATCTATCTCAAATCCGTCACTAAACTGTTCAACGATGGATTACGACCATCACTAATCCTCAGATTTCTGGTAGTGGAGGACGAAGAGGAGGAGGAGGAAGAAGAATATGAAAGTCAAACAAGTAATGATGAAGCATACTCGAGCTAGTGAAATACATCTTGTAATACATACCACATCACTTTCTCAAATGCTCTTATTTTTGTAATTTAGAGTCCATGCTAGTCATGGTTGTAGTTAGCAGAATATTGGAATGTGTTTGTTGCAGGTACATGTTTGACATTGTTGTGATATGAATGATTTGAATGTATTGCAATGTTTGACGTGACTTTATCCATGCTTGCATGAAGTTATTTTTTATTTGATTATGTATCCATGGTCATGGAATTGCATATCATGTTACATTTCATGTATACTTAGCATGTACATGCACAGTTATAAAACTGATTCATGTAGGACTTTTAAATCTTTACATTTCATGCATATGTCATATCCATGCTAAGATTAAGAATTATGTAACTGATCCAAATAACAATGTTATTTCTGAGAATATGGTTTGTGAAGGTCACAGTGGTCGAGGAACAACTGATCGAGGATCAAGTGATAGCCAGTCTCAGCCTTCGTCTTCACGTAATCCTTCAATAGGTATATTATTTAAATAAATGTATAATTGATTAATTTATATGTGCATTATGTGAATTTCTAACTTATTGTTCTATAAATGATGTTTTGCCTGCACATGACCCACCTACACCAACTACTCATACACATCACGAGACAACGCCGGATGTTGGGTCTTCTCAGTCTGACACATGATGAGTCATTCAAATAGTATATATAGATAGTCGACAATAAGTATTACAGTGTCATTTGTCCAATACTTATCTTATAAATAGTGTATATCGATAGTCGATTGTTAATATGCACCAATTCATGTGCAGCGCGATGTTTGAGCCACAAGAAGTAATATGAGAAATTAGGAAGTCACTACTTCCGCATCTACCAGGACTGGTCGCTTAATAAAAAGAGTAATCAAAGGAGGTGTTGGAAAGATTATGGTCCCCATTCATGGTATATAATCATTTATCATAGATAATGTGTTTCATATATAATTTTTTGTTATAGTCATGTGTACTAACTTTCTGAAATTATTTGTAAGCTTTGAATCACTTCGTGAGTGCAAAGGAGGAGCAAAAAGTGTCTGTCAATCAATTTGCCAACATGTTGCACAATATGAAGACTACAACAATAAAAGCAACTGATAAGATAGACAATCCACTGCAGTGGAAGGACCATGACCCTTCTACTATCAGAACAGATTATTTGGATGCAATGTGAGACAAGTGGGCGAGCCATGAATTTCGATTGATGAGTTAACTTTCAGTAAAGGCTGCACAAAACCGAGCGAAGATGCTCGATGTCCATTTATACACAGGTGGTTCTAAGACTTTTGGGAGCCACCAGAAGAAAATGGTAACTCATCAATATATATATATATATATATATATATATATATATATATATATATATATATATTGTCAAATTTATAAGTATTTCTGCATACTTTCTAATTGTTTTTTTAATCATTTAACCTTATAGAAAGCTGAAAAAGGAGGCATTGTGCCTTATAAGGATGTGTTTGTTGAAACACATAAAGCTAAGAGCACGAGAGAGTTCGTATCATAGAAGGTGAGAGCGATAACGATATGTATTTATTGTATTAATAAACATTATAATATACAAGTTAGCATAAATTACATTATCATAAACATTATAATTCTTAATTATTAATTTCTACTGTAATCATTACTTTATAGGAGTCATACGAGCAGCAGATGGTAGAGCGATATGGCGATGACTCCACTTAGCATCTGCCTTTTGATCCTGCAGCATGGGTGACTGCAATCGGTAAACCCAAAAAAGGGTCATGTGTTTAGGTTTGAGAGTAACATGAACACCACACCAGTTGTTGTCTCCTGCAGTCAGGGCTCTCAGACTTCTCCTGCCAGCATCAACTCCCACCGTCCGATTGACCATGTTGTTTCTTGGGATGGTGTCCGTCAGCTTCTTCAGGATACAATGCGTGACTTTTTACATGGAGCCATTCCCAACCTAGTCCATAATGAGTTGTACAATTTTTTTGGGACAAGAGAACTTCGTCTGCATTCAACATGAGCTCTGGTGCCCGTCAAGTATGAATGATTGAATCACTATGAATTTTTATTGCTAGCATTAGAACACATGTATGCATGATTGAATCGGTGTAAAATTTTTGACTGCTTTATAACACATATATGCATGAATGAATTACTATGAAAGTTTTTTGACAACCTTAGAATACATATAAGTATGATTTCATCACTATGAAAGTTTTTTACTGCATTATAACACATATATGCATGATTGAATTACTATGAAAGTTTTTTTACAACTTTAGAACACATATAAGCATAATTTCATCACTATGAAAGTTTTTTTTACTGCCTTATGCATGATTGAATTACTATGAATATTTTTTTACAACCTTAGAACACATATAAGCATGATTTCATCACTATGAAAGTTTTTTGACTGCCTTATAACACATATATGCATGATTAAATTACTATGAAAGTTTTTTGACAACCTTAGAACACATATAAGCATGATTTCATCACTATGAAAGTTTTTTGACTGTCTTATAACATATATATGCATGATTTCATCACTATGAAAGTTTTTTGACTGCCTTATAATACATATATGTATGATTGAATTACTATGAAAGTTTTATGACGATCTTAGAATAAATATAAACATAATTTCATCACTATGAAAGTTTTTTTACTGTCTTATAACACATATATGTATGATTGAATTACTATGAAAGTTTTTTGACAATCTTAGAACATATATAAGCATGACTTCATCACTATGAAAGTTTTTTTACTGCTTTATAACACATATATGCATGATTGAATTACTATGAAAGTTTTTTGACAACCTTAGAACACATATAAACATGATTTCATCACTATGAAAGTTTTTTTACTGTCTTATAACACATATATGCATGATTGAATTACTATGAAAGTTTTTTGACAACCTTAATACACATATAAGCATGATTTCATCACTATGAAAGTTTTTTAACTGTCTTATAACACATATATGCATGATTGAATTACTATAAAAGTTTTTTGACAACCTTAGAACACATATAAGCATGATTTCATCACTATGAATTTTTTTTTACTGCCTTATAACACATATATGCATGATTGAATTACTATGAAAGTTTTT
Source organism: Nuphar pumila (assembly GCF_984573655.1). NCBI lineage: Eukaryota > Viridiplantae > Streptophyta > Magnoliopsida > Nymphaeales > Nymphaeaceae > Nuphar > Nuphar pumila. Next base: position 99,877,175 of record NC_143254.1, read on the forward strand.
CGACAACCTTAGAACACATATAAGCATGATTTCATCAGTATGATAGTTTTTTTATTGTCTTATAACACATATATGCATGATTGTGATACATAACATATTTATTTGACAGCCTTTTAAACCATATATGCATGCTTGAATCACTATAACATTTTTTGGACAACCTTAGAATACATATTTGCATGATTGAATCACTATGATTTTTTTTTGTTAGCCTTAGAACACATATCTGAATTCTGTTAATGTTCTTCGCTTTATTGCTAGTCTATGTGTCATTCGGCCATGCTACTTTGATTTTCTTAGATTAAGTGCATTACATATAATTTATTTCATTACATTTTGTTTATCAATACTGACATTTCAGTTCTCTTGTAGGATGCTGGCGATGATCAATGTAGAGGAGCTGATGGAGGCATGGATGAAGGGGCAGATCGAGACAATGAAGAGGATGATGCTCCAAATCTTGGCGATTATTAGATTCATGTGTTGAATTTGTTTCACGTACTTGTTGTTTCAAACAAAACTCTTTGTATATGTTCACTTGTAATTAATTAGAACTTGGCGAGGATTATAGTGGGTTGTTAAATTTGTTTCACTTATAGCTTGTGCTAAATTTGTTTCACCTGCTTTGTATATGTCTTTTTTATGTGTACTTTGTTTTTTATACACAGGTTATATAAATTATATAATGATAAATTTTTTCTCAATATTTATATTTCAAATAATTTTTTTTAAAATTTTGTGATGGATATTATCCATTTCTAATATCTATCGCGAATATAACGACAGATATTAATTTTTCTCAAAAACTGAATCAGTCGTTGTTTTGCGATGGAATGTAATTCATCGCTAAGCCATCGTTAAATTGGTGACGTAATTTAGTGACCAAAACGTATCTATCATGAAATGTTAGCGACGGATTATCGATGAATATGTATCTATCGCAAAACCAAATCAGTAATTATTTAGCGACAGATTAGCAACAGATCATGACATTCATTAATCCATCATGAATTAAGGACGAAAGTAGAGACTAATCAGTTCTGTCACTAATTAGTGACCAAAAAATTATGATAGACTCTATCTATCGTTAAGCCATCGCCAATCCGTCGCTAAACGGATTAGTGACAGATTTGCGAAGGATTATCGTTGGATAACATCCGTCGCTAATCCGCAGATTTCTTGTAGTGGAACTCTGTCACAATGTCCTTTCCCAACTGAAATAAATGAAAACATGAATGAGAATATGTAACTTTGATAGTTGTGAGAATCCAAATACCAAGGGACATGATTTAAAAAAAAAATCTACACATGATCTGATTGAAATTTCTAAACCATTAAAACAAATTTTGGTAAGATTTGATTCAAATATTATGTATACACCAGTCTGAGGCGTTGAACAGACATTCATACTAATTGAATTATGATAAAACATATAATTGTTATCATGTGACAAAAGAAGCAAGCAATTAAGCTATGAATGTTGAGAAAATGCAATACTGTCATTGATTCTTAAAGCAATTACCCCAACCATGACAATGTATACTATAAAGATGTCAATTGGTATCATCAAAGCTGGCTTTCTTCTTGAAAGCATAATTGGATGCAAAGATACTTGAATAAAGATCAAAATCTTTACAACAAACTGAAGAGTATCTCTGATTTGAAAGTTTCAAGTTTTTACTCAGTACATCTTATGATAACTCTGAATATTACCCTTATTGTACTTAGGATTAAAATTCTGAAAAGGTCACAGGATCAACCACAAAATATATCATTGCATCCTAATTATCAGAAGGAACAGCACATATGGCAGCCATAGCACAGCGTCTTGCAGACACTATGTCAACTATGAATTTTAGATTATTGTAGCATGTGTTTATGCATGCATCTATGTGAACGATCTCCATATATGTGTGTGTGTGTGTGTGACCATGTGTAGTCACGTGAGAGAAAGAGGGAACAGGTGGGAATCGTAGGATAATTCATGAGAATCCCGTATACAAAGTCCACAATGTGGTTTGTGTGTGTGTGTGCATGCTCATGTGTGTTAAGAGAACCCGGGATGACTAAACTATACAGGTATGTGCATATGCATATGCAGATATGCACACATTAGTTTTCTAAGGCACATAACTAGCCCTCCATGTGCATGCACACACATCCAAACATATTTGCATGTTTGTCTTGGTGTTTACATGTGAAATATATAATATGATAGTTCATACATTTCAAGTATCGACTGATGCTTCTTGTATGGTGGTTAAGGAAAGCAACTATACAAGAATTATGAGGACCTTAAGCCTCAAGAAAATAGCAATAACACTTATCATGATACACTGCTATCACATTTAGATTTTTCTTAGAAATTAGATTAAGAAATTTTCTATCAACAATTTGCAAATTGGAATGCCATGGTCTAGACTTTTGAAAACTAAGAGATTTTTAAAATGTAGAGGAAAGACTGAACTGCATCGCTGATTGAGAATCACTTTGTCCACTTAATAAGGGAGCCAGATGAAACTGACTTTTGGTCAACTGGAAAAGAGAATGTAAAACCAAGCTCTTTTTGCTTTGCAACTGCAATGTTTAAACTTTCACCATCTTCTGAGACGAACTTTGCCAACTCCGTCGCAATGTAGTCAAATAATTCCTGCAATAAAAGTTAACAAATTTGACACAATACCCACTGGATCAGAGCGCAGTTGAATTGAGAAATTGATGTATTGCTTGTGTGATAAGTTCTCACCTTTGAAGATCCAACCATGAGCTTATGAGGAATTGGAACCTCCACAAATTCTCTTTTCATGATACCGTCATCCTTTCCACCCAATTGTATACGTAATACACGAAAATTGGAACCACCAAGATCCAGCCCATAAGATACTCCTTCCTCTTCCCTATTACCAAGAGTTAATTAACATAAGTCCAAATGACTCCTTAGTACTAGAACAGAATTAGATCACACTGGGTTTGTTCGGTACACAAGGATTTGTTACAAGGTGTAAAGGAAAGCATACGATGTCAAGTTAAAAAATATCGTAAGAAGATAACTTAGCAAGAATGAGATAATGTGCATAGACTCTGTCATTTCTCAAATACATTTGTCATTATGGAAAACAGACAAAAAGCAACTGCTTTTTTAGATCTCTTATTTGGTGGTAATTATTCTCTATAATATACAAGATTTCATTGATTTTTGGAATATCTAAGAAAATAGAAACCTTAACTAGAGTTTGAGATATCTAAGAAGAAAGGAGAAGGGCTGAAGGGGAGATAGATGTGAAGCCACGAAACAGAGAGTGGACAGTGTGCAAAAGTTGGTCTTCAGTTGGTTGGGTCAAAGTGTCAAACACAAAGCCTGTTTATCCATCTTTCTTTCAAGGAACCAATACTAGACTTTACTTTCAAGCTTCATTTCAAGTAAGCCTTTTAACTTTCCTTACAGGACAAAACATAAACTAATGTTGATCAAGCTTCGTGGCCATAAATCTGATTTCATTATGACATTCATCTTAGTAAGGAATTGTCACCTTGATGTTAATTCGTGTTCTATTGTCAATAATAAGCAATAGGGAACATTAGAATGATTGATAATTACACTGTAGCCGTTCCATGCAACCAAGAAGGATGAATGACTGTTTTCTTTTTCTATATTTATCGAGGGAGAACCCTGGTTCAGGTGGTGGGGTCTGGGAGAAATTGACGCTCTGCCATATGGCCCACTCCCGAGGGGTTAAAGCTCCTCGACTTCCGCCCTTGCACACCAGGGAGCCTGCTGATTGGGTCTTAAGGTAAGGGACTCGCATCACACCCCTTGTATCGAACCCGAACTCCTGACATCCTTTAACTTGAATGCGTTAAGCCAACCCACCTAGCCAAACGTGCGGAGCCCTTCTATGCACGCATGATGCAATTTTGCAATATGAAACTTGAAAGAAAGGTGATGAGAATAACATCACGCATGCTACATAAACTGGATCCTACATAAACTGAAATTCAACCAATTTTTCTATTGACAATGCTGACGCCCTCTTGTTCTCCAAGTTGTCAAATTTGTCAACCCACCATAATCATATCTGGGCTATAACACACCAGCATTCAAGACCAACATAAATCTGTCAAACTCGAAAAACCATTCTTGATGGCTTCCGACGCACAAAAAAAAAAGAGCACGATTCTTAGGACGGCCCTCTTAAACACGCTTACAAACCATCAGAAATAAAAAATTGCTCAATGAATTTAAAGACACAACCAAGATATCCGAAGAAAGTAAACACCTACAGGAGTCATGGCAAAAGTCAAAAGAATTCCATTACTCAAAAAACAGAGCACCACCATGGTGGCCTTATAACTGAAGCAAAACCAACAAAAAAACATTGATAGAAAAAGGAAGAGAATGGAGGAAAACGGGGGATTACTCCTTCACTCACCCTTTGGGCAATGTGTCAACATACCTTGCTCCCTCCTTGAGAGGCGTGTTGGACATAATAGATCTGGGTCCAACCCATTTGGGTGATCCAGTTTAACACCATTAGTGGGCCACATAATTGGGAGATAGTGGGTAGGAGTTACATACATAACTGCCTCTTTCTCCATTATATAATACGAAGATGATGAGAGATTCATGGCAATAGCCTACTCAAATTTCACATTCAGGTTTACGTGGTATAAGGTTCTGCTCACCGTCGACCTAAGGTCTGGGGTCATCATGGGCGTCGACCGGATGAGGAGAACGCCAAACACCTGCACGCACACTCTGTGGCTCAGGTACACTTTTTGTGTATGTTGTTTTAGGTAAAGCCAACATTGGGTTATGGGCCCACGTCCACGCATACCGTTGCACGTGGGTGCGTGCAGGCCTGCGGGCATTTGCTACGATTGTCGCCATGAGGTGATGTAGGTCGCAGGTTGACGACGACAACCACAGTGACGTGACTATTTTTTCGGCAGTTTGTCGTCATGAGGCGACTACAACATACTGAAACTGTCGTCATAGGGCAATCGTGTTTCTCGGCAGCTCATCAACATTGGTCGCTAGTAAATGATGATTGTCGCCGTGGGGCGATAGAGTTTCTCGACAAACTGTTGCCATGGGGCAACAGGCTTCGCCGGCGGCAGTGCCATCTTGAGGTGACCGCCCGTTGTCGTGGGGTGACATTTGTCACTGGACGATGGTGACAGTCACTGTAGGACGACTGCTTTTCCCGGCAACCGTATGTTGGTGGCGGTTGCAGCCCCGGCTACCCTCATTAAAAAAAAAAGATCGAGGGTTAACTATGGCCATCAGGCTGCAAGGGGATCAAAGGGTTTTCGACCATAGAGGTGTCATCAGGATGCGTCATCGATAGTAGATCCCCCCCTTTTTCGCTGACTGATTTACCTGTGTCGTCAGGCGTCAGGCAAAATAAACGTCATCTGACACGATGGGGGTCTGTTGTCGTCGACGACATAAGGAATTCGGGTTTCATACATAGAGCATCGTCACAAACGTCATCGATGGGAGGGGGGGTTTGCCAGATGGGAGTCTGTTGTCATTGACGACATAAGGAATTCAGGTTTCATACATAGAGCATCATCACAAATGTCATCGATGGGAGGGGGGTGTTTGCCAGATTGTCGACATCCATCTGGAGACACATGGAATTCGGGGATTAAAACCCCCCTTTTTCTCCTCCTTCAGTTGTGGGGTTGCAGTGAAGTCAGCCATCGCTAGGAGAAATGAGAGATCGTCGTGGGGCGATATGATGGAAGGAGCGGCCATTAGATCACCGCACTAGCAAAATCCCTCGACCACATGGATCGTTGCCTGAGATCCCTTGCATCGTCGGGTTGCAGGGTGGTCGGCCTACGCTGAGGTCACCGCAGATGTCGCCAGAGTGAGGGGTTGTCGAATTGCCGACGTCCGTCTAGCAACGCATGGAATCCGGACCTCCATGCCGTTTGGTTGACCGACATCTGGATAGACTGGTCACTGATGGAACCCTTTCGTTGGAAGGGGGTTTTTGTCAGCGTCATTGTTGGACAATGATGATGTCGATGTTGGGGTGCATCATCGCCGGGGGGGGAGGGGTTCGCCGATCGCTCGCGACGTGCGGCAAGCAGGGTTGAAAACCCCCATTCTTCAAAACTTTGTTTTGCTACTTCAGCCTTCGAGCTGGGGTTTTTAGTCGATGTGCTTTCACCGGGAGAATCAGGCTGATCGTCGTGGGGCAATATGCCGAAAGTGGCGACCGTTGGTCATCGTCGTCGTCATCATTTGCTTTCGACCGGCCGCTGGTGTCTGTCGTTGTGCTACGACGTAGGTCACCACCGAACGGGTGACAAGCATCTTCTCTTTCCTCCTCAGACTACCAGGGTCGAAGGGATTTTCTTCATCGTCGGTGAACTCAAGTTGTAGGAGTCACTGTGGGGTGACATTGGTCTCCGACAAGCGATCGTGGGTCACCGATTTTTGCCCTAGGGCGACGTGGGTCGACATGATATCCGGAGGTGAGAAACTGATTTGGTTTCTCAGGGTTGTGTAAATAGAAACACTCAGGTTTCTATTTTAACGCCCGATAATCGGATTGGGTCCTGTGTTGACCAGGTATTCTGACCCGGTGGCATACCTGATCCAAACCCGAATTTTGGGTGGATCGGGTCTGCTTGGACCCATAAGACATCAGGTCTGGATCAGATCCTTTAGACCCGGACCCATTTAGCACCGGGTTCGGGTATGGGTCAGAACCAATGTTTTAGATCAAGCTTAAGATCTGATCCCCTATAGGGACCCAGATCCATTTGGGGTCCGGGTCGGTGATCGGATCCGACTTGGTTGGATCGGAACCGGACCCCATTTGGTTTCGGGTCTGGTCCGATCTGGTTGAACCGGGTTAAGATCCAAAACATTTTGGACCTGAGTATGATCTGGCCCCATCTGGTATTCGGGTCTGGATCTAATTCGGAAGATCGAGATCCTATTTAGATCCAGGGTCCAGATACTGTTTACACCTGAACCGGATCAGGAATTGATACAGACATTTATGGGACCGGTTCAGAGCCGTTCTTGACCAATTTCTTCCAATTTTTTATCGGTTCTGAGATGCCAAGATCATGTTTTTATAAATATTAGAAGTTACAGGGATTTTGGCATACGGTTATGGGGTTTTTATAAACTTTTATTCATACTTGACACTGGTTCATAGGGTTCAGAACTGGTTTGGACCCTTGGATGAATGGTCCAGGGTTGTTTTAGACTGATTCAGAGTGTTTTCAGATGGGTTCGAGGTCGCATAAGACTGATTCCTACTTGAGGACTCTAAGTTTTACCTATATGAGCTTGTTTTAGTTATTTTTTATGCTTTATAAAGTACTTATTGTATAGAAAGCATGACTTATGCATATTAATTTATGTGTTCCATGTTGGTTAAGTCATGCATGATGGTTTTAAGCATTAAGCATGAATTATGACTAAATTCATGACATTTTATTTTCAAAATTAGTTTATGCATATAAGTGGAAGCATAAACTTATATTTTTTGATGATATAAAGTATATTTTATCATGAATATACAAGTATTAATATGTGTGCATGGGCATGCTCTATAATACATATATATTTTCGGTAAAAAGATCTTGATTGACTAATTTGTGTTATTACCAAAGTGATCTGAGTTGTGTTAATTGAGGATTCTTTGGACCATATTAAGATTCATTATTATGATTGTGTGTGAGTTTATGAAACATCGATTTTACCCAAAGGTAGGTCATTGTGTTCCAAATTCACACAGAGTGTTATAGTAGATGTGTTTTCCAGCCCATGAAGCATGTTCGTACCCAAAGGTATAATGTTGAATTGTCTCTGGTTACATGATCTGCTAGTTTCATCAACTGAAGTCAATTCCTTGATAATTGAAGAGACAAAACAACTATCAGTATTGTCGTTTCCACCAAAGTGAAACGATAATGACTCAGCTATGCTTGTCTCAGAAAAGGTAAATAATAAGGGGTCTCACATTTACCTTTTCAATATGAATCTTGTATAGAGCGATTTATCTTCCACTCATACGGAGAATAAAAGAGCCGTTTTGAAGGTTGTCTATGAGAAGTGATAGCGCTCATAATGATGTCCATGAGAAGTGAGAGTATTCGAATATTCTTAGCATGTTGCTTTTTGCAATTGTGAGTAGCTCAAAATATTTGAGGTGTCATCTCTCACTGTAGGACAATGAAAGAATTTCTGAAATTCATTGGGATAAAAATTATTGATTTTATACGAGATTTTATCTCAGGCCATTTGGATAAGAAGCTTCATTATGGATCTTGGGATTGTGGAATCTATTGAGAGACCACTAAAGATCTTTTGTGATAATAAAAAGTTATCTTTTTCAAATAACAACAAATGATCACCATCGTGTCTACACATAGAGTTAAATATTTTGTTGTTAAAGAAAGGATTGAGTATCATCTGGTATGTATTGATACAATTTGGGAATAAAAAAATGACGCTTGATCCCCTTACTAAAAGGGTAGCATTGAGATTGTATTCTCAACATGTAAAGGAGATTAGTCTTTTTTTATTCCTTCTTATGTATGATAATACATTATGTGATCACATTTGATTCTCTATGAATTTATAAATTATTGATTTTGTATAAATGATCTTTCTGGGTTATAGAGAATAGCAGAATAACAATACTAAAGGACCAATAGAAGAATAGGTAAGAGACCAACCTATTCATAAAGGTAATTTCAACATGCTAAAGCATTGAAGGTGAATTATAGTGTAGTACATGAAAATATGACATTTCATAAAGGAGTGTTCATCTCTATGACTCATACGATTCATCTTTGTGATAAAGGTAGAATGTGAACCCACATGAAGAATTAAATTGAGATACTGGTAAAAACCTCGATTTAGTGCACTTTTGGTGTCAATGGGTTAAGTGGGAGAATGTTGGACAAAACAGATTTTGGTCTAACCTATTTGGGTAACTCGGTTTGACACCATTAGTGGGCCACATTAGTGGACCACATGATAGAGAGATAGTGAGTAGGAGTAACGTACGTAACTTCCTCTTTTCCCATTATATAAGAGGGTTGGCTGCTACGAAGTTGATGAGAGATTCATGGCAATAGCCTACCCAAATTTCACATTTGGGTTTACGTGATATAGGTTTTGCTCACCGTCGACCTAAGGCTTGGGTTCATCGTGGGCGTCGACCGGATGAGGAGAACGCCGAGCACTCGCACGCACACTCTGTGGCGTCAGCATATACACTTTCAGTACGCTTTCTGTGTATGTTGTTTCAGGTAAAGCCAAAAAGGTGAGCCCGGCGTGCATCTCCACGGCCATGGCATCGGCCACCATATTCAGTTTCTGCAGCGGCATTGTGCATGCCTCGGCGAACCCATCCACGATGTGCATGGCCCTCTTCCAATGCCACACGTGCTTCAGCTGTGCGGCGGCGGTCACTGCACAGACCAACGTCGTCGCCGCCATCGCCACCTTGCTCCCCACCATCGTCCCCTCTCGGCACCCTCCTTTCTTCTCCGCAAGAATGAAATCGACGCCAACGTCTGGATGAAAAAAAGGAGTTGGGGAGGCATGAGGGATTGTGAGCGGCGGTTTTTAAGCACGGGGGCTTTGTTTGCATCAGACGATGACAAGGTTTGTTTTGGACGCATACCACCTTTGCGTTTCCCAATGTTCAGAGAGGGTTGTGTATGTTCGCCCCCGATGATTCACTGAATCCCACATCTGTGTTCGGGGCTTTGAATGAGCACCACGTATACAAGCACATGGGGCTCGTATTCCCGTGTATGTTGACATAACTTTGCATCGGACTCTGGTGTTGTTGCAAAGACTTAAGTACCCTTTATTGCTATTCTTCTCATAAAGTGATGGTTTGAGAAAATGACAAAAATGCCTTTCATTCAAAAAAGAAAAAACAAATAGTTCAAAAAAAGGACAAACATATCCTCCATCCAGAAAGTCGAGGATGATGTTGACTCTTCAAAGTCTTCTTCTTTTTCTGTTCAAAAAAAGAACAAACATGTTTTCTTCTTCTTTCTCCGTAAAACACTGTAAAACCCTTTCTCTCTCTAGAGAAGAAATCAAGGGAAACAAAGAGTTCTTCCTGGAGAAGGCCATGAATATCAACCCTCTCACTCTCTCTCCCTTCTCTCTCTACTTATGTGCACATCCAACAGACGATCCTACATTGCTGCATCGTCATCTTCTTCTTCTTCCTTCTTCGTAAAACACTGTAAAACCCTCTCTCTCTGTAGAGAAGAAATCAAGAGAGGTAAAGGGTTCCTCCTGGAGAAGGCCATGAACACCAACCCTCTCACTCTCTCTCCCTTCTCTCTCTACTTGTGTGCCTGATTTAGAGTTTTTGCCCTTACAGGAGGGGGGTCCGGGGGCACCCCCCCGGCGCGGACAAATCGCTATAGCGATTTGTAGTGTCTTCCGTAAATCGCGAAACGCTATAGCGATTTGTAGTGTCTTCCGCAAATCGCTATAGCGATTTGTAGTGTCTTTCGCAAATCGCTATAGCGATTCACAAATCGCTATAGCGATTTGTAGTGTCTTCCGCAAATTAGGACCAACTTGTCAGAGTCATATCTCCCTAACCGGAGGTCATATTCCAAATCCGCGATTTGTAGTGTCTTCCGCAAATCGCTATAGCGATTTGTAGTGTCTTCCGCAAATCGCTATAGCGATTTGTAGTGTTTTCCGCAAATTAGGAAAGCCCGATAATACTACAAATGCTACAAATTGCTGTAGGAAAGCCCGATAATACTACAAATCATTGTTGGAAGGCCCAAAAAAAAATTGGTCCGGAGGGCGCTACCCACCGAGCCCCCCGCCAGGGGCGGCCCCCCCTGGACCCCCGCCCGCTGACCGCGCAGCAGGATCCGCGCCGGGGGGGAGCCCCCGGACCTCCCTCCTGTAAGGGCAAAAACTCTAAATCAGGCACACAAGTAGAGAGAGAAGGGGGAGAGAGTGAGAGGGTTGGTGTTCATGGCCTTCTCCAGGAGGAACCCTTTACCTCTCTTGATTTCTTCTTTACAGAGAGAGGGTTTTACAGTGTTTTACGAAGAAGGAAGAAGAAGAAGATGACGATGCAGCAATGTAGGATCGTCTGTTGGATGTGCACATAAGTAGAGAGAGAAGGGAGAGAGAGTGAGAGGGTTGATATTCATGGCCTTCTCCAGGAAGAACTCTTTGTTTCCCTTGATTTCTTCTCTAGAGAGAGAAAGGGTTTTACAGTGTTTTACGGAGAAAGAAGAAGAAAACATGTTTGTCCTTTTTTTGAACAGAAAAAGAAGAAGACTTTGAAGAGTCAACATCATCCTCGACTTTCTGGATGGAGGACATGTTTGTCCTTTTTTTGAACTATTTGTTTTTTCTTTTTTGAATAAAAGGCATTTTTGTCATTTTCTCAAACCATCACTTTATGAGAAGAATAGCAATAAAGGGTACTTAAGTCTTTGCAACAACACCAGAGTCCGATGCAAAGTTATGTCAACATACACGGGAATACGAGCCCCATGTGCTTGTATACGTGGTGCTCATTCAAAGCCCCGAACACAGACGTGGGATTCAGTGAATCATCGGGGGGGAACATATAACCTGCTTTGCAATGTTCACCGCTCCCCGTGTAAATCTAATGCAGAGTTTTTGGCTGGTGGGAGATGGACGGATTTTCGAAATTGAAAGGGCCCTCCATCATTTATGATTCGTCCGGTTCATCCTTAAATTCCCAACAGTTTGTCGTGTTGTTTCGTTTCGGTTGAAAGCAGTCATCTGCAATATTGTTTTTTTTTTGTGCAATGTGATTGCACACTTTTAGTGTGCTGCTCCACCCGATCACCTATCATTTTTGGGATACAGTTGAAAGAGGATTAGACACTTTCAGTGTGCCGGACCGCCCTCCATAAATTTTTTAGCCCCACAACTAGGGGTATCACTGGGTCTTGGTTCGTACCAAACCCTATAAGATCCGAGTATGGTGATAAATAGGAAGACCCGATTAAGACTCTTTTGATTAATACATGAATCCGGGTATAGTTTATAAAATTTCATACTAGACTCGGGCTCGACTCAAGTTTCGATTAAGACCCATAAATTTTCAATGTCAAAATGACAAAAAATATTATTTTATCATGTATGGTCCGGGTCTGATTCCTGTAGTTTTTATCAGGTCTGGGTATGGTTTCTCTTATAGTAGACCCAATACCATACTCAAAAATCTGGTCCAAGTCTAGTTCTACTTGGGTCCGAACCAAACCCGACCTGTTAACACCCCTACCCACAACTGACAGGCGGCTATGACGGAGGGTGATCAGGTGCAGCGGCACACTAAAAATGTGCAATCACATTGCACCTGATCTTTTTTTTGGGCTCAACAGTGTGGTGGGTGATCAGGTGCAGCAGCACACTTAAAGTGTGCAATCACATTGCACTTGATCTCAGTTTGCTCATGTGACACTGTGCATGCATCAATAAAGAAAGTTGTATTGTTGTTTGTTAGGAACCGAAAACCATTAGTTTTGATCAAATTGTAGAATCAGCTTGAGTTTTTCTTTTTTTGTTTTTCCTTTCTTTTTTATTACCGTGAGTTGGGATGCAAACGGGTTAAATCTGGGACAGCTAAATATATGAAAAAATTGGATCTGATTGAATTCAGAACATCCTAAAAATTGCAAAACCTCCATCCTGAATCCTACCCATTTGCATCCCTAGCTGACGGAAAGCACAGGTCCAGCTACTCTTTGCCCACCCGAAGGTGCATCAAGGTTTGGCCTTGCAGCAAGGGATGCGCACCCGCAGGTCTTGAACTCATGGCATCCCTTCAACATGGTGGACGTTCACAAGTCACCAATGTGCAGAAGCTGCTTGAGCTAGAAAGCAAAAACATTGCGTCTTTTCTTTTTAAATTTTCTGTTTTAAGTTGCTAAGGAAAAGTAGTAGCTGCACTCAACTGAACCATAATCACAAATCTTGTTATCAGGATTTTCATTAATCGAAAGTGTGATTCCAAGACAGTCTAGTGTAGACAATATTTCACCCTGTTTGCTTATCTTCAAAATATGTTTGGATCCCATCGTGGACCACAGCAGGTTCAGAATGCAAAACACCCACACAACATAGAGCCAATCGTGTAACCAAGTTGGTTCCTCTTAATTGCAACCCGAATCAGTAAGAATGGCTAGAAAAGTTTTCATTCCAAGTGAGTTTACACAGATGTGTGGCCACCAAGAATTGGGAACTGAACCCCAATCTATTCATTCATCATTGCTGTAGACTAAAATCCAATAGAGCATGTTTATTGGCAGAGGATCTGCTAACCAATATACAATAACACGGATTTCTATTCGGTTATACTTATGCGATCCCATTCTCAATCATGACAAGCAGTGTTGTGAGAGGCGCACGCCTCAGTACCTGAAGCGTACGCCTCAGAGGCGAGGCGCACGCTCAAGGTACTGAGGCGTTGCTGTGATGCGCCCCTCATCAACCTCCGACCAGTTGTGACCACCGACCACCGGAGTTGCTGTGCTGCAGCTGATGCTCAGTCTTCTCCGACCACCGGACGACCGGCATATCCCTTGCTTCCGTACCAGCTGGGCGGGTGGTCCTTCTCTTACTGCCTCCCCTCCCACCGCTTCACTTCCATTCCAGTTGTGAGAGGCGTACGCCTCAGAGGCGAAGCGCAGGCTCAACGCCTCGCTTCGCCTCATCGCATTTAACAACCTTGATGACAAGTTTGGCCTACGCCAGTGGCAGAGATATTTTTTTTTCTGAATTTTTAGCGGCGAGGAAAATCCCACGATATTTTAGAAAGAAAAAATATGGGAGAAATTAAAAATGAATTGAAAATGATTTCAATCTAGGTACCAAAAGGGACCCTACTTTTAGATCCCTTCAATATGAATACTAACATGGATTCTTTAGACATACTAATGCCTGCGCGGGTTGTACGGACTGGATATGAGCTGGAGCCAGATCTGGATCTTACCCCAGAAGCGGAGGTGGGCATATCTTTCTCAATAGCAATGGTGTCTGCAGTTGCAGATCCTGAACGGGGTGAAGAAACCTGTATCAACAGCTTCACCTGCAGAGCAGATACGGTGGATCCGGATAAAACCCAGAACAACTATCAATAGCAGAGTGAGCCCCATGGTAGCAGTAGTAGATTCGGATCATGCTTGATCCAATTCAAAACCTGAATTTCATGCAATGGGTTTGAATGTGAACTTGGATCCCAGTAAGATCTGATGAAGTAGGGTTGAATCTGATCCAGTAAAAGGGAATTGTAAACAATGAGATCATATTAGATTTGACCTAAATTTGAGCATGATCCGACATAAAATATTGATGAGAATCCAATTCTAATCCAAGAATAATCTAACTAAGCATATTTGAAATTATCTGAATGCACATACAAATTATTCTAAAGACCAATATTTATAATGAAATGTTGGGTTAGGATCAAAGTTTTAACTAGATTTTATAGGCTAACAACTATTAGTTATGGATGATATTGAAGCACAATTGGGTACTGCCTAACACTTTAATATTGTAAAATGTTGTACAGCATAATATTTTGGCCATGTTTGCAATATTGGCTTTCTTAAAACATAACTGGAATATAAAAGCAAAAATACATACGGGTAGACGCCATGAATGAAACTAGTGTTGGCACAGGTGCATGGCATTCTCCTCAACCTATGAATGCCCATGATGCTGTCAAGTCGATGGTAAACAGGACCTTGAACCCAAATGAGAGATAGAGGACACCTTGATTGCTCTCATCAAGAAGTGCAACCATGCCTCAATTTAAAGTGGGAGGTGAGTGGAGGTTATATACATGGCATTCAAGTATTGAACTGACTCTTCATGTGTCATATTGAATATTGAATGTGTCATGTAACCCCCTTCCCACTAATTCTCCACTAAAGCTTTCATTAATGTCTTGTGTCAAACCCGGTCACACTTGGGGTTGGACCCCAAATCTCTAACATGCCCTGTGATTCATGGACATTTTGATATTGTCACTGTAAATCACAGTAATATCAGGTTCCCAAGGTCAGTGAAACATGAAAAAAGTACTTGTGGTTTGCTAGCTATGATTGTTTTTGTTTTGAATCTTGCCAAAGTTGGTCACAAGATTGACCTTGTATCCAATAATCACAGCGGACACAGCTTCTACTGTATCCGCTGTGCTTGTTATTAAAGTAAACACGTCCTTTAAATTAACTCATTTTTTCTGATTTTTTTTTTATGATGAGGAACCCTCTCACTCTATGATAACTGGGTCACCACCTCAATAACTTCAACAGAGCCTATATCATCAATTCATAGATATAAAAATTTCCGGACAATGAACATATCATTTGTTCAGTCTGAATGTGCTATGTTACGTACTCTAGACTTGCAAGTTGTTTACCAATGGCAAAGTTGTTGTTACGCTCAATCTTGAGTATTTTAGCAAGTAATCCACTGCAAAAGAAGGCAAGGTCTATCAGATTTGTCATCCAAGCTCCCACACACAAAGCAACCAACAACCAAAGTTAATGAACTGAAGCATGACCCAACATCTCCTTATCAGTCTCTGATTTCTGTCCCACAGAAGGCGGCTCCGTCGGCCCATTCCACATAGAGTTTTCTTCTGTAACACAAGTGCACCGCACCTTAAGGGAGTGTTTGATTGTGCATTCCAGGTGTCGTGCGGGATGCCGTAGATGTGCAGAAGGCAGCGGCGATTAAACGCTGGATGCGCACAATGCACGTCTGTCGCCCCCTCTCCCCGTTACGATGAGTACGGGATGAAGGGAACCCGACCCAAAAAAAAACACGGATTAAGGGGAGTCTAACCCCCCCCCCCCCCCCCCTTCTCTCTTTTTCCTATGAAGTTGGCGGTGAGGTCTAATCGGAGTCTCTTTAAATAAATGACAGTTTTGGGAGTTTCAGGCCCAATTTCAATATACTTATGAGAATATCTAAATCTAGATCCAAAGAATGAATGCAACTTGAGTTTGGATTCAAGCCAAATCCAACTCACATCCCTATTGACTGATATAAAATGTGTATAATGTAGTGGAAGCCATTCATTTCAATTTTTTTTTTATGCACGCTGGTTTAGGCTAAGGACTCCTGAATGGGCAGCATGAATCCCATTGGAAAGAGTTTTCTATTGTGATTTTGCTATTTGGATAGTTCTGTCTGACATATTGGGCATCTTAAAAAATAATAATACACAACTTGCACATTGAATTTTGTTAATCTGATAAACTAACCCAAATGATAATGGGAAGCCTCTTTTCTCTTGGATCATCCTAAAAAAAACCACCTTTTGTTACTAAACTTGGACTGAATAGGACCAACAAGATACTCAACCAAACTACATCTGAACCAAACCACTTTCACAGTTGTACAACAAGAAAATGACACTACCACCTACCGGAAGGTTGCCCGTGTGGCCAGCGGGGTGGTTGTGAAGGTGTTGAGTTGAAGTCTCTCTCTCCCTTCTTATATGTTCCTCACTCTCCATTTTCTTCCCCTTTGATTAGTGCTTTTTTTATTTTCATTGATTAGGTCTTTGAATCAAATATCTTTAATTAAGGTTTTTGTTATTTAATTATATGAGATTTTTTTTATTTGATTAAGTTTTTTTAGGGTTTTGAATAAGATATCCTTAATTAAAATTTTTGATATTTAATTTGATTAAGATTTTTTTCTTTAATTATGGTGTTTTTATATTTACACCAAGAAACCACCACTAGAATCGGATACCTAGCCACATTGGCTTTGCCTATCGTACTTATGATCATTGTCCTAGCAATGTAAAACTCGATGGGCTTACCCCCTTGTCACCACACTTCGGCTAGCACAATGGATGACCTCCATGAGATTTGAATCTAACCGCATATGAGCCAAGCTTGGCATGTTCAACCTCGGCTCACCCAAGTGAACTAGTGTATAGACTCGGCCTGAGTTTGGCTAAGCTTGAATCGAGACAGACAAGCATTAATCGGGCTAAGCATGGGTCACCCAGTGTTTCACACTTCTAAGCCCAACAGGCTGAGTTGGCCTAAACTCGGTATATATATAGAGAGAGAGAGAAGGAAAGGAAGAAAGAGGAGATGGAAGAGTGAGAAAATATGTTTTTCTTCCTTCCTCTTCTTCTTCTTGATCTCAAAGAGTGGTGGTGGTGGCATCCTTGGCGAAAGAGGTGGTAGTGACGATCCTTGGCGAAATTAAGAGGTAGTAGTGGTGATCCTCGACCATCACATATGAGAAAGAGAGAGAGGGTGCTCGAGGAGGGAGGGGCTCGAGAAGGAGCGGGGTAAAAGGACAGGGCTCGAGGGGTGGGCCAAGTCTGAAGTATACCCAAGTCGAGACTTATCAAGCTCGGTAGGTCGATCAGGCTCAACTCGTTTTCTTGATCCAAGCCTAAAACCTTGTATAAGCTCAACTCATTTATGACCCGAGCTGAGGTTGGCTCATTAAGCATCCCTAACACCAAACCCCTTTGGGGCCTTTGATTAGGGTTTTGAAATATTTTTTTTATTATAGATTTTTATACTTAATTTGATTAAGGTTTTTTTTGTATTTGATTAGGTTTTTTTTCTTTGATCAAAGTTTGAATTAAAGTTTTTATATTTAATTTTATGGTTTATTTATAGTTTTCTTGGTTTTATGGTTTATTTGTTTTTAGTTTATTTATGGTTTGTTTATGATTTATTTTCTCACATTTTAAAGTTTTATGATTTCTTTATGGTTTTTGCATTTGTATATAAAAATATGAATTCTTATTTTTCTCAAATTATCCAAAATTTAAACACTTTATACTTGGATTCAATTTGAGATCCATATAGACCATAATTTTTTGACAAATTTTCATAATTAGAACACCCATTAAAGCATTTATATGTAAAAAAATATCAAGTTTTAATTTTTCTTAAATTACCTAAATTTTAAATATTTTTAGTTTTTAAATCCAATTTGAGATCCATATCCAATTCTAAAATTCATAATAAACATGTTTAAACACTCATATGGTTAGGCGGATCGAGTCGTACAATCCAAAACACAACCCATATCCATGTGTTCAAATCCGCAATATAAAAATCAAACGTTACACAAAAAACACAATTTCTTGTTCAATGGATACAAACCCTAAACATAGCCGCACCATGCCATTTTTTTGGTTATGTTCTGTTCAATCTTAAATGGGCGGAGGATGAAGGGTTAGAGACCTACAGCAAATCCCATATAGGAAAAAAACCCTAACCCTAAAACAACAATATAATCACCCAACCTAGAAGAAAGGAGAACTTAGAAGAAAAAATGGAGTGCATCAAAAGTATATATATATATATATTAACGAAATGCTACATTATTTAAAAAAAAATTAAGACCGTTTCTACACACTTTTGATGCACTCCATTTTTCTTTGGGACTGAGCCTTGTGAGTTCGGCCACCAACATTGAACACAGCATTTTGGCAACACATCAAGATGGCGTTCCCGAAAGGGTCAGAAGTTGAGAATACAACTCCAGGAACCCACTTACGGTATTACATTTACTTTCTTTTATCTCAAACTCAACGGTTAAATAATCAAACAGATGTTCCTCTGTCCCTCGACTCGCTGTACAACAGGAAGGAAAGAGGAAAGGCACTGTAAAAAGACGCACTTCAAAGGGAGAAAGGTGAGGGAGGAAACATCACCAACGGCGTCATCGGCCTCGTAGTGTTACCGAACAACGCAGATTGGGAGAACGAATCCGCTATGACGTAGTGCTGCACCTGCTTCAGCATCTCCGCCGTGAGCTTGTAGCCCTCCAACCTCGCCACCACCTCGAAGTGCAGCCTCGCCACCGACGGCCTCGTCCGCCACGACGGAAACGCTTCCCAGGCCGCCTCGTCCGTACCATCCAGGCTCTTCTCCACTCCGAACCCCATCTTCAAGAACGTCTGGACGGACGTCTCTGCGCGCGTCAACCTCACGGAGGACGGCGCCGGCGATCCCTCGGGTTTTCCGGCAGCGATCGCCTTTTTCAGAATCTCTTCGAATACGGCGAGCTTTCGGTCGGAGACGTTGAAAGAAGAAAGCGGCCACATTCCAAGCGGGACCATCGCCGTCGACTCAAGAGGAGAAGAGGGCGTCCCGGCGGTAGCCGGAGACCGGTCCGGCTGAGAAGGGGAGGAGAGCTGCAGGAGTCCGGGAGCTAGGCGCTTGACCTTGAGGCGGTTGGCCGCTGCGGAAGAAACGCGATCGGCGGGGGCGGGGGCGGTGGTGGGGGAGACGGTGAGAGAGGAGGGGCCGACGATCCTGAGAGAGATGAGGGGCTGCGGCTGCGAGAGGGAGGCGTGGCGGAGGTAATGGGCGAGGGAGGAGAGTGTGGCGTTGGAGGAGGGGAGGTCGATGGGCTGCCTTAGCAACACCGCCTTCGCTCCCTGGACGGTCACCGTCGCCCCGTCTGATAAGATCACCTTCTTCACCTCTCCAGCGTCTACGTCGTGCTGCAACGACCACACCCCACCGTCAGTCGATCATTTCGTGATCCAACCATCGATCAACCGAGCGAAAACGGAAAAAAGAAAAAAGGGAAAAAAGGAACACCATTTCCGAAGGAACTTACGGGAAGGGAGAGGCGCATGCCCTGGCCATCCTGAATCCAGAGCTCCATCGGACCAGACAGATCAAAGGGACCCAGGACGGACTCCATGAGGCCGGAGCTCGAAGAAAGGAAGGACGGATCAACGGATCTCCACTGCTTCACGTCGTCCATGATCTTGAAGGGAAGGACCTTCCTATCCATCTCTATATCGAATTCATAGGCCGCCGATTGCCCGACGACCGAGTCTCCGAAATCGTAGTCGACGATCGTCAACTCCTCTGACTTTACCCCTAATTTCTTCGCTATCAGCTCCTTCAGATCCTGAATTGGAACCCCAGAACAAAACCAAGAAGAATTGTTGAGTTCCGGATATCAAATATCAGAAAAATCTACAATTCAAGATAAAGGAAAGGCAAGAAAAACGGAAATCTTGGAGAAATTCCTTACCGAGACAACTTTGAACGCCGATCGCTGAAATCCATCGTCCGGAGAGAAGGAATGCACCGTCTCAACCGTCAAGAACATCACCACCAGAAGAGACGCGACCAAGAAACGGGATCGGGGCTCCATTTCATACACCAGAAGGATTAGAGAGAGGAACGAGGCGAAATTGCAGTATTGAAATTCCGAGATAATCTCTTTTTTTCAATCGATCGTGATTGTGATTTCCTCTCCTTCTTCTCCTCTTGGTGGTGGACTGTTGCAGTGGAGACGACGAGCTTTGTTATTGTTACGGATGCGTCTGAATTTATGTTGTTGTTGGGGGACCCTACGCGGTCTATGACGTGGAAGGTTTGAGCCAATCGTAGAGGAGCTAGTGACGCTAGGTAGAATCTGATTGGCGGAAGCTACGTTAGAGGACAATGACATGGCAAACAAGACGTGTTTCCCCGGGGGAGACGGTCCGACGGATAAGCCTGGCCAGAGACGGCTAAGTTTTCATTTTATGAGTTTGACTACGGTATCCCCGTTGATTTATGAAATCACAAATATATCCCTTCATGTCCGGATTCCGGATCACGACCCGATGTCGATATGGATCGGGATGGAGATTGGTTCTTTGGAACCCATTTTATCGGATCTACCTTGGACTCTCAGGGGATCCAGATCCATAATGCTTATGGTGTTTCAAGTGTTTTGAAGAGGATCAGATCTTTTGGTTTGGACATCCGGATGTCATTGGTCCACATATCCACCATGACTGCAGTTTAGTTGGGGTTTTCTTTGTCATGGGAGAAAATGTCGGGTTGACGCCCCCCGGATTTGGTGGGATCCACTTCCTAGTTTCCAAACTAGGATCATTTACTAAAGAAAGGAAATGGCATGGTTCCAACGTATCACTGGGGTTTGAACCTGCAACGTCTCACCACAAGGAGTAGTGCACTGACAGCTCCTACCATCCATCCACACAGAGCCCCCAGTTGGTTAATGCATCTAATGTGATGCTGATTTAATGTATATAAATTGTTTAACATTATTGAAGAAATGTGCAGTGGAATTAATGGTGCAAGTTCTCACTTCTAGTGCCTCAAATACTTGCTTGTGGGCATTGAGATGCTAATGAAAAATGTGAAGAAATTATTTTGGGCATCATGTGCATTGCATTGATCCTGAATGCATGTTTAAAATTCAATCATTCTACATTTATGTTGTTGTGGATGGTGTGCTTTAAGCTTGGCCTGGACAATGGCCTGGAATGTAAGGGCGCCCTTTCTCCCGGCTAGGGGTGGCAATCGGGTCGGGTCGGTCAGTGGGTTGGCGGGTCAGAATACCTCAACACGAAAACGACCCGTTTATTAAATGGGTCGGATGTAGCAAACACGAACATGACCCATTTATTAAACGGGTAACCCGACCCGACACGGTTAACCCATTTAATAAATGGGTTGGGTCGGGTTGACACGACACGATTACATGAGACGGCGACCCATTTATTAAACGGGTCGACCCGATAACATAGACACGATAACACGGTTACACGGGTTGCGGGTTGACGGGTTCGTGTAAACAGACTGCGGGTTGCGAGTTCGTGTAAACGGGTTGACCAGCCCGCCTAACCCGTTTATTAAACGGGTCAAACGGGTTGGCGGGTTCGCATACCCCTAACACGAACATGACCCGTTTAATAAACGGGTTAGGCAGGTCAGCCCGTTTACGACACGAACCTGTTTAAGCCAAACCCGAACCCAGCTAAGAAGCGGGTTGGCGGTAGGGGTGGCAATCGGGTCGGGTTGGCGGGTTGGCGTGTCAGCATACCTCAACCCGAACCCGACCCGTTTATTAAACGGGTCGGCTGTGGCAAACACGAACCCGACCCGTTTAATAAACGGGTAACCCGACACGACCCGCCAACCCATTTAATAAATGGGTTGGGTCGGGTAAACGGGTTTTCAGGTTGGCGGGTTGACGGATCGGGTAGGCAGGTTGGCGGGTTGACGGGTCGGGCAGACGGGTTGGCGGGTTGACCCACCCGCCTAACCCGTTTATTAAACGGGTCAGCCGGGTTGGCGGGTTGGCATAACCCCAACCCGAACCTGACCTGTTTAATAAACGGGTTACACGGGTTGACCCGTTTATTAAACGGGTTGGCTTAAGCCCAACCCGAACCCGCCTAAGAGGCGGGTTGGCGGGTCGTGTCAGAAATTGCCACCCCTAGTTGGCGGGTTGGGTCAGATTTTGCCACCCCTACTCCCAGCATTCTCATAAAAAAAAAATGGGCCGGACATGCCATGATTAGCCTGTAGCTTGGCCCAAACAGATTAAGCTTGGTCCTAGTTTTCTTAAGATGGCTTGATCAAAATAGGGCTTAAACCTGACCCGGAAAATCACAGGTTGGTTCAGACCAGCTTGCCGGCTAACAGGCTACTCCCAAGCTTATATATATATATATATATATATATATATATATATATATATATATATATATATATATATATATATATATATATATATATATATATATATATATATATATATATAATCACTAGAATATGAAAAGTGAAATATGAGAACAGGAAATATGGGTATTTCCAACACTTTTTTTGCAATTCCAATCATGTGGATGTGCTTGGCATGAAGAATTTGCTAGGAATCAATCATTAGATCTTGTATTTTTTTATAAAAAAAATATGATTTTTGAATGCTTGAATATTTATGATCAATATGAGTCATAGATTTTAAAGCCTTAAAAAAATCTCATTTATGCATCAAAATCTAATGATTCAAGAACATGTTCTTATGAAACCAAGCATGTAGATCACATCCAGGGTTAGATTCAAGAGGAAAGAATACAAAATTCATAAAAATTGTGGTTCACACATTAGTTCTCATATTTCCAGTTCTAATTATATATATATATATATATATATATATATATATATATATATATATCAGTGGCGGAGCCAGAAGTTTTTTGTTGGGTGGGCAGACTTCGGGTCTCGGGGACAATACTATGGTCTTGAAGGATGATCCATTTATTCGGACCAGTGGCAGAGCCAGAATTTTTTTGCCCACCCGTCGTCAGAAGAAATTTTGGTTGTGCATGGTAGATCTGACATGCTCTTCTAGAAGCAGTCTCCCTGGCCGGAGAAGGCGATGGCCATCAAGTTGATGGTACCATCTGGTTTCATCATTCTGAGGGCCTTCATGGCATCGGTCTGCCCTTAGCTAGGCTATAACAACACACTTTCAATCCCTCTTTTCCTCTGTTTAGTGAAGCAAGCATAGTGTTTTGCATGGCACCCATAACCACATTTAAGTTTCAGTCATCCATATCACCATTCCTGTCATTCGGATCTCATCGATGCAAGTTGTTTTCATCAAATTGGACCCTGTGTATGTGATCTGCATCATCCATTTAGTGAAGATCGGCATTTGAATAGACAGAATCCGACTTATGTTGAGGACTTTTTGCTGATTCAAAAATCAATAACCATTAATACAAAAAACATGGTTTTTTTTGTTAAAAAACACTGTCAAAATAAATTGAAAATCATGTTTTTTTTTTGTTAAAGAACACTATTAAAACATTGATTTCTATTAAATCAATCGTGCTAAACCCATCGATAGGGCCATATTGATCAAAACGACTTAGTACCAATGTGATCCCAGAGGGAGTTATGACCACAGAGGATGATATAGGGATGAGTGGAGCTAGGTTCCCCATAAACGTAGGTTACACGGTTTCACAAAGAACAAACGACAAAAGAAGAAGCTGGAGGAAAAACACACAGATCTTCGTTGAATATTCACAAAGAGAGAACTCCAACTCTCACGAACTAATAACATGTCTCTTCTCTTCTGCGGTTTTTACACAATTCAATAAGGTGAAAAAAATTAAGGGAAAAGATTAGCACTACCTTCGTCAGAAGAAAACACACATGGACGCATATTCTTTCTTTAACATAGTCAAAAAAAAAATCTGGTTTCTAATTCTGGGGTGGGCGACCGCCCACCCCTGGCTCCACCAGTGATATATATATATATATATATATATATATATATATATATATATATATATATATATATATATATATATATATCAATTATGTGATTCAGCATTTTTTTTTATTTTTGCATTTTTCCAATTTTTTGTTAAAGAAATATATGAATTCAAGGAAACAAATGAGAAAATGTTGTGAATATATGATGACTTCAACCGGGTTGGGCTCATGGGCCTAGCGGGCCTAACGTTCCATGTTAATGGTTTTTTGTTTTTTTTTATAAGCAACCAATGTAGAAAGTTAATGCATCCTTAGTACCTGTAACTATCAGCTGGTGGTTTTTGTTGGGTTCCAACGACTGCAGTAAATAAAATGACAAACAGCCAAAGTTCCTTATATACTGGAGGGATCATCACACATTTGGCCATTATTTTATTGTTGAGAGATTTTGCAAATACTGTGATGTTGCTTCTGTTTTACAGCTCTGATTCTGCCCCCATCATTTGCTTATGATCTATCTTTTTTTTAGAGGTTCAACTCATATTAGGTTGAACATTCTTTGCTACTGAATGGAAACAGTCAGACTTTACTTTTTGGTACTGAATCAAAGTGAAAAAAAAAACTGTAAATAGGACCCTATGTAGCTGCTCTTTTTTTTTTTTTTTAATTAAATGATTCTGATGCAAACTTGAAACCGTTACAATAAAAGTATAACAAACTTTTTTCTCAATCATGGATTTACATTGGGACTGATGGGAGTATTTGGAGCAGGAAAGACCACACTGATGGACATGCTTGCAGGGAGGAAAACCGTAGGGTGTATTAAAGGAGACATCCGGGGTACCCCAAGTTCCAAGAGAAGAATTCCAGACTATCGTGAGTAGACAGACATTCATTTATTCCCTTGAGGTCACAGTTAGGAGTCCTTGATCTATTCCTCCCTCCTCCATCTGCCTCTCGAAGTCAGCCACAGCGAGAAAATGGTTACCTCTGTGTGAATTTTTAGTCCAATTTTTTTCTCTTTATCTGTTTGTGTCATGGTTTTCGGGGAATTAGTGGGAAAGTATAGTTGGACTTCTGAAGGAAAAAGCAAGGCAACTGCTCCCTGCCTGCATGTTTGGTGTTCAATCTATGTTTTTTTGGCTATTGACAATTTGACATTTCTCAATTTCCTTATTTGACTTGGGTTTCTTTTACCAATTTGTCAGGCCAATATGTGTTGAAGTGAAAAATATATTATACAGATTCACAAGTGTGCTTAGAGAAGAAATCCTCTCTACATGGGGTACTCTCTCTCTCTCTCTCTCTCTCTCTCTCTCTCTCTCAAAATTGTCTAAATTTGATATTTTTGTTTTTAAGGGCACGTTTGAAAGTAAGAAAGATGTAGGAGAAGTGATGCAAAATAAAAAAATTGTACGGTATTTTTCGATCCTACCAAACCAGAGAAAATTTCTTGCTCTTTTTTTTTTAAAAGTATACTTTTTGATAAGAAACATTCATCCATAGGGGGGGGGGGGTAGAGAAATGTTTTCTACCAATAGAAAATGGTGAGATCCACTTCTTACCATCCATCTCACCACCACCATCACTAGCACCATTCATCTCACCATGACTACCACCACCCACCATCACTCGCACCATCCATCTCACCACGACTACCACCACCCACATGTTAATATTATTCATCTTTTTTGTATATATATATATATATATATATATATATATATATATATATATATATATATATATATATATATATATATATATATATATATACGCGCATATGTGTATATGTATAATATATTCATTGTAAAGTCAACTGATTTTACACTAGTTGTTGGGAACTCAACCCAACAGCTAGATTTGTGTTAAGAAGTAAGCCTAACAACTAGAATTCTATTCCAATGGTTAGAGAGGACTTTCACTCTGCTCTTTTTATTCTATCTCTTCCTCTCTAGGGTCTGGGTATGGTGATAAATAATATGACCTGGGCCTGGACTCGAAGGTTCGATTAATACATGGATCCGGGTATAATTTGTGAAAATTTATACCATACTAAGACCGGACCCGAGTTCCGATTAAGACCCACAAATTTTCAATGTAAAAAGAATAAAAACATTATTTTATCAGGTACAATCCAGGTTCTTGTAGTTCTTATCGGGTCCAAGTATGGTTTTTCTTATATTGGATCCAACTAGACTCGGGCTTGGACCTGATACCATTCCCGAAAATCAAGTTCAAATCTAGTTTAATCTGAGTCCAAACCAAACCTGACCCATTGACACCCCTATGTGTGCCTATTGTGGGAGAGAGAGTGATGGGTAGTTTAGGCTCATGAGTGTGTGTATTTGTATAGTGAGGTATTTTGTATAATATTTTTTTTTTGACTTATGTATTTCAATGTTCATTATTAATGAAGATACATATTAATAAAGTCTTGTATTTGTTGTATTTATTTTTTCATTCATATGTGCTGCATGTTGGTATTTGAGTTTGGGTTTTGAGTGCTTTGGATTTTGCATCACTTAGTGACTTGGTATTAGAGTGAAGGCATCATGGTCTTGAAGTCTTGTTCGTGCTTGTGCTTCAAAGAAAAAATTTTGACTTGTTAAATAGCTTGGATTCAAGGCTCTCACATTCTAATATATATATTGTGACATTATGGCATATGTGTTTAAAATGAATATACTTTTTCATAAATCCACTGAAAGTAGAACTTGTAAAAATTATTGTATCTTGACATATGGTTTTTCGTAAACATTGATTATACATAAGTGTATTTTGTAAAAGTATGTGGTTTTTTAAAATCTTATATGTTTTTCATGTTTTGCAAAATACAAAATTTTATGATACGTCATCTCTTGTATGATGCTTAATGAGTTAAACAATTAAATACAATCTTTGCCAAGTTATAATTAATTACAAGTACGTCAAACAAATTAAATATATGAAACTAATCATCGTCAAGATTCAGGGCATCACCCTCTTCATTTTCTCTATCTACCCCTCCCTTCATACCTCCGTCAGCTTCTCTACGCTGATAATCTCCAGCATCCTACAAGAGAACCAAACTATTAATATTTATAAACAAAATATAAACAAAATGCTCATATGTGTTCTAAGCCAGTAAAAAAACTTTATATGTGATTCAATCATGCTCATATGTGTTTTAAGGCAGTAAAAAACTTTATATGTGATTCTATCATGCTCATATGTGTTCTAAGGCAGACAAAAAACTTTATATGTGATTCTATCATGCTCATATGTGTTCTAAAGCAGTAAAAAAACTTTATATGTGATTCTATCATGCTCATATGTGTTTTAAGGCAGTCAAAAAACTTTATATGTGATTCAATCATGCTCATATGTATTTTAAGGCAGTAAAAAAATTTTATATGTGATTCAATCATGCTCATATATGTTCTAAGGCAGTAAAAAAAACTTTATATGTGATTCTATCATGCTCATATGTGTTCTAAGGCAGTAAAAAAACTTTCTATGTGATTCTATCATGCTCATATGTGTTCTAAGCCAGTAAAAAAACTTTATATGTGATTCAATCATGCTCATATGTGTTTTAAGGCAGTAAAAAAACTTTATATGTGATTCTATCATGCTCATATGTTTTCTAAGGCAATCAAAAAACTTTATATGTGATTCTATCATGCTCATATGTGTTCTAAAGCAGTAAAAAAACTTTATATGTGATTCTATCATGCTCATATGTGTTTTAAGGCAGTCAAAAAACTTGCATGTATGTGTTCTAAGGTTGAAATCTAACGACATAAAAAAAAATGACATAAATCTTTATACCTGACGAGCACCGGAGCTCATGTTGAATACAGACGAAGTTCTTCTGTCCTGAAAAAAGTTGCACAACTCATTACGAACAATGTTGGGAATGACTTCATTTAAAAAAGTTGCAAGCATGGATAGAGTCACATCAAATGTGGCAATACATTGAAATCATTCATAGTGTATCAATGTCAAACATGTACATGTAGCAAACACACTCCAATATCTCGCTAACTACTACCTCATAACTACATTCAAATATAAATGTTAACATTAATGCAACAACTTGATCTATGTAAGTATCTAAGAAATAAAACATGATCATTCATTAAATAAAAAATTAACATTAGCATTAACAAAATGAGGAATTTCTTCTTCTTCTAAAATTATAAAAAATAAAAAGCTAATTGTCACTTCTTCTAAAATTATAACAAGATGACAGTTTATGCATTTGGTGATAACTACCATTTTTTAAAGAAGCTAATTGCCAAATCTAATAATTGGCAGCTTATGCCCAAGTGTGAAAAACACAAAGCCTCCTAATGTGGATTGAACATTAAAAAACCAAAGGCTTAGATTCAACATCAAAAAACCAAAAGCATCAATATCCAAGAAAAACAAGCAAATAAAAAGCCAGAGAGAAAGAGAGCAAATAAAAAAGATAGGAAATCATGTTTTTTTTCTACAACAATGCTAATTATTTCACTTAACAACTAACTAATCTATTTAACTAAACAACTAACGAAGTAATAAACTAACACTAACACTAGTATTCAATCCAAACATAAAAAAATCAGTAAAACACTTAGTAAAACACAAGTAAAAATCAGTAAAACAAACAATAAAAATATGCAATGGAACTTAGTTAACACAGTAAAAAAATGTAATGAAACTCAAGCTACTATTTAGCAGAAAATAGTAAAAAACATAAATAAAATCAGTAACAAATAGTAAAAGCATTGCAATGAAATTCAATTTCATTCAAATATTGAAATTCAGTAAATCATAATGAAATTCATTTAATATTCAGATTCATTCAGACAAAAAATATAGCTTAATCAAATCAACAATCACCAGATTTCCAATAATCAAACAGAAAATGATTTCATCAAACAGAGACAGTAAAAAAGAAATGTGGCGTATTCCACTCATAAGACGATGAACAGAAAAATAACTAAAACGACCACGTCTAAGAACATCCAAAAAATTGCATCTAACTCCAATATACAAGTATTAAGAACAACATCAAAGAATTCTGGGAGAAAACAATACTAAAGCAATGCTAAAACCTAAAACAAAAAAGATTATCAAAATGTATACTCATAAATATTTTCTAATAAAGCATATTTAACCAAAACGGTTCATATCTATACAGAAATGCCAATATATTATTTACATCTATAATGAAATTTCAAAATATTGAATAAAAGAAAGAGGATCTCAAAATCATGTCCTCTGCAATAGAATTAACAATAATTTATAAATCTGAGATAAATAATGGTACAAGAAAAAAATCTCGTATTCCCTAAAAAATTGATTGGTGCTATGAACAAATTACTTGAGAGAGAGAGAAAATCTTGTATTCCCTAAAAAAAACATTTCATCCAAGAATCACATTTTGACGCATCATAGAACACAAATCAATCTAGATATCTTTCAATCGCAAGCGTCAAAACCCAAGAAACACAATCACTGTTCATTTCTAAGCAATAATCACGCAAATAAAAAATGAAAATAGAAGACTCAAGATCTAAACGAGAATAAGAATCAAACTAAGCTTACCTCAATCAGAAGGGCGATTCTCAGAGCGGGAAAAATGGAACGAGGTTCGAGAATCTCAATCCATAGAGATCGCTAACAACATGAGAGACGACGAGAGAGTTGCAGGAACGGAAGAGGATGGATTGATCGAGAAGGGAGAGGAGGGAGTCAGCCTTAAATAGGGGAAGGCGAGGAGGCACCGGTGGAGCTGTCGGAAAATGGGCGGCGGTGGTCGGACAGAAGGATCGACGGAGACGTGCGACAGACTAGGGTTTGTTGTTTTGGGGAAAATCAGAGAGAGGGGAGTTGACGATTACCTGAGCTGAAGGGAGGGAGGGGGTTGTAGCCGGAGATAGGGAGGGGGCGGTCGACGAAGAGCGGCGTGGGTGAGAGAGAGAGAGAGAGCGGCGTGGGTGAGAGCCAAAAAAAAAAGATCGATTTCGTGCTCTAGGGCATTTTACATCAACATTTAGCGACGAAAATATTTTGTTGCTACTCCGTCGCTAACTAGTGAGCGTTTTACATCGACATTTAGCAACGAAATATTTCTGTCACAAACTCCGTCGCTAATTAGCGATGAAATATTTTCCATCGCTACATCCATCGCTAAGTGTGATGGGTTTTGCGACATAAAACTTCCGTCACGAATCCATCGCTACTTAGCGACAAATTTGGCGACGAAATTTTTATGTTGCTAATTTCGTAAATATTTTGAATGTTAGCGACGGATGGTTTTCTCTCTCTAATCCGTCGTAACTTTGCGACGAAAAAAATTTGTCGTAAAGTTCCATCGCTAATTAGCATTTTTCTTGTAGTGTTTCTCCTATTATGCCTCTTATCCAAGTGTCATTATATGTAGACAAACAATGTTTATCAAAAATATTTGTTTTGCCTATAAGTAGCATTGTGATTATACTCTTGTTCTAGTAACTAATACACTTATTTTGATTGTCATTATATGTAGACAAGAGATATTTATTCATACTTATGTATATTTGTTTAGCCTATAAGTGGCATTGTAAGTATACTCTTGTTTTAGTAGACAATAGACTTATTTTGAGTGTCATTATATGTGGACAAGAGATGATGTTTTCAATGTGGTGAGTGATATACCTCATTGGTTATGCTCTTGTTCTAGTCATTGATACACTTTTTTAAGTGTCATTTTATCTAGACAAGAGATGTTGGTTATTCATACTTTTTTTATGTTTTTTATCCATTTACTGGCATTGTGGTTATACTCTTGTTTTTGTAGTTTATACACTTGATTTTTGAGGTTTGGAGGTCTAGTGAGGTGATTGCTTGTAGTGGTCGAACTAGTGTTAAGATTTACAAATATCATTCATTGTGTTATGTGAAATTTTTAAATATCTTTATAATTTTTTTAAACTCATTTGCTCTTGTATAAGAAATAGTCATTGAAATATTTTCATGCATCTTGGATTGAATATACTTTTATTGCATGATTATGGATATTTTAAATTTCTTCTATGTTGGTTGTCTTGGGTATTTTACATCATGATATGCCTTGGGTGCATAGGTTACTATATTTTGAATGAATTTATAGATATTATTTGTATTATTGAAATTTAAATTGTTATGATCAGTTTAAAACTTTACATCTCTTTGAGATATTAAAGTATCACCTTTGTATCTATATTGATTGATATAGTTGTTGATCCATGATGGCCATTGTTGCAAAATATCATTTCTCTTGTTATGATTTGTGTGTGGGTTTTTAAATTTTCTCATTATTTCTGTTGTGCATTTGAATATGGCTATTTGTTTTGATTTTTTTATAAATATTTTATTTTTCCTTATAAGGATTTAAACTCTTTTGTGAGTTACTTATTCATGGTATTAATGTTGTTTGAAAATTCATATTTTATATCTTTTATGCATTAATGAGATTTTAGTGATATATTGACTTTGAATAATGCATAATTTCATTAATGATTTATGAGTTTATCTTTGAGATATTTTATGCATGCATTTCTTTTTTGATAATATGCAATTATATGCTCTTTTGAATTGGGAACTATAATTTTTTAAAATTATCTATTGAAGTAAGTCTTTCAATGACTATTGTGTTTGAAAATTTAATAATTTTTTAAAATGATTTTTAAAAATATTAAATTATTTTATTAAATATTTTCTATATATTATATTTTTTGTGAGCTTGTTCATCCTTTATCCATAATATATAACTGATATAGTTCATTTTTAAAATCTTTTATGCTTTATGATATATATGTGTATAGTTGGGATGTTTTGTTAGCACAATTTACAGGTTCTTAAATATTGATGATATTAAAGATCCTAAAAACCCTTTGAAAAATAGAGCATATGATTGAAGATAAAGAACATCATTTAAGAAAGCAACGAATGAAAGAACTTGATGAAGTCAATGAATACATTTTATGTAATGGATTCTTTCTTTGTAATTGCAAACTCAAAGTGAGTCACCATAAGTTTGAGTGGAGGTGTTAAGATTACTCTATAATATATATATATATATATATATATATATATATATATATATATATATATATATATATATATATATATATATTCACTATACAGTTGACTTTACACTAATTATTGGAAGCTAGACCCAACAACTAGATTTGTATTGAAAACTAAACCCAACAGCTAGATTTCTATTCCCATGGTTAGAAAGGACTTTTTTTCTCCTCTCTTTACTCTATCTCTTTTTTCCTTTTCTCTCTCTATATATGGGGTATGTGTGCCTATTGTGGGAGAGAGAGTGATGGATAGTTTAGGCTCATGAGTGTGAGTGTATTTGTGTTGTGAGGTATTTTGTATAATGTTTTTCTTTTGGCTTATGTATTTCAATGTTCATTATTAATAAAGATACAAATTCATAAAGTCTTGTGTTGTATTTATTTTTTTCATTCATATGTATTGCATGTATTAATTTGGGTTTGGGTTTTGAGTGCCTTGAATTCCGTGCCACTTCATGACACCACCACCACCTCTAGAAAAACCGCCCTCCCCACAATGATTTTCTACTATCCATCTCTCCGCTACCATCACCACTTCCCAAAAAATGGTGTGGAGAAGCTCCACTACCGCTACCCACGATGACTTTTCAACACCACCTTCCAAAAAACCACCCTCCCCACCATCAATTACAACCATTCATCACCACCCACCATCACCCACATCCCGGAAAATGACGTTGGAAAAGCTCTACAACCACCACCATCCACCATCACCCACCTCAAAAACTGCACCTGAGAAGCTCTGCCACCACCCCCTCCTCTCTCATTTTTTTAATATTTTTTGTTTTATTTTTCTCATGCTATCCAAACAAGCAAAAAAAAATCATTTTAGAAAAAATATCGTATCAAAACTTCTCATAAGCAATTTTTTTTTTCCTATGACAGTTTTTCTTGCTTCCAAACGTGCCCTGAGACTGTATGGTAATGTCTTTCGGGTGAAAAGAGTATTAAACTTGTGGCTTAAATTGAAGCCACTCGCTTATGTTAGAGCTCAGCTTATTCCTGTATTAATTAGTTACCTTTGCAACACGTGTTCCAGTTAACTAGAGTTCTAAAATTTCTAAGAACATAAAATTTGGATGAGAATCATATTGTGTAGCAGAAAAAGTTGAGCTTGCAGATAGAAAAGTTGCTACAGTACCATGCACGACTTCCGTCGTGTTTTGAGTGGGCAGCTGGAACTGCTCCTACCATTGACGAGCAGGTGTCTTTGGTTACTAGGCGTTGATCATGTGTAATAGGGTGTTGACTTAGATTTTGTAAATTGATTAAGTTTTTTTTTTGTCCTGTATTCTTATTTGAAAATTGTTGGGGGCTGGGTGAAGTTGGGATTGAACCGTTGAAATATGATTTATTGGCAGTTATTTGAAAATCGTTGGGGCTGGTTGAAGTTGGCGTTGAAATATAATTATTGGCAATTATGTAATTTTATAATGAGCCAAAATTCACTTCGCATTTGGCTTTAGCTCATGATTTTATCCATGCAACTCTCTCTCTCTCTCTGGCCAGCATGTGAGTAACAGAAAAGGTGCCCTAGCCTACAAAGGACATCCACCAGGCAAGCTTCCGAGATGATCTCAAGGGGATCAAACGTGATTTGTAAAGAACAATAAGATGAAAGAGACTACTACATTTTTTTTTTTGGATAAGCAAGTTGGAGTTAGGCAGATATTTACCAATACAAAGAAAGGAAAGTAAATTGCATATCCAGTGAAGACAGAAACCACTAAGGTGGTTTGTCCTTCCAAATCCTAGTTGTTCTTAATTAGCTTAGTTAGATTGTAAGCTATGTAATTGTTGTGCTTAATTAGGTGCCCACAAACTCTAGATCCTGTCAAAATAAAGTAAATATTGGAGGAAAAACTTATTATTCAAAACTTGTGAGGTCATTCCATACTGAGCTACCTGTACAATGGAGATGATATCACGCCTAGAGGATTAGATTCGGGAAGAACCTGAAAATTAACTAGTTGGAATTAAAGAATTGGAGAGCTTGAGGGGGTGAAAAGCAAAGAGAAAACACAATGGCGCGATGTACGTGGTTCAGCAAAAAGTGGCCTACGTTCACGGGAAAGAGGGGACCAACAAGGGTTTTATATATACAAGAGCTCGTACATGAAAACGATAACAAAGAAAGAAAAAAACGAACAAAAGCCAACAAGGGTTGTAACAAATAAAAAAGAAAGAACAAAACTATTTACAAAAAGAAACAATAAAAAGGAAACAAAATAAGAGGCGATTTTTTTAGTCTTTTCTGTTGGACATTATGGGTTACGGGTCCAACCCGTAGTCTGACCCGGTTTGACACCATGTTAGTGGGTCACGTAAGTGACTGGATGATAGAGGTAGTGGGTGGGAGTTACGTGAATGTGGAGAGACCACATTCACGTAACTGCCTAATTCTCCATTATATAAAGTGGTTTTGGGGTTACGAAAATGATGAGATTTCGTAACAATTCCCTGCCAAATATTGTTCTGCATACAGGAGCAGCAGAACGGGTCCTGCTCACCGTCGACATTAGGCCTGGGCTCATTGTGGGCGTCGACCGGCTGAGGAGAACGCCGAATCACCTACACAATCAATGGCGAATCCAGGTACGCTCCCTGTCTATTTGTTTTCACAGGGTTTTCGCCCAAAAATGGGTTATGGGCCCACAAACACCACGCATTTCCGCTGCGCACGGCCGTGTAGGCAGTAACGGCGTTTTAGCGGCGGTGGAGTCACCGTGGGGTGACAACCACCGGTAAGCCGCAGACTGTCGCTGTGGGGCGACAATCTTCACCGGCTATTGTCAGAAAAGTGCGACATCAATTCCCGGTTCAGACAAAACCTGTGGCCGTTGGGCTGCAGGGAGGTTTTTGCCGTCGTCGGGATTAACGCAGGTGCCCTCGCCTGAAACTGCACCGACAGATGTAGAAAAGGGGTTTAAAAAACCCCTTTTCTCTCTGTTTTCCTTTTTCGTCATCGGGCGAGAGGCTTTTGCCGGAAAACAGCAGAGCTGTCATCGGCGGTCTTGTCGGCGCCCTGGATACCCCACCTCATCGCCGGAGCATCCTGCAAAACCGGCGACAATAAAAAATAATAAAAAAACTATTTAAACCCTTACCTGTCGCCGGGGAGGAGCTGGGTTTCGCCGGGGTCACGCCGTGGGGCTCTTTGCCGGCAAGGGCAGCCATTGATCGGCGGCATCCTTGTTGATGTCGTCGGGGCTGCCGCCGGACTGGCAGGCGTTGCCGTGCACTTCAGCCATCGGATGGAAGCCACCATCGTCGCCGTGGGGCGACGTCTTCTGTCGGGCGGGTTATCGCCGGACCGGCGTCACCGTGGGGTGACGCCGGTCGCCGGCAACCGGCGTCAGTCGTCGTGGAACCGAAAAGTGCAGAAACCCTTTTCGGTTTCCTTGAAATTTCAAACAGAAACCCATCGGGTTTCTGTTTAATTTCAATCTGGGGACCGGATCGGGTCCCGTGTGAAGACCCGATATCAGGCCCGATCCAAACCCGAAATGGATCGGGCCTGCTATTATTTTTTGGATCTAACCCAGACCCATAATGGGACCGGGTTTGGGTCTGATCTGAAAAAGGGTCGGGTCTCCATTTAGATCGGGTCTGATCCGGATCCATTCTGGAACGGGTCCGATCCGGACTCATTAAGAACCGGGTCGACCCCGGGTCCATAAGGGACCGGGTCGTACCCGGTGTCCGGTTTGGACCGGGTCATACCCGGGTCCATGTAGGACCGGGTCGTACCCGGGTCCATGTTGGACAGGGTCGAACCCGGTATCCATTTTGGACCGGGTCGAACCCGGTATCTGTTTTGGACCGGGCCTGTTTCAGACCGGGTCTAATCCGGGTTTTGGTTCGGTCCGGGTCCGACCCGTATTAAGTATGGGTCGGGTCAGACCCGGATCCCATTTAAACCGGATCGGATCCATGCAATGCAGGATCCAAACACTATTGAGACTGAATCGGATCAGGAACCTGATCCGACCCCTTGCGAAACCGGTTCAGAGCCGTTTTTGACCGGTTCTTTCTAGTTTTTCACCGGTTCCGAGATGTTGAAACCTGTTTTCATAAATATAAAGAAATACATGGATTTTGGCATACGGTTATAGGGTTTTATGAACTTTTGTTCATATTATGTATCGGTTTATAAGATTCGGGACCGGTTCGGACCCTTAGATGACCGGTTCGGGGCGGTTTCAGACCGGTTCAGAGTGTTTTTAGACCGGTTCCTACATGAGGACCCTGAGTTTTACCCATATGAGCATACTTTTGTTATTTTTCATGCTTTATAAAGTATTTATTTTGAATAATGCATGACTTATGCATGTTAATTCATGTATTTAGCGTTGGTTAAGTTATGCATACTGATTTTAAGCATGAATTATAACTAAATTTATGACAATTAGTTTATGCATTTGTGTTGTAGTATGAACTGATATTATGTCATGAATATACATGCATTAAAATGTGTGCATGGGTGTGCTCCATAATACGAATAGGATTTTCGGTAAAAGATTTTGATTAACCAATTCATGAATCACCAAAGTGATCTGAGTCGTGTTAATTGAGGATTCTTTGGACCGTATTAAGATTCATAATTATGATTGTGTGTGAATTTATGAAACATTGATTCTACCCAAAGGTAGGTCGTTGTGTTCCAAATTTACACAGGGTGTAATAGTAGATGTGTATTCCAGCCCATGAAGCATGTTCGTACTCAAAGGTACAGTGCTGAATTGCCTCTGGATTCATGATCTACTAGTTTCACCAACTGAAGTCAATTCCTTGGGAATTAAAGAGACTGAGCAATTATGAGTATTATCGTTTTCACCAAAGTGAAACGATAATGGCTCAACTATGCTTGTCTCAGAAAAGGTAAAAATAAAGGGTCTCACTTTTACTTTTTCAACATGAGTCTCGTTTGAGCAATAATAGTAACATCTTTTCATTTTTTTTCGTTCCTTTTATCAGGTTCCTTCCATATCGACGGTTCTAGTAGTATCTCTATCTTAGACGGATCGAATTTTTCTGATTGGAAAGAAATTGTGTTGTTCACTTTGGGCTATATGGATTTAGATCTGGCCCTTAGAATTGACGAACCTCCCACTCTTACAGAGTAGAGTACAGCTGATCAGAAGGTTGCCTCTGAGAAGTGGGAGCGCTCGAACAGACTTAGCCTGTTGCTTTTGCAATCTCGGGTGGCTAAGAACATTCGAGGCGCAATTCCTCACTGTAGGACTGTGAAGGAATTTCTGGGAGCCATTGAGGCTCTGTTCGTCACTTCTAATAAGGCAAGGGCTAGTACCCTCATGTCCAAATTAGTGTCTATGAAATATGCTGGTGATAGTCACATCCGACAGCACATTTTGGAAATGAGGAATATTGTGACTCAACTGAATGACATGAAGTTCGCCATCTCTGACTCATTTTTAGTCCATCTGATCTTAACCTCGTTACCTACTAAGTATGGACCCTTTAAAATCTCCTACAACACACATAATGATGAGTGGTCTTTTAATGACCTCTTAAGTAAGTGTGTTGAGGAAGAGGAGAGATTGAAGGGTGAGAGGGTGCCAAGTGCACATATGGCCTCTCATAAGGATAAACAGAGGTCGAGGCCAAAGAAAAGCTCCTTCAAAAAGAAGAATCAGAAGAGAGCCACTGGGGAGAGCTCAAACTCTCAGGCGAAAGCCAAATCCCAGTTTAGTGGCCCTTCTATAAAGTGTTTCTTCTGCAAAAAGAAAGGGCATAAGAAGGTGGATTGTTTGAAGTTCAAGAAGTGGCTCGAAAATAAAGGTAATAAGTCATTCGTTTCTCATGAGTGCAATCTAATTCATGTTCCATTGCATAGTTGGTGGATTGATTCTGATGTCACGGTGCACATTGCCAACTCTTTGCAGGCATTTCTGAACAAAAGGGAACCAACGGAGCATGAAAGAAGCATCTTCTCAGGAAATAAGATGCGTTCACATGTCAAGAGCGTTGGGACCTGCAGAATTGTGTTGGAGTCGGGATTTATGTTGGATTTGGTCGATACATTTTATCTTTCATCTTATAGTCGGAGCCTAATTTCAATTTCAAAACTTGATAAGTTTGATTTTGTGTTTAAATTTGAAAAATCTGAACTTATTATTATGAAAAATTCAATGAATATAGGTTCTGCATATATGTGTGATGGTTTGTATCGATTAAGAACCAAACTCCAAATTCAGGAATCCCACTCCATTGAGAACACAATGATTGGCAATAAACGTGGTCTAAAGGATGATCAATCCTATTTGCTTTGGCATCGGAGATTAGGACATATCTCAAAAGAGAGAGTCCAAAGACTCGTAAAAGAGGGAATTCTTGGATCCCTTGATTTTACAAATATACAGCCATGTGTTGACTGCATAAAGGCCAAGCAGTCTAACACATATAAGAAAGATGCCAAACGCAGCAATGAAAAGTTAGAAATAGTGCATACGGATGTCTGCGGCCCTTGTTCACCGTGTTATACGGGTGAAAAGTATTTTGTCACCTTTATAGACGATTACTCACGGTATATGTATCTCTACTTATTATCTGAAAAATCTGAAGTCTTTCAAGTTTTTAAGGACTTCAAGAAAGAAGTAGAGAAACAAACCGATGAAGTTATTAAGGTTGTCAAGTCAGATAGAGGTGGCGAATATCATGGTCGTTTCACTGAGATGGGACAAAAGGAAGGTCCATTAGCGCGGTTTCTAAAAGAGGAAGGCATTGTACCTCAGTATACCATGCCTGGTAGTGCTTATCAGAATGGTGTAGCTGAGAGGAGAAACCGTACTTTTAAAGAAATGGTTCGAGCGATGTTGAATCACTCAAACCTTCCTTTAACCTTGTGGGGTGAAGCTCTTAGGACTGCAGTGCATATTTTGAATAATGTTCCTACGAAGGCTGTTCAAAAGACTCCTTACGAGTTATGGACAGGTAGAAAACCTTCTTTGTCATATATGCACATATGGGGATGTCCAGCAGAAGCTAAATTGTATAACCTACATATAAAAGCTTTTGATCATAGAACAACTAGTGGTTTCTTCATTGGTTATCCAGAAAGATCGAAAGGCTTTAGGTTTTATTGTCCATCTCATACACCACAGATAGTGGAAACAGATAAAGCAAGATTTCTTGAAAATGGTTCTGTTGGGATAGATGCATCTCAAAATATTAATTTTGAGGAAATGCAGGATTCAGGTTTATCACCTGCTAAGGATAATGACCCGACTTTCTCTATCATTGTTCCTTCGAGTAATGTAAGAGAAAGTCCAGTCAATGAACATCAATCCCAATTAGATCCGGTTGTTGATGAGGATATACTACAACAACAGGATACAGAGGCTCATTTTGAACCATCTGTAGCACCTGTATGGAGGTCCACCAGAATTAGGAAATATGTTATCCATCTGGACTATGTGGTGTATTTACAAGAGTCAAATGATTTCATAGACATTAATGAAGATCCCTTCACATTTGCAGAAGCCATTGAAAGTGAAAGATCAACACATTGGATCAATGCCATGAAAGAAGAACTTGACTATATGGCAAAGAACCAAGTGTGGGATCTTGTACCTCGACCTGATGGAGTTAGACCTGTTGGTTGTAAATGGGTTTACAAAACCAAAACAGACTCTAAAGGTCATGTGGAGAGGTACAAGGCTAGGCTTGTTGCAAAAGGTTTCACACAGATAGAGGGCATTGATTATAATGAGACTTTTTCTCTTGTCTCAACTAAAGATTCATTAAGAATAATCATGGCCCTCGTAGCTCATTTTGATTTAGAGCTGCATCAGATGGATGTGAAAACCGCCTTCCTGGATGGGGATCTGAATGAGGAGGTATACATGCAACAACCTCCTGGTTTCAGTATAGATGACTCAAATAACTTAGTTTGTAAATTGAATAAGTCAATTTATGGACTTAAACAGGCCTCCCACCAGTGGTATAAGAAGTTCAATCAGGTAATAATGAACTTTGGATTCACTGAAAACATTGTTGATCAGTGTATTTACATTAAGACTAGTGGGAGTAAGTTCATAATTTTGGTTTTATATGTTGACGATATTCTTCTTGTAACTAATGATTTGAGTCTTTTACATGAAACAAAAGACTTTCTTTCCTCTCATTTCGATATGAAAGACATGGGTGAGGCCACTTATGTCGTTGGAATCGAGATCCGTCGTAACAGAACTAAGGGTGTCCTTGGCCTATCTCAGAAATCCTATATCCTTAAGGTTCTTAAAAGATATGGGATGGAGAATTGTTCTCCTAGTTCGGCACCTATAGTGAAAGGGGATAAATTGAGCTTGAAGGACTGTCCTCAGAATGATATTGCGAAGGCTCAGATGGATGTTGTCCCATATGCTTCAGCAGTTGGGAGTTTACAGTATGCGCAGACCTGCACTCGACCTGATATAGCATTTGTTGTAGGAATGCTTGGTAGATATCAGTCAAATCCAGGCATTGCGCACTGGAAGGCAGCGAAGAAGGTCATGCGCTATTTACAAGGAACGAAAGACTATATGTTGACCTACAGGAAAGCTGACCACCTAGAGGTCGTTGGATACTCTGATGCGGACTTAGGGGGGTGTATTGACAGTAGAAAATCCACTACTGGATACATTTTCCTTCTAGCGGGTGGAGTTGTCTCATGGAGAAGCGGAAAACAGTCTACCACTGTTGCTCATACCATGGAGGCGGAATTTATTGCTCTATACGAGACTTCGTCACAGGCCATTTGGATAAGGAACTTCATTATGGGTCTTGGTATAGTGGACTCTATTGAGAGACCACTAAAGATCTTTTGTGATAATGAAGCAGCCGTGTCCTTTTCAAACAACAACAAGAGCTCAATATCGTGTCGACACATGGAGTTAAAATATTTTGTTGTTAAAGAAATGACTGAGAATCATCTAGTATGTATTGATACAATTGGGACGAAGGAAATGACTGTGGATCCCTTTACTAAAGGGCTAGCACCGGGATTGTATTCCCAACATGTAAAGGGGATGGGTCTTTTTTATTCCTTCTGATGTATGACAATACATTATGTAATCACATTTGTGTTTATGTTTTGATTCTCAAAGGTTTTGAATTATTGTTGATTTTGCATAAAGAATCTCTCATATGGGTTAGAGAGAATAGCAGAATAACAATATTAAAGGACCAATAGAATAGGTGAGAGACCAACCTATTCATAAAGGTAATTTCTTTACATGCCTAAGCACTGAAGGTGAATTGTAGTGTAGTACAAGAAAATATGACATTTCATAAAGGGGTGTTCATATCCTTGACTCATACGATTCATCCTTGTGATAAAGGGTGGCATGTGAACCCACATGAAGAATTAAATCGAGATAACGGTATACACCTCGATTTGGTACACTTTTGGTGTCAATGGGTCAAGTGGGAGAATGTTGGACATTATGGGTTACGGGTCCAACCCGCAGTCTGACCCGGTTTGACACCATGTTAGTGGGTCACGTAAGTGACTGGATGATGGAGGTAGTGGGTGGGAGTTACGTGAATGTGGAGAGACCACATTCACGTAACTGCCCAATTCTCCATTATATAAAGTGGTTTTGGGGTTACGAAAATGATGAGATTTCGTAACAATTCCCTGCCAAATATTGTTCTGCATACAGGAGCAGCAGAACGGGTCCTGCTCACCGTCGACATTAGGCCTGGGCTCATTGTGGGCGTCGACCGGCTGAGGAGAACGTCGAATCACCTACACAATCAATGGCGAATTCATGTCTATTTGTTTTCACAGGGTTTTCGCCCAACATTTTCATCTCACAAAATCGGATTGGATTCCAACCTGCTATTCTCGATGGGATATTCAGTTTTAACGTGAGTGTTGTTCACGTTATCCTCAGCGACGAGCATCTTACCATTTGCAGAAACGATTTTAGAGGCAATAGGGGTGTCAGCATCGTTGATGTTGCCATTTTCTTCTCTGATTTCGAAATTCACAGATGAAGGTCGACTCTCCATGGATTCTGCTTGACTGGTTGCCTTCACCAAGTTTCTTTTACTGTTTTATGATAACACTGTTCACAGATGAAGGTCGACTCCCCATGGATTCTGCTTGACTGGTTGCCTTCACCAAGTTTCTTTTACTGTTTTATGATAACAGCAGCATTTTTGGGAAGATGGGTAAGCTTTCCACTTTCGTGAATAATCTTACTATCATCCTTATTCAGGCAGCCATTGATAAACCTACATAACAGGGGTTTCCATTGTTGCGTTTACTGTGATTCCATGATCCCACGACCTTGCTGTTGTTACCATTTTGGTATTTCCCGTGATTCCAAGGTCTGACGCTGGTGGCCATGCTGCTGCCATTATCGAGCACACCATCCACGCTGCTGGCCATGGTGCTTGCCAATAGTTCTGCTGAGGTTGCCATTGTCATACTTACCAGATCCTCTGTTGCAGTTGCCATTTCCATCGTTGAGATGATGGGCCTGCCAGCATTAAGCTCATTATCGAGCTTTCTAATTTCAAGAGGAATAAGTACCAAGATTCTCTCCCACAAATCTCATTCTTTGAACGCTTCTTATTTTTCAGCAATAATTCATTCATCCCATGAATTTGTTCCGGCCTACGATCACAAATATGTAAGAACGTACAATCATAGTCACAAATCTCGTTCTCAGAAAATGTCTGCAAGAGAAATATCATGATATTTAAGAAATGCTAGTTTTTTTTTTTTAAAGATTCATGGGAAAATGTCCGTTTATAAATATATAGTCACTAGAATATGAGAATCATCCGATTTTGTTAAGGCTTTAAAATCAATGGCTCGTAATCTTCATAAATATTTAAGCATTCAAAAATCACATTTTTTCAAAAATAGACGATCCAATGGTTGATTCCTAGCAAATTTACCATGCCAAGTACATCCACATGGTTGGATTTGTAAGAAAAGTGTTGAAAATGCCCATATTTCTAGTGAATATATATATATATATATAACTGAAAATATGGGCATTTTCAACGCTTTTGTGCTTGGCATGATGAATTTGCTAGAAATCAACCATTGGATAGTGTATTTTAGATGAAAATATATAATTTTTGAATGCTTAAATATTTATGAAAAATATGAGCCATTGATTTTAAAGCATTAAAAAAATCTCATTTATGCATTAAAATAGGATGATTCATGAGTGTGTTCTTATGAAACCAAACATGTAGGTCACATCCGTACAGTTGGATTCAAGAGAAAAGAAAAAGAAATTCATAAAAATTGGAGTTCACACATTAGTTCCTATATTTACAGTTCTTATATATATATATATATATATATATATATATATATATATATATATATATATATATATATATGATCTAAAAATTTATTGTGCTAGTATTGGGTTAAAATTAATGCAATATTTTCAAAACAGATTATATTTTAAAAATAACATGTTTTCTGGTATGTCGGCCTTTGAAAATCACGACATTTTCGAAAAGTTGATGATATTTGTGACTATGTTTTGCAATGGCGTGCCAAAATAGTAAAAAAAAAAAACAATAAAACAAAAACATTTTATTTGAGGGTCACGTGTAGTCCTCTTCCATGGCATCCAAGCAAAATATACGCATGCGCCCCTAGGGTTCGCAAAAGATTGGATCTCTGAACTGGATTCAACCCACGTTGTCAGACCCTGACGATGTGAATATCAGAATCTGAACTGCATTCAAGCAAGTAAATGCTCTCATAACCAGCCCGAGGATGTCTCTAGCTAACTAGGGATGCAAAGGGGTCGGATCCAGAACAGCTAAATACATGAACAGTCAAAAAATTGCAAAAAGTCCATCCTGGATCCGACCCTT
Source organism: Nuphar pumila (assembly GCF_984573655.1). Lineage (NCBI taxonomy): Eukaryota > Viridiplantae > Streptophyta > Magnoliopsida > Nymphaeales > Nymphaeaceae > Nuphar > Nuphar pumila. Next base: position 99,921,172 of record NC_143254.1, read on the forward strand.
TTGCATTCCTATCTCTAACCTTACCCGTTTTACCTGTTTCACATGGAAATCAATATATTTGACAGTTTCCATTGTATCCAGCAGCACAGAGTGTCACTTCATGTCCCAATCTGGAATTCTACCATGAAATCCGAGTCAGGTGTAGCTCATATCAAATGTGGGGTTCAATATTGACCCAATTCATATCCAGCCCATTTGCATCTCACCGAACCAACAAACATAAAAACAAAAATGAATAACTAAACTAAAACAAGATTGCTGGGAAGTTAGTTTAGAAAAAAGGTTTCCCCACATTTCTGCAGCCACTTGCTCCATTGATCACCTCAACCTTCAACCTGGTGTAAACCCACGGTGAGCCCCCCAACCCCCCCCCCCCCCAATCAGGCAGTCAAGAAAAAACAACTAAAATTAATGCATTCATCTCTCCCTTGTCTGTATCTCTACAATGAATATATATAGCCAACAATAAAAAAAAACCTAATCCTACTACGGATCTGAGATAGATCTAAAACCCAATCAAACAAAACCCTAAACTAAGATCCAAACTAAATAATTACAATAAAACTAAATAATGAAAAAGATCTGAATGAACCCCGTAGACCTGATATTGACTCGCTCCCCCTCCTGCATTACCCGCCTAGCTGCCAAGTCTTCAAACCCCTTGGGGCTGCTCTATGACCTTCACGTTTACGTTTGATGATTCTTGCATCATCCACCAACCAAAGACTATTTAAATTAGATATATTGGCTATTATCCCAAAGCAGGTTATATGTCCCCCCCCCCGAACAGGGCAGTTAGCTACATCTCATGTTCGGGGGTTCCAAAGAGCACCACGTATGTAAGCATGTGTGTCTCGTATCCCCATGTTTGTCAGCATTAATTAGCATTGGAGTTTGATGCGATTGCAAAGACTTAAGTACCCTCTCCTCCATTGGTGGCAAAAAAAATGACGATTCTTGAAAAGGAGTGGTTGTAAAGACTTAAGTGCCCCGAAGATGATTATTTAAGACCCAGTCTCTGCACTGCAGGATTATCTGAGAAAGAAATCTCCCATGGAGGAGGCCATGAACATCAACTCTCTCTCTCCCTTCTCTTTCTGCTTCTATGCACATCCAACAGAAGATCTTACATTGCTCCATCAAGCACCGGCTGACCTGCACATTGACTGTTTTGCAGTCTGATTCAAAGTTTTTACCCTTACAGGAGGAGGGTTTGGGGGCTCCTCCTAGCGTGGGTAGCATCATTCAACTAAATGAGTTGTAGATCCTGATTCAGAGTTTTTACCCTTACAGGAGGAGGGTTTGGGGGCTCCTCCCAGCGTGGGTAGCATCATTCAACTAAATGAGTTGTAGATCCTGATTCAGAGTTTTTACCCTTACAGGAGGAGGGTTTGGGGGCTCCTCTCAGCGTGGGCAGCATCATTCAACTTGATTTGTTGTGGAGCCTGATTCAGAGTTTTTGCCCTTACAGGAGAGGGGTCTGGGGGGGCTCCTCCCAACGTGGGTAGCATCATTCAACGTAAAGATTTGTGGAGTCTGATTCAGAGTTTTTACCCTTACAGAAAGGGGGGTCTGAGGGCTCCTCCCAGCGTTGGTCGCATCATTCAACTTGATGAGTTGTGGAGTTTGATTCAGAGTTTTTGCCCTTATAGGAGGAGGGGGGCTCCTCCCAGCGTGGATAGCATCGTTCAACTTGATTCATTGTGGAGCTTGATTTAGAGTTTTTGCCCTTATAGGAGAAGGGTTTGGGGGTTCCTCCCAGCGTGGGTAGCATCGTTCAACTTGATTCGTTGTGGAGCCTGATTTAGAGTTTTTGCCCTTACAAGAGGGGGGTCCGAGGGCTCCCCCGGCACGGGTCCCGGGTGTCGTGGTCAAAAAATGCACAGGGTATCGTGGTGAGAAAGACATATTTTTGTTCCAAGCAAGGATGGAAGAAATCAATGAAAAATCCAACAAGGAGCATGCCAGAATCAAGATGTGGATGTCAAGCGAGAATGGTGTTGTGCAACTCAAATAACACAAAAATAATAGGGGTCTGGTTTTTAGTTAAAATGAGGAATGAAATGACAATAGAAATTGCTGAAAATTTACAAAAATAAACTAAACTCAATAACAAAGACACCACTTTTTACGGATTTGGAATATGACCTTCGGTTAGGGAGATATGGCCCTGACAAGTTTGTCCTAATTCGAGTAGCGATTTACAGCGATTTGCTTACTGAATAACACTACAAATCGCTATAGTGATTTGCGGAAGACACTACAAATCGCTATAGCGATTTGCGGAAGACACTACAAATCCCTATAGCGATTTACGAAAGACACTACACCTATAGCGATTTACGAAAGACACTACAAATCGCTATAGCGATTTGCGATTTGTAGTGTCTTCCGCAAATCACTATAGCATTTCGTTGGAGCCCCCGGACCCCCCTCCTGTAAGGGCAAAAAACTCTAAATCAGGCACAGAAGCAGAGAGAGAAGGGAGATAGAGTGAGAGGGTTGATGTTCATGGCTTTCTCCAGGGGGAACTCTTTACCTCCCTTGATTTCTTCTCTAGAGAGAGAGAGGGTTTTACGTTGAAGGAAGAAGAAGAAGATGGCGATGGAGTAATGTAGGATCGTCTGTTGGATGTGCACAGAAGTAGAGAGAGAAGAGAAAGAGAGTGAGAGGGTTGATGTTCATGGCCTTCTTCAGGGAGAACTCTTTGCCTCCCTTGATTTCTTCTCTAGAGAGAGAGAGAGAGAGGGCTTTACAGTGTTTTATGGAGAAAGAAGAAGAAGACTTTGAAGAGTCAACATCATCCTCGACTTTCTGGATGGAGGACATGTTTGTCCTTTTTTTGAACTGAAAAAGAAGAAGAAGACTTTGAAGAGTCAACATCATCCTCGACTTTCTGGATGGACGACATGTTTGTCCTTTTTTTGAACGGAGAAAGAAGAAGAAGACTTTGAAGAGTCAACATCATCATCGACTTTCTAGATGGAGGACATGTTTGTCCTTTTTTTGAACTGTTTATTTTTTCTTTTTTGAATGAAGGGCATTTTTGTCATTTTCTCAAACCATCACTTTATGAGAAGAATAGCAAGAAAGGGTACTTAAGTCTTTGCAACAACACCAGAGTCCGATGCAAAGTTATGTCAACATACACGGGAATACGAGCCCCATGTGCTTGTATACGTGGTGCTCATTCAAAGCCCCGAACACAGACTTGGGATTCAGTGAATCATCGGGGGCGAAAATACACCACCCTCTCCTATTATCCCCCCAAAATTACCATGTCAACTTGATGCCTTCATCCACTCACCGTCCTTTCTACACCAAACTCCAATATCATATCCATATGCACCATGTTCTTCATTCATTCCATGAGTCGCATCACATCACATCACACTGCCTCTTACTGTTTCTCCCCCACATAACTTGCTCCATGTTCAACATGTGCTTCCCATCAAGATGTTCACACTCACTCTTGCCACCACCATGATCGTCCATCTTCTTACAAGTGCTGACCGGGTCAGTGGTACCCCTGACGGAAGGGAGGTCTCTCATCCCTAATACTATAGATGGATCGCTTACTTCTTAGACGGGTCCCACATTTTCTTTTAGAACCGTTGATGCTCTAGATGGATGGCATCTAGAGTCTGCAGATTGGACAGTTGAAAATAAAACTAAACAGCAGCGTTTGGGATGTCGCTCATCACAAGGATGAACTGCACCAAAGGGACCCCCTGACCTGTGATCCTCTCTCTCTCTCTTCTTCCACATTTGTTGCGACAGATGGGAATGTGTGATCATCGCAAAATTTTTTCCTCTCGTAACATTCTCTCTCTTCCTTCTCTTTTCCTTTCCTACCTCTTATTTTCCTCCTTTTTGAAGGGAGAAAGATAAAAGACAGAAAGAAGGAGAGAAGAGAAAAGAAGAGAAAAGGAGAGAAGAGGAATTCTTTTGCGGGGTCTCACTTGACCTTAATTTTGAAAATATTTGAAATAACTCGCCTCCGTTTTTTTTAAATATTTGCGGGAAAAATGAGAGATGGGATCTGCTCATCGGTACGAGGTTCGACCGTTCCTGGCGCCTTTACCAGGGGTAATCGAACCAAGGGTCGAATTAATGCCTTTTGTTTTGCTAAGAATTTATCTAAGATTTTATTCTAAGTCTAAATGCACAAAGAACCATGCTTGTGCAAATGCAAAGATGTATGCTCTTTTTTAAAATGTTTTTTTTTTTTGAAAGAATTTCCAAGTGAATCTGATAAAGTGAAGAAATGATTTCTAACTTAGAACTTAAGATTAAAGTTCTAAGTTTTTAGAATAATCAAGAGCTTAGGAGAATAAATCTGGATTTTGGAAAGTGATTTTTGAAGTCTTGAGTTTAAAAAGAATTTTCAAAGTCATAAATGGACTTTGAATCAGAATAGAAATAAAAATGGAATTGAATCAGAAGAAAAGATAGAATTGGGAAAATCTGAGTAAAGTTGAGAAGTTGGAATTTCAAGATGAAATCCGAATCTAAGATCTGGATTCTGAATAGAGTTCAAAGTTGAATTTGGAATTTAGGATCTGAAATGGGAACTTGATTTGGAAACTGGAATGAAATATAATTGGTTTTAAGAATTGGAATTGAAGTGAAATTTGGATTTTTAACTTTAAATGGAATTGGATTCAAGATTTGGAATCCAAGATGGTATTTGGATCTAAAATTTGAGATCCGAGATAGGGTTGGACTCTAGAATTTTGAATGGAATTGGATCTGAAGTCTGAGATTCAGAGTGGAATTGGATTCTGGACCCTAAAGAAATGGATTTTGGATCTGAAGTCTGAGATCCGAGGTGAATTGGGTTCTGAATCTTAAAGAATGGATTTTGGATCTGAAGTCTGAGATCCAAAGTAGAATTGGGTTCTGGATCCCAAGAAATGGATTTTGGGTCTGAATCTGGAGATCCAAAATGGAATGAGGATATGGATCCTAAATGAAATCTGGATCTGTGATTGGAAATCCGAAGTGGAATAAGGATTTTTGATCCTAAATGGGATTTGGATCTGTGATGGGAGATCCAAAGTGGAACGGAGTTTTATACTTGGAAATCTGGATCCAAGTTGAGACTAGGATTTGACTTTGGATTTGGGTTTTGAGAAGTCCAAATAGGACCTTTAAAGATGGATCTGGGTTTTTAGAAACCCAAAATTTAAGTTTTGAGATTCAAATCCAAAAAGGAGCAGGAACTTGATTTTAAAATCAGAAGATAACTTCAAAGTTAAATTGAACTTTGAAATTGAATTTTGAATTGAGTTGGAATTTTGAAGTTTGAATATGAAATGATTCTAAAATTCCAAAGTCAAATTGGACTTTGAAATTGAGATAGATTTGGAATTTTGAAATAGAAATTTGAAGAAAGAGGTTCAAAATCACTTGGGTTTTTGAAAAGGAATTTTGAAAAATGATGCAATTCTACCTTAAATGATGAGATGAATTTAAAGATTTTTGAATTTGGAATTTTGAAAAGCTATCCCATTCTTTAAATGAATTAAAATGAAGTTGAAGATATAATACATTCCTGACTATGGTCATTGAATGTATTATGTAATAACTACATTTAAATTCAAGTGAAGAATGAAATACATTTTTGGTGCTTTTACAGAATTTAAAATGAAATTAACTCTCAATATACCCTGACTATGGCCATTGGTATATATTTTGAGTTAAAATTGAAGTTAAATTCTGATAAAAGAAGAAAATATTTAAGAAAATATGATGAATTTTGAAAATGGATCCAGTGCGGATCCAGTGTTACTTCATAAAAGATAAAAATACTAAGTTTTGTTTACACCCCGACTATGGCCGTTGGTGTAAATCATCAACTTAGAATTAGCTTACCTCTTATGAAATGGTGCACGTGCCATTCATGTTTTACCATTGTGGGGATTTTGAGAAATAAAGAAAAAAAATGCATGGAATAAACAATTCATGGCATTCTATAATGCTCATTCATTCTACCTAAAATAGGAAAATAAGAAAGTTTTATCAACACCTAATCATTACAACTTTTCAACCGACTTAAAAATTGAATTTAATGTTCCTAAGCTAAAATAACATTTTAACTTGCTACCTGCAAAAATAGAGTTAGTGAAGCAAGGATATAACTTGAGGGAAATAGTGGAAAACATCAAATCAAAATCTAGATATGTTTGACTAGTGAAGATGTATGTAAAATGATACAAGAATGTACTAAGATATCACAATGAAAGCAATACCAAAAGGGGTATGCTAAAGGGGAATTGGTTACTATTGTAGGCTGCTGTTATATACTGTGATAACCATATATGATGCACTTGACAAGTGATATAAAGCTGAAAGTAAGATGTGTGGCATGTTATCATAAATGACAAGAGTGCAGAATTTTGTGTGTAGGAACATGGGAAATAATATTTGAATGTGAACATAAATAAGAAAAATGAAGTATGAAGGAAAATCATAACATACATAGCATGGTAGCAATTGGTTTTATTTCAAGAAAAACAAATTTTTGATTTGTATATATAAAAAAAAAAAGAAACTCAGAGTACCATGATGTTTATACCAGGAAAATATCCTTTTTATTTGATAGCAACAGCAAATAGCCAATTGAATCACAACTCATTGTCACAATGTGCCCAGTAATACAATGATAAGCTGGTCCTTTTAACGGACAGAGTGACAAGCTTCATATAAGAGACTCTAAGTAAACTGTCAAGTAATAAATGAAGTAAAATATCATTGTCCAAGTTCTTTAATAATAAAATTTCTTACTTGTTTAATGATGCCAAATATTCCACAGAGAATGGAAGTGATTGTTACCAGAAGCCATCCAATCGGTTCTGAACAGATTTCTGATGCAACTCAATTTATTGCAACTCAAAAGTCACCATGTCCCCGTCCTTTGCAGATAACCAGTAACCTCAAGGAATTCCTTGATACTAACCTTTGAGATTGGATTTAAATGCAGAGGCCTCAAAACTGTTTGCATGTAGGTCATTTCCTAATAAAGTGCCCTTCCCTCTCAGGAGCAGGTTCAAGATAAGATTCAACAGTGACAAATTCCTGGGATCAAACAACATGATCTGAAATAGGATCATCTGGAATATCATCAACTGATTCACACAGAATAAATGCACTCAGTCTAGTTACACATGACCAGTCTTATTAGTGCTGGAAAGCAACCACGCTCATGACCTTCAACTTGAAACAGGACAAAGCTCTTCAGAGGCATCTTGGAAAGCCTTCTTCCATAGTTTAATTGAGGATTTTCCACTCAGATCACATACTAAATTCGACAGACCTTCGAAAGATCTGACAGCACCACCATTGGAGGCTTACCAAGCAACTCTCTTGACAGAACAGTTTATTCAATGAAGGTCGATCCATGTATACTTCTCATTTGATAGGTTATCATATTAGGAAGTAGCCCAAAATAAGAGCTAACGCAGGATCCAACCTCACAAGCGAACCACAAGCCAAATGGGTTAAGAACAGAATGACATATCATGGTGATGTTGTGATGCTTAGTGATATACAGGAGAGTGAGGGACTATCAACATGGTCAATAAGCATATACAATAGCACACATACGATGGAAAAGAAAAAAAAAACATGGGTAATACATACTTATCGTTGGATGCAGAAAATCCAGCATATGAACAAATCATGAAGATATATCCCTGAGTTATTAGGATGGGGATGCAGGTGCTGCACTCAGATGCAACGTTGGATTCTTTAATATACACGCACAAAAGGGAAAATCCACCTGATTTGAAATGCCCTTCATAATACTCTTTCTTGAGGGAATTTTGATCCATCTTTTCGTTATCTTCAAACAGCATCACCATCGTTACTGTAATTTGGCTTCACCTAACTGATGTTCCATTTTAGAGGTGACGGATCGATGCATTGAATATTGGTATAAGTGAACGATGCAGGGGGGTATGATGAGGCTATGGGGATGGGATCACTGAGCAAATGAATCAACGGATTTAAGCAAACAATAAATAAGACAAGCAAACAGACCAGGGTTAGATAAACAATCAATAAACCAAATAAAAGAAAAATAGGCAAATATATCCGATAAAATAATGAGTGAGCTGAAACAAATGGACTACTGGAGATCAAAACAGATCAGTTGGTAAATGCTTGTGAGGGCGATGAGTGGTGCTGAAGGTAATCAGCACTTCTGCAAATGCCCCTAAGGAAACCGAAGCAGTGAGAACAAACATCAACAAAATATAAAATGTATAACGATATTTTCAGGTTTATCGGGAATGGGTATAGATTGGATTCTTAAAAAAAAAACTCAGAAGATGAACCAAATTCCATGTTGGTTATACAAGAAAATTCGATGCAACAGATGGTTATAACAGAAACAAGATTAATAGGTAATCGGAGTGAAGCTATTTATTCTCACCTATATATTTCCCAAAAAAAGAACAAGGAAAACATAACGCCGAATCAATATCCCAAAACAGAAACGAGAAGTGCTAATGAAATAAAGGCATAAATCAAAAGAAAGTGAGGGAATCACACTAAAATTACACTAATAATCCAGTGTTAGTCCGAAACAATCACGATGACTACCGGATTTTCAAACATATAACAACGAATCTGCAGTAAGAAGAAAGAAGATAAACATTGCACGAGCGAACAACTGTAAACAGGTCTTTGAACAGAAAATCAAACCGAGAAAACGAGAGGGAAGTCAGAAATCGGAAATATGAACAAGAAGAAAAAAAAATGTGTTGGAGTCTTTCGCTCCATTGATATCGCCATATGTGGGCCGATTCTGCTACATGCAGATCGGCACTACAACGGAGGCTTTCTTGAAAAGCTATTCAGAGTTTTGTAAATACAACAGAATAAATGAGAAAGAAGAGAAAAGAAGAATGAAGAGATTTACTCACCTTGGGTTCAGAAGATATGGAAATCCGAAATGGGCGATTCCTTCACTCATTGATGCCGGATGATGCTTTGAAGGGGATGAATGTTCACCTGCAGTGGAGGCACCGTGGAGGGGATTTGACGACAGCCGATTGCAGAAGAAGCACGAAAGGGCATGGATTTAGAGAAGGGAAAAAGAGGTGAAGGCAGAGGGGTGCTGGGGTGAAGATGGATGAGAAGGAAGAAGAGAGCATGCGGGGGTGAAGAAGCGGTCGTCGAAGGAGAAGAAGATGGTAGGGTAGAAGACGGTCCCTGGAAAAGAGGCCTTCCGTGCCTTTTTAATGAGAGAGAAGAAGAATCGGGAGGATTCGTCAGTTAGAGATGAACGGGGGAGAGGGGGGAAGATCGATGGAGGAAACCATTCGAGAAGAAGGTTTCGTGCAGAACAGAATGGGAAGAGAGAGAGAGTGAAGAGAGAACGGAAGGGGGGCGGCTATCTTTCCCTTTTTTTCTTTACGAAGGAAAAACCCTAAAACCTACTTTGCAAAAGACCCCCTTCGCTTTTCAAATTTTTACGAAAAAAAGGGGCTTCCGAGGTCTTTAGCAAAAAAGAAAAATCGATTTTTTACACTCATTTGGTTCTCTCATAATTTTCTCAATTTTTTTTTGTTTTTTGCATTATCTTTTCAATTTTTTTGTATTTTTAGAATAAAATCCTAAAATCTGTGACAAAACAAAGATTAAAACTAATTTTTTGGCAATTTTGCAAAAATATTTACAAGAGGAAATTTTTCTGAGAATTTTTAAAAGCTATTTTGAGAAAATTTCTTCAGAAACGAGTTTTGATCCGGAATTTTGGAGGAAATATGGATTTAAAGTACTGGATTCGGATCCGAAGTTGATTTTGAATATAGCTTTACGGAATTTAGTTCAGAAAATCTGAAGAAATGATTTGATTTTTCTCAGAAAACGGGATTAGGGGCAAAAGGGTCATTTTTAGAAAACTTTGAAAATTTTGGGGTGTTCACAGAATGCAAATGGACCAGATCCAGTATGCCAATTTTATGATTTTTTGCTGCTCCGACCCGATCCGGATCTGATTTTTTCTATTTGTTCAGTTCCGATCCAGTTGCATCCCAAAACTGTGAAGGAAGGAGCTTCCTTAGGATTGGCATGAACAACTAAGAAGGCATGCTAGTATGGCTGGGAAGCCAAACGAGCCACTCATGGGCTTGGTTCATGTTTGGCCAATAAAGTGTTTGTTCAAACACATGAAATAGGCATGGCAAGCCAAACATAAAAACCGAGTGTTCAGCTCATTTTTATATTGTACACATATTTTATATGAGTGTGGATGGTTGACCGACGGGGGCGCCGCGTGTTTGGTGGGCTCTGTTTAGGGATGGCAGTGGGGAGGGGCGGGATGGGGGACAAGGTCTTCACCCCCGCCCCACCTCAAGATTAGAACCTCCATCCCTAGCATGGATGGATTTTAACCTCCACCCCCGCCTTCATCCCAGTTTCATGTCCTCCATCTGCGGTTCAAATGGGGATGAGGCCGGGCAGGGTGGGGAAAAGTGGCAGGGGAAGGGCGGGGATCAGGGCAGGGTGGGGAAAAGGGTATGTCCATCCCCGCCTCCATCCCCTAACGGGGATAGATTTTAACCTTCGTCCCCGCCTCCATCCCCGTTTCATACCCTTCATCCCCGGTCCAAACGGGGCGAGGCGGGGTGGGGCCCCGCTTTCCTCCAGTCCACTGCCATCCCTAGAGCTGTTAGTGGACATCACCTTGTATTGTGACTTTTTGCAACTTCAAAAACCAATGGTGCAGTTGTATAACTGGTGGGAGTCTAACCCCAGCTTGACCATTTGAAAAAAAAAGTGTAAGATGTTTGAAAGTGTTTGGCTGCACACAATAAGTTTAAAGTTCGAATCCTATTGCTTATAGCTTTGAAACAATATAATTATTTTGTAAATGAGATGGTTTGAGCTTAACTCAGTAGGTTTAGAGTTTAATTTCTAATATTTTTATTTTAAGAAAGCATGTATATATATAACAAATCAGCTTGAGTTCAGCTCATTCAATTCAATCTCACCATGAGCTTAACCTCAACTCGTTTACCTGCCTTTCATGCTAGCATGGACTAAAATGGTTTTACAAAATGGGAGGCACAAATGAAAGATTACATAAAAAGCAGGGCAGATCCAGTGATCTTGCTGGAGTACAAAATCACTATGCATATACTGATTATCTGTGTTCTGTGTTTTTACAAAGAAAAATGCTACAAGCAGGGCCGGCCCAAGAAAAGATGAGGCTCTATGCATATTTCATTGGAGGCCCATATTTCTCCATATTTTTTTTTTCATTGGAGGCCCTCATCATGTGAAATATAAGCGTTATATATTTTTTAAATTTGAAGCCCTAGGCTGTGGCCTCAAATGTCAAAGAGGCCAACCAGCCCTGGCCACATGACCCAAGGGTTTGGCATAGTGGGATTGGGCCTAGACTGTTTGACGGGCAGTATAGGTTCAAATCCCATGAGTGTCACCCCCTTGTGTAAGCCAAAGCTTGGCGACTCCCTGAGGTCGAAGGGTAGAGTTTTACGCCGACATGTACAGACCGTAAGTATGGCAGGCAGGTCTCTGAGCCTGGGCCGGTTTCTTCTAGTAAAAGACAAAAAAGAAAATTGCTGCACATAGTAACAATTTTCTGGGTTTTATGTGGCCCAAATACTTTATAAAGTACTCATACCCGATAACAATTTTCTGTGTTTTATGTGGCCCGAATACTTTATAAAGTACTTATACCTGATAACCTAAACTCAATCTAAAAGGGGTGAGCAAAGCTGGTAGCCGCATCTGCGATTTTGGACTTTTCCCTCCCCATTGCTATGCTGTTTTGTTTCATCACTAGTGAGAAAAAAGCGGGAATTTCCTACCAATTCAGCATTTTCTTACGTCTTTGCCTTAGAAACAAACTAGCCTTTTCATGACTTGAGTAGCGTCAATTTAAGTCACGTAATGTCCCACAATTGGCTCTAAATTTACGGCAAAAAGTTAAGGACTTCTTATAGTCAACTGGGCGTCCGTCATTCATCAGTAAATTTCCATTTCCACGCTTTGTTTTCGCCATTTACCTAACATTTTTGTCATTTGTATCAATCAATTGCGCTACAGCTGGGGCGCGGAGCCACATTCTTACCCAGAGGGTGGCCACCACTCATGCCCGACCCAATGGGGCCATGGGCCCATGGCCCACCTGACCTCGAGGTGAGTACCCACTACCCTCTCTCTCTCTCTATTCGCCCGTGCTACAGGCTGCTCGATTGAGTGCTCGTCTCCCCTTATTTGTTGGAGATCCTACCCGACATCACCTACTTCCTCCTGTTTCATACCATACCCAAGTTGTCATTCGTTGGGGAAAGGTTTTACCTCTGCAAGGAATTTCGTCTTTGAAAAGTGGTGGCTAACGGAGTCAGACTTCGAATCTATGGTCTACCGTTCGTGGAACAAGCCTTCTACTGCAGTCAGGGCCGTTGTCTGGTGCCATGAGAAGCTTTTTCGCCTCAACCACGACATCAAAGCTTGGCTTTTGAATCATAATATCAATAAATTCTAGTAAATGGATACATGAGAGCAAGAGCTATCGACCATTCATCATTCTATGTCTTTCCCAGACTCTCTTTCTGATTCGACTATTCAAATCTTAAAGGCCAAATCCACTGAGCTTTCCTTGCTTTTGCAAACATGGCTAATCAAGGATGAAATTCGATAAAAACAACAGGCCAGGGTACATTGGCTTGCGGCTGGTGACAGCAATACTAGCTTCTTCCATTCCTACGCTTTGCACTGCCACAGGAGAAACGTTATTCTCTCTATCTCCATTGAGAGAGTCAGCTACTCCGTCGACAATGTCCTTCCAGCGGTTTCTCACTATTTCAAGACCCTTTATGCAGCTCAGATCTTCATCGACGATACTATTGACCCTCTTCTCGTACGGGCTATTGATCAATCTCAAGCCAAATCTATACAATCTATGTTTGCTGACGCTGAAATCATTTCGGTTATCAACGATCTTTCAAGATGGAAAGCTCCTGGCTACGACGGCTTTCCCGTGGATTTCTTTCATATCTTTTGGTCTTGCATTAAGCATGACGTTAATAATGTCTTCGCTGAGTTTCATCGCAACTGTCGGTTGTCGGTTCACATGCACTTAGCAATTGTCTCTCTTATCCCGAAGGACGTGGCGACCTCTGATATCTTGAGGTTTTGTCGAATTTTGGTTATGAGTGTGCTCTACTACATTATTGCTAAGGTTTGGGCTAATAGGCTTAGAATCGTCGTTGCTCAAATCTTCTCGGACTCTCAGTTCACTTTTATCTCCCCCTGGCGAATTCAGCACTCATTCATCTTGGCATCGAAAGTTCTTCACTCTTTGCATATCAGCGGCCAACCTTTCTTCTCTCTCAAGCTCGACTTTCATAAAGCCTTTGACTCGGTTCATTGGCCTTTCTTATTTCACATGCTTACCAACTTCGGTATCGATCGTCATTTCTCTAGATGGGTACGCGGACTGGTATCAAATGCTCACTCTTTGATTAAGCTTAACAGAGCAAGAGTTAGGTAGTTCAAGCTTGGGCGCGGTATTCGGCAAGACTGTCCTCTCTCTCTTTTTTTATTTAACGCCATCGTCGAGGGTCTCGTGGTGTTGCTCAAGAGGGCAGCAGATAAAGGCATAATCGATCACATCAGCATTCAGGAATTCTCCCATCATATTTTAACCTATGCTGATGACATGATCATTTTTTGCCATGCTTCCGTGCAACAGATGCTGAGATTCAAGCTTATCCTTTAGTTTTTCCTCTCTCTTTCAGATTTATCTCTTAATGACAGAAAATGTTGTTTGCCTATGTTTAATGCCTCATCTTTATTGTTGGCCGCCGAACAACAGATTTTTAGCTTTGTAACTTCGGATTTATTTATTTCCTATCTGGGTCTCCCTTTACAAATAAAGTGCATTCCCTTAGTTGCTTGGACTGCCACTATCCAAAAAGTTCATACCAAAATTTCTTCTTGACAGACTTCCTACATTTCCAGCATCGGTCGGCTTACCCTTATTAGGCACGTATTGTCCTCTATCCCAAAAAATTTTATGTACAAGTTTATGATGCCCAAGGGTATGGAGAAGAAGTTCTCCAGTTTAATGGTGAATTTTCTTTGGTCCGGTTGCCACCTTCGAACTAAGCGCCACCTGGTTGAATGAAACTCGTTGGTGTTACCAAGGTGTATGGCTGATCTGGGGATCTTCGCTCCCAGACTAAGGAGTATTGCTCTCGTCGTGAAGCAATGTTGGTTGGTGTATCGTCCAGGCAATCCATATGCTCATTTGCTATATGCTAAGTATGGTTCCCTTGAGTCGATCCATTATATCTATCATCCCCACAGGCTTCATATCTCGCACTTGCATCTCATGTGGCTTAAAGCCATGTCTTTCGTCCTCATGCAAGATGGTGATCTCGGTCCTGACGCACAATTTTTGCAATGGGCAATTGCGCCTAATGGCATTTTATGCACCAAAACTCTATATCGGTCTCTTCTTCCTCCAGTGGCTGACTGGCTTCCTGAGCGTCTTTTATGGGCGAATAGGCCAACTCCCCACTCTCGGTTCTTAGCCTGGTTAATTTTACACTATAGGGTACAGACGGACAACTTCCTAAAGAAGGTGAGTTTTCAGTATCTGAGTAGGTGCATCCTTTGCCAAGCGGCGGAAGAATCCACCTACCATCTGTTTTGGGCCTGCCCAATCTTTGTGGATCTCTTTAAAAGTATGTAGAATCAGTCTGAAGTAATTGTGAGACAGAAATCCTTTGCGCTCGACCTTCTGTGGGGTCCGCTGTGGGTTCACACTTGCAAGCAGTGGCTGCTAATATGGAGAACTTGGCTTCTTACTTCTTGGTGGGATGTGTGGATGACTTGCAATGATGCGATCTTCCATCAAATCCCAGTTGCTTTCAATAAGCTCGTCCATTGCATCTTGGCTGATGTGTACACAATTTTGTGCCTCTACTCCCATGTTATCCACCCCCTTCAGTAGCCTTTTTCTTTTAAAAGGCCTTGGTTGATCTTTGTGTTCTTCTATTTTATGTTTTGCCTTCGTGCTTTTGACACTTTGTTTTGGGTCTGTTGTTGTTGTTTTTGCTTTCGCGGGCTCAACTTTTTGTTGATCCCTTGCCTTAGTAATGTTGATGTTTCTTTTCTCTCTCTCTCTCTCTCTCTCTCTCTTGATTTCTTTAAGCTCCCCTGACCCGACCTTTCTCTCTCTTGATTTCTTTTCTCTCTCTCTCTCTCTCTCTCTCTCTCTCTCTCTCTCTCTCTCTTCTTCTTTTTATGTGCCCAACCCCACATGTCAGAAGCCCACTGGCCACCACCCACCTCACTCAACTCTGGGGTTTTGGCATACTGCTATCACAATGTTCTTAGAACAAGGTCCTCTCTCCCTCTTCGTCATTCCTGCACAGGTTGTTGCCTTGCATCTGACCATCTATCATCGCATGGTGGATGATAGGATTTCTTTTTCTTTTCTGCAAACCCTTTTTTAGCATTGGGGTTTTTGGTGATTTTTAAATTAGTATTTAATTAGTTTTTTATTATAATTTTTTTCAATTAGCATATGAAATTATGATTGTTGTTTGTTAGGATTAATATTTAGGTTTTTGATTTACATTTTCTTAAATAATTGCATTTCGATAATTAGAGTTTAAGGCTTTTTGTGTTTTTTCTTCGATTAGCATTTAGATTTTTAATGAGATGGATATTAATTAATTATTTATGTATTTTTTTAATCAACATTAAACATGAGCCACATGCTTAATTTTAGTTAAAAAGTTTAGAGTTTTAGAGCTTCTTGTCTTATTTTTTAATAACAATTAGATTTCTATTTTATTTTTAAATAAGATGAATATTTAATTTAGGTATTTTTGTGCTTTCTAATTAACATTAAACATGATTCTATATGCTTGATTAGAATAAATGCATAATTGATGTTGTAAGAATTAAGGTTTTAATTTTGTATTTATTTAAATGATGTGAATTTTAGATTATGCTTTTAGGGTGTTATGTATTTTTTTATTTTTAATTAGCATTAAACATGAATACTTTAGTTTGGTTAGAACTTAGAATGTTAGGCTTTTTTGTTTCAATTAGCATAGATGAGAATTTTAAGTTTTTTTTTCAACTATTATGTATTTGTTTTTTAAATAGCAATAACCATGATTTCATCTTTGATTTTTGTTATAGTTTGATGGTTTTTTATATTTTTTTTTTGTTTTTATTATTTGATATATGTATCTTTTATGGAGGTAGTTTGACCATTCAAATATTTTTACAATGTAGACATTGAATCGACATTTCATACTTGAGACATCATTTCTCAAAAGTCTCTAGGAGATTATATCAATAAGGCTCATCATTATAACTTCATCAATATGTTTACAAACTTGATTGTTTTCACTTTGCATATCTTGAATAATTGAATTAATTCAGTTGTTATTCACTTATTAAATACTTGTTGCTTGTTAGTAATTATTGTAAAAAGTATGTGTTAAAGTAACTATTTGGTTTTTTTAAAAATATATTAATATATTTCAGTTTCATATTAGTTTTACTTTTGTTCATTGGATTAGTATATTTTAGTTTCTTATTAGTTTCATTATCTTTTGTTTATTGAATTAGTGCTTTCATTTATTGACCTTATGATAAAGATAAATAGATGAAAGATATAAAATTTATTAAATATGTTTGATGTTCCTCTTCATTTTGAGTGGCTTGTACTTTTTTTAACTATTTATAAAACATTTATGATGTCTTTTGTAGATTTTTTGAAAGATTAACTAATTAATTGACTATTTATTTATAAAATATTTGTATTCTTTTGTCACACTTTTTTTAATGCATTTCAAAATCAAAACTAGTGCTTAGTCACACTACGTTATTCCTGAAAAATACTTTCTTTGGGCTTTATATCAAATAAAGCTATTTTTTGGAGTATACATCTTTATTACTAAAAAACATGGTGTTTAGTTTCAGCAAAAGGTTCCTAATTATGAATATGACATAGTTTTTCAACTTTTTTTATACTTGCTAGTATAGTTTATTGTTATAGAAATTACTTTTTCTTTTTATTATGCATTTGTTCCCTCCCTAGTTTAAATTCCTGGCTCTGCTCCGAGGCTTAAGCTGAATTATTTTTGACATACAAACCGGAGGTACAACCTCAGGGAAGTTGAGGGAGCCTTGACCACTACGCGAGTGGTCAGGGTTCCATTCTCATGAGCATCTACCCCTTGCATTAATAAGGGTAAGGGATAAGTCATTGCTCAGTCAAAGTTGGCAACTCCCTAGAGGCAAGGGGTGTACCATTGGTTTACATTGTCGGGACAACGACTGTAAGTACGACAGGCTTAGCCAACGAGACTAGCTCTCTAATTTCAAGAGTGGTTTTCCCGTTCTTCGGAAAAAAAACCTCAAAAAATATTTGAGAGAGCGCATCAGGTCAGAGGCTCACTGTCAGAGCTGCCTTGGATGTTGTTCATCCATGTGATGAATTGAAATCGTAACACCATCAAGTTTGTTTTCTTTTCAGTCGTTCATTTTTTTCCCTTATACAAAGGTGTGTTTAAAAGCCCAGCCCTGATTCCATATGAAATAGATTTTTATCCATTTTTGTAGCCCAGTCCTAGCCCAGCCCTGACTGCAGTAAATAGTTTGATTTGTCCATATGAAATAGTTTTTTATTAATAATTGTAGCCATTTTTTATTTTATCTCAAAAACAAATTTGGGGGCACTGCCCCGGAACCCCCGACTATCACACAAATAAATTTTTTTTTGTTACACCCCTGTTTGCACCCCCCCCCCCACACACACACACATGAATCCTAGCTACGCCACTGCCCCTATAGATGTTATCCACCTAAAACTCGAATGGCTCTCAATAAATCTGTGGACACATCTAAGAAATAACTTATTTGTAAGCACAACAAGAAGAGCCAGCGCTGCTAGGTCTCTGATCCTTGGAGCAGTTTCTTCATCGATATATATATATATATATATCGTCCATAGTTTTCCAACTATTGTTTATCAAATGAATGAACCACATCAAGGCAGTTTTGACGGGTAATGTCACGATTCTGTCATGAAAGTAGCAAAGGAGTTTGAGGTCAGCATTCATTCGAATATTACACCCACAAAAAAATGTGTTCCTTGCAAGCTTATGTTACAACAACAACCGTACCAACGGGGGCTCCAGAGCTTGTCTCAGTGAGTGCACGTCACGGTGCAAGTTCAAATCCCAATGGTATGGTTGTATAACTGGTAGGGGTCTGCCTAACTCCAATTTGCTTATAAGAAAAACAACCGGTATAACCTGACACGCATTAAATATTAAAAAAAAATAGAACACGAGGGCATGGATTTTTTAAATTTTTAATCAATAAAAGTATATTTTGATATTTTAATGCATCAAAATATTTTATTTAAAGTTTATTAAAAATTGCAACAAGTGACGACCATATGTATCATAAATTGTCCGTACATGTCACCAGGGACACAAAACCAAAAAGGTGTGACATTGCAAGTTTCCCTATTATAAGTTTTACCCATAGTTAACAAAATTCCGTTTAAAACATGTTTTTTTAGTAAAACTTTGAAAAAGAAAACAAAGGAAACTCTGTCTATTTCAGACATTGGCAAAAGAATGTGTTCATTTGAGAGAAACGTTTTGAGCACTTAATTTTGTATTAAAAAATACTTTAAAAAGAAACTCAGTTATAGAGAATTCAAGTAGATCATGTCTTGGTTCAGATCAGAATGAGCCATGAATTTGGTTAAGATCAAGTGTAGTGTCTGTTCTTGTTAGTTATGGAAAAATCTCATATATAAGTTTACTTTTTTACCCCATTTTATAAAATTTTATACTTTACATCCATCTGCAAACTTAGCTCTCTGATCTACAAAGTAGGCAAAAGAAAGGCTTAAGTGCAGGTGAACATACCCAGCATATTTTTGGAAGCTAGAGGTAACAAGGTAAGAAAGAATCCTATCCTATATGACATATGATTACTGTGTTTTTTTAATGGTTACTGTGTTTTTTAATGGTGCACTCTATTTTTGAAAACTGTTAATAAATTCCAAAGCCCATTCTGCCACCCAACTCTACAGCAGTTCTTTTGATCCCCTTTGGTTAGGTATTTGAGCAACATTAGCTATTCATAAATCTCTAACTTTTAAGGTTTTTTTTTCAAATTCAAATAATTCTCAAAATACGAAAGTGGACATTTTTGTATGAGGTTAATATCGGCTACTAATGAAGGTACATAACTAATGAGTAGAAATCTCTTTTTAATTCAAAATTTTCTACTTTTTTGTAGATCAAATGTTACAGATGGGATCTACATGGTTTGTTCAGTAAGAAACTTGTTTTGAATAATGTGATTATGACAAGTAATTAGGTTTTTAAAGGGTTCTAAAAAACATTCCCTCAATGTGCAAAAATTTCATAACTCAAAAGATCACATTTTTACATCAAAAAAGCATGATTCAAGGCTTGATTCTTAGCAAACAAAACACATCTATGTCTATGTGGTTAGATTGAGTCCATACAACTTGCACCGATGATTTCTAGCTCATTAATTTTGTAACTTCATTAGTAGCCAATATTAACCCTTACTTATCTAGTCAGACATCGCAAAGTTGATCCTTCCTGAATACATTTCTTTCATTTGATTAAGAATCTATTTTGTCCAAAGAGAATGTGATCAAAGTGGAAATAGATCAGGTGAAATGGCAAATCACCATTCATCAATGTTATGATGAAATTGTAAGCACACTATGCAGAGCACAGTTTTTTTTTTTTTAAGGCAAGCTGGGGTTAGGCAGACCCCTACCAGTTAACTATACCATTGGGTTTTGAACCTGCAACGTCCCAACAAAAGAAGAAGTGCACTAGCTGCTCCTACCAGACATGCCGAGCCCCCCTACCAGTTAACTATACCATAATAAATGGTGGCTTGGACGGTGACAATGCTTATTGATGAGGATCACCGGATCTGTTCTCTACATAAGCATCTTTTGTATTTACCTGTAAGCTATGTCTGAGAGCTGGTAGCTGAGATGGAGGTTGAGAATTTAGGTTTAAATTTGGTCAAATTAGCATTGTGGTGGTTGTCGGAGAGGATGACTTTGACAAAGTAGTTATGGATCTCACCAGGTGTGCGGGTCCTTTTAATTGGTGGGCTACGTAAGGGCTTGGGTGTCGGTGACCCTACCTGAGGTTACTTGGCATGGGAGCGGGCCCATTAAGTGACCCGGTTTTCG
Organism: Nuphar pumila; assembly: GCF_984573655.1. Taxonomy (NCBI): domain Eukaryota; kingdom Viridiplantae; phylum Streptophyta; class Magnoliopsida; order Nymphaeales; family Nymphaeaceae; genus Nuphar; species Nuphar pumila. The sequence continues at coordinate 99,941,450 of NC_143254.1, forward strand.
GCGAGGGTTCATGGTCATAAAAAAAAAGTAGTTTACAAAAATGAGAAAAAAGTAAGAATGTTTTCAAGTTGAGATCCAGATGTGAACAACCCAATCACATGACAGCACCGTGAGAGGGGCCTGCATTGTGTTGTTCTGGGGCTATAAAATCCTGCCATATGATTGGGATGTTGTGCCACATAACCAGGCATGGTTTCTCCTTTGTATTCACACTTGAAACCAGAATTGGTAACTACCACTTCTTAGACCCAAGGGGTTTGGAGTAGTGGGATGGGGGCTAGACCGTTTGACTGGCAGTCTAGGTTCAAATCCCATGGGCATCACCCCTTGCATAAGCCGAAGCTTGGCGACTCCTTGTTTCATGTAGTTTTTATCGGATCCGGGTATGGTTTATCTTATAATGGACTCTATTAGACCTGGGTCTAAACCCGATACCATACCCAAAAATCAGATCCAAGTCTGATTCTACTGAATCCGAACCAAAAGCAACCTGTTGACACATGTAATTGGAACATATTTGGAGTTTGTATTGTTTGTTGCAAGGTCAAAGCCAATGGGAAACTCCCTGATAGACAAAGAGAACTGGAGAGTTTTTGCACTGTGGACACCTAATAAGACCACAATTAACGTGGTACCCCTTGGCCCGTAAAGAAACATCTAAACCAATGTTGTCAGTATCAGTGCGTATAGACTTGATGGGTCGATACATATTGTATCGGCAGAAAATCAATATGCTTCACCATTGAATTTGATAAGGATAATGATCATATGGTTAAATCTCATAGTGATAATGATTTCTCAAAAACCAAATGCATCAACCAGATTTTGAATAACTCAAATGAAGTTCAGAAAGATAAATCAAATGAAGTTCAAAGAAGTCGAATCCGATCAAGAGTATCGTGAGCTAACCGTGTATCCGATATTATCGTTTTTTATAAAGTTATCAAAAATGATAATTGTTATCATTTTGTGAGTTAGTATTATCATATCTAACTGTGTAAGTCGATATTCTAGAACCATGTATTCTAAACATTATAAACAATGTTATGCTTATAAATAGAATACTCATCCTCTCAGTGTACAAGAGAGCAATTATTGAGTTTATCATTGTGTTCATTACTCTTTCATGGTATCAGAGCTATCAAGCTCTAACGAGTATTCAATGGCTTCCTCATCATCACTTTCCTCTCCTATGACCCAGTGGAATGCTATTGCAAGCCTTATCTCAATAAAACTAAACTGAGACAACTACTTATTGTGGAGATTTCAGCTTGAATCAGTCATAATCAACCAAGATCTCCTCAAGTTTGTCGATGGCTCTTCACCTCAACCAGATCTCTTCATTATCACTTCAGATGAAGGTAAAATTGAGAATTTGAATTACCCAATTTGAGTTTGTTCTGATCAGATGGATCAATGCTATTGTTTTAGAAACTGTTATCGATCAAATCATGAGAACAAAAATAGCCCATGAAGCTTGGCTTATCTTGAAAAAACCATATGGATCTCAATCTCTTTTGAGACTCGTGATTCTAAAAAAAGACTTGACTTTCTTCAAGAAAAAAGTTTTGATATGTTGTTATATCTAGACCGTATAAAATTTCTAGCCAATTATCTTGCCACTACTAATCACCCTGTAGACAATGAAGAACTGGTTCAAGTAACCATGAATGGTCTTCCTCTCGAGTATGAAAGTTGTGTGACTTCCATCACCATCAATCTGGCTCTGTATACCTTCACAGATCTATATGATATGCTTCTTAATCAGGAAAAACATGTGCTTCTGATCCATGCCAAGCCTCCTGAAATGTCTGAACCTTAGCAAACTACCTTCAGGGGTTGCGATCGTGACCGCGATTTTTATCGAGGCAGTGGCAGGGTCTAAGGGAGAAAGTGCTCTCCACACTCATCTAATAGCAACCAAGTTGCCCAAAATCAAGGTGGTCATGGGGTAGTCACCTGTCAATATTGTGGAAAACACAGACATATTGCCAAAACCTGTTGGAATATTCCTAAAGCCTTCTCTACCATATCCCTTCAACAATCCAATGATGACTATTGGCATCCTGACACTAGTGCTATGAATCATCTAACTATAGATGACCAACAACTCTCTAATAAATCACAGTATCATAGGGGTGAGCAAATTATGGTTGGCAATTGTAAGATGCTTCTCATCTCCCACACTGGTAATCTTGTTCTGAAATCTCATGGCTCTTTCTTTGATTTAAAAAATATTTTTCATGTTCTTGGTATCACGAAGAACCTTTTATCTGTGAGCCAATTTATTTAAGTTAATGATTGTATTTTTTAATTCATGCCCTTTGAATTTCTTGTTAAGGACTGTCAGACAAGCAAGATTCATCTCAAGGGATTGAAATCCAGCGTGGGACACTATACAATCAAATTTGATGATCATATGAAAGTAGTGGTTTATGCAGGCAAAGTGGCAGGCAAAGTGGCATCCTTTGATATCTGGCAACATCTTGGACATGCAAATAAAAAGATCGTTTCTTACTTAAACTCTAGTCATGCCATCTCTGTTAATAAAAACAACAAAATAAAAGTGTGTGAGAGTTGTCTTGTTGGCAAGGCTCACAAACTTCTTTTTGGTCATAACCTTTCTTCTACATCATCACCACTTGAACTTCTCCATGTCGATATTTGGGGACCTACTTCAGTCTTTTCTCGAGAAAGATTTCATTTTTATCTCCTTATAGTGGATAACTTTTCTCATTTTTCATGGCTTTTTTCTATACATGCTAAGTCTCAAGTGTTTGAGTGTTTTAAGTCTTTCAAGAATGCCACTGAAATGTAACTTTAACTTTTCATCTATGTCTTTCAATTTGATAATGGAGGCGAATTTACCAGTTATGATTTAAAAAAAAAAATGAGACCATGGCATACTTTATCAGTTTTTATGCCCGCATACTTTAGAACATAACGAGCTTGTTGAGCACTAACATCGGTATGTCATTGAAATTGGGCTTAGCTTGATACACACTTCCTCTTTGTCCTATTTCTTTTGGGTAGATGATTTTCGCACAACCATTTACATTATCAATTGTCTTTCAACCTTAGTGCTCAGTCGTAAGACCCCGTATAAGCTTCTCTTTCTCAAACCTGTCGACTATCACCATCTTCGTATCTTTGGTGTTTGTTGATATCTGCTTTTAACTCCCTATCATACCTCTAAATTTTAGCCCAAAACTACTTCCTATATTTTTCTTGGCTATGCCTCTCGTCATAAGGGTTATCTTTATTTTGATCCCTCTCAAAACCTCACCTATATTTTTCATCATGTTTACTTTGATGAATTTGTCTTTGGGCTTGTCTCTCACTTTGCTCATCCTCTCTCACCTGATATTTCTGAATGGGGCCTCTCTCAGTCCATCATCCTACCCCCTCATGCTTCTCTTCAGTCACTTCTTCATGTTTTGATAGTCCCTCTTAATATATATGCCTCTCCTAATTCGACTGTCCCTTCCTTCCCTGTGATCCAACTTTCTAGTGATGAACCACCCGCCTCTCCTCTGCCATCGGCTTCTTCTTCTCCTCTTCCTGATTCTATCATTAGTCGTCCATCTGACCATACCCACCCTATGATCACCTGCTCTATGACCAACTCTCTTAAACCTCGCTACCTACTCTCCCTTGCTTGTTTTAGCTCTGTTTTACTCACCCCCAAACTTACTTTGTTTAAACAAGTTAATCTTAACCCCAAGTAGTGCATGGCTATGCAGGATGAGTTTAATGCACTCCAACTTAATCACACTTGGCATCTCGTTCCTCCTCGACCTCATTATAATGTCATTGGCTCCAAATGAGTTTTTCGGATTAAATGGCATGTTGATAGCTCGGTGGCTCTCTAAAAGGCTGATCTCGTTGCTAAAGGTTTTCATTAGAAGGAAGGAATCGATTTTTTTGAAACTTCTAGTCCCATTGTGAAACCCACTGTTATTCGCGTTGTTCTTGCTCTTGTTGTTTCGTTAAATTGGTTGATTCATCAATTGGATTTTAATAATGCCTTCTTAAACGGTTTACTTTTTTAAGATGTTTATATGGCTCAGCCTCTAGGTTTTGAAGACTCTTCTTACCCTCAGCATATATGCAAATTGGATCAGGCCTTGTACGACCTCAAGCAGGCTCCGCGTGCCTGGTACCAGCATTTCAGCTCTTATCTTCAGTCCCGTGGATTTTGTATCTGTATTTCTGATGCATCGTTATTTATTATAGCGGTTTGGTTATCTATTTACTGGTTTATATTGATGATATCATCATCACTGGTAGCTCCACCATTGCCATTAAGTAGTTGATTCAGCGCCTCAACCTTGCTTTTTTCATTAAATATCTTAGACACTTAAATTATGTTTTGGGCATTGAAGTTCATTATGCCTCCTCAGATTTTTTTCTATGTCAACTCACATATGCTCTCATGCTACTTCGTTGTGCTTCTATGGTCGATGCAAAGCCAATTTTTACTCCTCTAAGCTCCACTACCCAGTTATCTAAGTATGATGCTCCTCTCTTTCATGACTCTACTTTATATCCGAGCATCGTGGGCGGTTTACAATCTCATCATCACAAGACCCGACATTGCTTTTGCGGTTAACATGGTTTGCCAGTTTATGCATCAGCCCATGGTTTCTCACTGGTCTGCTGTCAAATGCATCATCCGCTATCTTAAGAATACTATTCATCATGGTTTGTTCTTTACATGGTCATCTTCTCTTCAACTCAGTGCCTTCTCTAATGCTAACTGGGTTGGCAATCTTGATGACCAGAAGTCTACTAGTGGTTTTGTTATTTTTCTGGGATCTAATTTGGTTTCTTGGTTTTCTTGCAAACAATAGACCGTAGCTCGATCCAACACTAAAGCCAAATACAAGTCTCTCGTTTGTGCTGTGTTGGATCTTCTTTGGCTCAAGTTCCTTCTAACTGAGCTTGGCTTTGTTCCTCCTTCACAACCTACTCTTTGGTGTGACAATATTAGAGTTTTATGTCTCGCTATGAATCCAGTGTTCTATGCTCGGACCAAACATGTGGAAATCGATTTTTATTTTCTTCCGGACCATGTGCAAGAAGGTCATCTTCAAGTTCAGTTTATCACCTCATCTGACTAGTTGACTGATGATCTAACCATGCCTCTTCTATTTTTGCGGTTTATTTTCATTCGTGACAAGCTCAACATGGTAGACCCCACGTTGAGCTCGCAGGGGTATGATAAGGATAATGATCTTATGGTTAAATCTCATAGCGATAATGAGTTCTCATAAACCAAATGCGCCAACCAGGTTTTAGATAATTCAAATGAGGTTTAGAAAGATAAATAAAATAAAGTTCAAAGAAGTCGAATTCGATAAGGAGTATCATGACCTAACCGTGTATATGATATTATTGTTTTTTATAAAGTTATCAAAAATTATAATTGCTATCATTTTGTGAGATAGTGTTATCATATCTAACCCTGTAATTAAGTTGATATTTCAGAACCGTGTATTCTAAACATTGTAAACAATGTTATGCTTATAAATAGAATACTTGTTCCTCTTAGTGTACAAGAGAGCGATTATCAACTTTATCGTTGTGTTCATTACTCTTTCATAATTGATATTTTTCAATAAATATAAAAAATTACTTAAATTTATTTTTTTAATAGCTTTAACACGTCACATTCTAATTGACACAAAATATTTTTTTTAATTATTTTTTACTGATTCAAAATGATTCACTTGAGTATCGGTATCGGTCGATTCACGTGAATTGTTGGCCAAACGATACCGGGCTAATACTGATATCGACAACATTGATGGTGGTTTCCCTCAATAGTAAGAAAATGTAAAGGGATATTGAGCGCAAATCAAGTCATATTGTATATAACTGAACAGTTATATTCAATCTCTACAAGGCATCTCTCTTGACAACTGCACATCTAAATCGAGAACTATGAGAGTGGGGCCCACACAGATCACCATAAAGTGAGATCGGAGGTGTATGGCGGGGACTAATATGGTTGCAAACGGATACGATATGGCCAGATATTTGATCCGAGTCTGACATGTTATTTTCGTATTTAGATCTTTTAAGTAAAATCTGAATGTGCATGAGGATCGGATTACTTTCAGATTCGGGTCAGATTTGGATTGGTATTTTAAGTCGGATATAAAAATTGATCTGAATCAGACTTCAATCCAATTGTTTTTTTTATATATATAAATAGCTTATTTTTGTTTTACTTTCATATCCAATATTACCACATCTATTGTGAATTCAAATTCAATCTAATTCGGATCTACTATTTGCATGTTAGATTTGGATTTGAATCTCATAAGATCTGACCCAAATGTCTATGCACAGCTGGGATCATATGGTTGTTCACCATCCTGCCCACGGTTGCCAAATTCTGAAGATGGCACACATTCAGGTCCCACGAGAAAATTTGCTTACTGACTTGCACTCACAGCACGCTTTTGGGGTATTTCTGTGTAAACAAAGTTATCACTGAAAATTACTTCATCAAAAATGAGGAAAAAAACCTCTTGCCAACGAAAAAAGCAGAAAGGTTCTTCTTTCCTGGTTGATAACGTTTCTGGGCTCCAAAAAAAAACTTAAAGAAAAACATTCGACCCCATCAAACACCCTCTTTTAGTTCAAGGGAATATTTTTTTTCATTACAACCAGTTACAAAACAAACAGAATGTAAGGCAACAAGTCTAGGATAACTTGAACTAATATGTCGAAAGCTTTCCACTAGATCACGTAGTCGTGACCTTCATCTTAGGTTATTTGTAGCGATAGATATATTGTTTGGCTCATAATCAAGGAGTTCCAAGGCCTTTTCAATTACCTGTAGCTCACAGAAGATGAGATCTGATATTCACCTCTGTGCACCAGCCACAACAAACGACCCGTTTGATTTCTGAATTGTGAAATATCAGTGTCTGTTATGCCTAATGGGGGCCATGAGTCAGAAAGGATCCCAAACTGTGTCCAAATCATTGCCTGGTTTAATTTAGAATTCCTCCACTTCAGCCTCTGAAAGTGTTAGAATTATCACGGTAATTCTAGAATGTAATATTTTGTTATAAAATGTTAGAATTACTAAGGTAATTTCAGAATGCAAAGTCATGATAAACCTCGCCCTAATGAGGTTTTTAAGATGAGTCTCCCACCTAATGTGGTTGTAAAGATAAGTCCATGTTTAGAGGGAAGTTGGGAACAAATCAAGGGCAGTTGAAACTTGTACTCCTATTAATCCTCAATTTCAATGTGAAAGAAAATGATTCTCTTTTTCCCCCACTTTGTTTTATGTAATATTTTCATATCCCTCCTCCCCTGCAAAGCCATCAACAGTAGTTGCATCCCCGGTGAGTGTCAAGCTTTGTACCATGGTGATTGAACCTCCAGCTTGGAGGTCATCCTTGCTGCATTACAATCCTTGTCCCATCATATTCATTATTAGTCGGGTAAATTCCTTTATCCAATGGCTGGCAATTGCAACTACCATATCCATTCATGGTCTAGCAACTCCTCATGTGAGTCAAATGGCATATCCATATTATTGCACCATGTAGATAATTCAGTTAATCAAGGCCCTCAAATCAATCTTGCAGGTAATATACTCAACCCTTATGCTTTTTTTTCAATGTCTTAATCATGGATCATAGATACAGGGGCTACTAATCATTTGACTCATTTTGTTTGGTACATGTCTTCCCCTGAGAAAGCCATATGTCATCTAGTTAATCTACCTAATGGGGATGTCCAGCCAAGTATCTCATATTGGGAACATTGTATTGTCTCTCAATTTTACATTAAAAATTATCCTATGTGTTCCCAATTTTCAGTTTAATCTTATTTTTGTAAGTAATATTGTCTCAGATTTAAAGTGTCATGTTATATTCAAAAAAGATTATTGTTTGTTTCAAGACCCTCTCTTAAAGTAGACGATTGGAGAGGCTAGACTTCATAATGGACTTTATATACTGGAGATGCGTGACCATGACGTTGATCTGAGTGCTTCTTTACCCTCTTCTAAACTCTGATAGATTGCAGACTTTATTTAAATTGAATAACTTTAATGATTGTCATATTGTTGATCATTGCTCTATTTGTCATATTGCCAAACAATCTAAATTGCCATTTTTTACAAGCTTCATTTCTTCACACATCATTTTTCATTTAATTCATATTAATATAAAACTTCATCCTTGTCTAGTGCTCATTATTTTTTCCCATAGTTGATGATTTTAGTAGAAGTACATGGGTTTATTTGATGCAATGTAAATTAAAAACTTATAGCCATTTTCAAAATTTTGTATCCATGATTGAAAATCAATTAGAATGGCATTAAATTATGTTGATAAAAAATTTTGAGACACCTTTTAAATCACAAAATTCCTTTTTTAAAAGATCTGAGGATGTCATTTGAACTTTGACCGTTCTTCGCCAAAGGGAAGGTAAAGTCGGAGCACACTGTTTGATTCCATAGCACAACTCACACAACAAATGATGCAAATAAAGAAAAAAATGTGTAAATATTTGCTTTAAACTAATAAAATTAACTAAATGAATAAAATAAACAAATAAAAGAAAGAAAATGGTGTAACACATTTTTCAGACTTAGGGTCTATTTTTAAGCTTTAGAGTTCTTTTCGTGCATTTGGTAGCACTTTTACAGAAAAGTGAGGGTTTTTTCAGCAGTTGTTCTCGCAAAACCGCAGCGCAAGTGAGGAAGATTGAAGAGGCAGGTGGTGACGGTTGTGTGTTTGTTCTTCTTAGTGTCAGCACTCAAACGTCTTTCCTTTCTCCTTTGATCATAGGGGTGTGCCTCTATTTATAGGTGTTTGAAATAGATCTGAATCATGGGACTTTTGGGTTCAGATCTGGTCTAAATGGATATGTATTCATCCTTGATAAGAGATTGGGAGGAGTCTTAGGAGAAAAATTTTCTAAGGAGAATATTCTCTCAGAATCATGCAAAAGTAGTTGGAGATGAGGCAAATGTGCTTTATTTGCTAGAATTGATTGAACGGTTAAGTCGGTTTGTCCAGCCGAAGATGGATGGCTAAACAGGTTTGGTCATCCTCTAGAGATAAGATAAGCCAAATGTCTAATAAATTGATATAGTCGTCCAATGTCGGACCGCTAAACTAAGATAGTCGTCTAGGGTCTAATCGCTAAACTGAGATAGTCATTCAGGTCGGATCGCTAAACTGAGATAGTCGTCCAAGGTCAAACCACTAAACTGAGATAGCCATCTAGTGTCGGACCGCTAAACTGAGATAATCATCTAGGGTCGGACCACTAAATTGAGATAGTCATCCAAGGTCGGACCGCTAAACTGAGATAGTCGTCAAATGTCAAACCGGTAAACTGAGATAGTCGTCTAGTGTCAAACTGCTAAACTGAGATAGTCGTCCAGTGTCAGACCATTAAACTGATATAGACATCCATTGTCGAACCGCTAAACTGAGATAGTCGTCCAGCAGATTCTCTGGGTTTTCTTATGTTACCCTCTTTGTGAACTCCAACCTATAGCTTCATTCTTCCAAAGATGTTAGTATTTTGGGCATCTTGAAAATTTTGAATGTTTATAAATTCTTTTTCAATGATATGCAAATATATCTAAAGGAAAAAGGAATTGATCACCAATTAAATTATATTTCAACACCCCAACAAAATAGAGTTGTTGAGCATAAACATTGTGATTTACTCCATATAGCGCGAGCTCTTAGATTTCAAGCCAATTTACCGTTAAAATTTTAGAGAGAATGTATCAAAAGTGTTGCTTATTTGATCAACTATCTTCCCTCCCATCTATTGCTCTATAAAACTCCACATGAAATTCTTTTACCAAAACCATGTACTATAATCACTTGAGAGTATTTGGATGCCTATGTTATGCTTATAACATACATCATGCTTATAAATTTGACTCTAGAGACAAAAGATGTGTATTTATAAGCTACCCACATCGATAAATTGGATACAAAGTATATGACCTTGAAAACCATAATATTTTTACTGCCCAAATGTAAAATTTTATAAAAAAAAGTTTCCATTTCAAAATTGGAGCAAATTATACAAAGACGTTGATATTGTTATGCCCTTACCAATTCCTGATTTTTATGAACCCAACTTCCAAAATAGAGATCTAAACTCAAGTTGTCAGTCAACCAATACTGACCAAACCATTAAATTCTACAACATCTGATCAAACTAAATTCCAAATCAGGCGCTCTACGAGGCATCGATCTCAACCCAGTCATCTCAAAGATTATAAATGTTATGTTGTTTCCCCCATCTTCCAATCGGATACTGCAAGAGACTCACTCAGGTACCCAATATCCTCTCTCTTAATATATTAGTTATGATTTTTTTTTTCTTTTACATAAAATCTTCCTTGCAATGATAACCCAAAACTTTGAACCAAGAAACTTTGTTTAAGTCATGAATCACCAGCATTGGCAAGATGCTATGATTGCGAAAATAAAAGCCTTAGAAGAAAATAACACTTGGAGATTGACCAGATTACCACCAAGAAAGTGCCTCATAGACTCCAAATAGATCTACAAGACTAAATTCAGATTTGACGGATCCATGGAGCGATACGAGGATCTTTTGATAGCAAAAGGCATCACACAACTTGAAGGAGTTGACTACCATAAAACATTTGCCTTAGTTGCAAAGCTTTTCATTGTCTGTTGCCTACTCGTATATGCTGCAATTCAGAATTGGCATCTTTTTCAAATTGATATCAATAATGCCTTTCAACATGGGGACTTACACGAAAAAGTTTATATGAAATTCCCCCCAAGGTTCACTCGATAGTGGGAAAATTGTGTATGTCGATTGAATAAGTTGATCTATGAAATCAAACAATCCTCGCAAAATTGGTTTTTCAAGTTGTCCTCTGCCCTAAAGGACATGGGAATGGTGTAGTTTAAGGTAGATTACTCTTTGTTTTCAAAGATCACAAAAGAACAAATGTCCGTTCTCGTCTACGTATATGATATTATTATTGTCGTGGGTAACCTTAATCAAATGCAATTATTCAAAGATCACATCAACAACAAGTTTTGTCTCAAAGACTTGGGTCATTTAAAATATTTCCTAGGAATCAAAGTTGCCTGATCCAGGAAAAAAAAATTCTTTCACATCGAAAATATGCCTTCGATATCATTAATGACATGGGATATCTTGAAGTCAAACCTGCAGATTTTTCAATGGAATAACACTTGAAACTCACCAATGAAGATGGAGAGGAACTTCGTGACCCTGGACAATACTGACGCCTAATTGAAAGACTGATTTATCTCACAATTATGCAGTTGGACATAGTTTATGATGTACATATTCTTAGCCAATTCATGGGCATGCCTCGTAAACCTCATCTAGAAGCAATTTTATGGTTATTGTGTTATCTCAAAGCAACTTATGGGCAAGGTATTTTATTGTCTTTAAATAGTGAATTACAAGTATTTGGATACTCTTGACTCAAATTGGATAGTATGCTCAATGACTAAAAGATCAACTTCAGAATACTGCACTATGACATGACAAGGCCCAATATCATGGAAAACCAAGAAGCACAGCAAATGACTAAAATATTTGTTGAATGACTTGGGAATATATCACCCACAACCTATGATCTTATTATATCAGAATCAAGCAGCCCTTTACATTGATGCAATTCATATATCACCAAATACATAGAAATCAATTGTCCTATCATTCATGAAAAGATTTAAAGCGGATTGATTCAAACTAAATTTGTGGCCACTACATTGCAATGTGCAAATATGTTCATAAAGGCATTGGGACGTGAGCAATTCATGTGATTAAAAAGCAAGTTGGGCATGCTAGATGTTCACCCTCCAACTTGAGGGAGAGTGTTAGAATTACCACGATAATTCTAGAATGTAATATCTTATTATAAAATATTAGAATTACTAAGGTAATTCCAAAATGCAAAGTCATGGTATAAAATGTAACAAACCTCATCCTAACGAGGTTTTTAAGATGAGTCTCTTACCTAATATGGTTGTAAAGATAAGTTCATGTTTAGAAGAAAGTTGGGAGCAAATCAAGGACAGTTAAAATGTGTAGTTCTATTAATCCTCAGTTTCAACGTGAATAAAAATGATTCCCTTCTTCCCCACTTTGTTCTTCACGGTTTCTCTCTTTCTCTTGACCATTTTAACATGAAGTTAGAAAAACAAAGAGACCAAAAGCTATATTTTATCTGGCTTATAGTATAAGCACCCTGATCATGTTTAACTTGGTTTCTAAAAAAAACAGAATGTGCCAAATCATTAGGTGAAACACTTGCTTCCAGGATCTTTACATCCACTTTTGAATCATTTTTTTAACCACCATTGGAGCTCTGTAACTAGTGTAACCGATGCCCACCAAATAACTAGTGTAACCAACATAATCAATTTAGCATGAACCATAAATTTTATAAAATAACACATGTATGATTATGCACACCATTTGGCCTAATTATCATACTTAATTCTCATGTTTAACATGCAGTCTCATATGCCATAATGCACTAGTAATTTACATGCATACATAAAGCATATTCATGGCAAATCACACATCAACATATACATAATTAACATCTCAAATCATAGTCAAGTACATGATTATAGAAAAATAAATTTACAACTCAAGATATTATCTAAAATTAAGAACATATAACATCAAAATTTGCCTACTGTTCATGAGTCTGACAAAATATCAAAATGAACCAATATGACTCCATAAAAATTCACAGTAATATCAGAGGATTTTATTTAAATTTCAAGTGATAGATCTCATAAAAATGATTTTGTTTGCCCATAAAAAATCATGGACCTGAGATTATTTTCCTGTTCTGACAGAACCTACCAGAATCTTTCTTCTCAAAAAAGCAGTCACCAGACCCAATTCGAGAGAGATTTTGTCCTCACAAATTTTTTAGCAAAAGGTATGCTTGTTAGCTTTCAGAATCATATGAGTTTGCTGAAAAACTCCATATAAATTTTTTAAATTTTCTGAACTGGACCCTGTCTGAAACAGCTTCACATCCAGGTTTTCTACAAAATCTTGAAATTTTCACAATTTGTGTGAGACTTTCAGAATTACAGAAAATAAAACATATTTTTCTTTTATTTTTCTCAGATCTATTAATATAGTTGTATAATATATCCAAAAATCAATCATTAACTCGAAAACATTCGATTTTCTGCAAAGCTGACTATCAACAGTCGCTATGTATGTAGGATAAAATTCCTATCTTTGATTGTAGCAGTCATAACCCTTACTTTTGTACCACCAATAAGGCTAAATATTTTTCTGAAACACTTCTTAGATGTCTTAAAGGTCTTCATAAAAGAGTTTTTCTATTGATGATTCAATTTGGGAAGTATATTTATTTTACTATGATGGAACGGTCAAAAAAATTAAGAAAGTTTAGAAAATATAATATAAATCATGAGAAAAACAAGAAGACTCAAGCATAAATGTTGAATATCATTTTTTAATCATGCATCAACACATGAACAGTATATAAACACCATTTACGATCATAAAGAGACGTCATATGATCATGATACATGCTTTTGAATCTAAACTATCAAAATAAATCATAATTTTTGCACAAAATAACTAGTTTAAGATCCTAGCATGCGAAAACACCATAAAACGCATCAAATAAGTTTGCATGAACATGATTCATATTGTAAGCACATGCAAGAAAGCAAATATGCATCCATTCATTATGGAAATAAAGAATTAACCATCTAAAATTACATAGGAACACGAAACTGTGCATTTTGGGTTACCTGATTTCTCGGTTTAACCGTTCGGGCATAGATTTACCAAAAATGATTTTGTAAATCCATTTTAAAGCATGATATTGAATTAAAAACACTTTTAAAACCTTTTTTAAATATATTCCAGATATGATCCACCATAGATCAGTCCATAAAATCGGCAAGATACACAGTTTGTGCATTTGCATTTGATCTATACGACAAATTCTACCTAAAACATGTTTTCAGAATCACCAACACCTTCGTCTCCCATTCTAACACCTTAGAGTAACTTCAATGGTTGCTGAAAAAGCTTAAGGAAGAAGAAGAAGAATGAAAATTCTAATGAGAATGGGAGAGAGAGGGAGAACTAACCTTGTTAATCTTCCTCATGAGGGCCTCTATTTATAGATGGGCTTAGACATGAGTCTCATCTTTAATATAAGAAGTTAATATTTATTAATATCTTTTATTAATATAATAAAAAATAAATTATAAGTTTTAATTCATTAAATTTTAAAATTAATTAAGCTAGAGAAGAAAAGTAAAAACTTATTACCCTCGCTTGGGTTCTAATGATATGGTAACCTTTTGGGGGGGGGCTACAAACCCAAAAACTCAATAAAATTTGATGTTTAAATAGTCGATTTGATAGATCTCGAAACGTAAATTGTCATAATGGTCTTAGATTTACTCATATATACACGTATTGACAAGAAAAAATGGTTGACACTGAGAAACATTGATTTTTGACTTACAATTAGGCATGAACTTTGGTTGATAATAAAATGCTTAAATCAATACCAATTTGGGTGTGTATATAGTCAATTTCAAAGCCCTTGAAATAAGGAATGTCAAGGTCAACTCTGATTTAATAGGTGAAGCACCGATCGACTAATTTTTTTGTCGAAACAACAATGACGTTGTTCGAAGCATCCGACCCTATGGGTCTCATCTAATGAGATTAAATCGAAATATCTTGAGTTAAATCCAATCCAATTCGTCTTTAATTAGATCTTAATGTCATGAATTATATTTAACCTAATTGGGTTTAATCTAAATACTATTAGTTAAATACACTACCCAATTTAAGGTCCAGATCCATATTGCACTTGAATACTAGGATTTAGATCCAAATCTAATATCCATAAACTAAAAATATATAAATCATTTAATAGGTGAAATATGATGTATAGCTGTAAAGCGAATGCGAGATATTAGGGCAGCATCGAGAGCTAGTATTTTCCTTAATGTTGATAGTTTTAAAAAAATATTTATTATTATTTTGGATTAAAATACTCTTCTGTGAATTTTAAATTATTGAGAATGAATCAAATTTTAATAGTAAATGTTATTCATATTTTAATTCACTTATAGTGATTATTCATTTTGTAACTCGCTCATAATGCTTAACCTAAAGCAAAAGGTTGTTTTTCTGATTTTAAAAGAAAAAAAATCATAAATTTTTTTCGAGTTAAAATTTTAGGGCATTACATAAAAAAATAAAAATTGATATTTATATATATATATATATGCTTTAATTGGTGTGTTATTAGATCTAATTACGAAAGTTTATCAAAAATTATGGATTTTAGATTTAAATATAGATCTCAAACTGGATCCAAGTACGAAAAAATATTTAAACTTTTTTAGTAATTTAAGAATAAAATAATCATATTTTTTATATACAAACCAAATACCTTAAAATGCATATTCATATTCATATTCATTATATATATATAACAAAAGCTAAAAATGCAAGAAAACAAATCATATCCATATTTTTATACAAAAAACCAAAATGCAAGAAAAATAAACCAAAAATTAAATATCTAAAAACCTAATTAAAGATATTTGATTCAAAGCCCTAATCAAATCAAAAGAAAACCCTAACAAAATTAAATAACAAAAGTCCTGTTTAAAGATATTTGATTCAAATCGCTAATCAATGAAAATTCAGGAAAAAAACAAAGATCAAGGAAAAACCCCCAAATCAATGAAAATCAAAGAAAAAAATCTATTATCCTATGTGTTGTGATTACTCCTTTGCATGCATCCCAACATCAATGGAAAGATCCCCACTGCAAATGATCCAAGATGCATATCCTACACAATTATCTTCTAACTTAAAACATTCAATAAGCCATACTGGTGTATGCTGTTGACTTTGTTAGCTTAATGAATGTGATGTACCTAATTAAGAAACAATGCAATTCACAACTTCTCATAGTTTTGCTGCATTTCCTGCGTAATACTGTTGTTAAAAAAAATCAACCACCGAAAAAAAAATGATGCCACAACATTTACTTTTAAAAAGAAGATGAGACTAACTTAAGAGTCAGAACATCCAAAGTGAGTAAACAAAAACTTTCAAATATTGACCCATGACTGCAAAGTCCTTAATTAGATGTTCTGTGTGGGCACTCCGTTACAGCCCACATAGAAAAACAAACAATTATCTGTCATTTATCTCCACTAACTCAGAGAATAGAACTTTAACATGAAAACCGTTCAATTGAGCGATAATTTGGTATTTCAAATTGTATAGCTATGAAAACAAGGATTGATAGATATTGTGGTTTTCTACATTGTACAACTTTAAGTTTTGTAGCTTTCACATCCCTCTTAGGCATTTCATCAAACACTTCTTATGCACCACCATCAACATCATAATTCACCGCATGCCCAATGTTTTTAATTCGACATATCTTTCTCAAATACTTGAAGTGCCGCCTAAACCTAGCCCCACTTAGAGACGGTATACATGAATCAAACCACAAGCGGCAGCAGAAGCAAAAAAAATAGTAGATCAAAGCAAATTAAACAAAAAAAACTAATAAAAAAGGAGAAGAAGAACAAAAATGAAGAAGGGGGAGAGACAGAGAGAGAGTGGGGAACGAAGAAGGGGAAGAAAGAAAAAAAAGGAGGGGAGAGCGAGAGAGTTTCCTGCCGGCCTCACCTCCACCCCTCCACCGGCCGCTGCACAGTAGAGAGAGGGTCAAGCGCCCCTGTTGAGGCATCTTTTTTTTTAATTTGTTCACGGTTCCTATTATTTTCTTATCAAGGAGGGTGGAACAAAAATAATGGTCTTTTGCATCCGATGTTTGTTTCAAAAACGTATGAAAAAGAGGTTTTTTGTTCCGTGTCAAACATATCCTTAGGGTTGTTCAGCATTTTTCATATCTTTTGAAAGTAGAATATGACTCTCTCTCTCTCTCTCTCTCTCTCTCTCTCTCTCTCTCTCTCTCTCTCTCTCTCTCACTCTCTCTTCAGATTTCTAGGACCATATTCTTATTTATGCTGATGATATGATTATTTTTAAGCGAGCAAACGTGCAGCAGATGCTTAGATTCAAACTTATTCTCCAGTTCTTTTTTTCTCTCTCTTTTGGGGCTTTTCTTAAATGATAGCAAATACTCTCTTACTATGTTCAATGTTGAGTCTTCTATGCTTGCAGCGGGACAACGAATTTTTAATTGCGCAATCTCTAAGTTGTCGATGACGTATTTGGGCATGTCGTTATAAGTGAAGCGTCTCTCCTCCGTTGCTTGGGCTCCAACTATTCAAAAAGTGAAAAACAAGTTTTTTCCATGACAAGGGTCTTATCTCTCCAACGTTGGTCGTCTGACTTTAATCAGACATGTTCTTTCTTCTATCCCTAAATTTTTTATGTCAATGTTCGTGATGCCTGTGGGTGTGAAGAAGCAGATTTGTCGTTTAATGGCGGATTTTCTTTGGTCTGGGTGTCAACTTCAGGGTAAGCGTCATTTGATTGGTTGGCGAACGATGGTGTTACTTAGGCGTATGGCTGGCTTAGATATTTTTGCTCCAAGACAGAGGAGTATTGCTCTTGTGGCCAAGCAATGTTGGATGGCCCATCAACCAGGTTCTTCATATTCTCATTTGCTTCATGCTAAATATGGTTTTATCTCTTTTTCGTCATGAAACCCAAGGGTTGGCGATCTCGCACTTGCAAAGCATGTGACTGAGAGCCTTATCATTCTTCAAAGATCAAATTGGGGACACGACAAATTACGATCAGTGGTTGGAATGGGCAATTGCGCCAAATGGTGCATTTCACAACCACAAAGTGTATAGATCATTGCTTCCCCCAAGGGCAAATTGGTTTCCTGAGTGGGTGTTATGGGCTAAGGGCCCTTCCCCAAGATCTCGGGTCTTGGCTTGGTTAATTTTACATTATAGGGTTCAGACTCACAGTTATTTAAAGAAGTTAGGTTTTCAGTTTCCTAGTTGGTGTGTGCTTTGCCAAGCTGCTGAAGAAACTATCTCTCATTTATTATGGTTCTGCCCAACTTTTGTGGCCCTATTGAATAGGACGTAAAGATCTCCGGACGTAATTGTCAAAGAGAAGTCTTTCTCGCTTGATCTGCTCCAGCACCCTGTTGGAATTAGACGATGCAAGCGGTGGAGACTGATCTGAAAGATATGATTGCTTACTACTTGGTGGTTTGTTTGGATGGCATGCAATGATGCTATTTTGCATCAAATTTCAATCATCCTTGATAATCTTGTCCATAAAATCCTAGTTGATATATATGTGATTCTAAGTATGCATCTTAGAGGCATCTTAGAGACCTCTCCTTCGGTCTGATCAACGTTCACTCATCGGTGGTTTCTTCTAATCCAGCAGATCCTGGCTGAGCTTTGTTATCTGTCTCTAGTTTCTTTTTCTTTAGCTTCCTATTTTTCTATAGTTTATTTTTGTTTTCTATCTTGTTCGGTTCATGGGTTCAACATTTTATTGATCTTCACGAGTGGTACTCTCTCTCTCTCTCTCTCTCTCTCTCTCTCTCTCTCTCTCTCTCTCTCTCTCTCTCTCTCCGGGCACATTTAAGTTGAAGGCCACTTATTCAGACCACTGCGAACAGCAAAGAATAACTTATGATGAGACAACTTGATGTATTCTTATGGTCATTTTATAGAAGCAAAAGCTACAACTGATACAGAAGCAGCCCATAAACTTCACATGCTCACAAGACCAAACAGGATGAAAAAGAACAACAAAGAAACCAAATTCCAGACACAAAAGCCTGACTATCAAAACCGTATCAAACCATCAACCATTTCAGAAAGCGCAGGGTTGGACATGCCAAGGGTTTCTGAAAAAACTCAATCCCAAAAAAATGCAGGAAAAAAGCCACAAAAAATTTCCAATATCAGACAGTTGGGAAAACATGGCCACTCACTACCATAGGGAGCCATGCAAAAAATAGAGTGGACGAAAAACTCTTGTGAAAAAAGGAACAAAGTAGCAACCAAAGGAACAATGATGATGGCAAACGGACTCAGACGTGCAGGCTTCCTCCTAGAGTGGTTAAAGAAAGAAAAGCAGCATGTTGAAAGTTGAAAAGGCTAAACTATTTTATTCTTTTATCACTATTTCTTGCTTAAGCGAATTCCATCAAAGCTGTGCGCAATGCTTTAACCAGATCCTTCATGGACATGCGGAACTCTTCTTCCATCTAAAAATTGAAATCCAATTTTCACGTTAGCAGCCATTTCAATTCACCATCACTTTGAGGGGAAAGCAGGATAATTTGGCATTTTAAAATATTCCCCTCATTGCAAATATCCCAGTTTGTCCCACGTTTCCTTCAGAAGCAGAAGTATGGCATGAATGTATTTAAAGCTCCCCATC
Organism: Nuphar pumila; assembly: GCF_984573655.1. Taxonomy (NCBI): domain Eukaryota; kingdom Viridiplantae; phylum Streptophyta; class Magnoliopsida; order Nymphaeales; family Nymphaeaceae; genus Nuphar; species Nuphar pumila. The sequence goes on from NC_143254.1 coordinate 99,960,911, forward strand.
TTTTTATCTCAAGAAACAATACAAATATGCTCACCTGTGCAACAATGGTGAGATCAACGGCGGTATCGGCGAGGGAGACTAGGCTCGAGCTGAGGACCGTCAGATGGAGATTCTCCATCTCAGCGAGCGCCTTCACCAGCACACCCTTCTTCTTCTCGCAGTGGATGCGGATAAGGACGTCGCTGTCTGTCGCCCTGGCTTCGATCTCCGGCAGCGCCACGCCGAAGTCTCCCCGGTTGGTAGCACCGTCAGAGTTGTCGTCGTCGGAGGAGGCGTCTTCGTCGGGGAAGAGGAGGGACCTTTTCACCAGAACCACCGACTCTACCGTCTTCTTCCGAGACTTGTCCTCGAGGGCCTTCACCTGCTCCTGCAGCTGCTTCACGTACTTTATGGCGTCCCCAAGAACCGAAGCCTTGTCCATCTGCAGGATTATATGCATGACCATCCATCAATATTCACCAGATTGAAGAGAAAAAGAAGAAACAAAACAATGGGAGGCGAAGGCAAGGCATATTCCATTAACAGATGGAAAACAGGGGAAACATCATAGTTAACTTGCCAACTTAATAAACACTCACAATTGGATTCACTAGACTACGAGAACTCGAAATAAGAGAATTACCGTGTGAATTACAATTTTTATGGTTTTTTTGTTTTGTTCTTTTCTCTTAAATCTAACGGTGCCGTTGTCACCTACATGCTTGGTTTTACAAGGACCAGCTCTTGAATCATAGACATTAAAATCAACGGCCCATAATCTTTATAAATATTCAAGCATCCGAAACCAAAAGTCCTATTTTCATTAAAAATACACAATCCAAACAGTCGATTCCTAGCAAATTCAACATGCCTAACACATTTACATGGTTGAATTTGATAAAAAAAAATGTTGAAAATGCCAGGTTCACACGTTAGTTCTCATATTCTAAGTGACTCCTCTCAATTGAATCGCTGAAATGAAAGTTCAAATATTTCAGGACTCAGCGTCGTAAATTATGACGTGCAACTTCACCTTAGCGAAAAGACCAATCACAAAATAATCAGGAAGCAGATGCTAGAGGGTCTCTCACCTTTTTGAGCCCGGGGACAACGGCGGAGAGTGCGATAAACCGCTGGCTCAGCTTCTCCCTCCGTTTCCTCTCCGCGATGATGTGGTCTTGCATCTGAGCCGGCGGCCTCCCGCCACTGGAACGGCCACCGGAACGGCCACCATTCGACCCACCAACAGCAGCAGCAGCGTCCCTCTTGGTTCCATGGCTTCCCGAAGAGGAGGAGCGGCAGGTCTGGTGCTGGCTGGCCGAGAACAAACCCTGAGAGGTCAACACCTCCGAGTTCATCGACAACGCCTCCTGCACTTCTGCTTTCCCACTTACACCACCACCATCGGCGAAGACGCTGTTCTCCTGATAAGGATGGGGCTTGCCGAAGAAAGACAGCATCTGGGCGGGGGAGGAGTACCCCTGTGGCGACCCGTCTAGGTAAGAGTAATCCCATCCGTGGCTGGTTTTGGCCATCTTGATGGGCCTAGAAGCCTCCTCCCCGCACCCGAACGCGTCGGTGGCGATGGCCGGCGGCGTGGTGGCGGAGAAGGTAGAGGTCAGTGGCGGGTAGGAGGAGTAGCTCAGCTCCTGGTGGAAATCGTCGGTCAACGCCGCCGCCATGAACTCGTTCAGATGAAAGGCCGGTGCCACCTCCATTGCCTGGTCAACACAAAAGAAAACGGAGATTTTCTAAGAACTAAAACAGAAAAAAACTACAAAAAAATGGAAATAAAAAATATCGTGAGTTTTGAAGTTTCGCGTTTGGGGAACGACATAAAACCCCGTTCTCAGTCGCGAAGATGGGGATTGATCGTGATCGAGGGAGGGGGTGTATAGTTTTGTATTGTAATTTGAATACCATTTCGGAGAGCCATCGGATGGAGGAGACGTCCATCTCTCTTAGTGAGACCCACGCCTCTGCCTGCTCGCCTTCCAGTTCCTGCAAGCAATCAACGATTTCACAAAACTCAATAACCTTTGCAGAACCCTTATGGAAATACAAATAAATGTATAGATCAGTAACAATAAATAAAATAAAACTTATGAATGTTTTAGTAATTTAGAAAAGGGAAAAAAGAATTTTTATTTCAAGCACCTATCGTCAACTAAAGATTCGCAAGATTTCAGGACTCGTGGAGTCAGAAGTGCGGAAATCGAAGGGTCAGTAACGTCAACATTTGGAGGGGCCATCCTCCATCATAAACAACCTGATAAGGTTGTGTTTGGATTCAGAGAATCCTAATAACACTAAGGAGGGTGTTTGGATGCATCCATTTTATGCAGAAAAAAATTTACGGTAAGTTTGAAAATGTTGTGCTTAACAATGAAATTTTCCAACTCCCATCGACGTTATGCATTGCTACAATATTGAAGTTGGGTGTACTTCGGCGGATCCTCGAGGGTTTTACCAATCAGAGGCCTGCCAAAATGTGCAGTCAATGATAGAGGGTAAGGCACAAAAAAGGGAAAACAATGCAAATTCTCAAGTTTCCCCAAAAGTAGCTCACCCAAACACTACAGTAACTGGAATTTTTTTCCAAAGGACTAGTGAAATCGGTTTTCAATTCCACTCAATCTCTGAATCCAAACACTACCTACGAGCAAACCGATTCTTGATCAGACGTGTCTTGAGAACACGCCCCAACGGTTTGAAAGCCAAAAAAAAAAATCAAGATGGCTGAACCGAATCAGAAACGTCGTCGGTTAGTGAATCCGAGAAGGAAAGAAAGCCCAGTCTTGAAAATCACAGACTTCAAACCATCCGACATCATCACAAAGAAAATGTAAAAAACAGAGAAGAAAAATTCCCATTTCTTGAAAAACACGACCCCAAGAAATCACGACAACAACTCATTTACCATTCTTTTTCTAAAACATTACAAACGCACCAATAAGTCTATTCACAATCGTGAGAGAGAGAGAGAGAGAGTCTAACCTTTCGAAGCCAAGCAGAATGAAGCAAAGGATCCCCAAAGCTAATGAAGTAAAATATCAGAGAGAGAGAGAGAGAGAGAGAGATGTGGGGGTGACTCAAATAAAACCCACTTTCTCAAAAGTTTGCAAAAACGACAGAAGGAAACCTTTTTCCACCCTCTTTCCCCCACCCCTCCTTTTATATTTTTGGTCACGTGTTAAAGGGGTCGTCGTCCCCCCTTTCTCCAACCTGTTCCTTTGGTGGCTGAAGCTCCCACGTGTCCCCCTCCTCTCTCTCTCTCTCTCTCTCATTAACCGGATGTCCTGTAAAAGTCATACCCTCAACCTGACCCAAATGTTAATCGGTTCTGGTTGTGATCGATCTGAATAATATTCTTATAGAAATTTTTGTGCTTATACTGGATACGGATGAGATATCCGACACAAACCCGACCCATTAATGGCCCCACGTACAAGAAGACCAGCAATGGTGCAGAGTGGCCTATTATAAAAATAAAAAAAAACACATACGGGTCGTCGGCCAACCAAGCAAATCCACATCAGAACAAAATCCGACGATCTTAGGAATCCAATTTCCAGTCTGCTCAAATAAGCTTCAGATTTAGCAGAAGATCACGGTCTGGGTCCAAAATGTCCTGATGATTTCTCGGATCTTGAGAGGCTATAAGACAATGGACCCAGTATGGTGCAGGATCATAGCAAGTTGCAAAGTAGTAGTTTAGTTTGGAAAGGTGTTGATGAAAATAGGGGTCAACTAGGGGTGTCAAAGGGCCTGATTTACCCAAACTAAAACCGTACCAAAGCCTATAGGGTCCGGGTATGGTGATAAATAAGAAGACCTGATTAAGACTCTGGTCTAGAATAGAAGGTCGGATTAATATATGGACCTGGGTATAGTTTGAAATTTTATACCAGACCCAGGCCCGATCCGAGTTTCGATTAAGACTCATTTTTTCAATGTAAAAATGATAAAAAATAATGTTTTACAGGGTATGGCCCGCATCGGGTTCACGTAGTTCTTATCGGGTCCGGGTATGGTTTCTCTTATGATGGGTCCGATTAAATTCGAGTTCGGATTCGATACTATACCCAAAAATCGGGGCCAGGTCTGGTTTCACCTGGGTTTGAACCAAACCTGACTCGTTGACACCCCTAGGGCCAACCACACCCACAAATTTATCTCAGCCATGGAGGTAACTCGGTGAATCAATTAAAATAACCCTAAAATCCTTGACCTGCACAAAACTGCTCTCCTCTTCTAAATGGGGCTGGGACACGAGATAAACTGCTCATTTTAGCATGTAAAGAACACATGAAATAGGCTTGGCAATCTGAACGCGAACTGTGCGATTTTTTTGGCTTGGATTTGCATGTATAGACTTGTTAGCTAGTAATAATTATGTTTTATATCATAGACTGTAGGTTGAAGTGTTTGGCTTGCAAGCAATAAGTTTAGACCTCAAATCCTACCGCTTACAGCTTTGAAATAATTAACCAGCTTGTTCTTGGCTCTTTTAATTTCCAATTTCTATGTTTTTAATTTTAAAAAATGTGTTCTTTTTTTTGTGTCAATCCAGTCTGGACGTGACTCATTTAAAAAATGTATTTACCCATAAAAAATACATTGTTCCAATGCTAGAAGCAAAAGAATTTGAGCTCCAAAACTCGAGTCAAGCTCAAGCTGACTCGCTTACAACCAAATAAAAAAATCATTATTTCAAAGATGAAAGAAATAGGATTTGAACTTGCTTGCATGCCAAATACTCTCCTTATTTCACTATTTGACATAAAACATAACTAAAATATCTTTATTGCTACTTAACAAGCCTGTACGAGCCAAAAACCTATTGTTCATGTTCGGTTTGTCAAGCCTGTATTACGGGCTTAAACATGCAATTTACGAGCCAAGCTTGAGCCTAACAACCAGTAGTTCATCTTGTTTTCCAGCCCGATTAACACCTGATCCACAGTAGTAGAGCTTTATCTTATCTCTGATCCATTGACAACTATATGACAAGGACACTATTATTTTGGTAATGTGTCTCTGGTGACAGTAGTGGAGTGGACACACTCAAACACATGGACACGGAACATATGGTAATAATTTAATAATATTTTAATGTTTTAAAATATTATTTTAATAAAAATATATACTTTATAATATTAAAACTCAAAACTTGGTTTTTCATTTAAAATTTTAAAAATGTGTGCCCTCGTGTCTTCTTTTACAAAAAAAAAAATTAACTTTTGAGTCGAACCCATTTCATGCATCCTCGTATCCACGTGTCTTTGTAACAGATTGGGACCCCTCAAAAAGGGAGTCCCGATCGGGGTGCAATCACATGGCACAAAATTTGTGCATTAAGCACCTGATAACCCTCCATCAGACGACCTTGGGCCCCACAACTGACAGGCCTGTCCCCAAGATGGAGGGTGATCAGATAGCTTAATGCACAAATATTTGTGCAATCATATTGCACCTGATTTTTTCACTCGAAAGGGTGATCCACTTGAAATCTGCTTTAAGCTGTGGATCACCAGGAACCTGACCCAATCGGATTTAGATGGGATTTGCTTCGGCGGGCAATATTAGGTAATTTGTGCAAATGCCCTATTATATAAGTCCTGCTACATCATCAATCAAAACCTGTTTTCTAAACAAAGAACAGTAAACCTGATCCAGATAACCAAGTATGACATCATGTTGCTGTTGATAGTCACATTCTCATTAAGGATAAACCCTGATCTTATGATCCATAAATCTCCTAAGTTGCAATTAGAAAAATTAAACAATCAATTCTTAACAAGTAAAATGCACGTTTCAAAGATACGATTTTGTTCCCTTTCAAATGCATTATAGAAAATTATCTTCCTCCAACATAGTTGGGCCACCTTCGACCATGTTGCATTTGAATATTTCCTCCAAGAAAATAGATAAATAGCCACTTGGGGGAGGTGAGTTGCTCCTGCCCAATGTTATCAGTATCGGCAGAAAATCGATACGCTGCAAGCTTGAATCGGCTATTTTTTTAATAAATGTAAAAAAAATACCAAAAAAACATTTTTAATATTATTTTAATAGTTTTGACATGTGTCACGTTATGATTGACATGTAATAATGTTTTATTATTTTTGGGCCGATTCAGAATGATTCACTTGAGTATGGGTACCGGGCCGATACAGCCCGTGGCAAAACGATTTAGGGCGGATACCGATACTGACAACATTCTAGAGATGAGGTATGTCATGGTGGACCCGCAGATCAGTGGCGTATCTCTTAAATAAGACATTGCAATAATCTTTTCTTAATCAAGCTTTTGACCTTAATCGCCGAAGAAACAAATTTTTTTTTTCTGTCATAGGACAAAATTTGACAGAGAATATGAGGGGTAGGAGGAATACAAGTTGAGCCCTCAGGGCCATGTGATGTGCGTAGACATGCTGGATATGGAGCACCATTTTAACACTCTCCCTCAAAAAACTAGTTACTAACCAGAGAAGAAATTTTGTCCCGTGTTTGTTTGTTTGTTTGTTTTTGAGAATAATGAAGAAAGATTTTATTAAATCAATAAAGATGACGACAAGTCATCAAACAGAGCATATAAAGAGGCTAACAAATGAGACAAAATCAAATAAAATACAAGATAAGATAATTCATCAGATAAAAAGGACACAAGAGACGAGTTTCAATCCACAAATATGTCCTGGTTTGGCCAAGATGCCATGGAGGAGTGGAACACATCTGATTGAATAGCAAGGATAATGCTCCTCATATCATGAAATGAATCCTTCAACGGCAAACTATTTTTCTCCTTTTAGGTTTGCCATAAGCCAAGTTTTTCAAACCCAAAGCCATCTCTTAGAATACTTGACATAAGGAGGGCCCCCCCATTTTTTAAATATGATCAAGGGTTTTAGGAACCGAAGGCCTGCCAATAGATGGATGGTGATGGACGATGGGGGGCATTCTTGGCGATAATTGAAAACAAATACAAATAAATATAGCCACAAAGTAATAGTTGAGCAAGCCAGAATCAGTGTCGTCGATAAGTGCCCAAATTTTAAATGGGCCCACGAGGGCTCTTCTCATTGGTTACGAGGAATTTGTAAAACGTCACTGGGCTGAAGCGACATCATAAGTTCGAAACTCACAGGTGTATGTCCCTTGCCACCAGGTTGAAGCTGCATGTAATCCCTGATGGGCAATCAGGACTTGGGGTCTTTAAAGTTTAAAAACAGTGAGCTGGTTGATGAGTAAAACGGTTTTATCCAATTGTTTCACAATACCTAACAAGCACTTAATTAATGACCATCATGTTTTCAAATCTCAACAAAAATCTGTGAAGCCCCAAGGGATTTGGCGTAGTGGGGGGGGCTTGGCAGCTAGGCGGGTGGTCAGGGTTTCATTCCCATGGGCATTATTAACTCATTGTATATAAGGGGCAAGGATATTATGTCTCTTGCTCCTGCTAAAGCAAGGCGACTCCCTAGGGGCAAGGGATGCACCACAGGTTTACACTGTCGAAAAAGCGACATTAAGTACAGCAGGAGTAGTCGGCGTGACTAGGTCTCTAATCCAGAGGGTGGTTTTTCTGTTCCTCATTAAAAAAAAACAAAAATATATGAAATTCATGAGATATTAATTTGGGCTAAAATTAGGCACCAAGATTCTCGCCTTTGTGAATAATGGCCCTATTAAGACAAAGTGAAAAAGAAAAAAATTTGCTATTTGATCAGATGAATGGTACCAATATTAACATAGATCTTTGGTGCTGATATGCATTTGATCAGATGAGGTGCAAGTTGTTTTGACTCAATCTGACCTGACATATGCGTTCAATATAGTCTAACTGTTACAGATCGACCCTTAGATCATGTTTTTTAGACCATAGAAAAAAATACCTTTTCATGTCATGAAAATTTGGTGTATTTATGGCCAATGATTTTTTAAGCACCAGAAAAAAAAATGTAAACTTACTAGCTTCTGGTGCTTTAAAATCAATTCCCATCAAACAGTAGATCTTATCTGTAAGATTAAATTTACTTAAGCAAACATGAGCACAATGCCCTGTGATTCTTGGATTTTCTCAAGATCCTGTGATTGTAATTCACAATCACAACACTTTCAAAGATAAAACATGAGAAAAGTAGTAGTTGTGATTGCCAACTGTCATTACCAAGAATCAAAATTACTTTCACTGATGTGATTGTTTATCCCAACTGTGACCAAAGCAAACATGCTTAAGATATTGTGCATTTCAACTCATTGATACCGAATGCACATCAGCACCGGAGACTTATTCATTAACCTGAGAAATAATGTCACATTAACATGCATATGTGTCAACGCCTGTTCCCGTTCTTGGTTCTCAAGCTATCAATTTCCACGATTGAAAGGCCAAAAGGTATTGGCTGATGCCATCAAGAAAGAAGGTAGATATCAGGATATTTAAAAAAAGTTGGCGAATACAAAAACGGTTTACACTTTTGTTGCAAAAATTGGAAATACAAAGTAAAACCCTTGTTTTTCATTCCAGAAAAATGAAAGAGAGAGGAGCATATGACAGAGAGGGAGTTTCTTGGAAACGAAAGAATAACTTTTAGATCAAAAAGGAAAAGGCACGAACAGTAACAACAGTTATGAGATTTAAAAAAAAAAACGAGCTTGAACCCCTTCATATACTACACCCCCCCCCCCAAAGGCGGGATGAGAAATGCATCAAAATAAATAAAGTGTTATTCTTTAAAAGCTCATATGGTTTATATCTTTTCTTTCTGACACCCAGAAGCCCATAGCGTCGATAACATTTGAATCATAATATGAGTCCAATGTGCACTAAACAATAGGCTCTCAAAGATCCACTAGTTAGTCTGTTTTCTATGTGAACCACCATGCCAAGGATAGCCACCATTTCAATGTGTGCCACCATTCAGTTCAGAGTCCCCACTGTTAGGTGGTTCCATAAATTGACAAACGGGTAGACTACGCTTCTATATTATCTTATAATTGTTCCATGCAAGATGGACTATCTTTCATATAAATGGGTAGGAAACAAAGAGGTATTGACTTGTCTCTCCAGTTGCTGGGCACATTGAATTAAATAACTACCTAAGGCTCTTAGCTTCCACAGAACTAGCCACATAAACATGGTTACTCACCGGTTAGGAACAGGGAATCATGTTGTTTTTTGAGGGAAAGGTGGCATTCCTAAACTTTGCCTTGGTAGAAAGTTTCCTAGACTAGCATTCCATACTTGACTTTTAATCCAACAATCAGCAACCCTGGCCGCCTTGTTCCTAGATAGGAAAATAGAGAGAGAAAGAGTAGCGGTATACTTTCAGTTCTGCCCACCATGGAAAGATCAGCCCCAACAAGAGAAATGATGAGAATAAAGGAGGCTGCCTTGCTAATTATAAAAGGCCCACCCTCTTAAAATGTCAACATTCAAGTAGGTTACAAGTCAAATAAGGATATTACCTTTTAAAAGAGAAAAAAAAAAGTGAAGCTCTTAAAAAAAGACATTTCTTCAATAACTTGATTAGCACCATTCTGATATTGGCTCATTTGTAAAACAATGAGGGACATCATCTACATCCGAATGATTTCACACCACTTGTCGGACAAGACAGACTAAACGGGGATAGAAAACACAATGGCACATCATGATCATGCATGCAGAGAGAGAGAGAGCCCACATGTACATGTATGTTGCAAAAAGCAAGAAAGCTTGCTGAGATTAATTGAAAAAATTAGATCCAAGCACTCAAGTATTGCCTAAATCAGAAAATTTCTCGCAAAACTAAGCAAATCTAACGTAAAAACCTAGTGAAGCATGCCTTCAATTCAAACTCAAATTACCTAATTTCAGGACTTCAAAACACTACTAAAAATCACTTCTAAGGAGCATTGACTACAAAAGGAAAAACAAAAACGCTGGGGGGACCATAATAAGCATTATTCCCAATCATTAAAATTCACAGAGTGACAGTGGAGCTCAGACTATATTGAGAAACAACTTTTTCATGCCATGATGAAGAACATTAGTGATGTTGGAGAACCATTCATGATTCACATTCAACAAAATAGATTTGAATGAAATTACGTTCATCATCTAAATGAAATAAAACGGCCATTGTAGCTTTAACAATTTTAAAACCCGTCTAGATCAATTTGGTGACCTCCTATAGGCAATGATATGGTAGATTGCAAAAACCGATGGTTTGATCTGATTAAATATGAGAAGTGTCATTTCGGGCAACAAAAACATGTTATGACAACAGACTTTCAGCCTTACAAGGAGGAAGTTTAGTCTTTCTCTTGAGCCCACATCTTCACTGTACAGTCATTACCAAGAGCACCTGATGCTATCTTGTTCTCTGAAGGATGACAGGAAACAGAGATGACAACATCTGTGTGGCCCTCCAGCTTCTGGACAATCTTTCTCGTCTGGAGCTCCCACATATAAATGCAGTTGTCCTCCGATCCACTAACAATGTACTTACCATTTGTAACAGAAAATGCCGAGGATATGCAAAACTTGGAATTAACATGACCTGTATAAGTCTTTAAAAATTTCCCAGTTGAGAAGTTCCACAATCTCTGCAGACATTTAGATGCACAGTTAAAAACCAGGACAGTGTATCAAATAAAGTCCACTCTTCTGAAAAATTAACCCAGAAAATAAATGACTGGTTTAAATTAACTTGATACTTATTTTCTTTATTATATTCTTAGTTGTTCTATTTGGCAATGAGTGAAGAATAAAAACTCAAACCATAAATATTAAGGATGACCAAATGACCATTATCACGAATGGCATGACTTACAAATCCTCGAGCACATTTCTCATAATATCAAATGGGTGGTCAAAACTATCAATGGTCAACAAATAAATGGTCGCCCTAATAATCACAAAAGCAAAGACCGAATATATGTGTCACAGCAGCAACTAGAATATTAACAATAGGAAAATTTTAGAAATTCATTATATGCCAACAATCAAAATCAACAGCTAAAAATTTAGCACTACACTAGAATTGTAGAGGTGAAACATGATGAAAGCTAGAGCAAACAACTTAGGTGCTGCCATCTTTGTACTCTCAGGCATGCAGGTATTAGCAATGAAGACAGAAGAGGTTTGACAAGTCAGCAAATGGCAACAGAAAATCATTCCTACTCTTATCTAGCATGACTCCCTATTCAGACAATCATTTTGCTTAAAATTTGTTTTCCCTCTAAGGTTCCCTTGATTTTAAGCATGGCCTGAACCAATCTCATTGTTTTAGTTGCCACAAATCTAAATTCGGCCATCACAAATTCCTATGCATGAGTAGTATTCGGATCCTGTAACATATGCATCAGATTCATAAAATCGAGGTTGCAGGGCATAATCAGTAAGGTAAAATGAACTGAACACCTATATTGGGCTAACTTTGTTAAATCAAAGAGAATTATTCACGGCAAGGTTATGACAAAGTTAAGAACTTATGAGAAAAATTGATATTGTTTATGCCAATGATGAACAAAAGCCTTTAGATCATGATCATTAATTTGTGTTTGGTTGGAAGTTGGAAAAAGGTTATGGATGGGCAATATTGTAAGAAGATGCAACCCACAATTCGAATCCTCAAATCATTCTCACAAAAGAACCATAAAGGTTCATAAGCAAAGCTCACTCACAAGAATCAATAAGATTCATAAAAGCACCACCCAAGAAAGAATGCAAATATAATTTCATTCAAGTGGGATATAACCCACACAAAAAGATACAATTACAATGGGGTGAGACCCCACATTTATGCAAGTAATAAAGAAGGGGAGAGGGAGTCGTTGGGCTCCCAACGGCTCTATTTAGAGCTGTTGGGAGTCCAACGACTCTCTTAGTGCTTTATGCTTTTTGACTTAGTCAAAAAGGCATAAAGCCTATTACATGTCCAAAACTGAAAAAAAAGAAAAGCTAACTAAACTAAAAAGATAAACTAAACTAAACAAATAAGATTGCATATGATAGCGGTATATTACATATGAGATTAGCTATGAGATTACAGTTTTAACATGTGTGAACGAATACATCTATTTTAACACCCCTCCTCAAACTTTATGGGGAAATTTATCCCGAAAGTTTGGAAATACAAAAAGAATCTTGGGAAGAAATCAAATTCTTCAAAAGTCTTTAAGGGAAATCTCCATCTTTATGACATCTCAGCAAATTCTTTCAAATATAAGTCTTCAAAAATATCTTTATTGGTGATCATCCCCAAGTACCTTCATTGGTTGAATCCATGATGTATCTAAGGCACCACATCTTAATGATCCTGTATAGAAAGAACAAACCAAAAGAAGACTCCAAGTACACAAGAGAAATATTCTAGCCCAAGAATTGCAAAAAAACTTAACCGCAATATATTGTAAAGCAAGAATAACATGGTTTAAATAATAATAACTTTTTGAATCATTAAATATTAAGAAAGACAAGAGGCGCATCCCTCAAGGATGAGATTAAATCACAATCAGCTTATTTTTAGAACATGATCCATTAAGACAAGATAATTACTTATGCATAAAAAATTGTTTTTAGAAGAAATAGTGGTCTTCTAAGAGTCATACTAATCTCTCGAACGAGTGTCTATTAGAGAAATTTCAAACAAATCCTATAAAAGGATATATAAAATGGAAAATCACAATAGACAAATGAATCTTTAGTTATCCCAAAAAAAAAAAAGTTAAAGCATTTCAAAAATGTGCACCATGTGAAAATGTCTTTAAGATAATCAAACTTAAACACAACAACAACAACAACAACAACTACGCCTTCATCCCAAAACAATTGGGGTCAGCGATATGAACCAAAAAAGAAATTCATTTTGGGTCTTCCACATGAATCCTTTTCCTCCAATCATTTCTATCCAACGCCATGTCCTCGGTGAGGTTCAAAGCATTCATATCCTTTCCTATCATCTCCATCCAAGTCTTCCTAGGCCTACCCCGACCTCTTTTAACTAATATATTTTCCCATTTCTCCAACCTTCTAACTGGAGCATCATTAGGCCTTCGCCGAATATGTCCAAACCACCGTAAACGATTCTCTCGCATCTTATTTTCAATGGGTGCAACACCTACCTTCTTACGTATCTCTTCGTTCCGAATCTTATCTTTTATTGTATTTCCACACATCCATCTAAGCATCCGCATCTCAGCTACACTCATTTTTTGAATATGATGTCTCTTGGCAGCCCAACTTAAACACAATTTGATAAATTCTCTATATTCTTAACGAAAGATTTGTGCACTTAGGCACAAGAAATTGCTCACAAAGTAGATCACACATTATATAGTTAAAGCATGTTCAATACCCATAAATCAATAATGAAGAGATAATTAATTTTATCAATAAAAGATGAGTTAATAATGACTCACATCTTAAAATGAAATATTGGGGAAATACAAAAGCCCACTTAGAAAGCCGAAGAACCACAAGCATTTAATGTGCAAAATACCCAAATTCCCTATAGGATAAATTCCAAAATGTAAAAGTGATTTCCAAATATGCATATCAATGATATGAACTTTTATCGATAAATATTTTTCTATGCAAGGAAGAAACAAGTAGTAAGGATCAAAATTTAGAAAGAAATCTCATATGATAAATGGAATAATACATGCAAATCAAGACTAGGTTAAGAATTTCCATAAATATGAAATTTTGCAAATCTCAATAATAATTCAACCTATTACAAGCAATCATCTCATTAGACCTCCAAAACCTACAAATCAAGTGTATAAGCGACTAGAACAAGAATATAAATATAACGCCACTAAAGGGCCAAAAACACACACGAAGGTGTGGATAAACACCTCTTATCTACATATAATGATATTTGAAATGAGTGTATCAGCGACTAGAACAAAAGTACAAAAGCCAACCATGGGCTAAAAAGCACACATGAAAGTGTGAATAAACATCTATTGTCTACATATAATGACACTCAAAATTAAGTATGTTCAGCGGCTAGAACAAGAGTACAAAGCCACCAATGGGCAAAAAGCACACACGAAGGTGTGACTAAACATCTTTTGTCTACATATAATAATACTTAAAACAAGTGTATCAGCTACTAGAGCAAGAGCAAACAACCAACAATGGGCTAAACACACACACACAAAGGTGTGTACAAACAATTCTTGTCTACATATGATGACACTTAGACGAGGGGCATAAAAGGAGAGACAATTGAGACAAGAAGGCTTGTAAAAAATATCAATTTTTCAATATATCTAGAAACACTATGGTTTCAAAAGTTAGACATCCATCACAGGTGCATATAATTAAGAGCATCCATAATAAAATTAATGGTCAAAGAACAAACGAGTGATACCACACACTCACAATCAGAGATCACATAACATGTCTTTTAGAGTCAAACTACAAGTTGAAAATCTAAAAAGACAACACGAGGTGCACATAACTCACCCCAGCAAATATTTCTGTAATAATAATAAGGCCAAGAAAATAGATGCATTATATAAAGTTTATGATGGACAATACAAATGTCATAAGGCAATAAGTACTTACGAAAATCATTTTTCAAATAGGTGATTTTATAAAGAGAGGCGATTTGAAAAAGTCAAATCAAAGATCCAATAAAGGTAGATAATCAATTTTAGATAAAGTGCACTCATATGCACAACAAAACGCCTTATGACAACAATTTTGCATAAACACGGATCATGCTTAACATAATCAATTCTTCAAAATGAAGTTAAAAAAGTATATTATGAGACAAACACAACAATAAATATTAAGCAAATAATGCATATGGAATTTTTAGAAGGACCTCTTATAACACAATTATTACTAATCATGAATACTTGAAAGATAATCCAACAATTTATATAGAGGCTATAAAATTATGCCAATCATTTATTCATAACGCAATCTATTTTGTGATTATGACACATTTTTAGAGAAAATTGAGTTAACACTATAAAATGTATTCAAGATATCCAAAAATCAAGCTAGAGATGAACAAAAATCTAGGATCATTCTAAAAAAATATCAATCTAAGAATTAGTTTTGTATTATGAAAAAACATATTAATGTTATCAATTATAATGAAATATAAAAAATACTCATTACAAAAGATACCACAAGAGAGTTTAACCAAAGCATATGAATAGATAAAAGAAACCATATGCGAGACCAAATGCATACATTCTCATAGAGAGATCAAAAGCACTCATGCAAAAATTAAAGCCACATGTCTCATACAAAAGACATGCTTCCAATCAGGTTTAAGTATATATGCAAGTTTAAGCATGTAATGAGTCAAGGAGTTTAAGCATAAACATGCATGTCTATCAAAGATGAAATACAAATTGTAATTGACGATTATATATATATATATATATATATATATATATATATATATATGTGTGTGTGTGTGTGTGTGTGTGAAATGCAAGTTCAAACAAGAATATATTTTGTGAAATAAGATATCATTATCAATTTATTTTAAGATAAGAATATGATTGACGAACCATCTAGAATTAATAATTCATGATTATATATATATATATATGTATATGTATATATATATATATATATATATATTAGAGTTGTTTTCGAAAAAGCTTCGAGATTCAAACATGATACATATATTTTGTTTTCTTAAAACAAGTTCATCGATGATTAAAATACTAAAAATTTCAAAAAACATACATTTTGTTTTTTATTTTAATCATACAATATATATATACACAATGATAAAGAACAAGAAGTGTTTTTCTCATGCATAATGCATGGACTAAATACTTGAAAAATGTAAAAATACATGCCGAGTAACTCTAAGGAGAAGAGAGAGAATACAATACAACGATGTTGCTCAAGTCCTTTCCAACCAAATCCTCTTGTAGCCGATAGAGACGTGATAAAATACCCTTTTGGCAAGTGATGAAACACACCTAGCCAAGTAAGGAAACACTCCTTCCAAGAACAAGGTGATAACACACCTTTGCAAATGAAGCATGGAAATCGAGGCGGAAGCTTTTCAAAATCTAAAAAATTTCGTGGCTCTAAAACCATGTAAGAAGATGCAACCCACAATTCGAATCCTCAAATGATTCTCACAAAAGATCTTCCACAAGAACCATAAAGGTTTATAAGCAAAGCTCACTCACAAGAATCAATAAGATTCATAAAAACACCACCCAAGAAAGAATGCAAATATAATTTCATTCAAGTGGGATATAACCCACACAAAAAGATACAATTACAATGGGGTGAGACCCCACATTTATACAAGTAATAAAGAAGAGGGAGAGGGAGTCGTTGGGCTCCCAACGGCTCTATTTAGAGTTGTTGGGAGTCCAACGACTCTCTTAGTGCTTTATGCTTTTTGACAAAGTCAAAAAAGGCATAAAGCCTATTATATGTCCAAAAAGTAAGAAATGATGCTTTATGCTTTTTGACTTAGTCAAAAAGGCATAAAGCCTATTACATGTCCAAAACTGAAAAAAAGAAAAGCTAACTAAACTAAAAAAGAAAAGCTAACTAAACTAAAAAGATAAACTAAACTAAACAAATAAGATTACATATGATAGTGGTATATTACATATGAGATTAGCTATGAGATTACAGTTTTAACATGTGTGAACGAGTACATGTATTTTAACAAAGATGTATATAGACTATGTCACAAAGGATACTCCATGTAGGCTCTTGTTCCATAACCACTTATATACTAGTCATACTGAAAACCATCATAAAAATGGCAGTATCCCTGTATCCGCAGCATATCCATGTGACCAAGGCCCCAGTCTCCAGCAAATATCAGGGCAGTTTGCAGAGTTTGACAAATTTGTACAATTTTCTCACTGAAGTTTCAAGTAATCAAATAAATAACACATAGATGTACAAATATATGCATTTGTGTCACAGCCATGGAAACAGCTATATATGTGTGTGTGTGTGTGTGTGTAGGGAAGGGGCAAAGGTACAAACCATCCAAACCACTTTTAAAATCCTTTTTAAAAGTGTTTTGGTAAATTAGACCGCACCGTGTGATCTCCATTATCAAAAACCTAACCACCAGTTTTCATAGCAAATTTTGTTTATTTATAAATAAGATCTTTATAATCTAGAAAACACCAAAATTTTCAAACTGTTGATTTTTTGTTATCTTTCACGCATGTATGTGACATTAGTTTCCAGGTTGTTTAGGTCATTACTTTTTCTGTTTTCTGGAATGAGATCGGGTGACGCAGCTTATCTTGATATCATTTTATTAAGAAAGAAAGGTATTTTGCCCCACCCACCTTGTCCATACTATTCCAATGAGTTATTTATCCATTTGTATTTGTTTTTGTTTTTATGAATTTTCTTTCAATTAGTCTAGCTTGCTTTCATTTATCAGTGTTCCCCATGTGAAGGTCATTTTTTATTTTATTTTTAATTAGATTTAATTGTTATAGACTGATTTGAGCAATAAATATTTTTTTTAAGTTTCCCTTCCACCTTTTTACTACTCCAATGAACTATTTGTTTGTTTGTATTGGTCTTTGTTGTTATTATTATTTTTTCGATTGTCTACCTTTCATTGATCCATCAGTGTTTCTCATGTGAAGGTGATTTGATTCTTTTAAGTTTTTTAATTGGGATTAAGTGGTCCATCTCCTCCTCTTTTGTGTTTCAGCATAAACCATTTTATCTTATATATTGGTTTGAGCAAACAAGTGTTTTTTTCTCATTTTCCCATCCACCTTTTCATACTCCTCCAATGAACTACTTATTTGTTTGTATTTGCTTATGTTTTTATTTTTTTATTGTCTAGCTTGCATTGATCCATCACTTTTTCCTATGTGAAGGTGATGTTATTTTACTTCATTTTATTTTTTTAATTGGGTTTGACCGTTTGAGTGGCCCATCTCCTCCTCTTGTTTGTTTCAGCATAATCCATTTTTGTTACAAATTGGTTTGATCAATAAGTATTTTGTAAGAGTTTGGCTTCCTTGGGACAAGAGCCAAGCTTTAAGTGGTGATGGTGGAACCGGAAAAACTACCATTGTGAAGGGGGATTTGACCAGGGAGTTTGAAAAGAAATACAAGCCTACGATTGGTGTAGAGGTTCACCCTTGCAGGGAAATCACGTTTTACTGTTGGGACACTGGTCACGTCACACTGCTGACACCGCTGGACAAGAAAAATTGGGTAGAGGATAGAACCACATTCATGGAGAATATGCAACTATTAAATAAGTTATGCATAGATTCTACCAATGTTCTCATATAAGTTGTCATTTTTATGATTTATCTACTCGTACCTCAATATTGGTTTATCGTCTTAGGTTGTTTCTTTAACTTTGTATCACAATATTGTTTTGTAGTCTTAAGTTGTTTCTTTACAATTTTTTGTCTGATGCACATGGTTATAAGTTAGAAATGGTTGATATATTCACACTGATAATTTGGATGAAAGGTGAGAACAAGTTGAATGTTGGACATCCAAGCTGGTTTATTTACTTTCGGCAGCATATCCGTTTTCTCGTGTGTGTGTGTGTGTATGTATAAAGGGTTAATATTTGTGGAGATTGAAGGCACGAAATTATTGAACATCAATCACCTTATTTTCATATTTTTTAGAGTTCTTTTATGGATCGGACCTTATGGATGTGATCTACCAAGTTTGTTACAACAACAACAACAACAACAACTACGCCTTCATCCCAAAACAATTGGGGTCAGCGATATGAACCAAAAAAGAAATTCATTTTGGGTCTTCCACATGAATCCTTTTCCTCCAATCATTTCTATCCAACGCCATGTCCTCGGTGAGGTTCAAAGCATTCATATCCTTTCCTATCATCTCCATCCAAGTCTTCCTAGGCCTACCCCGACCTCTTTTAACTAATATATTTTCCCATTTCTCCAACCTTCTAACTGGAGCATCATTAGGCCTTCGCCGAATATGTCCAAACCACCGTAAACGATTCTCTCGCATCTTATTTTCAATGGGTGCAACACCTACCTTCTTACGTATCTCTTCGTTCCGAATCTTATCTTTTATTGTATTTCCACACATCCATCTAAGCATCCGCATCTCAGCTACACTCATTTTTTGAATATGATGTCTCTTGGCAGCCCAACATTCCGTACCATATAGTAAAGCGGGTCTAATAGTCGTCCTATAAAACTTTCCCTTCAACCGCAATGGCATTCTACGATCGCACAGCACTCCAGTAGCACTTTTCCATTTCATCCACCCAACCTTTATCCTATGATTTACATCTCCATCAATTTCTCCATACTTTTGAATGATGGATCCCAAATATTTGAAATAATCATTCACCGGTATATCTTGCTCACCAAGCTTCACTACACTCCCATCACTACTTCGTTGCTTACTAAACCGACATTCCATATATTCAGTCTTACTCTTACTCAACTTAAAACCTCTAGCTTCCAATGTCTGTCTCCATAATTCTAACTTAGCATTAACCCCAGCTTTAGACTCATCAATCAAAACAATATCATCAGCAAACAACATACACCATGGTACATTTTCTTGAATTGATCTCGTAAGCTCATCCATCACTATCGCAAATAGGAAAGGGCTTAAAGCAGATCCTTGATGTAACCCAACCGTTATCGGGAAATTGGTTGTCACCCCTCCACAAGTGCGGACATTGGTTACTACTCCTTCATACATATCTTTAATTATACTAATGTACTTGAGAGAAACACCTTTCTTCATCATTGTCCACCAGAGAACGTCCCTAGGTACTCTATCGTATGCTTTCTCTAAATCAATAAAAACCATATGCAAATCTTTGTTCCTCTCTCTATATCTTTCAATAAGTTGTCTAAGAAGATGTATAGCTTCCATAGTTGATCTTCCAGGCATAAAACCAAATTGATTCTCCGATATCATGACAACCTTCCTCAACCTAGACTCAATCACCCTCTCCCAAAGTTTCATAGTGTGACTCATGAGTTTTATACCACGATAGTTTGTGCAATCTTGTATATCACCCTTATTCTTATATAAAGGCACCAAAGTACTCTTCCTCCACTCATTAGGCATCTTATTTGTTCGCCAAATCAAGTTAAAAAGATTTGTCAACCATTCTAAACCTTTCTCTCCCAAGCATTTCCAAGCCTCGATAGGTATACCATCTGGGCCAACTGCCCTTCTTGATTTCATTTTCTTCAAAGCCTCTGTAATTTCTTTCTTTTGAATCTTGCGCATGAAGTCACGATTTATCTCATGAAAAGGAATGGAGAAGTCTCCAAGATCTTGAGCATGACTATCATTAAATAGCTTATCAAAATAATCTTTCCATCTCTCCTTAATCTCCTCATCTTTGACTAAAACCCTTTGCGTTTCATCTTTGATACATCTAACCATACCCAAATCCTTCGATTTCCTATCTCTCATCTTTGCAAGCCTATAAATATCCTTCTCGCCTTCTTTGGTATCCAACTTGTCATAAACCTCCTTATATACCTTAGCCCTCGCGTTTCGAACAACTTTTTGAGCTTCCTTCTTTGCTATCATATACTTCTCCAAATTCTCATTATCACGACTCTTACTTAGATTTCTATAACACTCTTTTTTAACCTTAATAGCTAATTTGACATCCTCGTTCCACCATGATGTATCCTTACCTAGTGGTGCACCGCCTTTAGACTCACCCAATACCTCCTTAGCTACTTTTCTCATACCACCCGCTATCTTATTCCACATTGATTCTGAATCCTCCTCGAGACACCAATCAACTTCCTTAACTACCTGCTCTACAAACATTCCTTGTTTAGCTCCTTTCAGTGCCCACCACTTAATTCTAGGATCTATCCTATGTCTATCCCTTTTGCGGCATTGTCTAATTCTAAGATCTAAAATTAAGACTCTATGTTGTGTAGCTACACTTTCTCCTGGTATAACCTTACAATCGATGCAACAACCCCTATCTCTCTTTCTAAGTAGGAAAAAATCTATCTGACTCGTATTAACCCCACTTTTAAATGTTACTAGGTGAGACTCCCTCTTCCTAAACCAAGTGTTTGCTAAGATCATATCATAGGACAAACAAAAATCTAAAATCCTTTCTCCACTTTCATTTCTTTCTCCTATACCATAGCCTCCATGGATATTCTCAAATCCATCCCTACTAATGCCTACATGTCCATTAAGGTCACCGCCGATAAAAAGCTTTTCTCCATAAGATGTCTCTTGTACTACTCCATCTAAATCTTCCCAAAATTGATGCTTAATGGAATCATCTAAACCTACTTGAGGTGCATAAACACTAATAATATTAATAATATCCGTACCTAATACTAATTTAATAAGTAAAATTCTATCACCCTTCCTACGGACCTCAACTACATTATCTATAAACTGACGACTCATAACAATCCCTACTCCATTCCTATTCCTATTTATTCCTGTATACCAAATCTTATCTACCAAGTTTGTTGATAGTAGAAAATGAATTTTGAATAATGTGGTTGTGACATGTAAGTAGGTTTTTAAGGGCTTTAAAAATCAATGGCCCACAATACACTAAAATTTCACAACTCAAAAAATTATTTTTTAGAATGAAATAACACCATCCAAGGTTTGATCCTTAATAAACAAAACCATGATGAACACATCTATGTGATCAGATTTAGTTGATAAAGCTTGAACTTATGATGTCCAACTCAATAGTTCCATAACTTCAATGGCATCAAATACTAATCCATATACATATATACATATATATAGACATATATATATACATATATATATATATGTCTATATATATAGTGTGTGTGTGTGTGATACCCATTCTATCTGCCTAAGTTGCAGGCCATGCAATCCCTTCTATTAGATGAATCAGAATGGTCAAGACCCACAATTTCCATAACTTCAATGGCATCAAATATTAATCTGTGTGTGTGATACCCATGTCTATCTGCCTAAGTTGCAGGCCATGCAATCCCTTCTATTAGATGAATCAGAATGGTCATGACCCACAATCCAAGCAATATTTGTGGGTCATGCTTTCTGATTGCTACACAATAAAAGAGGTTTAGATTAGATTCATGACAAACCTACACAATTTAATATTGTTTATTTACCATTTTAATTTTTATGGCAAAAATTTGGAAAAGACTATGTAACCTTAATAACATGTCACCTATATCTCCCTTTGTTTAGTGAATGGGATGTGATCCCCCCCTCAAAAAAAAAAGACTTTCCTTTGCTACTTTTTGTATTGATGATGGGCCCACCTTGATAAAGCAATGGATATTTCCCTGCCAATGAGGGAACCCCATCTCAGTTCCTTTTACTTGGACGCCTTGCATGAAATCCCACTGGCTAGGCTTGCTACCATAAATTTTGACCTTTGCTTTCTTTCTATCCTCAATCTTTTGGATGACCACTTTATGAAACCACACTTTCATAATAAAAATTTTGCTTCCTTTTTTTCCCATAACCTTATTGAGAGAGACAATCATGTCCATGTATGAGTGAGTGTCTGTCTTTTCTTTTGTATGTGATGTGGGTTTGCACGTGCATGTATGCATTAGAGAGAGAGAGAGAGATTTGTTACCTACACTGTTTTGGCATGAATACTATATATAATTTGTTGAAGATTCACAACTTAGTCGTTGGGTGTGGCACCCCAAGTTCAACATAATTGGAATGGAATAACATCAACAGTACTAATGAACTATATGAACCAAAGGTACTAATGGAATATGTATATTTGCATGCCAGTAGACGACCATAAGAAGAAAAACATTAATGCAACATGAAAAACTTACTTTTCTAGTTCAATGGGTACATTTCATTCAGCCAAAGATCCAACTGAACTTAACACCTACATCATAGGAATGCACCAAACAAAGTGCATCCCCTCGAATACAACATAACACCCCAATGCCATTTAAATATACAAAAATACACTCAAAACATAGTTCCAACCGTGTCCAAGACTAATTATGGGCATTTTTCATTCCTTACCTTATTCCTCCCTATGCATGTGCACCCTAGCCCTCTTTTTTTTATGTCAGGGAGAAATGACTGATTTTTTGGTCGTAAATAGGTGCAAACTTTATCATGCCCTGATCCAAGGCTCTCAGTGTAAAACTCCACTGATCCCTCTCTAAGCCCCTGGCCACTGGATAAGTATTTCCTTATGCTTTGGGAAGGCCTCTGAAATGATTTCAATATTGGACATTGGACATATTAATATAATAGTTCCGAATCTCTTTAGAAAGAAGATCTTTTGCCTCATGGTAGCCTGCTCCAGTCCCCTAACGAAACTTTCGTTATTGGGTTAGCCATATACTTCACATGTTTCTAGCATGAAATGCAGCCTCAGGTTTAGAACTCGAGATGTCCCTTCATCTCAAGACAAATTGGGAATGCCCCCTAGCTGGTGTGTGGAGTCCGCATGGGCATACGCACTTGCCTTCTTAAGTGCACCCTTGCCCTTTTAAGGAGATCAAAGAATCTCTCATACTATTCAATAGGGGACTATCATGAAAAGCCGAGTCTGTCATGGTATTTGATAGGAGGCTCTTTCCAATACATTAAATGAAAGGGAGAATCACGAACATAATTTGCTATGCAAATAACTCTTATTCCTCTAATTTTTTTTCATTTAAATATTAAAAATTTAAAATGGAACATTATTAGTTATTAAACCATGTTGGATCAATTAAATAACTATGATGGATATTCTTTAGCCGTTTCATTTATATAAGTTAAAATTTTCAATCATAGTCACAAATATCGGTATCGGCTATATCTCGATGAGGCTATTTCTAGTGATATTATCGGTTTGGTGATAAATCTCGAGAAAATCTCAAAACTTAAAAAATAAAAAATTAACAAAAATAAGTAAGAAAAAATCATGTTTAGACAAAAAAGTACATAAATAATAAAAAAAATAAGTAAAATATGTAAAAGAAAGAAGAAAGCATATTTAAAAAGTAAAACTATTTGAAAATATCGTGATAATATTGCGATAATATCAATATATATATATATATATATATATTTCAGATGTTTTGAAAATATCATGATCTTTTACCTTTAATATCTTTTTTTCATCATATCACGATATTTTCAAAATATTGCTGATATCTACAACTATGTTTTCAATTCAATACATTACAAAAAGGTCATCCCATTTAACATCTGTTTTTAACTCTGTCAATCTAGATATATTATAAAAATGCAACTTTTATTTTAATTTTCATATAAAATTGAGTATATATGTCAATCAAAACAATTTTAGTATATATGTGTGTGTGAATGTGTTTTCTTTTTAACCAGTGAAAACCACCTCACTCACTCGCAAGCGCATTGATGTAAAAACCCAAAGTCCCCCTTCTTCGCCAAGGAACACACCTAGCTTCGGCCTTGCGGCAATCCATGAGCTTCAAACTGATGACATCCCTTCGGCTTCGTGACGTTCAAAACTCGCCACTAGAAGATGAGCGGGAGCCCTTGTAAGATGTGTGCTCCTGTGAGCGTGTGTTGTGTCAATCAATTGTCTTTATGACATAGCTAAGCACGTAGCCAGCAATGAAACACGCAACGATTCCCCATTTCACAAACAGACACCATAAAGGAACAGAAGGGTTCAAAAACCCGTTGTCCTTTAACAGAAATCTTGGCCATACGTTTCACTATATTTTTTTTTTCTCTCCCACTAGCATTCTTATTTCTCACACGCCTAATTTCTCCCCAATTGAAGCAAAATTCCAAAACCCCATAACCAAGCAGGCAGTGAATAACGACAACAACAACAACAACTAAAGCATCCTCACCCGCCCAAATCCTTCCTAATTCATGCAAAACCTCCAAAAACATTGATACCTAAGCAAGCAATGAACGACAACCAATAAAGCAATGCAGCTCAAAATTTGCAAAAGGGGGGAAACTAAAAAGGGGAGATATATATATATAGAGAGAGAGAGAGACATACCAATGTGTTGTCCAGGGTTCCGGCGAGGATGAACTTGCCGTTGGGCGAGAACTTGACGAACGAGACCGGCGGGTTCTCGTCGTCGATCAGGGTCTTCATGCAGTGGCCGTTGGAGGAATCCCAGATGCGGCAGAGCCCGTCGTAGCTGCTGGAGACGATGAGGGATCCGTCGCGGTTGAAGTTGACGGCGGTGACGGGGTCGGAGTGGGCGGGGAGGACCTTGAGGCACTTGCCGGTCTTGACGTCCCAGAGCCTGACGGTCTCGTCGAAGGATCCGGAGACGATCATATTGGACTGGGGGTTGTAGTTGACGCAGAAGACGTAGTTGGTGTGGCCCTGCAGCGTCTTGACGGGCGTGGCCGTCTGGACGTCCCAGATCTTGACGGAGCGATCGTCGGAGGCCGTGCAGACGTAGCGGGAGTCGGCCGACCAGGCGATGTCGGAGATGCCCTCGGCGTGGCCGGCGAGCTCCTGGCGGAGGGACCCATCGGATGGCGACCAGATCCGCACCGTCTTGTCGGCGGAGGAGCTGGCCAGCAGCGAGCCGTCGCCGGAGAACTTGACGCTCGATATCGCCCTCTTGTGCCCCGACAGCGTCTGCTTCAGCTCGTACGGCTTCACCGTCTCTCCCGCCGACTCCGTCGTCATTCTCTTTCCACACTTCTCCCTTCTTTTGCCTCCAAAAACCCTCTCGCAGTGTTGCCCGCTTTTATACATGGCAAGCCAGTGCGCGTCACAAGGATACTGCAATTCACGCTCGTGTCGGGTCTCATTGTATGCTGTTTTTAATTAAAAACGCACAAAAAATAGCGTGTCCGTGTCCTTGAAGCGTATCCATTGATACACTGTCTCTACGCATTGTTGAGTGAGAATTGATGATTAGCAAAACACAATTTTTCATTTCCAATGAAAGGCTAGAATGGAATTAATCTACGACAATAGAATAACAACCTTTTTTTTTATAGAGATTAGAATAACAACTTTGATAAGAATAAGATAACTCCAAATTTCAGGGGTCATAAGCCACATGTGATTTGTAGCACCTATATTCGATCTCAATCCTCAACTTCTTTTGAATCCAATCGTATAAAAATAGATGATATTCATGACACATTTTAGATGTAATGGTCGTGTTAGTCACTTGACAAACCAAGTGATCAATATAATTGAATTGTCACCACAGGTGTGTTCGTGTTGGGCACGCGTGCAAGGGTAGTCGCACAGCCCCACTGGAGGTTTTTTTTTGCTTCGGCAAGGGTTTCTCGTATAACAGCTCAAAATTTTAACCAAAAAACATGTGATTTTTTTTTATGCAAGGCCTTATCGGTGGTAGGGATGGCAGTGGGGCGGGGCGGGGCGGGGGACAAGGTTTCCACCCCCGCCCCGCCTCCGCGGCGGGGATGGATTTTATCCTCCACCCCCGCCTTCATCCCCGTTTCATGTCCTCCACCCCCGCCCCGTCCCCGCCCCGTCCCCGTCCCCGCCCCGCCCCCGTCCCGACCCCGCCCCCGTCCCCGACCCCGCGGGATGAGCGTGCTCGTCACCGGCGCCGCTGGCTTTGTCGGCACCCACGTCTCGCTCGCCCTCCGGAAGCGCGGTGACGGTGTCGTCGGCCTCGACAACTTCAACGACTACTACGACCCCTCGCTCAAGAAGGCCCGCCGTCGAATCCTCGGCGACCACGGCGTCTTCGTCATCGCCGGCGACATCAACGACGCCCGGCTCCTGGCCAAGCTCTTCGACCTCGTCGCCTTCACCCACGTGATGCACCTCGCCGCCCAGGCTGGAGTCCGGTACGCTATCGAGAACCCGGCGTCCTACGTGCACAGTAACGTCGCCCGGCTCCAGGGTTAGGAAATTAGGGAAGGGAGTTAGGGTTAGTAAACAGTTCATCTGAGTTGGGGGCGGGGATGGGGCGGGGCCGGGACGGGGATGGGCCGGGGGCGGGGCGGGGATGGGCCGGGGCGGGGATGGGGCGGGGCGGGGGAACGTGCCAGTCCATCCCCGCCTCCACCCCCGGACGGGGATGGATTTTAACCTTCATCCCCGCCTCCATCCCCGTTTCATACCCTTCATCCCCGGTCCAAACGGGGCGAGGCGGGGCGGGGCCCCGCTTTCCCCCGGTCCACTGCCATCCCTAATCGGTGGTATTGCTTCAACCGAACTTAAAGAGTCATCTTGTGTGTAAGCACTAACGTTTAACAGCCTGTTAAAACTAAGTTCGCAAAAGGGATACCAAAAAAAACAACTCTTTATCAAGAAAACAAAATACAAGGAAAACATTCGTTTTGGTTTTTGGTTAGAAATCTCGAGCCAGTTAGAGGTATTTAAACACGACATGAGACTAGATCCAATTTTCATATTGGATTTCGGTCCAAGTCCAACTTGTTATTCGGTTTCAATTCAATAATCTAAATTTGAAACATAAAATATACATACAATTCATGCATCAATTTAAAATCATTTATCAATTAAATAAATTATTTTAAACACTTATCAAATAAATTAATAAGTCTTTCAATTTATGACCAATCTCAAATATAGCATTTGGTTCTTGACACCACCCGCAACATTCCGTCATCGCTACAACTTTTCACTTATTACCTATATATTTTTAATATAGGGGTCAGACTCATTAAGTCTCAGTAATAACACAATAATAATGCATATGTATACAAAAACAAGCATACATAATACATACATTTTCAGAACTCATAATCATATCAAATTGCATTCAATTGGACAACTTCAACAATTAAATTTATGCATTCAACTGAACAAGTATGGCAAATCAATTTATGCAACATCATTACTAGAACATGCATATACCCATTATTAAGCATTTGCATTATCAGGATATATTTTCAATAGAAGTTTTCACACAGATTAAATGTGATCAGGTGTAAGATTTTTGTTTCTCTCCAGTATGTATCCTTGTGGATACTCATCGGGTTAGACATCGAGACGAAGAGTCCACTCAAGTGTTTATTATGCTTTGTATTTTAATTGTTCGATTGAATAAGTCTCACTGTGAGCAGTCTGTGACAAAGATAAATTTCCACCAGTGATCGCATAAAAACAGGATGCATCCTACACTTTTACAGAAGACATGGACCTTCCACCTATGACACATTGGTAATTCACCCCCTAAGCTCCAAAGACAAGGGACCAATGAGACATTGTTGCTCTAAAAAAGAATTAAACATGGTCCATTAGAGTTTGTACTGCATACCCTCTTCAAGGTAAGTCGGGCCTAGATGGGTTATTGTGTATTTTTATTTCAACAAGAATTCATTGCATTTTATCATATCTGCTATACAATATTTGGCCATTTCTTAGTCAATTTACACACCCATATGCTCTAAGGTAATTTTCAAACATGGCCAAGTACATTTGCATCCGCTTTGAGGTAACTTGGCAAAATTGCCTTTTTAGCAAGAGCATTATATTATCTCATCTGCTGTGAGGTAATTGTATAATTTATTTGCTTATTCATTAAGAATGTCCTCAGTATACACCCCCACGTCTGCTCTGAGGTGACATTGAGCAATCATACCCCCGCATTCGCTCTTAGATAATTACATAGTCTATTAGTTCATTTATTTTAATAACCCATTTAGAATGCTTTCGGTACGCATCCCCGCATCCGCTCTAAGGTGGCCTTGAACAATTATACTCTCGCATCTGCTCTAAGGTATTTTTATGTTATGTGTGCATTTATATTTATTTTACAACTTGGTGCACTTTTAGCACACAATGAGTTCTCATCAACCACATGCTCATTCATGAGTGATTTCATGTGCATTCATGTTTTCCATGCCTTACATGTAATATCGTGTGTGTTTTTGTCATGTTAAATTATGAGATTTCAAAAAAATTGATTGTGTTTTGGTAAAGTTGATAAAATCCTCGATTTTAAGTGACGTCAGTTGAGTCTAGGCATGGCCTATGACCTATTAACAAGACCTAAATGAGCTAATTAAGATTTACTAAAAAAATTTATTTTTTACCTTTAAAATTGAGCAAAATTTGGATTAAATTCAAGTAAAATTTGGAGGCAAAATTCAGATAATATATCATTAGATACGTCTCAAATTTTTGAAAACATTTATATTTTATTTTTCTGAATCCAAGCTACAGTTGGCCCAAAAATTGCATTTTTCAAAAATAACCAGTCTCGATGTGATCGATTATGGATTGGATCTGATCTATTTAATCCAAGCTGATTTGGATATGGACTCAGTCCAAGACCCATATTAATTAAGATTTGGTCTAGTCTATGATCCATATGAATATTGGATATGGAATCGGATCTTGGATTTGAATCCATATTCAAAATCCAATTCCAACCAATTTAATGTTTTAAGTTCAATATAAAAGTCTATTGAGTGAAATTCTATGTTAAAAAGACTCCCAGAGGGGGAAGACACCCTCTAAAACTTTCTAAAAATTTATTATTTAATAATTAATTAATTAATTATTAAAATTTTATTTTAGATATGGCAGAGTTCTACATTTTTTAAACTCTACCTAATATGTAGGAATTTTAGAGGGGGGTATGTCCGCACTTGTGGAGGGGTGACAACCAATTTTCCTATAACGGTTGAGTTACATCAAGGATCTGCTTTAAGCCCTTTTCTATTTGCTATAGTGATGGATGAGCTTACGAGATCAATTCAAGAAAATGTGCCGTGGTGTATGTTGTTTGCTGATGATATTGTTTTGATTGATGAGTCTAGAGTTGGGGTTAATGCTAAGTTAGAATTATGGAGACAAACATTTGAAGCAAGAGGTTTTAAGTTGAGTAAGAGTAAGACAGAATGCATGGAATGTCGATTTAGTAAGCAACGAAGTAGTAATGGGAGTGTAGTGAAGCTTGGTGAGCACGAAATACCTATGGATGATTCTTTCAAATATTTGAGATCCATCATTCAAAAGTATGGAGAAATTGATGGAGATGTAAATCATAGGATAAAGGTTGGGTGGATGAAATGGAAGAGTGCAGCTGAAGTGTTGTGCGATCGTAGAATGCCATTGCGATTGAAGGGAAAGTTTTATAGGACAACTATTGGGCCCGCTTTACTATATAGTACGGAATGTTGGGCTGCCAAGAGACATCATATTCAAAAAATGAGTGTAGCTTAGATGCGCATGCTGAGATGGATGTGTGGAAATACAATAAAAGATAAGATTCAGAACGAGGAGATACGTAAGAAGGTAGGCGTTGCACCCATTGAAAATAAGATGAGAGAGAATTGTTTACGGTGGTTTGGACATATTCGGCGAAGGCCTAATGATGCTCCAGTTAGAAGGATGGAGAAATGGGAAAATATATTAGTTAAAAGAGGTCGGGGTAGGCCTAGGAAGACATGGATGGAGGTGATAAGAAAGGATATGAATGCTTTGAACCTCACCGAGGACATGGCATTGGATAGAAATGAATGGAGGAGAAGGATTCATGGGGAAGACCCATAATGATTTTATTTGTTGGTTCATATCGCCGACCCCAATTGTTTTGGGATGAAGGCGTAGTTGTTGTTGGTATCACCCTCTAAAAGATCCCAAACATGGTTAAAGTAAAATAGTAAAAGAAATAAAATAAAATAAAAGAATAAATATGAGTAGTTAGAGAGAGATAGAATTCTACATACTCTAGAAGAAACGTCACCCTCTCTCTAGAAGACCCAAAAAAATTATAAAAGGGTCTAACTCACCCCTATCTCTAAATTTTGTTTTCTATAGAGAGAGATAAAAAGAGAGAGAGAAG
The DNA here is from genome assembly GCF_984573655.1 of Nuphar pumila. Classification (NCBI taxonomy): domain Eukaryota; kingdom Viridiplantae; phylum Streptophyta; class Magnoliopsida; order Nymphaeales; family Nymphaeaceae; genus Nuphar; species Nuphar pumila. The sequence continues at coordinate 99,991,637 of NC_143254.1, forward strand.
GAAGAAGGAAAAGAAAGAAAAAATGAGAAAAAAGGAAAAATGGAAGGAAAGAAGGAAAAAGAAGATGGAGAAGGATCTCCTTTTGTTCTGAGCATCAAACAAATTTTCCCATTTTTTTTATTTATAATCAAAGGTACGGGTTCCTCTATTGATTCAAATGGGGAAAAATAGTCTAAATCCAGTTTATGTGAGATTGTAGTGGGAAAAAGGAAAAATTTGAACTGAAAAACAAAAAGAGATATATATATATAACATTGATTATGTATATATACATATATGGATCTATTTTTCCTTTTTTTGGCCTGTATATATATATATATATAAATATATATATATATATATATATATACACGTACATATATATGTTGTTAAATTAGCCATTTATTTTCTTTTGGCATATACACAATTTTTTATTTTGTTCTTATAGTTTTCATGTGTTAAAGCCGAATCTGATGTGCGAGTTATTTTTTTGCATAGTTCTTAGTTGTAAATATGTTCTTCATAATTTTTTAAAAACTCTTAAATCCGATCTACCACTATCCATGTAGACAGATCTCGACAGATCTGTTTGACTGTGCATGTGGATAGATTTGGACAAGTTTGTCCGATTGTGCATATGGACAGATTCTGACAAATCTGTCAATTTTTATAGGTGTGTAGATCTGGTCCATATCTATTGATTTTTTTTCTTTTGTGTGCACACAAATTTGACCCAAACCTGTCACAATTTTTTTCCAACATGTGTTTTTGACCTGGTTGTTGTTACCAAATTTGCAACATATATATATATATATATATATGTATATATATATATGTATATATATATATATGTGTGTGTGTGTGTGTGTGCATGCAGATTTGGTACATATCTGCAATATATCTATATGGGTGCAGAGTTGGCCCAAATCTGCCAAGTCTTTTTGTTTCATGTACGCAGATCACGTCTTGTCTACCGCAGGAGCCTTAGTATGTTGTTGAAGACATGCGATAAGATTGTGATTAAATTTTGTTTTCAAGACATGCATATATATATAGAAATCGTTGGCTATTGTAAAAAAAAATAAAATATGATTTCTGTTACGACGAGTGTAAGATTTAAATTCTCTCTGTTATTATGATTTGACATCTAGGTTGTTTTGAGGTGGTGACGTGGGTTGATATCAAAATTGTTTTGATGATATCGTAACTGTTTTGATACTATCAAAATTGTTTCGATATCAGGACCTATTTTTTAGGCTGCAATGTTAAGGTCAAAATTGTTTTGATACTGTCAAACAGTTTGATGCAGTTAGGATATCAAAATTGTGTTGAGGTTGTCGAATCTTATCAGATCTGCTCTTTTCGTTTATTTTGATTTGTTCATTGTTTCTCAACGTTGTCATATGTTCTAAAATGTCGTTATATACATGTGATACTTATACGCTCTTGTGGGTTGTTGTAGGGCAGGATAGTGTTGCACAAAGTTTGTGCAACATTGCCTGTTGTCCATAGCTTGTTGCCATATGTTTTTGTATTAAAAACATTCAACCACAACATATATATGCCCAACAGAAGCATGTTGTCTTGCGTGTTGTGTTGCGGCATAGACATGGTCTATTGGTTGGAGTTGGTCCAGTAAATCTGGACTATTTCTGCCCTACTTGACTCTTGTGCAAGATGACTCGATTTCCATTGTGTGTCGCATGAGGATTTTGATCAGTTTAGTATGTCATGTTTTTTGAATAATGCAATTCTGTTCAGATTTGAGTTGTATGTACTGCAGATTACTTGTATTGAACATGTAGTCATTTAATCATCATGTTACAAGAATGTTTATTGGTTATGTTCGATCATGCAAATAAATATCATGTTGGCATAGATGTGCATGTCATGAACACATAATTTTTGAAGTTATTTTGATGTTGCATTAATATGATTATGTGCATGTTTGGATGTTATGCAGGAGATGAATCATAAAAGAAAAATGCATATTGCAAGCATTTGTTCGTATGCATATACAATTTATTGTTATATACATTCTTATGGTGTATGGATGAATGTACATTGTAGATATGTTTGAATAATTGTGTTGCTATATGTTCATTGAGGATTTTTGCATAAGATGTATCGGTGGTCAGATGTGAACCATAGTAGGCTATGTAGGCCAGGAGCATGAGTTGTTCTAAGATTTAAGTGTATGCATTACAAAATCTATTTTGAAATTATTGGTTTTCTAATTTAATTGCACTGTTAAATTTGTAACGGGCAAGGTCCTGTGTTGGGTTTTGCATATTGATTTGCAAAATGATTCTTATGTAAAGAACTTGACTTTTGTTAAAAAGATAAAAGAGATAAACATTGCAATTAATACTTTTCTTCCTGGATGTCTCTTCTACAATGTGGGAATCCTAGATGGTGGTTTTAAAAAAACTGTGAAGATACTAAAACTCTGTGTGCGATTGTGCCCCTAAACCTAATATGATGTAATACCCGTAGATTTTCTATAGTTATTAAACAAATAAATGATAAACACAAAGCATTCAGAACTGTGCCAATAAATAACCTTAGTTAAATTTTGAGGATGAAATTTCTTTAAGGAGGGAAGGATGTAAAACCCTCAGTTTTTGAGATTTTTTTTTTTATTTTCACATTTTTCCTTATTGAATAGTAAATCAAAATTTTACACTGTGCTAGAGAGTTTGTAGGGTTTAGAAAAAAGATCTTAAGTGTGAAGAAAAATACCCTGCACACCCAAGGGGTCTCATCGACCCTATTGAGTTTCAAATTTTATTCAAAAATTATTTTTGAGGAATTTGAATTAATCTATAAAGTGATATTTAAAATAAATTATTTAAATACATGGGAGTTCAAAAATTTATAGATGAAATTTAATTATGTTTAATCTTAATTTAAATTTTATTTATTGATATTTCATTTAATTTCATATTTGAATTTATAAGGAATTGAATTTGAATTTAATTTGAATTAATTAGAATTTCATTTACTGTAATGGAACTCAAAAAATTAATTATAAACTTACCAAATTGCAAGGCAAGTTTTGAAAAAGTCAAAACTTGCCTTGTTTCAAAGCAAGGCCCCATAAGGAGGGGCGTCAAGCCTAGAGGATTCTAGAGGGCTGAACTAAGGAAGAAAGAAAGGAAAAATGAAAGAAAGAAAGGAAAGGAAGGAGAAAAAATATATATAAAGAAAAAAAAGTCAACTTGCTTGCCAAGCAAGCAAGTTGGAAATTAGAAAGAGAGGGCCAACCCATTGGGGTCGCCCAACCCTTTCCTTTTTATGTGTAATATATAATATATATGTCATACTATATGATATATAATACATTATATAACCTATGCTAATTAGAAAAAAGAAAAAAAAGAATCCAAAAGAAAAGAAAAGAAGAAGGCATTGAAAAAAAGAAACAAAACTTGATTTGGATCAAGGGCTAGGATTAATTCCAACCCTTGACCCAAGTCCTAAAACTATAAATAATGAGGAGGGGCTCAACCCCCCCGCCCCATTTGCTACCCTTTTGATTTTTTTTTCAACGCTTCTTTATCTCTCCAAAATCCCTCTTCTCTCTTCCTTTCCCTACACCAAATCCTTGGTGTTTTCACCCTTGGCTCACAAGGAAGGGTTCCACGTTCATGAAGGGAATGTAAAGAGGTCATGAGTGAGGTTGTTGTTCATGCTCAAAGAGCGATCTATGCACATAGGACTAATTTTTTGGCAAAAGGTAAGGGGTTTTATGCTCTACATGTAAAATAAAATTTATGGGCACAAATTTCTTTGTTTTTTCATAAGTATAGATTTTTCGACTTTTCTTATGTTGTTGCATATGTTGCTGACCAAAAAGTTCTTCCATGGTTAGATTTTTCGAGCTCAGTCTAAGAGTAGTTTGCACCATCTTCCATGAAGATGGGAGACTATGCAGAATGATGGATATCTCCATATGATCAGATATTACATTCTCAACTATTGCCAGGTATTTTTCCATAACAAGCATTTTGTTCACGTGATCAATGACATTATCATTTTCTTGCATTTGACACTAATTATATTGCTCCAAGTGTAATTAAATGTATATTTCATAAGTAGTATCATACTTCTTTGAAATGACATCAAACATAGACTTAGCCGTAGGGTAATCTTCGAACACCCTAATAAGATCGTCATCCATATAGGTGAGCATGATGGTTCTAGCCAACATGTTATCTCTTTTATATTTTAGAAAAACTAATTTGTCCTATTCAATAGCTTAAACACCAGGGTCCCTCATTTCAGTAGTGAGGGCATTCTTGATGCCCTCTAAAGTTAAAACAACAGGAATCCTCCTCTTCCAAATGTGAAAATTGATGACATCAAGTTTATCATCTTTGGCTAATTCGGTTGCACAAACCCTACTTGTCATTTTTTTGAATTTAGGTATTTTATGATGGCAAAGCATGATAAATATAAGTTCAACATTCAACAAGTATATAAATAAGAGAATATTATCCATAAACTCATAAAAATAACTTTCACAATTAGCAAATTCATGAAATCAAACTTATTGTTTCATGCAAGTACTAAAAAAAAAATACGACAATCAAGTTCTTTATTTCCAATAAAAATAAGTAATCTGCAATCTTTAAGTATTTTTCTGTAATTTCAGAAAAGTCAGAGAATAGTACTGTAAACAAAATATATTATCCCTAAAAAAAAATATGACTTAAAAAAAATCTAGGGGGTTTTCTGCAAAAAACAAAAAACTTAAGCATGTTCTAGATAATATTTTAGAGTTAAGGTTCCTTTTTTGAATTACCAAAAAAAAATAAAAACCACTTTCATAATTTAGGGATACAAATATCAAAAATTATAAAGTACAGTGGCAATGCAATAAATTTATTACAAAAGGATAAAACATACAATAAAATAAAAAGCAGGGTCAAAGAAGTAATTTAACCAAGCAAGAACTTAACCTGTAATATCGAAAAAGACCACGGGTGACAGGTAATTTCACCTGGCAGGGATATGACCGAAATTATCAAAAAAGACTAGGGGCTTTGCTACGCATATAAAAAGCATGATTTTCTAGAAAAAAACTAGAAGCTTCAGGTGTTCTGTGAAGTTTTTTTTTTCAGTCGGTGAGAGGAAAAACTGATCAAACTGCCAATATGTTCGCTAGAGAAAAAAAAAGGTATGCCTCTTTTACCGTAGGGTTGACAGTGCTGCCCAAAGGTTGTTGGAGCGACCTCGCCCGGGGTTGCAGTGGTGGAGGATAAAACAAGAAAAAAAAAACAGGTTCTCCTTTTCTGCGATAAACCCTTTTTGGATTTGATCGCCTTGGAGGATGGGTCGTCGGAACAGGGACGAGGCTGCGGTGATGAACTTTTTTTTTGTTTGTAACGAGGTTGCCAGATGCCGGCAACCTCCTACTAAATATATAGTGAAGGGTGATCGCCGGTTTCACGCAATCCCTAAAAGCTTCGCTAATCTGAGAAAAGAAAAAAAATCTTTTCAGTTTTATTATTATTTTTTCTTAATGACCTAGTGTTACCTGACACAGGCCCCGATTTGGAGAGGGTGGTGTATGTTCGCCCCCGATGATTCACTGAATCCCACATCTGTGTTCGGGGCTTTGAATGAGCACCACGTATACAAGCACACGGGGCTCGTATTCCCGTGTATGTTGACATAACTTTGCATCGGACTCTGGTGTTGTTGCAAAGACTTAAGTACCCTTTCTTGCTATTCTTCTCATAAAGTGATGGTTTGAGAAAATGACAAAAATGCCCTTCATTCAAAAAAGAAAAAACAAACAGTTCAAAAAAAGGACAAACATGTCCTCCATCCAGAAAGTCGAGGATGATGTTGACTCTTCAAAGTCTTCTTCTTTTTCTGTTCAAAAAAAGGACAAACATGTCTTCTTCTTCTTTCTCCGTAAAACACTGTAAAACCCTCTCTCTCTCTAGAGAAGAAATCAAGGGAAACAAAGAGTTCTTTCTGGAGAAGGCCATGAACATCAACCATCTCACTCTCTCTCCCTTCTCTCTCTACTTCTGTGCACATCCAACAGACGATCCTACATTGCTCCATCGTCATCTTCTTCTTCTTCCTTCTTCGTAAAACACTGTAAAACCCTCTCTCTCTCTCTAGAGAAGAAATCAAGGGAGGTAAAGGGTTCCTCCTAGAGAAGGCCATGAACATCAACCCTCTCACTCTCTCTCCCTTCTCTCTCTACTTATGTGCCTGATTTAGAGTTTTTGCCCTTACAGGAGGGGGGTCCGGGGGTTCATCCCAACGTGGGTAGCATCATTCAACTAAATGAGTTGTAGATCCTGATTCAGAGTTTTTACCCTTATAGAAGAGGGGTCTCGGGGTTCCTCCCAACGTGGGTAGCATCATTCAACTTGAATAGTTGCGGAGTCTGATTCAAAGTTTTTACCCTTACAGAAAATGGGGGGTCTGAGGGCTCCTCCCAGCGTGGGTAGCATCATTCAACTTGATGAGTTGTGGAGTCTGATTCAAAGTTTTTACCCATTCATATTTTAAGGAATTAGATCTCATATTTGAACATCCACGCATGTGCAGTTTGCTTTCATCATGTTCAGTTGCTTTCTAGATTATACTTTGAATTCTGGTGCATTTTAGATCTATCGATTTGTATGTAACCAGAGCTCATTTTAATCTGAATTTTTTACTGCAACTTCATGCATATGTATTCATGCTCTCCACCAAAAATCATATCATTCTGAGTTTGTTTAACCCACTTTAAAAATTGAGATTAAAAACCTGTTATTTTGCACCGTCAGGATTTTAGCAGAATCAAGACCAACTTGCGGAAGTGATTTCTCCCTAACCAGAGATGATCTTTCTGATCCGTAAAAATGGTTGTTTTTTAAATTGAATCTAGTTTGTTCATACCAATATTCAGCTATTTCTATGATGTTTTCATACTAGTTTCGGGTCAAAAACCATAACCCTGTCACCCTATGTCATTTTAACGACTAAGATTTTGATCCATTTTGTTTGAATTTTATTTCCCTAATGGGAGATCATTTTTTAATTCTGTAAAACGGGTTCTCTTTGTTTATGTGTCTAGTTCATCCCTGTAAATTTTCAAAAATTTTCATGGTCAATTATGATTTTATTTTGATTAAATACCAGAATCTTGTATCCAGATTTTATAAATGTTCTGATTTTGGCCCCCATATCATGACTGTTGTAGCACTTCTTCAACAAATCGTTATTTGATTATCAATATTCTTCAGCAAATTGTTGTTATGATTTTTTTGAGTCTCTAATGAGTCTCTACTATGATTTGTAGTATTTTTGGGTCTCCAACGAGCCTCACAATGATTTATAGTGTTGTCCGATCTTTTAACTATGATTTATAGTGCTTTGGGGTCTCCAACGAGCCCCATAACGATTTATAGTGTTTTTCGGTCTTTTAACTATGATTTATAGTGTTTTCGGGTCTCTAACGAGACCCACAGCGATTTATAGTGTTGATGGACCTCGCTATAGCGATTTGTAGTGTTTCTCGCTAAACACTACAGCGATTTGTGATACAAATCGCTATCCGAATCAGGACCAACTTGTCAGGGTCATATCTCCCTAACCAGAGATCGGATTTCAAATCCGTAAAAAGTGGTGTCTTTGTTATGAAGTCTAGTTTATTCTTGTAAATTTTCAGCGATTTCTATAGTCATTTGGTACCTCATTTGGATCTAAAACCAGACCCCTATCAGTCTGCCTTATTTGAGTGACATAGGTTTTTATTTCATTTTGTAAGAGTCATATCTCCCCAACGAAAGATCATTTTCTAAATCCGTAAAAACGGTTTTCTTCATCTATGTGTCTAGTTTATATCTGGAAAGTATTATAACTTTTTATGCTCAATTGATATTTCAAACCTGTTAAAAATTGAGACACATAGAGGAAGTTTCAAACTTTTTAAGTTTTATAATATTTTATAACATGTCTCGGTTTTTAACAGGTTTGAAATATCAAATGAGAATAAAAAGTTATAAAACTTTTTAGATAAAAACTAGACACATAGAGGAAGAAAACCCTTTTTACGGATTTGAAAAATGATCTTCCGTTGGGGGGATATGACTCTTACAAAATGAAATAAAAAACTATGTCACTCAAATAAGACAGACTGATAGGGGTCTGGTTTTAGATCCAAATGGGGTATAAAATGACCATATAAATCACTGAAAATTTACAGGAAAAAACTAGACTTCATAACGAAGACACCACTTTTTACGGATTTGAAATCGGATCTCTGATTAGGGAGATATGGCCCTGACAAGTTGGTCCTAATTCGGATAGCGATTTGTATCACAAATCGCTGTAGTGTTTAGCGAGAAACACTACAAATCGCTATAGCGAGGTCCAACAATACTATAAATCGCTGTGGGTCTCGTTAGAGACCCGAAAACACTATAAATCATAGTTAAAAGACCGAAAAATACTACAAATCGTTGTACAACGATTTGTGATATAAATCGCTATCCGAATCAGGACGAACTTGTCAAGGCCATATCTCCCTAACCAGAAATCGGATTTCAAATCCGTAAAAAATGGTGTCTTCGTTATGAAGTCTAGTTTATTCCTGTAAATATTTAGCGATTTCTATGGTCATTTGATACCCCATTTGGATCTAAAACCAGACCCCTATCAGTCTGCCTTATTTGAGTGACATAGGTTTTTATTTCATTTTGTAATAGTCATATCTTCCCAACAGAAGATCATTTTCCAAATCCGTAAAAAGGGTTTTCTTCCTTTATGTGTCTAGTTTATATATGGAAAGTTTTATAACTTTTTATTTTTAATTGATATTTCAAACCTGTTAAAAATCGAGACACATAGAGAAAGTTTCAAACTTTTTAAGTTTTATAACATTTTATAATATGTCTCGGTTTTTAATAGGTTTGAAATATCAAATGAGCATAAAAACTTATAAAACTTTCCAGATAAAAACTAGACACATAGAGAAAGAAAACCCTTTTTACGGATTTGGAAAATGATCTTCCGTTGGGGAGATATGACTTTTACAAAATGAAATAAAAAACCTATGTCACTCAAATAAGGCAGACTGATAGGGGTCTGGTTTTAGATCCAAATGAGGTATCAAATGACCATAGAAATCGCTGAAAATTTACAGGAATAAACTAGACTTCATAAAGAAGACACCACTTTTTACGGATTTGAAATTTGATCTCTGGTTAGGGAGATATGATCTTGAAAATTTGGTCCTGATTCGGATAGCGATTTGTATCACAAATCGCTGTAGTGTTTAGCGAGAAACACTACAAATCGCTATAGCGAGGTCCAGCAACACTATAAATCGCTGTTGGTCTCGTTAGAGACCCGAAAACACTATAAATCATAGTTAAAAGACCGAAAAACATTACAAATCGTTGTACAGTGATTTGTGATATAAATCGCTATCCGAATCAGGACCAACTTGTCAGGGTCATATCTCCCTAACCAGAGATCGGATTTCAAATCCGTAAAAAGTGGTGTCTTCGTTATGAAATCTAGTTTATTCCTGTAAATTTTCAGTGATTTCTATGGTCATTTGATACCCCATTTGGATCTAAAACCAGACCCTTATCAGTCTGCCTTATTTGAGTAACATAGGTTTTTATTTCATTTTGTAAGAGTCATATCTCCCCAACGGAAGATCGATTTCCAAATTCGTAAAAAAGGTTTTCTTCCTCTGTGTCTAGTTTATATCTGGAAAGTATTATAACTTTTTATGCTCAATTGATATTTCAAACCTGTTAAAAATTGACACATAGAGGAAGTTTCAAACTTTTTAAGTTTTATAATATTTTATAACATGTCTCGGTTTTTAACAGGTTTGAAATATCAAATGAGAATAAAAAGTTATAAAACTTTCCAGATAAAAACTAGACACATAGAGGAAGAAAACCCTTTTTACGGATTTGAAAAATGATCTTCCGTTGGGGAGATATGACTCTTACAAAATGAAATAAAAAACTATGTCACTCAAATAAGGCAGACTGATAGGGGTCTGGTTTTAGATCCAAATGGGGTATAAAATTACCATAGAAATCGCTGAAAATTTACAGGAAAAAACTAGACTTCATAACGAAGACACCACTTTTTACGGATTTGAAATCAGATCTCTGGTTAGGGAGATATGGCCCTGACAAGTTGGTCCTAATTCGGATAGCGATTTGTATCACAAATCGATGTAGCGTTTAGCGAGAAACACTACAAATCGCTATAGCGAGGTCCAACAATACTATAAATCGCTGTGGGTCTCGTTAGAGACCCGAAAACACTATAAATCATAGTTAAAAGACCGAAAAATACTACAAATCGTTGTACAACGATTTGTGATATAAATCGCTATCCGAATCAGGACGAACTTGTCAAGGCCATATCTCCCTAACCAGAAATTGGATTTCAAATCCGTAAAAAATGGTGTCTTCGTTATGAAGTCTAGTTTATTCCTGTAAATATTTAGCGATTTCTATGGTCATTTGATACCCCATTTGGATCTAAAATCAGACCCCTATCAGTTTGCCTTATTTGAGTGACATAGGTTTTTATTTCATTTTGTAAGAGTCATATCTCCCCAACGGAAGATCATTTTCCAAATCCGTAAAAAGGGTTTTGTTCTCTCTATGTGTCTAGTTTATATCTGGAAAGTTTTATAACTTTTTATGCTCAATTGATATTTCAAACCTGTTAAAAATCGAGACACATAGATGAAGTTTCAAACTTTTAAGTTTTATAACATTTTATAACATGTCTCGGTTTTTAATAGGTTTGAAATATCAAATGAGCATAAAAAGTTATAAAACTTTCTAGATAAAAACTAGACACATAGAGAAAGAAAACCCTTTTTACGGATTTGGAAAATGATCTTTCGTTGGGGAGATATGACTCTTACAAAATGAAATAAAAACCTATGTCACTCAAATAAGGCAGACTGATAGGGGTCTGGTTTTAGATCCAAATGGGGTATCAAATGACCATAGAAATTGCTGAAAATTTACAGGAATAAACTAGACTTCATAACGAAGACACCACTTTTTACGGATTTGAAATCCGATCTCTGGTTAGGGAGATATGACCCTGAAAAGTTGGTCCTGATTCGGATAACGATTTGTATCACAAATCGCTGTAATGTTTAGCGAGAAACACTAAAAATCGCAATAGCGAGGTCCAACAACACTATAAATCGTTGTGGATCTCGTTAGAGACCCGAAAACACTATAAATCATAGTTAAAAGACCGAAAAACACTACAAATCGTTGTGGGGCTCGTTGGAGACCCCAAAGCACTATAAATCATAGTTAAAAGATCGGACAACACTATAAATCATTGTGAAGCTCGTTGGAGACCCCAAAATACTACAAATCATAGTTGAGACTCATTAGAGACTCAAAAAAATCATAACAATAATTTTCTGAAGAATATTGTCAATCAAATAACGATTTGTTGGAGAAGTGCTACAACAGTCATGATATGGGGGCCAAAATGAGAACATTTATAAAATCTGGATACAAGGTTCTGGTATTTAATCAAAATAAAATAGTAATTGACCATAAAAAATTCTGAAAATTTACAAGGATGAACTAGACATATAAACAAAGAGAACCCGTTTTACAGAATTGAAAAATGATCTCCCATTAGGGAAATAAAATTCAAACAAAATGGATCAAAATCTGAGCCGTTAAAATGACACAGGGTGACAGGGTTATGGTTTTTGACCTGAAACTAGTATGAAAACACCATAGAAATCGCTGAAATTTGGTATGAACAAACTAGATTCAATTTAAAAAACAACCTTTTTTACGGATCAGAAAGATCATCTCTGGTTAGGGAGAAATCACTTCCGCAAGTTGGTCCTGATTCTGCTAAAATCCTGACGGTGCAAAATAACAGGTTTTGAATCTCGATTTTTAAAGTGGGACAAACAAACTCAGAATGATATGATTTTTGGTGAAGAGCATGAAGACATATGCATGAAGTTGCAGTAAAAAATTCAGATTAAAATGAGCTCTGGTTACATACAAATCGATAGATCTAAAATGCACCAGAATTCAAAGTATAATCTAGAAAGCAACTGAACATGATGAAAGCAAACTGCACATGCGTGGATGTTCAAAAATGAGATCTAATGCCTTAAAATATGAATGGGTAAAAACTTTGAATCAGACTCCACAACTCTTCAAGTTGAATGATGCTACCCACGCTGGGAGGAGCCCCCAAACCCCCCTCCTGTAAGGGCAAAAACTCTAAATCAGGCTCCACAACTCATCAAGTTGAATGATGCTACAATTAGTGTGCAGGTCAGTCGGTGTTTGATGGAGAAATGTTGGATCGTTTGTTGGATGTGCACAGAAGTAGAGAGAGAAGGGAGAGAGAGTGAGATGAGGTTTTACCCCTCTCTTGTAAGGGTAAAAACTCTGAATCAGGATCTACAACTCATTTAGTTGAATGATGATACCCACGCTGAGAGGAACCCCCCAAACCCTCCTCCTGTAAGGGTAAAAACTCTGAATCAGGCTCTACAAGAGTCAATGTACAGGTCAGTCGGTGTTTGATGGAGCGATGTATGATCTTCTAATGGATGTCACAGAAGCAGAAATAGAAGGGAGAGAGAGAGTGAGAGGGTTGATGTTCATGGCCTCCTCCAGGGGAGATTTCTTTCTCGGATAATCCTGCAGTGCAGAGACTGAGTCTTAAATAATCATCTTCGGGGCACTTAAGTCTTTACAACCACTCCTTTTCAAGAACCGTCATTTTTTTTGCACTAATAGAGAAGAGGGTACTTAAGTCTTTGCAATCTCATCAAACTCCAACGTTAATTAATGCTGACAAACATGGGGATACGAGACGCACATGCTTATATACGTGGTGCTCTTTGGGACCCCCGATCATGAGATGTAGCTAACTGCCCTGTTCGGGGGGAACATATAACCTGCTTTGCTCGATTTGGGGTCTGTGTTCTCCTCTTATATTTTAAGAACAGGGGTTGCCTAATTCTGGCAACCCACTGTGTTTTCTGCACCGCCCCCATCCCCTTTTTTTGTTTATTTACCGAGGTTGCCGGTTACTAGCGACCCTCCAAAAAAAAAACTTTTGATTGAGCCAAGAGAACAATTTTTTTTTGTTTCTTCCCTTTTTTTTGTGTGATCCTTTGATATCTAACGCATACCCCAGATGGAGTCTGTGTTCTATAATTTTTTTTATTTATATAAGAGATCTTAAAAAAAAGGTGAAAGGTTTTTGACTTGTAGGGGTATTCCCGAATAAAAAAACGATTGATAAAAAATTTTTATCGTCGGGCAAACTCGATTCAAAACTCTGTCTCTTATTTATTTATTTTTAAATAGGGAGACAGGAGTCACCAAAATTCGGTGACCTGTCTAATATGCCTTATAAACAGAGATTACTAACATTTTCTTTGTTGATTTTCATTTTTTTGATGACCGTTGATAGATGACTCATGGCTTCGAGCATGACATTTCAGAATTGGCACTGTGCACACTACCAACCTCAGCTCTGATATTATTGAAGGATACTATCTGGTGTGCATGCAGATGTAGGTGAGAAGATTGAGGGTGAAGATAAGGTTGTAAACGACCTTATTTAGGAGGGTGTTACTTCTCAATTTTCTTCGTATATCCTGAGTAAGTCCTTTCCCTTGTATAGGGAAAAAGAAGGCTGACGGTTTCACTCTCTTAGGTAATTGTTATCGAGCTCTCAGTGGTGCTTGCTGATTTTCTCTCTCTCAAAAAAATTGATAACTATTTTACTAATTTGAGCTTATCCAAATAAAGTATGTTCAAACGTACTTCACTTGGATAATTCCTTTTAATAAGCAGCTTCATGAGTTGGAGAGAGAGTGAGTCCTCTCTTCTCAATTCATCAAACTCTCAGTGATGGTCACCATGGTCATGTATAACCAATAACCATTTGGTTAGCAACGCCCTGGGCCCCGTTGGTAGTTTTATGATAACTTTGGTTTCACGACTTTGTAGAAAAAAATGCTTCTGAAGTTAAGTCTCTGTGATACCTGCCAATTTTGGATGGGCATCTAGAGGTGGATCATTCTCTCTCAATAAAAAAATCTTGATAGGGATCAAACCAGTGATAGATTCTCAACACGCTCCGTCACCCACCAACAGAAACCCGCCAGCCCAGTCTCAGACGATAGCAGAGCCAGACATCCGCCACTCGCCATGCAAACGACGAAACTGCCATTCATTAATTGAAGCATTGACGAGTTTCCAAGCACGCTTTCCGATGGACACCGTTCGTCGTGCTGCGCTCTCGTCAGCTGAAAGAAAAAGGGCGGAAAAAGCAAAAGCCAAAACCAGGTGCCGTGCAACAGAACCCTCTTGGCACGTGTACACTCTCACATGCTCGAAATAAACAGCTCCCCCCCCCCCCTCGCTGTATGATATTGATGGGGGCAGGTTATATGCTGATGGGATCATGGTCTTTCCCTTCCTCCCTCCCTTTGCCTGGACGACTACACCACCAAAGGAAAAGTTGAACCAGTGAACGAAAGAAGAAAGGAGACGATGGGATGACGATACCTTCGTCATCTTTCAAAGGAGGAGGAGGGATAGAGGAAGAGACGACCAGGAGGGATCGGGTGCCGCTGAGGCCGCTCTTCCGGGTGGGTGCGGTGGCCTGCGGGGTCCAGTTCGAGTGGGCGCTGCAGCTGTCGCTGCTGACCCCTTACGTCCAGGAGCTCGGCATCCCGCACGCCTGGGTCAGCCTCGTCTGGCTATGCGGCCCCGTCTCCGGCATGGTGATCTAGCCCCTCGTCGGAGACATCAGTGACCGCTGCGCCAGCCCCTGGGGCCGACGCCGCCCCTTCATCACCGCCGGCGCCCTCTCCATTTCCCTCGCCGTCCTCACCATCGGCTTCTCCTCCGACATCAGCTCCCTGCTCGGCGATCCCCCGAGCCCCGGTCCGCGGCCGCTCGTGGTCACCGTCTTCATGCTGGGGTTTTGGCTCCTAGACTTTGCCAACAACTTGATCCAGGTCCCCTGCAGAACCCTCCTTGCAGACTTCACCGGCAAGTTTTCCCCTCGCCGGAAAAAATTTTACTCGTATATTTGCGCCCTTTGATTTCTTCACTGGCTTTCTTTGAACTGTGAATTCTGTTACTGTTAGTGAGGGGTTTGTGATGGGGACCCTTTCTCTGTTGCAGTTGCACTATTCTTTATTCGTTTTGTTTTTCTATCCTTATCTGGGGGCACCTGTATGCGTTCTGCACCTGCAAGAGGGGTAAAATGGGGGAATACATTGGAGAAAGGGATGGTTTTAGAATTTTTTTTTCTTGTTCTTATCTGTGGTCTTCCTCCCTTTACCCTTCTCTTGTTTCTTGGTAGGACCAGCGACCAATTTTGGCTTATTGGACTTCGACCCAGATCCAAAGGTTCCAGTCATGTCCTAGATCTGGATCCATCTCCTGCAGTAACTAAACAATATGACCTGATCGGGATGTTTTATCATTGCACCACTTGCTTTGCTGCTGCTACTGGCGAAATAATAATAATAATAATAATAAATGTTGTAAGTATCCCACATAGTATCATTATTATGGGAAATAATGATACTAGTGTGTATCATGTATGTATCTTAAGATACAATCTTGTATTGTACCATATGTTACGACTCATCTTGGCGCACTTAAAAAAAAAGGGTTGAATCATAATATTTTTTTTTTGGGTTTTAAAGACTTCTTGAGTGTCGACTCCCTCGTTTGTGTATAAGCCATTAGAGGGATCTCCATGCACCCTATGAGTAGTGAGAGAGATTTGAGGGCCGAACCATGCCCAATAGAGAAGGCTTTTGCGGTTTGCTCAAGTAAACTTGGTTATTTTGTTTTTGTTTATGTAATATGAAAGTATCAAACTTTGACATATTATTAATTTCAAGATATTTAATATTTTGCATTGTTCTTGTATTGATGATGTCATATGCACCTCATAAAGACAAAAATGCTTCATATGTGATTTTATGGTTGTATTTTGTGCAATTCATTACTCTTTCAAGTGTTATGATTTTTTTAAAACTTTTGTTATTTTTTTAAAAAAATGTTATATTTTTTTGAAAATTTGATTTTTTATTAAAAACTACTATTTTTTACGATATGATACAATACATATCTTATTTTGGGCCATACAGGTAACGATATTGATACTTACAACCTTGATAATAATAATAATAATGACATTAATAGTAATAGTAATAATCTTACTACTTAAAGACGGATTTAGGGTAGCGTTGCACAAAATTGTATTGTTGTTTTATCTTTTTGAAATTGACACTGGAAACTTTGTGGTTTAGAGATCTTTTCTCCATTATAATAAATTTTGCTTATTTAGGCAAAAAAATGTCTCGTCATGCACAGGCTATGTCACAAAGATGCGGGTGCGGATGTGGTGATGCGACACTTTAAAAGAACTTGGGTGCAAGAGGGTATATATATATATATATATAATTTTTAACAGTTAACAATAATACTAATGAAATAAAAATCGATTATCATATCATCAATTCATTATACATACATTAAATCAAATTAACAATCTACAATTATATTCTTTATCAGTAAAAACTAATACCACAATTAAATCAACATAAACATATCATGAAAACAATCAAACAAGTAAAACAGAAAAGAAGTAAATTATACTAATAAAAGAAGCAAATAATGCATAATTGCATACCAAAAGTATATCCTATACAATGTATATAACGATAAGGTAATGATCCTAATAATTTTTTACTTCATCATCAAATTCATTATAAGAAGAAAGACTAGGCTTTGATAAGTCCATGTTTATAATGTTGAAATCATGCTCTCCCTCTAAGTCATACTCCGTTGGGTTTATATCCTAAAATTTGGATGATCTTTGTCTGCATTACAATTAAATACTTGTATATTTAAATGAAGAAACTAAGAAGTAGTCAAATAACTAAGAGAGCAATTAGTATATGTATTTTTATTGGTTTGCAATAGGAATAGGAATGGAGACCAAATGGGTAGGTGGGAAAGCAAAAGTGATAGAACCTTGGGGATATAAGATTTGGTATACAGGAATAAATAGGAATAGGAATGGAGTAGGGATTGTTATGAGTCGTGAGTTTATAGATAATGTAGTTGAGGTCCGTAGGAAAGGTGATAGGATCTTACTTATTAAATTAGTATTAAGTACGAATATTATTAATATTATTAGTGTTTATGCACCTCAAGTAGGTTTAGATGATTCCATTAAGCGTCAATTTTGAAAAGATTTAGATGGAGTAGTACAAGGGATATCTTATGGAGAAAAGCTTTTCATCGGCGGTGACCTTAATGGACATGTAGGCATTAGTAAGGATGGATTTGAGAGTATCCATGGAGGCTATGGTATAGGAGAAAAAAACGAAAGTGGAGAAAGGATTTTAGATTTTGGTTTGTCCTATGATATGATCTTAGCAAACGCTTGGTTTAGGAAGAGGGAGTCTCACCTAGTAACATTTAAAAGTGGGGTTAATACGAGTCAGATAGATTTTTTCCTACTTAGAAAGAGAGATAAGGGTTGTTGCATCGATTGTAAGGTTATACCGGAAGAAAGTGTAGCTACACAACATAGAGTCTTAATTTTAGATCTTAGAATTAGACAATGCCGCAAAAGGGATAGACATATGATAGATCCTAGAATTAAGTGGTGGGCACTAAAAGGAGCTAAACAAGGAATGTTTGTAGAGCAGGTAGTTAAGGAAGCTGATTGGTGTCTCGAGGAGGATTCAGAATCAATGTGGAATAAGATAGCGGGTGGCATGAGAAAGGTGGCTAAGGAGGTATTGGGTGAGTCTAAAGGCGGTGCACCGCTAGGTAAGGATACATCATGGTGGAACGAGGATGTCAAATTAGCTATTAAGGTTAAAAGAGAGTGTTATAGAAATCTAAGAGTCGTGATAATGAGAATTTGGAGAAGTATATGATAACAAAGAAGGAAGCTAAAAAAGTAGTTCGAAACGCGAGAGATAAGGTATATAAAGAGGTTTATGACAAGTTGGATACCAAAGAGGGCGAGAAAGGTATTTATAGGCTTGCAAAGATGAGAGATAGGAAATCGAGGGATCTGGGTATGGTTAGATGTATCAACGATGAAACACAAAGAGTTTTAGTCAAAGATGAGGAGATTAAGGAGAGATGAAAAAATTATTTTGATAAGCTATTTAATGGAAGTCATGCTCAGGATCTTGGAGACTTCTCCATTCTTTTTCATGAGATGAATTGTGACTTCATGCACAAGATTCAAAAGAAAGAAATTGCAGACGCTTTGAAGAAAATGAAATCAAGAAGGGCAGTTGGCCCAGATGGTATACCTATCGAAGCTTGAAAATGCTTGAGAGAGAAAGGTTTAGAATGGTTGACAAATCCTTTTAACAAGATTTGGTGGACAAATAAGATGCCTAATGAGTGGAGGAAGAGTACTTTGGTGTCTCTATATAAGAATAAGGGTGATATACAAGATTGCACAAACTATCGTGGTATAAAACTCATGAGTCATACTATGAAACTTTGGGAGAGGGTGATTGAGTCTAGGTTGAAGAAGGTTGTCATGATATCGGAGAATCAATTTGGTTTTATGCCTGGAAGATCAACTATGAAAGCTATACATCTTCTTAGACAACTTATTGAGAGAAATAGAGAGAGGAACAAAGATTTGCATATGGTTTTTATTGATTTGGAGAAGGCATACGATAGAGTACCTATGGACGTTCTCTGGTGGATAATGACGAAGAAAAGCGTTTCTCTCAAGTACATTAGTATAATTAAAGATATGTATGAAGGAGTAGTAACCAATGTCCACACTTGTGGAGGGGTGACAACCAATTTTCCTATAACGGTTGGGTTACATCAAGGATTTGCTTTAAGCCCTTTTCTATTTGCTGTAGTGATGGATGAGCTTACGAGATCAATTCAAGAAAATGTGTCGTGGTGTATTTTGTTTGTTGATGATATTGTTTTGATTGATGAGTCTAGAGCTGGGGTTAATGCTAAGTTAGAATTATGGAGACAGACATTGGAAGCAAGAGGTTTTAAGTTGAGTAAGAGTAAGACAGAATATATGGAATGTTGATTTAGTAAGCAACGAAGTAGTGATGGGAGTGTAGTGAAGCTTGGTGAGCAAGAAATACCGGTGGATGATTGTTTCAAATATTTGGGATCTATCATTCAAAAGTGTGGAGAAATTGATGAAGATGTAAATCATAGGATAAAGGTTGGGTGGATGAAATGAAAAAATGCAACTGGAGTATTGTGCGATCGTAGAATGCCATTGCAGTTGAAGGAAAAGTTTTATAGGATGACTATTAGGCCTGCTTTACTATATGGTACGGAATGTTGGGCTGCCAAGAGACATCATATTCAAAAAATGAGTGTAGCTGAGATGCGTATGCTTAAATGGATGTGTGGAAATACAATAAAAGATAAGATTAAGAACGAGGAGATATATAAGAAGGTAGGCGTTGCACCCATTGAAAATAAGATGAGAGAGAATCGTTTATGGTGTTTTGGACATATTCGGTGAAGGCCTAATGATGCTCCGGTTAGAAGAATGGAGAAATGGGAAAATATATTAGTTAAAAGAGGTCGGGGTAGGCCTAGGAAGACATGGATGGAGATGATAGGAAAGGATATGAATGCTTTAAACCTCACCGAGGACATGACATTGGATAGAAATGATTGGAGGAGAAGGATTCATGGGGAAGACCCAAAATGATTTTCTTTTTTGGTTCATATCGCCGACCTTAATTGTTTTGGGATGAAAGCGTAGTTGTTATTGTTGTTTTATTCTTTATTGGTTTGCGAAAGTAATCGAAGATTGGAATGAACAAAGACTAAATGCTTTGCACGCTTGCTGGTGAGTTTGTTTCTCTTTATGTTATAGATTTGAGCATATGTACTCTAATTTCTTTCACAACAAGATGAACTAGCAGGCTGTGATAGTAATCTTAATGCAAGATGTTGGAGAAGAGGTGTTTTTGATCATATGTTGACTACCATGTGATAGAATCTATATTCGCTTCCTCTCTCGCTATTAATTTCTGTCCATATAACCTCAAAGATGAAAATTTTTCAAACTCTTGTGTAACTTGATTTAGAATATGTGATTCTCGATAAAGTCTTGTCATACACATATTTCTATGCTTTGATAGCTCTGGGTCTAAATTTGGAGAGACACAACCAACACCACCTTCTTGCCACTTCTTTGCATAATATTTGGGATTGAGAGAATTTGTTAGGCAATGCAAATGAGTGTTGCTCTTATCCCATCTTTTGATTAAAATTAAATGTATATGATTAAAAAATTCAGAATCATCCACTGTAGGAATTTTTTCCATCATGCTTGAAAACTACAATTTGCATTTTTTTCAATCATATTATCCCACATTTCATAAACTTTGTGAAGCATGGGCTCATCCTTGTCAACTTCTCTCAGCATTTTCCAAATAGGTTGCGTAAACTCAAAGAAGTATATGACTCTATCCCTAGACTCATCATCAATAATGAATTTCTTAATTTCTTGAATCTTGACAACATCATCAGTACAATAAAATATTCAATTATCATCAATCACCATGTTAACCAAAACATTCTTGACTTAATTCATTTCACCATCACAATGATGGATGCAAAGCATGTTTCAACAACCTCAACAATTTCAGATCAGAATGCCTATTAAATATGACATTAGCATGATGGTGGTTGACAACAAAATTTTTAATGCTTTTGACATTTTCTAATTCTTCAATCCATGAACATAAAACATATGTTGGTGATTTTTTTTCTTATTTTGGTTGCAGATATGCCAAATTCAAGATGTATGCTACACTCGGAGTTCAAAAAATATGTGGATACTCACTCTCCAAACTCAATGTTGCACTTTTACAAACTGGGCGTTGTGTGTGATGATTTGCACTACTTTCTGATCACCCACTTATTTTATTACTTTTATAAACGCTTTCAAATACTCAACATTTTTATATTGCCCAAATATATCAACTGCTTTCCAGAATACTGAGTCACTAAGCGAATAAACAATGAAATTAATCATTGGACGTCTTTGAATATCTGTCCACCCATCAGAAACAATGGAAACTCTATTTTGTTCCCATGAAAATTTCTTAGTCTGTAACAATCTCTCAACATTTTCCCTCTCTTCTGCAAGAATTCTCGTTCGTAGTTTTTCTGAGTTTGGAGGTACATAATCACTCAAGTTACAATTTATCAGGGAAGTAATTTAATTTTTCCAATAAGGATTTGTAGTTGCATTAAATGGAAGTAAACTAAAATAAAAATACCTCTCTACTTTTCTATCCATCTCCTCCCTTCCATGTGTATTGAATGAAGCTTCTATCGTTCTTCTTCCTGTACTTTACAACTTTTTTTTAACATATTCTTGGTAGCTTAAAAAGGGTACACTGATTGCACAAAAATCAATTATTATCATCCTCTTCTCATATTTATCTTGTATTTTTTTGTATTGTCTCTGCATTGCCTCATCAACTATTTTACATCCTGAATTGTCATGTCCTAATATTTTCAACAAATAAGCCTTAACTCTCGTATAAGACCCAACATAATCTCTCTCACAAAGCTTGCATCAAAATCTCTTATTTTCACTACCTCCTCCAGCTTTTTCAAGCTTATCCACATGTGCCCATAGTGGCCATCCATCAACACATGATGCAACCAACAAACTAGAATCAATACTACAACTACCATTACCAGCAACACTAGCAACAAAACTTACATGTAAGGATGATGATGACATAATTCCTTTCCCTTTGTTTGTGAGTCCTTTCCCTTTATCCATCAATTTTGTCATTAAAACAAAAAAAAGTATATTAAAATAAAATTCATATCAGGTTCGATAGAGCTGAACCTCGACAACCTAGGACTGGAAGCCGAACCTTGCCTAACAAGGCTGGGTTCGACATAGGCAAACCCTACCTAGAAGGGCTGTGTTCGACAACCTAACAGGGCTGGTTTCAACATGTAATGAAATAGAACAAAAGCAAATAAATGTTACTTATGGACTTAAAAAAACACAACCAATCAAGAAGAACACTTTATTGATCAAGTCACTACCCACACAAGGGTCAAAATAATATTTCTTGTATTGCATGAAAAATGCTCTAAAAAGCATTGGAGAATACATGGGCTTGAAGCCCTATTTATAATACAAGGGAGGCAAAAAGGGAGCAGCCCAACTAGCTGTTGGGCTGCTCCCAACGGTCACATTTTCATTGGGAGCAACTCCAACAGCTAGTCGGAGCTGCCCAATCATATTACATCAAAAAACAAAAACAAAAAATAAAGAAAATAAAAATACACACTCAGCCCACCTATTACACAGTGAAATGATCGGAATGCCCTTGATGGGTATTCCGGTTTGCTATATATATATATATATATATATATATATATATATATATATATATATATATATATAGGGGACTAATCTTAACACTCCCTCAAACTTACAGTGTAACAACAAAGAGTTTTTCAAGTAGGAAGTGAAACCTAGGTGACTTAAGCGCTTTAGTGAAGAAATCTGCCAGTTAATACTCAGATGAAACATAAGGCAATGTGATGGTCTTCTTTAGAAATTCTTCACGAACGTAGTCGTAATCCATTTCAATGTGTTTGGTCTTCTCATGGAATGTATGATTGCTTGTAATGTATACAACGCTCTTATTGTCATAACATAATCTTAAGGGTTCTGCAATGTGAACTCCCAAATCCTCTAATAATTGTCTCAATTGTACTAACTCAGGCATAGTTGTTGCCATGACACGGTACTTTGCTTAAGTAAAAGAGAGGGACACCTTTTGCTGCTTCTTGCATCACCATGAAATTAGAGAATCACCTAAAAAAACACAGGAACTAGTGGTCGAGCGTCTATCATTCACGTCCCCTCTTGTCAGAATCAGAATATGCAATAACTTCTAACGAGGAAGAGGATAAAAGAAATAATCTATAATTAATATAATTTTTAATGTATCTAATAATTCTCATTACAACACTCATATGTACGGTAGTGGGAGCATGCTGAAATTAACTAAGAGAATGAATAACATGAGAAATATCAAGGTGAATAATAGAGAAATAAGACAAAGCTTTAATCATTCGTCTATATGAAGTTGGATCCTTCAGAGGTTCTCCATCATCTTTCTTCATTTTCGCATTTATGACATCTAAAGTATTAACTCGTTTTTCATCTGAGAGTCATGATCGTTCTATGATCTCTGTTGCATATTTAGTCTGCAACAAAAAATAACCACGAGGTGAGTAAGATACTTCTATTCCGAGAAAATATTGTAAAAACCAAGATTTGTCATATTAAAGTTATCTTTGAGCACATATTTGATATGATTAACTCCCTGCTTGTCACTTCCTGTGATAATCATATCATCAACGTAAAGAAGTAATATTACCATTCCTATATTAGAAGATTTAACAAACAATGTAGTGTCAGTATAACAAGATTTAAAGTGAAGTTGTGTCATCACACTATTGAATCAATCATATCAAGCCTTGGGGGATTGCTTTAAACCATACAATACTTTTTGTAATCGAAGGATTTTTCCATGTGCTAAACTTAAACCTGGTAGAGGATCCATGTAAACTTCCCCATTGAGATTACTATTCAAAAAACATTTTTTACATCCATTTGAAAGATTGACCATTTTTTAATTGATGCTATAGAAATAAGGGTTCTAACAATGGTCATTCAAGGGACTGGATCCAATGTCTCATAGTGTATCTCATATTCTTGACTGCATCCCTTGGTTACTAACCTAGCTCTACATCTTTCTAATGTCTCACCCCATTTAGCTTTTATCTTGTAGACTCATCTACATCCTATAGTTTTTCTTCCTGTAGGTAATGTTTGAATTTCTCAAGTTTTTGCCTTTTTCTAAAGTTTCTAATTCATCATTCATCGCCTTAATCCATTCTTGATGATTTTTAGCATTATGGTAAGATGTTGGTTTTATATATGGGTGTATAGCCATTAGACACGATCTATACCTAGGTTCAAAAGAATCATAGGATACAAATCTACTAGGAGCCTTTGAAATTCACATGGATTTTTTAACACTAGGAAAATCTATATCTTGATTTTGGGCATATCTTTTTGAAGCACATGGTGGATGATCTTTGGTACATCGAGTATAGGTTTTAATTTCATTATGAGATAGGTTTATACTATCAAGATCCTCATTCACATTCCCATGTGCATCATGAGTGTACTCGTTGTCACTCTCATGCACATCATGAATATTTTCACATCTTTCATGTTCATTTGTTGAAAAGAAATGAATAGTCACAATTCTCTTCGATTTTCTCTTTACCAAACTCATTTTTATTTTCAAGAAAAGTAACATTTTTTGAACTATATAATTTGTTCTTTTTAGCGTCATAACATCTATGTCCTTTTTGATTTTCGGCATAGCCTAAAAAACACAAGGAATTGGTTTTGGAGAAAGTTTGTCGTTTTTGCTAGTAGGGATAAAATATTTACAACCAAAGACTCCCAACCTTTTATAATCGGGCGATCTTTTACATAAATTTTCAATAGAAGAAATGTTTTCAATGTTATTTGAATGCATTCTATTTATCAAATAAACCGCCGTAAGAGCGGCTTCGGCCCAAAACATTTTTGGAACATTTCTTAATATAAGAAGTGTTCTAGTGGTATCAACAATATGTCTATGCTTCCTTTTGGCTAGTCCATTTTGTTGAGGAGTATAAGGACAAAACTTTTTATAAATAATCTCATGTAAGTCAAGATAATTTTTGAACTTTTTTGACACAAATTCTCCTTCGGAATCGGTTCTAAAGATTTGAATATTGGTTCTAAATTGAGTCTTTGTATAACAATAATTTTTTTTAAAACAATCAAATACTTTGGATTTGTGTTTGAGAAAAAATATCCAAGAGTGTCCACTATAATCATCCACAAACACGACATAATAAGTTACTCCTTTGGATACAACCGGAACCGGTCCCCATATATCTGAATGTACCAACTCAAATGAATTTTTAGATATAAAATGTCTTGGCCCAAAGAGTAAAGATTTCATTTTATAGGGATGCAATCTTCATAAACAAAATCTCTTTCTTTATAACTTGTAAGAAATGGAAACAAGTGTAATTTGGACATACTAGGAGGTCCTAGTCTTTTGTGCCAATTTTCTATATCTTTTTTTTTCCACAAAATTACAAAAGGTATGTTTTGATAACTCAAGATTGTCCACAACATAGAGATCTCTTCTATGGCCTCACCCAGTTGACTTTTTGGACTAGAGATCCTGTATTAAACAATCATTAGATGAAAACAAAACTTTATATCCATGATCCACAATTTGAAAAACGAATAAAAGGTTTAAATTCAATTTTGGTACTACTATAATATTTGGTATAAAGAAGGTTTGTTGTTTTTGAAAAACCCCAAAACTTTTAATTTTTAAGAAAGTTCCATCGGCGGTTGAAACATAAGAATTATTTGGGTTTGTATGACATTCAGATAATATGGACTCATTTGGAGTCATATGGAAAGAGTCACCAGAGTCAAGTATCCAAGAAGTCTTACCAGGGTCACCACTTATGGATACGACCGCCTCTGAGAAGAAAAAAGCTTTATTTTTTAAAATTGGTTGTAGTGTCTCCATCAGTTGCGCCAAAGACAATGAGCCGATGCATTTGGAGTTGTCTACATTTTTTTCAAAGGATGGTCCCATCGAAGCAACCCTTTTATCTTCTCTTTGATCTTCTTTTAGGGCAAAAAGGTTTGATGTGTCCCAGTTTATA
The DNA here is from genome assembly GCF_984573655.1 of Nuphar pumila. NCBI lineage: Eukaryota > Viridiplantae > Streptophyta > Magnoliopsida > Nymphaeales > Nymphaeaceae > Nuphar > Nuphar pumila. The sequence continues at coordinate 100,017,493 of NC_143254.1, forward strand.
GCAATGGTAACATATTATTTTGCCACCCTTCTTGTATTCATGATCACTTCTTTTATCACTTTGACTTCTTCCATAGTCATTGAAATTTCTTCCATTCTCATTTTTTATAAAGTGAGGAGGTTTATAACTCCTAGTGTGATTTCTGGGCTTTGACATAACAAACACAAATTCTTTATCCTTTGAAGTGGATGGTTTTTTTAACCTATTTTCTTTCATAGTTAACTCTTCAAGAGTTTCAATTATGGTAAGTACACCTTTTCTATTAAGGAGGGCTGACTTGGTCCCTTCAAATTCGGGTCTAAGCCCATTAACAAATTGGTATAAATGCTCCGTTTTAATTTGTTTTTCATGGAGTTCTACATCTTGGGGGCAATGCCATTTTGGCTCAAGAAAGTCAATTCATCCCAAAGAAGATAAATGACATTGTAATATTCGGTAATGCTTATCTCTCCTTGGGTCACAATTCTTTACTTTATTTTGCACATTGCATGTGAGAAATATGTTTGAGACTATACATATCTTTAAGATATTTTTATGCATCAGTAGCGAAGTCAAATTTCGCTAAGCTAGAGCACTTGTTGATGTCAACACTATTGATGAGCCATTCAATTATCTTGGAATGACCCATCCTCCACTCTTTTCATTTTTTCTCATATTCGATGACGACCTTAGACATCTCTTCTCCTTGAAGAATCACTTCCTTCTCATTTTCAATTTTGGTAAGTATAAGTTTAGGCTCTCTTTCAATACCATCAACCAAACCACATAGACCTTTTTCTCATATTTTGTGTTTCACTATTGATGCATCACATAATTAATATCATTGAGTCGCACGGGAATGAAGACTATCACTTCTCTTTCCTGGGGGTGGTATTGGATGTCAGTTTTAGAGAAACCGTGATGATACTAAAACTCTGTGTGCGTTTGTGTCTCTGAACCCGATAGGGTGGTTCACCTTCCGGTCACAGTTTTAGGAAGTTTTCAGCCACTTTGTCTGGGGGTGGTATTGTAGACACAACTATTGTTATTGGTAGACCAAAAAAGTTGCATCAACGGATGTTGATTTCCCTGGTGTCTGACATTAGATGTTGATTTCTAATGTTCTGATGGATGGTGTTGATTCTTGATATTGATTGAGGAACAAGTGTGAAACCCAGTAATAAAATATAAATTGTGTATTAAGATATAACTGATAACTTATCTTGGACTTCGAGAATTGTAGTGCCCGTTTTGAGTATTTGCGGGTTTAATGAAAAGTGAAACTAAACTTGTGTGCATTTAATAGGGATATGCATGCAAATGAGAACTTTGATAATAAATAAATTGTTCATGCATGTACATTGGAATCATACATAATTTACTGTTTTGCATTAGATCATGCATTCTTATCTGTTTTTGTTTTATGTGAGAAATTGTTATTGCATAATAACTGTTTTCAAATGCTTGAATAGTAAATGGTTTATGCGATTGCTATTGTTATATTTCCTCTTAATACTTGCATGAATTTGATTTATGTTTTTTCTTGTCTATTTGAATTTTTAGAAGAATTCATATAAAGAATTTTTTATTCTTACCCAGTAGTTCGTATGTTTTTCACAGAACCTAGAGCTCAGTGATAAGGATGACTGCATCAGGGAGTCTGCGAGATCGCGTGACTTAGTTATGTTATTCTTGGACAATGTGGCTCTTGTTTATATTCTTTATTTTAATTCAGTCTCATACTTTGATTATTGATTAATAAAGTTAGCTTCATGATTGGTTGGTTCAATGTAGAGATCCTTTGTGGTTTGGAATTTTGATAAGTCTGTTAGGCCTCGGATCCTTGGGTTTTAGTTTCAGCAATTGTTTAAAAAAAAATCACTTTTCAACGGGGATGAGTTGGGGTCGTTACACATTTTCATGTCTTCTTGTGTAGTTCTGTCTAAACCGACTCTCTCTAGGCTGAAGCTGCTCCCCTTGAATCTCCACTCTTTCATTCACACCTTCTCACCAAAAGGAACTAAGAAGGACAAGTCAGTGTCATTTCTTGTCTTTTCTCGATGCTGGCTGAAATATAACAGAACCCACACCCTCTTTCCAACAAGATCGTTACATTTTAATCCCTTTTGACTGATAACAGAACCAAGAAAGGAACACTTAATAGTTTTAGGAGACAACTTATCTCTATATCTATGAAGTAACAAAACAAAACATATATATCCAAATACTCTCGTCACATCATAATTTGAAGTTTTTCTATACAATTTTTGAAAGGGAGATATACCCTTAAGCACACTTGAGGGCATACGATTTATCTAATAGATATTTAGTTGAATTGCATCTTCCCAAAACACTTCGAGCACTTCACCCCCAAAAGAAGAGTTGTTGCTGTTTCCAGGATATGTCTATTCTTTCTTTCAACCACTCCATTTTGTTCAGGAGTATAGGGACATGATCTTTGATGAATTACACCTTTCTTTTGTAGGAACTTTTCAAATGCACAACTGACATATTCATCACCAGAGTCTGTTCAAAGTGTCTTAATCTTAGTATCAAACTAATTCTCAATCATAATACAAAAGTTCTTAAAGATTTCAAAAAGTTCACTTTTATTTTTCTTAAAATATAACCAGGTAAATCTTGAATCTTGTACAATCATCTATGATGGTAGCAAAATACGATGATTCTACTTTTGACAAAATAGATGGACCCCATTAATTAGAATGTACTAGATCAAAGGGACTTTCTGATTCCCTATCACTAGACCCAAATGGAAAGACATGACCCTTTGCCAACTTACAACTCTGATAGTCTTTAGTATGATTTGACACATCTAATTTAGTTTCACAAAAACTTCCTGAAGACACCAACTTTTGCAACCTAGAGCTGGAAATATGACCTCATCTTTGGTGCCACAAAACAAACTCATCTATGACAGAAGCTCCCAATCGAATCTCAAGCTTCTTTTGCTCACCCATATCAATCCAGTCCGGATAGTATAAGTCTTATCTTCTATGGTCAATCCCAATCTTCGTCCTGGACAACTGATCCTGCACCACACAACCAAAAGGAGGGAAAGTAACATTACAATTAAGCTTGGTAATTTGATCAATGAAAATAAGATTTATAGCAAGTGATGGAACATGGTAAACTTGAGACAAATTAATCTTACTACTTGGATAAGAGTCAAAAGTAATGAAACCTTGTAACACCCCAAAATTTCAACTTGTAATTTTGAAAACATTTAGAGAAAACCTTTCAAAGTTCAGGATTTTGATCTTTCAAATTGTAAGCGAAAACAATTTTCTTTTTAAAAAGGAAAACAAGTTGACAATTCTGGGCACGTTAGCTTACAAACCAACCTTATCCACAAAGAATAGTCAGGACCTCAACGGAAAGAGGTTGATCTCGAGCCATGTTGCATCGCGCCATCGGCCATCAATAAAGACCTACTTGCCACCTGCCCATGAAATGGGTCAGTTTCATAATAAACTGGTAGGTGCACAAATAGATAATGTAGAATAAATAAAGTAGGACATCACAAGATAAACAATTTATTTCATTGAAAGCAGTAATAGCATTTGTAATTGCGAGAAATTAAATCTGAGCAATATATGCAAAGAACATCTAAACTGAAGGAAAGAGACAACACAAGGTGTAAGCAACATTATGTGCAGTTAACTAGCATGAGTAACTAATTATTACAAGTAAAGGACTACGTTGTTTGAAATGTGTATATCCCGTACATTTTGATTTGATTGTTATATTTAGTGTAACCCCGTACAAAGTCTTACTGTTTTTTAAAATCGTTTCCGCATTATAAGATCTGATTTACTTATACTTATAAAAAAAAATTGGTCTCGAAATTTCAATATTTGAACAATAATTAAGGTTAAAATTTTGGGGGCGTTACAAAGAGAGATAAAAACAAACTAATGGGAGGGTGAGGGTTTTGTATGAGAGATTAGTTTAACCTTTCATCTTCCTTTATCTTTTTGTTTAATGAGATTGTTTAAAAGATTTATGAAAAACTCCAAAGGCAACTGTTTCCAATGACAAAGGGACAACCGTTTTCAATTGCCACCTTCATGCATTAACTACAATCCAATTACAAGCCTTCTTTTATAAATGTTGATTTATTAAAATCTCATCCACCTTTCACCAGTTACGACACCACTTACCCAAAATAGTCTTTGATAAAACTTACGATCTTTTAATGAATTTATATATAGTTCCTTTTCTAGCAACACCAACAAAAGATCATTGGTGTGTCGGTATTGTCTTTCACTTTCAAAGGTGAAGGCTGAGTTCAAATCTCTTTGGTGGCATTTGTTGAGATTAAAGAGTTTTTAAGTTTAAAGTTTGTTAAAAGTAGGTTATTTGATATTTCTTGTTTAATGAGGGACTCATATGTAATTTTTATATTTAGCCTTTCAATATTTAACATAGAGATTAGCCCTAATCAAAGTTAACGTGTTTTCTCATTTCACAGTTGTCTCTCTCTCTCTCCCTCTGCCTAGGTTCATGTGCATCTCATCGAAACTTCTACATGGTATCAGAGAGGTAGATCTCGGGAGCGTGATCGATCGTGATCGATCTACACCAACGAAAAGAAAAAGTTGGAACCAGGTGTGCACATTTATTTATTTTTGCATAGATATGATAACAGATCTGGTGTCTGACTAAGGTCATGACCCAGATCTGTCATCAGATCTAAAGGACACGGTGACTGCGTGTCTTCAGGTGGTCTCTTGTCGTGATTTCTTGCCGTAACCCCTGTCAGTGTTGGATCTGGATGTGAAAGGTGGTCTCTTGCTGTAACCCATGTGTTGTGGATTTTTTTTAAGTTGTCGTGATTTCTGTGTCTGGGAGCCGCTGCCGTGATTTCTGTGTTTGGGAGCAGCTGCCGGTAACCCCTGTGTTGTGGAATTTTTTTTAAGCTGCCTTGATTTCTGTGTCTGGGAGCAGCGACCGTAAATTTTTTTTTGCTCATATTATCTTTAGTTGTGAATCTGGATGCCGAGTTCGACATGGTTCTGTTCTTCTCAGATCTCATTTCTTGTGTTGTTTTTGTGGTCGTGAACCTGGATGCCAAGTTTCGACGTGGTTCAAGTTTTTTTCAGATCTCATTGCCTGATCTGATCTGATATCTGTTTTGGGTTAAATAACCCTGTGTAGTTATGAAAGAAGTTGACGTATGAGGGTGAAATACACTGTTTTTCTTTGCTGACGTGATTTTATCCCTGATGAGGGTTGAACCGCTTTGGGTGGTCGTGGAAATTGACTGACACAAGATTATGAAATATGTTGCTCCTGTGTTAGTTGGCTTGTGGTTGATGAACATTAATTTTTTTTTTATCATAAGTGATTAAGAGAGTGAATTTGTTTCCTTGTGAAACAGTTTTAGCATCAAATATCTCATTCCCCGTTAAGTATTATTCATTATGGGTGATGTTACGAAATTTGATTCCAAAAATGAGAATATTGGGGAATATAAGGCATTTGCAAACCCCTTTGCGTATGGTTCTTCTGTGAGATTGAATTAAACAAATTATGCCAGGTGGTCCAGAACGTTTATGATGTCGATATCTGGACATCATAGAAAACATATTTTGTTGGAAAATGAACCAAATGAGAAGGTGGGAAAATATATTACTTGGGACGAAGATAATGACATTGTTATGTCATGGATCATGAATAGTGTCGAACCTCATATTGCAGATGGTCTAATTTACTATAATACAGATAAATAGATGTGGGACAATCTTCGAGATACGTACTCACAAGAGACTAATGTGAGTCGTATCTTGCAAGTCGAACAGGAAATATATAATTTACAACAGGGAGATCAGACCTTGGCCTAGTACTATGCCTCCATCAAAGCTGCGTTTGAAAGACTCAATGCTCACAGACCTCTTTGTTGTTCGAAACACAAGGATCATCAAGAACAGACTATGGTTGCTCGGTTTTTCACTAGTTTATCTTCCGAATTCTCTGTTGCAAAAGTCCAAATGCTGACTAGATCCGATGTACCTACTCTTGCTGATGCATACAATCGTCTGAGTAGACTTGCGATTTCTCTTCCACAATCTCATCCTGTGTCCCAGTCATCTGCTCTCGCTGTCTCATCTGGTTATGGGCGTGGAAATATTCAGAATATCAAAGGACGGGGTCGTGACAGAGGTATAGGAGGCAGAGGAAAACTTCAATGTACATTCTGTGGAAAATCTGGACATTTAGAAGATCACTGCTGGGATAAGCATGGCCGACCTTCTTTTTCTTCATCAAAGTCAAATGCTCCAAAAGCAAATGTTACTACACTAGAGGTAACAAATGCACATGAGAATACCTCTGCAAGTGACAGTATCACCCTCAGTTGAGCAGAATATGATGAGCTGATAGCTCTTCACCCTTCGAGCTCCTCCTCTCCTGTAGCTGGTGTTGCCTACTCAACAGGGAATGATAGTAAGTGGATTATTGACTCTGGTGCATCCAGACATTTGTGTGAAAATTCGTTTTTCTTTTCAGATCTAAAGGATATTAATGTTCATCGAGGAGTCTCATTAGCTGATGGGAGTTCCTCACCAGTTGTTGGTCAAGGAAATGTTTCTATATCCTCCTCCTTACAGTTGAAAAATGTTCTGCATGCTTTAAATTTTCCTCAAAGTTTACTCTCTGTTAGTTGTCTTATTAAAGAACTAAACTGTAGAGTGATATTTGATCTGATGGGTTGTCATTTTCAGGATTTATTGACGGGGAAGAAGATTGGTGGAGGCTATGAAGAAAATGGAGTTTACTACCTACATCATCCAGTGGGTAATGTTTATGCTGCAGTGGACCACTACTCCAGTCCTGTTCAGTGGCATTGTCATCTTGGTCATCCTTTATTGTCAAAGCTTCGTTATGTCTTTCCTCAAATTCCTTCTACTACATAATTGCAGTGTGAAGCATGTCAGTTGGGCAAGCATCATCGAAGTTCGTTTCCTTCGAGTCAGAGTCAGTCCAATCATAAAGTTTTTGAACTTCTTCATGCAGATGTATGGGGTCCTAGTAAAATTCCTATTAGGACTCAGTGTCGATACTATCTTGTTATTGTTGATGACTTTTCTAAGTTGTCGTGGGTGTTCTTAATAAAAGAAAGATTTGAAGTTCCAAGTATTATCAAATCCTTAATTCTTGAAATAAAAACTCAGTTTGAATATGTTGTCAAGATTGTTCGCACTGATAATGCTCTTGAGTTTAAATCAAAAGTCCTGTTACAATTTTACCAAGATCATGGCATCCAACCCCAAACTACCTGTGCCTATTCATCTCAGCAAAATTGTGTGGCTGAGCGAAAACACAGGCACCTACTTGATGTTGCACGGACCCTTATGATACAATCCAATGTTCTTGCGGTATATTGGGGTGATGCGATTATCACTGCTTGTTATCTGATCAATCGCATGCCTTCATCTTCTGTGGGAGATCGAATTCCATTACATATCCTAAAACCTAATGCCCCACTCTTCCCTTTCTCACCTAAAATATTTGGATGTGTTTGCTTTGTACACAAACTTGGCCCTGACCGTGATAAACTAGCTACTCAAGCTACAAAATGCATATTTATAGGTTATCCAAAAAATAAAAAAGGATATCAATGTTATGATCCAATTTCTCGTCGAGAGTATGTCAGTGTGGATGTATCTTTCTTGGAATCCATTCCATATTACTCTAGTACTGGTTCCCAGATACAAGTTGATCCAATTTAGTTTTTTCCATTACCTATACCTCCTTTTCCTTTAGAGTATGTTCCCTCGTTACCGAACCAAACTTCATCTTCTTCACGATTTAATAATCCTTCATTGGTATATGTGCATAGAGCTCCACCTCCTCCGGTGCCTTCACCTTCTTCTCCTGAGGTAAGTACTACTAACAACAGTGATCTTCATGATGATGATAACAGGCCAATCGCTCTACGAAAGGGGACTCGACAATGTACCTTATATCCCATATCTCATTTTGTGTCCGATGTCAGAATTGGAAATCAGATGAAAACCTTTATTTCAGGCTTATCTGCTGAAACTATTCCTCTGAACTATCAACAGGCAGAGCTAGATAACAGGTGGAAGCTGGCTATGCAAGAAGAAATTGATGCTTTATTGTCTCAGCATACATGGGATCTAGTTGATTCCCAAGTGGATGCTGACATTGTTGGACCCAAATGGGTATATACAATAAAGTACAAATCAGATGGTTCTATTGAAAGGTACAAGACTAGACTAGTAGCAAAAGGGTATACTCAGACCTATGGTATTGATTTCTTTGAAACCTTTTCTCCTGTTGCACGGATGGGCACCATTCGTCTTGTTCTCTCAGTAGCTGTTCATCATGGTTGGAGTTTGTGTCAATTAGATGTGAAAAATGCATTTCTATATGGGGATCTATCTGAGACAGTTTACATGCAACAACCTCATGGCTTCGAGGTTGAGGGGGAGTGTCAGAAGGTGTGTAGATTGAGAAAGGCAATATATGGCTTGAAACAAAGTCCGCGTGCATGGTTTCAAAAGTTGTTTGAAGTGATGTTGAGTTTTGGCTTTAATAGGTCAGCGGCAAACCATACATTATTTATTAAGAAAACCAACTCAGGCATAGTTGTTATGGTGGTATATGTGGATGACATCATTCTTACAGGAGATGATGTGAAAGATATTGAAGCCACAAAGGCTCATCTTCAAAAACACTTTGTTACAAAAGACCTTGGCTCACTTAGATATTTTCTGGGTATAGAAGTTGCCAGGAGTCGTGAAGGGATGGTTTTGTCCCAACGGAAGTATGTTCTTGACTTATTAAAGGAAACTGGAATGCTGGGAGCTAAACCAGCTAATATCCCCATGGATCATAAAGTTCAGTTGTTTGAAGAAGGGTCGAAACCCGTTGACAGCAAAAGCTATCGCTCACTAGTACGGAAGCTACTATATGTAACTGTGACCAGGCCGGATATTGCTTTAGCAGTAAGCAAAGTTAGCCAATTTATGGACAAACCAACTGAGGTACACTGGAATGCAGCTATAATGATTCTCAGGTATTTAAAATCCTCTCCTGGAAAAGGGTTATTATTCAATAAAGGTGGAACTCTGGATATAGTGGCTTACTCTGATGCTGACTATGCAGGATCTGTAGTGGATAGAAAATCTACCACAGGATTCTGTGTGTTTTTGAGAGATAACCTAATTTCATGGAGAAGTAAGAAGCAAAATGTGGTTGCTAGGTCTAGTGCAGAATCAGAATATAGGGCTATGGCCCAAACAACTGCTGAATTAATGTGGGTTCGTACGGTTCTGAATGATCTTCAGGTGAAGGTTTCCTCTCCTATGACCATGATGTGTGATAACAAGGCCGCCACATATATAGCAAACAATCCTCTCTTTCATGAGAGGACAAAGCATATTGAGGTTGATTGCCACTATATAAGAGATATGGTTCAAGCTGGTCATATCACTACCAAATATCTAAAGTCTGAGGACCAAGTTGCAGATATGTTTACAAAGCCTCTTGCTAGACCAAATTTCTCAAAATGTTGTGACAAGCTGAGCATGATCGATGTCTATGCTTCAGCTTGAGGGGGAGTGTTGAGATTAAAGAGTTTTTAAGTTTAAAGTTTCTTAAAAGTAGGTTATTTGATATTTCTTGTTTAATGAGGGACTCGTATGTAATTTTTATATTTGGCCTCTCTCTATTTAACATAGAGATTAGCCCTAATCAAAGTTAACGTGTTTTCTCATTTCACAACCGTCTCTCTCTCTCTGCCTAGGTTCCTGTGCATCTCATCGAAACTTCTACAGCATTTACCGTTTTTTGATGAAGATCACTTAATATACAAGGTATATATGTGCAAAAAGAATATTTTGGGTTGGGTACCCAACCCGACATGCATAAGATTTCTCGTACCTGAGTCTTTAGAAACTCTAATTGGGCCTGTGCTTTTTCAAATTTCCTATACTAGGACTTGAACCCAGCTAGGTTCTAATTCAAAAACCCAAACCTGCAAATGCGCATACTTTACGACAAAAATGACATGTTTTCCTAAAACCCCCATAATTTGCCAAAATCCACCCGATGACCAAAATCACAAATAGCCAACTTCGTTAGAACCTTTTTACCCTTCGCATGTGTGAAACTTGTGAAGTTCGCGCAATATATCTCCTGGCTCGTCAGGTATCTCAAACTTTCACTTAAAAGGTCCTCACGATTTTTTTTTGCAAACACCACGAAGTTCGCATAATAATAGTTGTGAATATCCTTTTAAGCCAAAACCTCAAAACTTCACAAATACATAAGTTCGCATATATAATACAAAATTTGCATAAAAAATATGCGAACTTTTTATTAAACTAAACTTTGTAACCTCACAAATATCCATAATCTAAACACGTAACTTTGCAAATACTGGACTAAAGTCGCTTATATGTAGCGAACTTCCTGAACTGAAACCTCTCAAAACTTTTGGGATCAGCATGAAAATAACCTGTTCATACAACTTCATTCAATTCATTCCCTCTAAACGTGGTCATACATATATTCATTCTATTCATTAAAAAAATTACATGCTCGTACATATATATTCATTTCAGTCATTCGAAAATGAACCTGCTCATATATATATATATTCATTCCAGTAATTCAAAATGAACATGTTTAAAACGTTTCCAGTATGAACATGTTCAAAACGTTCATAGTACATAACTTAACATTAATGGTTTCATCGAACTATGTTGCACAGGGTCATTAATTTATGATATAGGGAAAGACTCAACATCAGGGGGTTCATTCTTTGACTTCTTAATGCCAGTTAGGTTACTGTTTTTTTTTCGCAAACCCTCTCGATCAATTGATTGAGGCAAAACCACCTCCTCTGCAATCCAACTCTTGAGCTTGTGAATCCTGCAATCCGACCCAGAGCATGCACTTGTTTGTTTAAGGGCTCATTTTCAGTCAAACATAGCTCTATATATCATTTTAGGTTAAAACTTTGGCTTCTTAATGCCAGTCAGATTACTATTTTTGTCCGCAGACCCTCTATTCTCTCAAGCAAATGATTGAGATGAAACCTCCTCCTTTACACACTCTCCAAAACCGAGGCCTTTTTCTTTTGCTGAGGACCATCAACATCATTCACCACTTCAACATCTCGACCTCCTATTTTCTTCACCTCGGCCATGACATCTTCCCCTTGCTGTTCCAAAATCTTCTCCACCGCTGTTTTTTAAAGGCAAAAATAAACCCTAAAATGTGAACCGTCGCTTTTTTACTATCGAAGCATCATTTTAAAAATCAAAGTGTGACAATTAATGCTTGTAGGGATTTTCACAAAAATACGGAGATGTTCACATTTAAGTCTTCAGTAAATTTTGTGAATCTCCTGTGCAATATTTGCAAAGTTTCGACATGTTTCAGTTACAGAAAGTTTACTGATACATTTATGCAAACTTTGTTCTATATATATGCGAATTTTGTGAAAATATATGTGAAGCTAAATTGAACCACGTAACTTCGCAAATACTGGATGAAGTTCACATATATTTTATGCAAATACTGGACTAAGTTCGCATATACCTCACAGACTTCCTCATCCTTGCAAATATTGGTTATTATGCGACTATATTTTATACAAACTTCCTCATCCTTGCAAATATTTGTCATTGTTCACCTATATTTTATGGAGACTTCCTCATCCTTGCAAGTTTACAGTTTAACCTGCTCAATTTATAATATTTACATAATTCACTTGTTTACAGTTGCAAAACCTCATTAACTGTATAAGGAATATCCTTCACTTACAAAACATAATTTACAGATCATAGAATATTTAAAGAACATCGAAAATTTCAACTCATAATTTACATTCTTAAAGTTTGATAATTCATACAAATTTACATTGACTATTCAAACTAAACTCTTCATAATTGAATTTGCTCGTATATTGCATTCATTCTATTCATTCAAAAATGAATATGCTCATACTGTGCATTCATTCATTCAAAACTAGACCTGCTCATACATTGCATTCATTTTATTCGTTTAAAAAAATAAACCTACTCATACATTGTATTCATTCCATTCATTCAAAAAAATGAATCACCTGCTCATACATTGTATTAATTAAAAAAAATGAACCTGCTCATACACGCTCATACACGACATTCATTCCATTCATTTCAAAAAATGAACCTGCTCGTACATTGCATTCATTCATTGAAAATTGAACCTGCTCATACATTGCATTCATTCCATTCATTAAAAAAATGAATCACTTGCTCATACATTACATTATTTTATTCATTAAAAAAAATGAACCACTTGCACATACATTGCATTCATTCTATTCATTAAAAAAAATGAATCTACTCATACATTGCCTTCATTCCATTTATTAGAAAAAATGAATCTGCTCATACATTGCACTCATTTATTCAAAATTGAACCTGCTCATACACTGCATTCATTAAAAAAAATGAATTTGTTTATACATTGCATTCATTCCGTTCATTAAAAAAATGAATCACTTTCAGGATCCTCATTGCTGGCCTTCCTTGCGTGCAATTGCAATTATTAACTGATCAACTAGAATTTCTAGCCGTATATTGCTTTCCTATCCCACTCATACCATATGATCGAACTCTGACGTCTTGCTTGAATCCATAGATTGGGATCTACATCGCTGACCTTCTTTTGCTAGCAACTGCAACTAGTAACTAATCAGCGATAATTGCTTTTCTATCCTACCAATATCATATTATCAAACTCTGACTTCTTAGACGTCTAGCATGAATTAAGACTTGTAACATAAATCGAGTTTAAGGTCTTTGTACACGTAGAACAAAACATGACATATAAACCTGTACCTGCGTGAAGTTTAATTTTCAAATTTTGCCCAATTTCTGCATGTATAGTTGAACAAATATACCACAATCATATACCAAGTCAAGACATACCTAACATATTCATAGAAAACATAAGAGTCATTGAAACAATTCATTAAGATAAATATAAATAAACAATTCATTAAACAACTCTTAACAAATCCTACATTTTGCAAAGCATACATACTCTAACATATTGTTATTCGCGATTCCGCTTATTGTAGCCAACCTCACCACATACACTGCACTTGTATGACACAACATCCTTGTATTTTGTTATCCGTTTTTTTACCTTAGGTCACCCTGCTTTACGAACTACTTTTGGAGGATAGCCAAGTATAAGAGTCGATAGAGTGATGTGTTAGACATTATCCATCAACGGAGGAACGGATATGCATTATATGCAGTTCATTATAATTTCACTAATCCTCTAGTAGCTTGCACTTATACAAAATGCATGTGATCGCATGTTCGGATGAAATCTCGTTAACGTGTCACTCTTCACAAGAGCATTTTTGCTTGTCAAGATCAACATTGTAATTGTGAGATCGATCGCAGGCTTCGTACCAACGTTTGTGGCAATGCACTACTTGCATACATAATTGTTGTGACTTTCTCTTCAGTTCCTTTAGTTTTTTTTTACCTTCGATACCACAACGCCTGACATATGTTGCCTGATATTCTTTCTTTTCTCAAAAAGTTTCATTAGCATGAGATAAAACCTTTCAATAAGAGAAATTACCATACTTTTGAATGATAGATCCCAAATATTTGAAACAATCATCCACCGGTATTTCTTGCTCACCAAGCTTCACTACACTCCCATCACTACTTCGTTGCTTACTAAACCGACATTTCATATATTCTGTCTTACTCTTACTCAACTTAAAACCTCTTGCTTTCAATGTCTGTCTTCATAATTCTAACTTAGCATTAACCCTAGCTCTAAACTCATCAATCAAAACAATATCATCAGCAAACAAAATACACCACGGCACATTTTCTTGAATTGATCTCGTAAGCTCATCCATCACTATAGCGAATAGGAAATTCACGAATATAAGCTTTCTGTTATATTAGACGTTAAGCATTCATATCTTTTCATTGAAAGGTGACTCCAATGTTCCGGTTTCACGTCAGTGACAACATAATTGTATACTGTTTGGTCTTGCTCTCAATTTTAAATAATTGCATTGCCGTCTCGTGGGGTCATTACATGTATGCTCGCTTTGATACTTCTTCACTAGAAAGAACCTTGCTCTTGTGCACCTTTGTGCAATGAATCTTCTAGGGGTAATCAACTGTCATTTGCGGGTTCTTTATCGTGCACATGACCATGACTTTGTTATTGTAACTCTTTAGGGATTTTGTTTTATAGTTATGCCTCATCATATGATCTTTCAAAATCTCGCGACAATGCTGGAGATCATTAAACCTTTTACCAAAAGCAATTTCTCATTTGAGCCTGGTGTTAGCTATTGAAATTGTTCACAATCATTAAGTTGTTCGTTACACAAGTCATTTTACAAACAAGATATCTCTGCTTCAATGATTTCCAATTGATCTTTATAGTAGGAGAATCCATCGAACGAAAACCTATTCAACCACGTCTCATTAGTATAATAACATAAAACAATCTTCCAAACTATGTCACAGGGATTCAGCCAGCAAGGTGCCGCACCCGCATCAACGTGACGCGACTCAGGTGCGGGTGCAACTACCGGTGCGGTCAATGCACCCAGGGTCATAACAGCCCAAATCTGGACTCGAAAAAAAAATCACGATGAAATGGGGGCTGACCGAGGGATTAGGGCAAAAGAATCCCCCCCCCCCCCGATGCCTCCCCTTCTCCTCTAAGTCCTCTCCAACCCAGCCCATCTCCTCCGCCGACTCCGGCATGGCGATTGTAGATATATCTCTCCTTCAATCTCTTTCTCTCCCCCCCCCCCCTCCCCCCGTCTCTCTCGCTCTTCTCGGCTAAACCCCCGCCCCGCCTCTCTCTCTACGTATCTCTCTCTCTCCCATCCGCGTATCTTTCTCTCTCCCATCCGCGTATCTTTCTCTCTCTCCCCAACTTCCTCCTCTTCTTCCTGAGGCATGCCGGAAGGGGGTGGCTAAGATTAGCCTCTTGTTTAGTGCAACTTTGCTGGTTATGCCCAATATAGTGTATATGTTCTTGTGATATCAATATTCACGCCTGTTGTTTCCTCGATATATCTTAAAGCTATGTCCAACCAATATCCACTGTTATTCCATATGAGAAGCTGTTAATTTAGTGACGAACCGTCTATTATGGAAACTGTAAGATATGCATGATCATCACATGAGAATTTGTTGTCACTGATCATTATTGGTTGTTGCCATGTATTCCTAATCCAATCATGTTTTGTTATGTCATAACTTTTGTTGCTTAATCACATCTAGTTGGTTTTATGTCACACACCCGGTCTCTAGGGAATGCCAGATAGCAATTTACTATTGTTATTTGTCTTGGATTATCCTTGCCAAAGATACCCAAGTAGGTATTATGGTTAAGGACTCCAGACTGGAGGCTAAGGTTAACCTAGATTGGGGTTCTATACAAGGTTGTTAAAATATGTAATCTCATAGACAACTCACATCTCATATGTAATCTCATAGACAACTCATGTAATCCCTTGTAATGTTTTTCTTTTTTTTCAGTTAGTTTAGTTCTAGTTTAAACCCAACTAGAACTCACTTAAAATCTATTTTAGGACACCTTTAGGCTTCACCTTTTTGACTAGTCAAAAAGGCCTTTTTGACCAAGTCAAAAAGGTGAAGCTCCAAGGGAGCCCTTGGGCTCCCAACAGCTCTAATAGAGCCGTTGGGAGTCCAATGACTCCCTTGTGGATCCTCTCCCCTTCTTCTATAAATATGGGGCCGTTTCCCCTTGTAAAGCATTCTTTGTTTATTTTTTGTGGGAGTTCTCTCCCAAGTTTATGAAATCTTGTTCTTCATTTTATGTATACCCTCTTTTGGGTATTGTGTATGAGTGTGAGCTCTTTTGTGTAAATGCCTTTGTTTCATAAATCCTCTTTGTGAGTGTTGAAGAAACAATCCTTGTTAGGGATTGCTACATTCTTTCGTGGTATCAGAGTAAGGTCGATAGAAGCAATCAATCCAGAGTTCTTCTTGTGCATTGGGAAGCGTGTCGTTCGTGTTTTTCTCAAAGGAAAGAAGCTTCTTTGAAGGGCTAGTTGCGTGGAGCCTTGGAAGACTAGATATTTTTGCTTCTTGTGGTAGTATACTTTTTTTTTCCTTCCTTTCCTAAACTTGTAAAATGGATGACAATAATAATGTCACCATTAAGCCCATAAAACTCAATGATTATAACTATGTAACATGGGCTTCTGTCATGAAGCACCTCATTTGGGGAAAGGGGCTATGGGGATTAGTGGATGGAACCGATGAGGAACCTAAACTAAAGCTCACTAAAGAAGGAAAAAAAATACCTTTCGGAGGTAGAAAAAGTTAAAGTCGTTTCCACTTATGAGAAAAAGTGGAAAAAATGGAGAATGGGTCACGCCAAGATTATGTCTTGGCTCATTTCTAGTGTGGATATAAAGAAGTATTCAAGCCTTGCGAAGTTTGAATACGCTAATGATGCTTGGGACTATCTCAAGAGAATGTATTCTCTTAAAGATGTTGCCCATATATGTAATCTTCAAGAAAAGGTTCACAATATGGTTCAAGGAGATAAAAGTATTAGAGAATACTATAATAGCTTGTTCGAGCTATGAGAAGAATTGACTCTCTCTGAACCAAAGTGGCATTGTCCACAAAATATAGAGCTTCACCAAAATCAAATAAATGCGGAGCATTTTTTTTCAATTTATTAATGGTTTAAGACCGGAATTTGAGACAACCAAGTCCGCTCTTCTTCATCGAGGGAAGGTTCCCTCTATTGAGGACACAATTGAAGAATTGAGTATGGAAGAAAACCGACTGAAGAAAAGAATCTCGAAAAATGATGATGACTTAGTTTTAGCTGTTTTAAGACCAGGGAATCATGTTCGTGCATATAAACCTCCACATTTTGAAAGAACATATGATGAGAAATACGGAAGTAAGGTGGAAAGAAAAGAAGTAATTTTCTATTATTGTCGTGAATCTGGGCACGTCAAGACGCACTGCCCAAAGTTAAAAGAAGACTTATGAAAAGAAGGTTGTTACTGTTGAAGCCCAGCAAGAGACAAAAAAAACATCTATTGGAAGCACGTCGTTATCTCAGCTAGTGGAGGCACTTCAACCACTTCTTAAAAGAGCTTCCCCATCTGCTGGACCTGTGGTCTCTTCAGTAAGCATCTCTGATCCAGGTAAACCTCTTTGGCTTCTTGATTCTGGTGCATCTTTTTATATAACCCCTAACATAGAATTATTGTCTTAATATCATAACTCAAGTGGTTTAAACGTTTTGACTGTCGACGACACTCCTCTTGAGATTAAGGGAATAGGATGTTTTGAAAATTCTTCTCAAAACTCAAACAAATTTCATATTCCAAAAATTAGATATATCCCAAACTTAATTTAAACCTTTTATTCGTATCTCAATTAACTGATCATGGGTGTAATGTTTCCTTCTCCTCTCATGATTGTTGAGTACAGGATCACCAGTCAGGGAAGCTGATTGGGGAAGGCCATAGAGAAGGAGGCTTATACTACATGAATTTTTCGGATTTTCCCAAGAGTACACTGTGTTGCAATGTTCAAAAATTGGATTTGGATCTTTTGCACAAAAGATTTGGACATTCTTGTATATCCAAGATTCAACACTTTACGAACATGGAAAAATTTTGTAATTTTGAAACTTTTACATGTGAAAATTGTATTCTTGGAAAAATGAAAATATTATCTTTTCTGGAAAGAACTTTTGTTTCTACAAGACCACTTGTTGATTCATTCTGATGTCTGGGGTCCTACACAATTATATCAAAAGGTGGGTTTGTTTATTATGTTATCTTTGTAGATGATTTTACACGACATACTTGGATTTATTTTCTTAAATATAAATCCAAAGTCTTCTCGCATTTTAAAATCTTTTATAATATGGTCAAAAATCAGTTTAAAGAGGATATTTCAATACTTCGTACCGATTCAGGAGGAGAATTCTTATCAAAGGAATTCAAAGATTATTTAAATCAATATGGAGTTATACATCAAAGGTCATGTCCCTACACTCAACAAAATGGCCTAGCTAAAAGAAAGCATAGGCACATTATTGAGACAACAAGAACCCTCCTCATATCACATCAAGTACCAAAAATTTTCTGGGTTGAAGCAGCCTTAACTGTTGTTTATCTTATCGATAGGATGCCCTCTTCGTCGTTAAATAATATTTCTCCATTCGAAAAGCTTCTTAAACAAATTCCTGATTACTCTAGGTTAAGGGTATTTGGGTGCAAATGTTTTGTATTCTCAGATAAAAATGAGAAGCTTTCCTCTCGAGCTATTCCTTGTGTCTTCTTAGGATATGCAAGTCATCAAAAGGATTATAGATGTTTTGACTTTAGAAATAACAGATTATGTCTCAAGAAACATATCCTTCTTAGAAAATGAAAGTCCATTTGAAACCAAAGCATCTGCAGAAACAGATGAGTATTCCTTTCTATTTGATTTAGTTTCAAAGAATGAAGAATGTAACGTTGAGCAAGATGATCAAAGTGATATTTCTCCTCTTGAACCAATTAGTGATAAACCAAGAGTTCATTCAATATTCTAGACGAGGAAATTCAGAAAAACCATGTTCCCTTGAGAGGTACTTTGTAGAATCAGAACCCGAGGTGTCAACAAGAAAATCTACTAGGATCTCAAAAATTCCTGAGAAATTTGTGTCATATAAATCTTTTTTGCCAAAATTTCAAGCCTTTATAGCCTTAATTCACTCCTATGAAGAACCTCCCAGTTATGCTATAGCCAAAACCCAACCAAAATGGGTAAAAGCCATGCAAGTGAAATTAGAAGCCTTAGAAAAGGCAAACACTTGGACTATACAAGAACTTCCGCCTAACAAGAAACCTATTGGTTGTCGATGGGTTTATAAAGTAAAGACTAAATGCGATGGCAGTCTTGAGCGGTTTAAGGCTAGATTAGTTGCCAAAGGCTACGCTCAAGAATATGGAATAGATTATGACGAAACCTTTGCTCTAGTAACCAGAATGACCACAGTTAGAATTCTAATTGCCCTTGCCTCTATAAAGCAATGGTCCATATATCAAATAGATGTTAAGAATGCGTTCTCAAATGGTAGTTTAACTGAAGAAGTATACATGGATCCACCACCAGGAATTAATGTTCCTAAAGGAAAAACTCTTCGTCTAAATAAAGCCTTGTATGAACTTAAACAAGCTCCGAAGACTTGGTATGATAATTTAGCAGGATGATGCTTGATTTTGGTTTTCAATCTTGTCTTACTGACACTGCTTTGTTTGTTAAGAATTCTAATACAGGTATCATTATCCTCCTTCTCTACGTCGACGATATGATCATCACTGGCCCTGACAAACAAGGAGTGTGCAATATTAAAAAATTTCTCAAAACTCACTTTGAAATGAGTGATTTGGGTTTCTTAAAGTACTTTCTTGGTATAGAAGTTGTTTATTTTTCTAAAAGATATTTGCTAACACAATCTAAGTTTGCTTTGGATATTGTTGTTAGGTCAGGTATTTCAGATGAAAGACATGTAGACACTCCAGAAGTTGTAAATGTCAAGATGAAGAATGATGATGGAGAACCTCTTGAAAACCCAACTCCGTATAGACAACTCGTTGGGGCTTTGTCATACCTTTCCATTACAAGACCTGACATTGTACATGTTGTCTATATAGCCAGTCAATTTCAACATGCTTCAACCTCTGTCCATATGGGAGCAGTTTTGCGAATTATTAGATACATTAAAAATTCTATATCTCGGGGTCTATTTTTGTCTGCTTCTTCTAATCTCAAGCTTCTAGCTTATACTGATGCAGATTGGGGAGGTGATTCGAATAATCGTCATTCAACGACAATTTTTTATGTTTTCTTGGGGGAATCATTGATCTCATGGAGATGCAAGAAGCAACAGAAAATATCCCTTTCATCAACAGAGCCTGAATACAGAGCAATGACTACTACAACTATGGAAGTAGTCTAGCTTCGACGACTACTTTCCGACATGGGAGTTGAAAGTTCAGAAACATCTGACATGTGTTGTGACAATAAGAGCTCTATCTACATTGCAAGCAATCAGACGTTCCACAAACGTACCAAGCATATAAAAATGAATTGTCATTATGTTCGGGATGAATTCTTGCACGACACCATCAATCTTCCCTATGTTGCTTCTGAATACCAACTGACCGATTTCTTCACCAAGCCTCTTGTTGCTCCTAGATTTCACTTTCTCTTAAGCAAACTTTCGGTTATCCAACCGTAAGTTTGAGGGGGGGTGTTAAAATATGTAATCTCGTAGACAACTCATATCTCATATGTAATCTCATAGACAGCTTGTGTAATCCCTTGTAATGTTTTTCTTTTTTCTTTTAGTTAGTTTAGTTCTAGTTTAAACCCAACTAGAACTCACTTAAAATCTATTTTTAGGACACCTTTAGGCTTCACCTTTTTGACTAGTCAAAAAGGTGAAGCTCCAAGTGAGCCATTGGGCTCCCAACAACTCTAATAGAGACGTTGGGAGTCCAATGACTCCCTTGTGGCTCCTCTCCCCTTCTTCTATAAATATGGGGCTGTTTCCCCTTGTAAAGCATTCTTTGTTTATTTTTTGTGGGAGTTCTCTCCCAAGTTTATGAAATCTTGTTCTTCATTTTATGTATACCCTCTTTTGGGTATTGTGTATGAGTGTGAGCTCTTTTGTGTAAATGCCTTTGTTTCATAAATCCTCTTTGTGAGTGTTGAAGAAACAATCCTTGTTAGGGATTGCTACATTCTTTCAAAGGTGACCTAAGCTCTTTTAAAACCAGTCTACAGAAGCCTAAAATGTCTCTTAGGTTTGGTCCATTCTGCCACATCCTTGTGTAGTTACTTGAACTTATCTCAGAATAGGATGGGCCATCAGGAATGTCCGACACATTTGTAACCTTAATTTTGGTAATAAGGGTTCAAATATGATAGATTGACTAATTACAATTACACTATCCTAACTGAAGGGGTCTTGGGTTGGATCCTAAACGGGGCTATAACCGAGCTTGACTATATTAAAAAAAAAGGTTTGGTAATGCCTTTATTTTGGTGGTTGAGATTGTATATGCTTGTATTCTCAATGTTGTTTGAATGCTAAAAGAATTGCCTTTGCGAGTGCATGGAAGAGGTGGTCCAGTGAAGCTTCTACCTTCTTTAATAGAATTTAAAAAGCATGAAATATATATATATATATATATATATATATATATATATATATATATATATATATATATATATATATACCCTCCCGCACCCCTGCACCCAAGTTTTTTTAAAGTGCCGCATCACCGGACTTACACCTATGTGACATAGCTGACCAATAAATGTTCATATAGCTAGCATACCAAGGGTTCTACTTCTCAAATACCATTTATCCAATGTCATCACTGCCTTCCTCCTCTTCCATCGACATGGAATAGGCATCGTCATTGATATCATCCGATTATTTACTGTGAACGTGATATCTGCTACCACTAATTGAATGTTCGATTACACAAACTAAATCTAAATTCATTGTATCTATCGCTTTGCTTCCATGCATTCAACATTCCTGCATTTTCAACATTCAAGATTGACCATAAAAACTTCACTGACACATAATCAAATTTTTACAAAGTCCATTCAAATTACTACATAAATTACAATGTTCAACAACTTGTACTTAACTTTGTCATCTGCCCGAGAAGGCTTTATGTCATTCAAATTAGTGGGATGAAGATCACTGACACTGGTTTTCCCACGTGGTTCCACATCCTATACAGTGATCCTTTGATCATGTACAACATAAGTTGTTCGTTCTTTATTGCCTGCACGTCGAACAACTAAATCCCTAATAGGTTCAAGCAACTGCATGTCCTCCGCATGCTTGAGCTGAATGTTTGGGATGCCAATATTGTTCACTGTTTGGGACAGTTGAATGATCGCCAAATGATTGAGCTTGATAGATGGTGCCTTAGATAGATACACATTCTCCACTTCTTTAGCTTTGTGAGCAACTAAGCAAATGTCACCACAAAATAACATCGATTTGACATCATCATCGTTCAATCCATCCATCTATATATGCTGCCTATCTAGGTTTGGAGAGAAATTGTATCGGAGGATCATTGACTCTTCTATATATCTGGTTTTATGATATATATCAAAGCTATAAATTTCTTATATCTAATGTTTTTTGGAGAGAATTGTAGATCTTCAAGTAGGGTGATCAATGCTACGGTAGTGTACTAATCATTAACTGCCCATACCAACCATATAACATATCATTCATCTAATGAAAATAACATGTGAGAAAATACCATTCATATACACTTCATACATTTAATTAACATAACTACTTACAACAACTACTCCGAAAACCAATTACCCATAATAACCCCTATTCAATGGTTGTACACAATGAACCCTAGCTCCATTAGACCAATACAAGAACATTGAATATTAACTAAAAGACAAACACACAAACATAAATAAACTACAACACAAACAAATATGTATATTTATGAAAAAACCCTTAACATAGTAAATCCTAAACGGTAAATCCAATGACAAATATTAAATAAAACATAGAAAAACATACAAAAAACATCCACAAATACAACCAAACACAAATATACATGGGGCTATTAAATGCTCATATCTATAAAAAAAAGTTTGGAATGAAATATTACAATATATATAACAATATATATATATATATATATATTGTTCATATGGAACTCAACTTTCGACCTAACCTAGGAAGTCGATGAGAAGGATATACTGCAAACTCGTCGGAATGCGACAACAAATTTCATGGGACTCACTACAAGGGGAGAGGAAAGATGCTTAGGGTTCTAGAGGGAAAAGGGTTGCGGGTTTTTCCAGCAACAAACGAAAAAGAGAAACAAAATGAACAAAAATGACTTTATATATGATTTAGAAAAGCATGCGAAGTTACACAGGTTCACATGCCAAAAATTTGATCGATATGTATTTTGCAGATCTCTTTGGGAGAAAATTCGCATATTTGGGCGGAACTTTGCCTATTTTGAGGAACTTTACATATTTGGAGGATATATATGCGAACTTAGTTTGGTATTTGAGAGGTTTCTAGGTTTGGGCTAAAAAGAATGTTTGCAACTATTATTATGCGAACTTCATGATGTCTTAAAAAAAAGTGTGAACCTCCCTTTAAGTGGGAGTTTGCTATACCCGACGAGCAGAGCAATATATCTCGCAAACTTCGTGAGTTTCACATATGCAAAGGGTAAATAGGTCCTAACGAAGTTGGCTATTTGCTGTTTTGGTCACCGGGTGGATTTTGGCAAATTGTGGGCTTTTTAGGAAACACGTCATTTTTGCCTTACAATACAGTCATTTTCCGTTTTTTATTCAGGTTTATAGTTTTCTTACCAAACCTGAAAATACAGGTCCAGGTCAGGCAGGTACCCAACATTGGATCCAACCCATTGACAGCCCTAGGTCTGACGTGGTGCACCAGGTCCAGCTGATGCTGTTGATAAGTGTTAATCTATTTGGATCTTGCACTTTTGGATCAGTGCCAATTCACACACACACATGTATCCCTTGCTTTTGATCGCACAGCTATCAACCCTCAATCAGCACTACAATAATTATTTGAAGGCATCCCAGCACAGGGGCTTTTTACAATCAGATATCTTTTGTTGTTGTTGGATAAAATTTTAGTACTCTATCTCTTTACTGTAGCTTGTTTGATATAAAAATTAACTGCTTACAAGAGAGTTTGGATTTTGTAAACTTAAAGAACATATCTAGTCAATAACATACATATCAGCTATACATCGCCTATATATCTGTATCATATCAGCAGTTAACTGCTATTAAAATATGGAAAATAACAAAAAGTAAGTTACTAAACTAATTAGGTACAACTTCCTCTCTTTTCTAAATCTCTCTGAGCCCAATAATAACAGTACATGATAACTTTCATGATTGATCCCACACCCGATTCCCTAAAATTCATGCACACTGCAAAGTCACACAAAAAGTTATTGCTCTGTCATTTAGGTGTTTTGGGTTGTTGAATTTTGCCCATTTATGTTGCTGTAGACAAAGGGCCATTAGTATTGTATCACAAAGTATTTATTTTTAACAGGATTATTGCATTCTATAGGCTCTAGTTTCTGCAAAAGACCAAGTCTCAAGCATAAATTAGATAGACTAGTTGAGCATCACAGTCAAATAAGGTAACCTTAGGAAAATAATATAGCCATTCACTTAAAATGCAAAAAGAAAAACATAGAAAAGAGGTGGAATTGGAAGGATTTGCTGAAAGGGAATCCATTAATACAACAACAACAACAACTACGCCTTCATCCCAAAACAATTGGGGTCGGCGATATGAACCAAAAAAGAAAATCATTCTGGGTCTTCCACATGAATCCTTCTCCTCCAATCATTTCTATCTAATGCCATTAATCTCAATGGAAAAAATATGCTTTGGAAATAAGAAGGAAAAATACATGACTCAAAAGAACAAAAAGGCAAAAAGAGGAAAAAATGAAAAACATTACTTGCTATAGAAAAAGTAGAAAAATGGCATATGATTTTTTTTCAAGTTCTACTACCCTCTCAACTAATCCTTGAAAAAATCCTCTTCCTAACCCACATCATTTGAAACGGAAAATATTGAAGGGAAGAAAAGGTGTAAGCTACAGTTTTTACTCCAGTAGGATATTCTGATCTATCAGAATATCTTAGTTTAGTTTTCAGACATCGGCCAGATTTTGGAGTGAAACAACAATAAAGTACACTTTATTGATGATGTATTTCTGATACTGTTTCCATGCTTCATAATGCACAAATGACAAGCATGCCAAATGTCAACTCTTAAGAACAACTCTTGAACGTTATTTTGTATGCTAGGCTTGCTAGCATAATTATTGGCAGGTGAAATAGACATCACAGGTTATATTAATGTTTAGAAGTTCTAAAAGTCAATGTCAATGGAGCACAGATTTCATTTTTGGCAACCTGCAAATCTTTTTGATGGTTTGAAATTTCAACAGATTCCACACTCTGTTGGGAAGTCAGTTGTTCTCATATCAAAGAATTGATAAAGATTCCATAAGAGATGTAGCAAAAGTTATTTCTTTCCAAGTTGCTATTCGTCCTAACTTTTCCTTTATTTTTCCTGAAGATTATTTTGGATGTATTCCTTTATCATAGCATAGATGGCTGGGCCCCATCATACTTCTGGAGGGGCCAAAGGTTAGGTCCTATTTAGTCTGATAGGATGGTCCATCCTTATCGGGACTTTTTGACATGAGGGTCAGCTTCTTGCATGGCCTCTCAACAGTTGAGTATGACCTTTTGAATTTTGTTTTTTCAGTGTTGCTGTATAAAATTGGCCACTTTCAAACCACTTGCAGCTGGTGCCAACCTGTTCAACCAACACACAACATACAGAGTTTTCCTTGACCAGTATCACTTTCTTTAAAAGAAAAGCAACTTACTTTTGGGAAAGGAATAAACTACTGAGTGGCCTTAGAAGGATTGAGCTATGACTGAATTGTTTGGTACAAGTCCACTTTATATTGTAATCAATGCCAATTGCCCATGAAAAAATTACTAATCAAAACAGAGAACTAGATTTAATGTAGATTTCCAATTATGGGGAGTTAAATCTGTGATTGGCTGAATGAGATTGATGGCTTGGTAGAGTGGTAGCATGTCAGCTGAGGGTCTGATGCCTGTCAGGGGCTTACCCCACCTTGTCTAACAAAAATAAGAAAATATGGATAGATTGTTGTCTTGGTTAAATTAGCCTGCTGCATGTTTTCCATGCAATGTTACATATATGATTTGGTGGAAAGTTCATTATTGATCATATATCCTTCTGTGATTCTAGGGAAGGATCCAAGAAGAGCTCACAGGGCTAACGTTTACTACTCTCTGTTCATGGCTGTGTGTAACATACTTGGCTTCGCCACTGGATCATACAGTGCCTGGTTCAAAATGTTGCCCTTCATCTTGACTCCAGCATGTGGCATCAACTGTGCCAATCTAAAATCTGCTTTTCTTCTTGGCCTTGTGCTTCTGGCCTTCACTACATGCTTGACCCTCACAGCAGCTGCTGAAGCATCCCTCTACATTGGCAACAACATTGCAGAAGGTGCAAGTCAGCAGTCCTTTGATCAAGTAGAAGTCAGAGAACTTTTACTTTGTGAAATACTTGGTTCTTTAAGATATCTATCAAGACCGATGTTGTCAATTATGCTTATAACTGGATTAATGTGGCTTGGCTGGTTTCCCTTTCTGCTCTTTGATACTGATTGGATGGGTCGTGAGGTTTATAAAGGTGTTCCATCAGGAGACGGTGTAGTTTACAACTAGTATTATGTTGGGGTCCGCATGGGGGCATTTAGATTGCTGCTTAATTCTGTAGTACTTGGCTTGACCTCGCTTGTAGTGGAGAGAGTATGCCGAAAGTGGGGAACTGCCTTCATCTGGGGGGTTTGGAATCTTCTCATGTCTTTCTGCTTTTGGGTAATGCTTTTGATTTCATTCTTTGTGAGCAAAATGCAGTTTCCAGAGCCGGGGCTTCCTCCCAAGGGAATTGTCATTGCTGCATTGAGTGTTTTTTCTCTTCTGGGATTACCACTGGCTGTAGGTTTTACCTTTCCTCTTCATTCTTACTGTTTAACTTGTTTCTTTACGTTCAAGTTATGTAAAGGTCTGGTTCTAATCAGCACGTTATCCTTATCTTATTGCAGATAACTTACAGTGTTCTTTATGCGATGATATCCACTCACACAGAATCCTTGGAAATCGGCCAAGGTAGGCTCTTGCCTTGAAAATTTTATGCTATCCACTCGTCCACTTATTGGTTGGTTTATATGTGTATAAAATATTGGTGCCATCTGTTTGGCTACAGGATTGGCCATGGGAATATTGAATTTATCCGTAGTAATTCCTCAGGTAAGATGATGTTCTCATAGTGTCCCAAAATTCATAATTGAGTATCTTAAGGGTCAAGTCATCAGGTTTTTGTTGCAAACATTCTGTGTTACCACATTAATTATGTTTCATTAATAAAACATAAATAAACAGATATAGCGTAAGCGAATTTGGGTGTAAAGGGTCATAGCTATAATTCATTATATTATAATATATCTTGCCTATTTAGGCTGTTGCTCCTAAACTTGTATTGTTTGCATCTGCAGAACTAAGCATAATACGTCGTTTTTGGTAAATGCTAATCAAAAGGAACTATAGTCTGAAATTAGCATACATTTTATTCTATTATCTTTGCTTCACTTGAATTGACTTTCTGGGGTCACGTTAATCCTTAGCGTACTAATAAGCAGAAGAGCCCAAACTGAGGGTATCTATAGGAAGTCAGGAGCCAGTCCCCATCCATTATTTTCTTGTGAAAAGTTTTTGTTTCCTACCCCATTGTTGACAAAAAAGGAATCATGTAGCATATTATTTAATGCAAAAATACCATTTGTTTCATTATTTATTATTTTTTGCCATGCCCCCGGATGGAGGCTGAGCTGAATTGTGTGTTGTGAGTAGATGATAGTGTCCTTGTTGAGTGGACCATGGGACCAGCTGTTTGGAGGTGGCAATGCTCCTTCTCTCTTTGTAGGATCTGTTGCACCTTTTGCCAGTGGGCTCATCGCTATCCTCTATCTTCCATAATTCACTGCAGCAGAAAAGTCCAGAGGCCAACCATAACTTATATTATCTCTTCACTATGCAAACGCAGACATCACAGAAAGCAAAACTTCAAATCTATAGAAAAAACAATAATTGTGAAGGTTTTCATTTGTGATAATGAAGCCGCAATTTCTGTTTCACCCTTTTGCTTTCTTTTACTTTTTTAAATCCAGGCATCTTTACAAAGGTAATCTCACACAGTCTTCCACTGAATGGATTCTCAATCTGTATTATCATGCATAATAAGTCCCATGTGGTTGTAATTTTTTGGTCAGTATTCTCTATGATATGCTCTTCATGTTATGTCATGGGGCCTGACCTTGTGAAATGGCAAAAATGATCCTATGCCTCTAAACAAAAGTTGAATGTCCTATGTAGGACAAGATGCATGAGTTAAGGGTGTTTCCATTGTTTGAGGTAGCTAGAAGCCAATGTATTCCTGGGGCTTTCTAAATTTTGGTCGCAATCTCAATTTGGGAAACTGTCATTCTCTTGTAAAGACGAAGGTGATCATCACAGTGGCCACAGAAATATTGAGAGAGAGAGAGAGAGAGAATCATCACAAATTTTCTGTTTCTATGCTACTGTGCAAAACAAAACTCAGGTTGTTTATGGGTTTCCTGATTGTTGTTCATGTGTTGAAATTAACGTTGTTTAATGCTTAACACATTGATTATGTGAACGCACAAAAAGGAGAAGGTTAGGATCATCTCCAGTCCGCTGCGGAATTGGAGACTGCACTGGTTATGACTTGATTACGTGAACAGCGCTATTTGGATCAAGAGTTAGATAAGTTTTAATAATATGAATTTCTTAAACGTTAAAACTGCATCCCACGAGGGCTCAACTAATCTGGTAGGGGTAATTTTGTGAACTTACTAAGTCGACGAATCATCATGAAATCCACAAAGCTGGGTGTACTTCCTGGTGGGCAAGGTGGACCTTGGGTTTTTTTGGCCTTGTCCAGTTATCCCACACAAAAAAATTGCTAAAACTATATCTTTAAGAGGGTTTTTGTTAACTTTGAGGGGGGTTTTTGTGGGCGTCACCTCCTTGCATAACCGGACGCCCAGCATAGGCCCTGGCGGTGAGGATCCTAGCCATGGAGTTTTTTTCCACTGGGGGTTGATCTATGATCTACCTGTTACCAGGCTTTCTCCGTGTAAACCAAAAATAAAAAGTAGGGGTTTATGTCAAAATCTGAAATTTGTATTAGGGCCGGAATCCAAAGCAATTTTCCTATTTTGATATAAGTCGGCAGCCCCATTTGCCAAAGAAAAGTCATCAATGGGGGGCCCTCCTGTGTTTATCTGTGTGCCAAAAATGATGAGGTGCTGTTTGGTTCTCAATTGGGGTACATCGGAATATTGGTTTGCATACCAAAAATAGCATGTGACGTCCCTATCTCAACTCATTGAGTCCTATATCAAACCCATAGTACTATGGGTTTTGAGCATCGCATTATGAAATAAACTGAATTTTTTTCGGAGTTCGAGTATGTGTGCCTTTCAATGTGAGAGTGCCTCCTTGGCCTCTTCACTTGAGTATGTGTGTGCGTGTTTTGTTATTGTGTGTGCCCTTGAGTCCCTCACATCTTTTTTTTCCTGTCTTTTCTTATTGGTCATACCTAATTTTGTTGTACTTATCGGGCTTGGCATCGCTAGTGTCAAAATTTATCGAAGGATACCACACACATCAAAACTATGGCAACAAGCTCCAACAACTCTGTTGCCAATCTCTCTCAACTCTAAGTGCTCGTATTTGATGATGAAGACTATGATTTCTAAAGTTTTAAAATGAAAACTATATTTGTTTCACAAGAGCTTTGGAAGCTCGTCTAAATTGGTTACAAAGAACCAGCTAATGACAATTCTTGTGTCATGAACTCCAACAAAACAAAAAGAGTTTAAGAAGAATAAGAAGAAAGACGTGAAGACACTTTTATACATCCAATTTGGGGTAAGCAATGCATTCTTTCTTCGGTTGATGAAATCATCTACATCAAAAGAAGGTTGGAATATCTTAAAATTTGAATTCCAAGGTTTCTAAAAAATCATCTCCATCAAGCTTCAAGCATTATAGAGAGAATTTGATACCGTCAATAAAAGGCAATGGATCCATTTAAAATTTCTTTCAAGAGCTGTTGGGATCATAAACTAAATTAGGATTTATGATGACAAAATTGTGGAGAAAAAAATATGAGAAGTTTGTCAATAAAATTTGATTGTATTATAGCTGTCATAGAAGAATCGAAAGATCTAGCAACCTTGTCATTACAAGAGTTGATGGGATTTCTCAATGCACATGAGAAACTGATCTCAAGGTCTAAATCTCAAACTTTTGAGCACACACTTCAAACAAAACTTAATATCGATAAAGAAAAAGATAGCTCCAACAAAAAATCTCAATTTGTAAGGGAAAGCAAAAATCAAAGATTTGCTGGAGGCCGCGACAAAAAAAGACTATTCTAATCAACCTAGGCACTTTAAGCAATTTACAAAGTATTGCCATGTGTGAAAAAACCTAAACATGAATACAAAGACTGCTGATTCAGGTTCACAAAATGCCAAGTTCCGAATCACTCACAGAAAGATTTTTAGTTTCAAGAAAAGAATGAAACCAACTTTTCAAAAAATGAAGAAGATAAAAGCCAATTGTTTTTCTCTTACATGAATGTTAAGCAAGAGTCATATGATATATGGTATGTAAATAGCAGGTGCAACAACCATGTGATCGAAAATAAAAAATGCTTTTCCAAACTAGATGAAACTGACACTTCTAAAGTAAGGATGAAAGATGACAAATCTCAAAATGTTAAGGTAAGCGAGTCATAGTTGTCAAAACTAAATCAAATCAAACTAAATTCATCTATGATGTCTCTTATGTCTTTTGTTTAAGCATTGGTTAACTCATGCCAAAAGGATATTCAATTCATTTTAATAATGACCAATGTGTTATAGTTGACAAAAAAAATCAACAAATAATAACCAAAATACAAATGGTTGCAAACCAAGTTTTTCCTTTGACTATGACTCCATGTGAATGACAAGCCTTGAAAGCTGAAAAATTAGATGAATCAAATCTTTGGCCTTTAAGATTTTATCATTTAAATTATCAAAGCCTAAAATTGTTAAAACAAAAGAATATGGTGATTGAGCTCTCTTATATCAATGGAGAAAAGAAAACATGTGAAAGATGCATTTATAAAAAATTTCATAGATTACTATTTTCAGACTCATCCTGTAAAGCAAAGTGTCCACTCGAGCTGGTTCATGCGAACATCTGGACCAACTCAAACTGAATCTCATAATGGAAGAAGATATTTTTGATTTTTTGTAGATGATTAGAGTAGATTGATGTGACTTATTTTCTTCATTAAAAATCAAAAGCATTCTCTATTTTTAAAGA
Organism: Nuphar pumila; assembly: GCF_984573655.1. Lineage (NCBI taxonomy): Eukaryota > Viridiplantae > Streptophyta > Magnoliopsida > Nymphaeales > Nymphaeaceae > Nuphar > Nuphar pumila. Next base: position 100,048,662 of record NC_143254.1, read on the forward strand.
ATTTAAAGCTTATATGGAGAAAGATAGCAGTTACAAGCTAAAAAGGCTAAGAACAGATTGTGGAGGAGAATTCGTATCCAATGAATTCTAAGACTTCTGCAAAAAGCACAACATCAAGAGGCATCTTAGCGCAAAAAAAACACCACAACAAAATTGTGTAGTGCATGAATCACACTATTGTCGAAATGGCAAGAAGTATGTTGAAAGAAAAGAATCTCCCAAACAACTTTTGGGCCGAAGCTGTAAACATTGCCATGCATATTCTGAATAGAGCTCCCACAAAGTTCATTCACAACAAAACTCTATATAAGGCTTGATATGAGCATAAACCGAAGGTGAGTTATTTCAAAGTCTTTGGTTGTATTGGTTACAATAAAATTATTTTTCAAAATAAAAAAACATTGACGAAAAAGAAAAAATAATCATATTTAATGGCTATAGTGATACTTTCAAAGGCCATAATCTCTTTAATCCAAATACAAAGGAGTTGGTGATCTCAAGAGATGCGATCTTTAATAAAGAAAGTGAATGGAACTGAGAAACAAGCTCAGTATAGTCACCAGAAAGTGAGAATGATTCAGTTTCAATAAGCTCTCCTACAAGTAAAGATGATGTAGACTCAAGTGACTCATAATCTAAGTTTTCTCCAAGAAAAGTTAGATCTCGTGCAAACATCTACATTATTTTTTTTGTGAGCCACAAAACTATGAAGAGGTTATTCAAGATGAAATATAGAAAACTACCATGAATGAGGAAAATCTCTACAATAAAGAAAAAGCATACATAAAAGTTGGTAGGTAGGCAAAAAAAAAAGATATAGTAGGCCTAAAATGAATTTTCAAAATAAAGTTTAATAAAGATTGTTAGCTACTCTATAAAATTTAAAGTAGACTTTAATGAAACCTTTGCTCCAGTTGTGATGAGAATGAAAACCATACGAGTCGTACTAGGGATGGTAGTTGAGTTAAAAATTTTAATGTATAAATTTGATGTGAAATGTCTTCTTAAATGGAGAGTTCAAGGAAAAGGTTTATGTTGAAAACCTCTCATATTTGAGAGAAAAAGAAGTAAAGAAAAAATTTACAAGCTAAAAAAGACTCTACATTGCCAAAAACAAGTATCACAAGCTTGGAACATGAAATAGATCAATATTTTCAAAAGAATAGTTTTCAAAGAAGTCCAAGCAAACCCTCTCTATATGTGAAAAAGTTGGGAAAGATTTTTTTTATTGTGTGCTTATATGTGAATGATTTGATCTATGCTAGATCAAATGTAAAATTGATTGTCAAGTTCAAAGAAGCAATGGCAAAGGAATATGAGATGACAAATATGAGAATTATGAAATATTTTCTTAGAATCTTAGTCAAACTAAAAGATGATTTTTTTTCATTTCTCAAGAAAAATATCTTGAAGATTTGTTGAAAAGATTCAACATAGTAAATTGCAAGAGAATGGGCACCTCAAATTGTTATAAACTAGAAGTTATCAAAAAATGATGGTGCCAAAAAGGTGGATGCAACCATGTATCGAAGCATGGTCAGGTCATTGATCTACCTTACTAATACAAGACCTAACATTGTAAATGTTTGTCTTATATCCAGGTTCATAAGTGAACCAAGCAAATTCCATCTTTCAACAACAAAAAGAATTTTGAAGTATTTGCACGACATAAAAAGTTTTGAAATCAAGTATGTTGATGAGAACAACTTAAATCTGATTGTTTATGCCGACAATGATTGGGTTGGATCGTTCAATGTTTGAAAATTCACCTCAGGCTATGTTTTTTTTTTTCTGAGAACAAAAGTGATCTCTTGATCTTTAAAGAAGCAGAACATTGTCTTCTACCGCAACAAGTAAAGCAGTCTGACTAAAAAGATTTTTTTTGGACTTGCAGCATAAGCACAGAGGACCAACCATCATCAATTGTGATAAAAAGTCTGACATAGCGATGAAGAAGAATCCAATCTTTCACAATCGATCCAAACACATTGAGATTCATCACCGTTTCATTAAAGAATTGGTCGAGAGAGAAGAGATTTTGCCAGAGTTAATATCAAACAATAAACAAATTGCATATATGTTCATTAAGCCATTACCCGCAGATAAGTTTGAAAATTTCAGATCTTTTTTGAAAATTACAAATTAAGAGGTCTGTAATTTGTAATAGGACCAGAATCCAAAGCAATTTTCCTTATTTTCATGTAAGTTGGCAGCCCCATTTGCCAAAAATAAAGAAGTTGGCAATGGGGGGCCTCTTGTGTTGATCCGTATGCCAAAAATGGTGAGGTGCTTTCATAGGCCCCATACCAAAAATAGCATGGGACGTCCTTATTTCCTCAGTCCATTGAGTCCTATATAAACCCCTTTACCATGGGTTTTGAGTATCCCATTATGAAATGAATTTCTTTTAGAGTTCTAGTTAGTGTGAGTGTCTCTCCAACGTGAGAGTGCCTCCTTGGCCTCTTTACTCGAGTGTGTGAGAGTTAAGTGTTGTGTTCTTTAGTGTTTTTGTGCACTTGAGTCCCTTCCTCTCCTCTCCCTTTCCCTATTGACTATACCTAGTGTCACGGGCTAAATTCCTTCGTGTGCAACACCTAGTTTCCTTGTGCTTATCGGGTTTGGCACCTTGTGTGCGTTAAGCTAGTGTCAAAATTCTAACAGGTTATGCAAGGGTCCTCTTTAATTCGAACACAAGCTAGCTTGGAAGTCTTCAAACTAGACATGTTGTTTAAAGACACGTCTCTCTCTCTCTAAAGTCAAAACGAATAGGATCTGGTTTTGACATGCCAATTTGATGCAGGGCCGTCACTTTTTTCTTTTATACGCTTTTAATGGATTCATATTCCACACACACACAAAAGTTGGAGATGACTGTCGGCATGCAGACACTCTCCCCATTTCATGATTCTAATTCCTCACAAGTGTCTAAAATCATGATCCAAAAACCTTCCGGTCACTCGCAAATATAGAATAGCCGTCCGTGGAGAGGCATAGTTCCCTTTCTTCAACGGGTACGATCTGTCCCACATGCTTATATGCTAATCACCATATGCATATATGCTAATCATGCTTTCCATTCACTCATTTTCTGCAATTTGCAACTTGGGTTTCAGTCATCTAGAACATCGTTGGAATAAATTCTCCACCATTTCTCCACTAGTAAATGTTAACATCTGATTCTCTCTCTCCCCTCCCATTGACTTCAATATCCAAAAAGCACAACCCCCACCATTTCTATTTTCACTGTTTAGAAAATTCCATGTATTTCCTCCTATTATTACTGTTATTATTACCATTATTAATCTAAAAAAACTGTTTTCTCGTCACATTCAATCAGGGCCGTCACAGTGCACCAAACCCCACTAGCACGTGCCTCCAGACTGGTTACACTGTCGCCAAACACTCACACCTCTCACCATACACGTGCGCTCTGACTGGGTGTGACCATTAATAGCTACTGGTTACTGTTGCGGAACAGGGGGAAGACAGAGAAAGAAAAAAGAAAGCAGAATTTCTGAAAATAAATTTACTGAACGTCAGGTCTGAGATGTAAATAAAGGGCAGCATAAAAAAGGGAAATAAGAAAAACATTTTGCAGGCTATGTCTTGGAGAGAGAAAAAAAGTGGTAGAGAGAGAAAGAGAGAGAGGTTTGGTGGTGCATCCTGTTTGCTGCTGCATGACTACAGTGATGGTGAGCTTGTTTGTGACAAAGGGATATTGGCAGGGGGGCAGTCCAATTAGATGACTGGAATCAGAGCACGTATGAGTGTCTGCATGTCTCCCTCAAACCGGCTGCCGGTTGGCCACAGTACCGCCCCACCCTTACGTCTCACAATAAATACACACTCTGCGGCCACCGTGGTCCCCGGCAGCCTCATATCCCATTTCCCGAAAAATACTATCTTGATTCCTAAAACCCAACACAATCCTCCAATGAGAAGGATGAGACTGTCAAATAGGCCCAAAAAAACCCATTAAAAAAATGTTAAAAGGGATGCGTAGAGATTACTGATACCCTTTCGGAATACACCAAAGAGAAAACCTCTCAAAATTTCTGTAAAATTTACAGAAATTACAGGAATTTTTATCTTTTAGAATACCCAACAAGAAATCATTAAAGCATCCATCTGAAAATTGAAAAAGAATTGGCCTATCCTTTGGGGAGAAGGGAACCCTTCTAGTTTTTCGTTCCTTCTTTTCCTTTTTTTTTTTTCAATTATTCTGTTTTTTGTCAATGATTAGTTTCAAACCACATGCACAGCAGTGAAGCCATCAAGACAGAAGAAATATAAACATGAAAGAAATTCAGAAACATAATGATATTATTCCTTTATATTCATGATAGAAATTCAGAAACATAATGATATTATTCCTTTATATTCATGATCTGCTATGTATTTAAATCTTTTATATTCAGTAAGAAAATTATTAATCTTTATCTCAAACAACACCCACAATGGAAAGCATGGTTCTCTCTTCAAAGTGCAGAAAGAAACTCCAAAAACAGAAGAAAGATAGACAGCTTGGATCCGTTCAAATTCCAAGCAGTTCAGGAAAAAAACAGAGGCTTTGATTTGTTAAGTTAATTCATAAATAGAACACTTTCTTGTGCTACTGTATTTCTAAATCCAGCATTTATAAGAACCAAAAAGGTATAAATTTAACCAGCCTTCCGCACCAGACAAAACTCCATTTGAGGAAAAGGGGATAGAGAGAAAGGAAAGGCTTGGTGATCAGTCCAGATATGGAACCCTCTCGTAAAAAAAATTGGAATTCTTCAACTATATATTGAACCAAAAAGAGAAGGGTATTTCATGATCTATTGGGAGAGAAAAACTTTTAAAGAGGATGAAATAGCAAATTCTTTAGCAGCTCAGTTTTTTGAAACAAAACTCAGAAAGTAATCTAAAATTTTCTTTTCTGAAAATTATCAGTTACAGAAACAAAACGTCACTAATGAAATAGGAATAACCATAAAAACAAGAACTTGACAAAAACACGCAAGGTGTGGTCAATTTAGAGATATTAACAAAAGCATATGAAATGCCTAATTTCATCAAATCAATAGCTTTTGAAAAGCTCAGAGATTGAATGACAGAATAATATTTCATGATTGAACAACAAGAAAAAAGGCCTTCCTCAGAATTATTCTAACACATACCGAATAGAATCATGATGATAAAACCAGCTAGAGAGCAACCAGAATATTGGCTTCCTTCCATCCATTCTTGAAACCTCATTGACAAAAAAAATTGGCAAAACAAAAAAAACTTATAAAACCAACTATTCTAAACCTTCAAAAAGTCTAGCAGCACGAAACTCCCGCAATCAATAAAGCGAGCGGATAAAAAGTTGGGAGAAATCCCATCTCGTGATCCTTTTCAAGCCCAATTGAAATACAAAAGGGAACCAAACTCCCAAAAAAAAAACAATAATAGAAGAGGAAATATAGGGAAAGGAGAAAACTTTTTGAGTTGTGAAAATTACAGGTATTAACCACAAAAGACATCTTTGGCACCCTCCCTCCAACACATCTTAAAGAAAAAGCAGTAAAAAAGCCACACGTATTAAATAGCAGTAGAGAGCACCCACCTTCACAAAAAATACCTCGTTTCTGACGGTTAAAACCTCATATATCACAACACTAGCAGAAAAGATATTTAACGCATTAAACCCCTCATTCACTAGTATCACATGCCTAAGCGATAAGTTCCTACGCAAACTCTCTCTCTCTCTCCCCAAAGTAATCACAAAGCGTTCTTTTGGTAGAGAGCGCTTTTTAAGAGAGAGAGAGAGGCAAGCCCCTTAATATAAACCCCCTTGGTCACCCTTCCCCTCTATACGACCGCAATCTCCTCCTCTTCCCTCTTCTTTGAATCCAAACCAAAAACGTTAAAAACAGAATGTGCAGGCCACCATCCCCTTCGCCTTCCACCTATCTTCTCTCCGACAAACCCCACAACCACCACCTCCCCATCAAAGCCACGTCTACTCTCGACGACGACGACAACTCCCGCCCTCTCCACAGATGGCCTTCTCCCTCCGAGGTAAAAACAAGGCCGCACCCTCCCTCCTCACCTAACCTCTCTCTGTCACCACCAAAACAAAGAACCAAAAAAACAAACTTGCTCTCTCTCTCTCTCTCTCTCACACACACACACACACACACACACACACACACAAGTATTGCTATTGCCACAATACACATTACCCGCACGCGCGCTTGCGGAAACACGCAAATGCACGCGACACACACACACACTCTCACACCCTTGTGTCTAGAAATGGACGAACAGTTTTCTTTTGATGGAAATTTAGACGATAAGTACAACTGCAGATGAGTGGTGTCTGTCATGGTGATGAAAGAAAGTGCCGTGTTGTTGCAGGTGGTGGAAGAGGTGAGGTGCATCAGCAGGATCTCGGGGCCGACCATGCTGACGGGCCTGCTTCTCTATTCCCGGGCGATGATCTCCATGCTGTTCCTGGGCTACCTCGGAGAACTGGAGCTGGCGGGTGGCTCGCTGGCCATCGGATTCGCCAACATAACAGGGTACTCGGTGCTGTCGGGGCTCGCGATGGGGATGGAGCCCATCTGCGGCCAGGCCTTCGGCGGAAAGCAGTGGGAGGTCCTCGGCCTCACTCTGCAGCGCACCGTGCTCGTCCTCCTCTCCTCGTCTCTTCCCATTTCGTTGCTCTGGCTCAACATGCATCGCCTCCTCCTCTGGTGCGGCCAGGACCTGGCCATCTCCGCCACTGCCTACACGTTCACCCTCTTCTCCCTCCCCGACCTCGTCTCCCTCTCGTTCCTCCACCCTCTCCGCATATACCTCCGCGCTCAGAACGTCACCCTCCCTGTGACGCTCTGCTCCGCCCTCGCCATCGCCCTCCACATCCCGGCCAACTTCCTGTTCGTCGTCTACCTCAAGATGGGCGTAGCGGGCGTCGCCGTCGCCTCGGCCTGGACTAATGTCAACATGGTGCTTTTCGTCCTTGCGTATGTCCGTTTCTCCGGCGTGTATCTCCGGTCGTGGGTGGCGCCCGGCCGGGAATGCCTCCGGGGATGGGCGGGGCTCCTCCGACTCGCCGTGCCGACCTGCGTATCGGTCTGCCTCGAGTGGTGGTGGTACGAGCTGATGGTGGTGCTCTGCGGGCTGCTGGCCGACCCGAAGGCGACGGTGGCGTCGATGGGGATACTCATCCAGACGACCTCGCTCGTCTACGTCTTCCCCTCGGCGCTCAGCCTCGGGGTGTCGACCCGGGTCGGGAACGAGCTCGGAGCGAACCGACCGGGGAGGGCGCGAATCGCCGGCGCCGTGTCGATGGGCGCCGCCGGTGCGCTGGGGCTGTGCGCCATGAGCTTCGCGGTGACGATGAGGCACCGGTGGGGGCGTCTCTTCACGTCGGACCCGGAGATCCTGCGGCTGACGGCGGTGGCGATGCCCATCGTGGGGCTGTGCGAGCTCGGGAACTGCCCACAGACCACCGGCTGCGGCGTGCTGCGGGGCACCGCCCGGCCCAGCGTCGGCGCCAACATCAACCTCGGCTCCTTCTACTTCGTGGGTATGCCGGTGGCGCTCCTGCTTGGGTTCGTCACCGGCGTCGGATTCCGCGGCCTCTGGCTCGGCCTGCTCGCCGCTCAGGCCACCTGCGCCGCCGCCATGATGTGGGTGCTCCTCAGGACCGACTGGGTGCTGCAGGCAGAGCGAGCAAGGGAATTAACGATGGGCATCGGTTCTTCTTCTCCTACTTCTGGTGGGAACACTAGTAATAAAGGCAGCGGCGGCGGTGATGGGGGGAGAGGTGTGGTGGTGGTGGGCGTGGATGAAGATGGTGGGTGTAGAGTGGGTGATTCTGACAAGGGTGAATTTGAGCCGTTGATGAACCGTGTTTGATAGGTGGAGGCACGTTCATTTCTTGTACCCTTTTCTTTATGCTCTTTCTTTCTTTCACTTTGTTGTAAATTACTATTGATTGAGCAGAAAACTGAAAAGAGCTGATCTCATCTAATTGGAAACGTATTTTTATAGTTTTTGCTGCTTCAGAGATAATTGAAGCCTCCTTTATATATATATCCTTGTTTTTTCAATTGATTTCCCTTCCAACTTGGCTGTTGTAGTTCCAATGTTCTCGAGGAGTCAGAGAGCCCATATGGTGTATGTCAGGAGAGAGATAGGTGTTGAATTGTCTGTTTTTTGAGGAATCGCTGTTTTTTTTTAGTTTTTTATTTTTGTTTCCATCCATCTTGGCCAACTCAAATAAATTTATTTATATAAATGTAAAACTTTATCAAATTCCCCTGTATATATAGGGGAGAGAGCGGTGGTCAGTTTCCTCAAAAAAAAAAAAAAGAGGGGTTCAGTTGTCCGTTCTATGAGGAAGCACTGTTTTTTTTTTCTTTTTTTCATCAGAATCCATCTATCTTGGACAACTCAAATAAATTTATTTCTATAAATGGAAACCTTTATCAAATTCCCAATGAAGTTTTCCGGAGCGGGACATGATAAATGTTCGGTCCCTTTTTGCATATTTCCTCTTCTAATATGAGTGGTAGACCCAAATTGGCAAGTTTCAACCAAACACGTTCGTAAATAAATTAGGCACTTTGCTTACTAAATGGGTGGTGGTAATAGTAAAAACCAGTCAAATAAAGAGAAGCAGTACACATAAATTTTCATCATTTCCAAAAATAGAAACTACCATTTGAACTCTCTCATCTGTTGACAAAAAGATTAAAAAGCTGAAGGGTAAAATGACAAGAAATACCCTTCTGCCATTTTACTTCCAAATTTTTGTGACTAGGATTCTGCTGCTCTGTTTGATGCTCTTAATCTGCTCACTTAGGACTGAACTTTGCTTCTTTTATTTTTGGTGTAGTATTGTAGAAGGAAAGCAGTAAGCATATGGGAAGGAAGAAGATGTGTAGTAGGAGGGAGGGTTGTGAGGTTTGAAGGGTGCTGTTTCAACTGAAGAAGCAAATCATGCTATTATTGACTGTGTCGACTTCTGAGATGAGCAGTCAACTAAGAGTACTTGTACTGCAGCGACACTTCCCTTTTCCACTCCTTTCTATGCCCACGTAGACCAAACCAAACAAAGCAGACAAACAAGGTCTTGTTTACTCTGACCTGAGTCATGCTACCTTTCTAATTGTGAAGATCATGTGTCAATTATGGGAGGGTGTTGCGTGTTCTCCCAAGAAGACACACTATAGTGCCTGTTCGAGGGTCCGAATGAGCGCCACATATATAAGCACGTGATGCTCATATCACATGTGTGCCGACATCACTTAGCATCGGAGTCTCGTGCGGTTGCAAAGACTTATGTACCCTTTCCTGCTATTCTCGTCGTGAAACGACGGTTCAAGAAAAAGACAAAAATGTTCATCCAAAAAAGAAAAATGACGGTTTAAGAAAAGGACAAAAATGTTCTTCATCCAAAAAGTCGAGGATGATGTTAACTCTTCAAAGTTCAAACGTTTCATTTTTGCCCTAAGCAATAAACTTTTGCACCATCTGTTGTAACAGGAGCTCTCTTTGATGATGCACCCTTTACCGTCGTCTTTAGTCGCTGAAGCAGCCTTTGCTGTCGTCTCGAGTCCAGGTTCCCCCCTTGGTTTTTAGCTTGTGTTACAACATATTATCATTTTCTCGTTCCTGCTTTGTGTTACAAAACATTCTCCGCTTCATTCCTACCTCGTGGAGATAACTATAAATCGATCAACTGGTTTGATCATTGGTGGGCGTTATAAGGGCATTTGTCGACCATCTCTTTTTATAGTCTTCTCTTCTTTTTCATTTTTGTTAGGCAGTATGAAAAAAAGCAATGACGCACAAACATTCCAACAAGTGCCATCAAGGCATCATAAGTACCTTTCCATATCATCATGATATTGTTGAAAAATGTATGCCAACGTGAGTGCCATTAAGGCATTTTGTTATTGTAGGTACATCTTGTGTTTTTGACGGTTTGAAAATTAAAGATATTTGTAAGATATTGGGACCGGTTGACAAGAATGCTTGTTTACAGATGCAAGGAAGGGTCTCTACTCCATCTGTATTGTCCATTCACTTAATATATGTAATGTATCGCAAATCGCGGTTGTAGTAACATACTATCGATTTGTGAGATATTGTTTGTTTGTTACTATCGATTTGTGAGATATTATTTGTTTGTTAATATCGATTTGTAAGTTATTATGTTGAATTTTCGTATCGATTTAAAATATATTTTGCGATATGTGTATCGATTTGTAAGATATTATGTGTTTTATAGTATCGATTTATAAGCTATTATGTTGAATTTCTGTATCAATTTGTAATATATTTTGAGATATGCATATCGATTTGTAAGATATTATGTGTTTTGTAGTGTCGATTTGTAAGCTATTATGTTGAATTGTCGCATCGATTTGTGATATATTATGCGATATATATATCAATTTGTAAGATATTATGTATTTTCTAGTATTGATTTGTAAGATATTTGTAGAAAGAATTTTAAAACGTGTGTATGCAAAAGTACATTATTGCGCTCTTGCGGTGGCTATTTTCGTATTCAAATTGTTGTTCATTTAGCATTTTTTATTGAAATCACTTCACAATGTCATAGATATAATTAAATCACTGTCACGTAAATCGCTATCGTCAACACACACATACAATAAATCGTTTCTTTTATTGGCATGATAAGTAACAACTCAATGCATAGTATAAGCAAATAACAAATCGTTGCTTTTATATTGTGATTCATTCAATCATTTCTTTGACTTGCTTAACCTTATCAGTATCCGTTGTTATATGCATCTTGAATAAATCATAGTAAACGTATGTGTTGGCTAACGCAAATTGATATCTTGCTTATGACAGTGGTGAGCTTATCATCTGGTTGCAGTGAAGATGATCTATCTCAATCATTGGAAAGTTATGGAGAAGTGAACATCTGTACTAATGACACACCTGAATAAGTGAACATGTGCACTAATGATGCACATGATAAGAAGGGTGCAAGCATTGGATTCACTATTAACTTGAATGTTTCGACAGAAAAAATGCAATTCGATAATGAGGTAGATGATCATGACAATACACTTGATAAAGGTGTAGGCACTGAGAATGTACATGATAATACACTTGACTTTGTTCCCGTAGAAGAAATATAGTTTAATAATAAGGAAGCTGCATATAAAATCTTCAATGATTATGACTTAAAACTTAGCTTCAGTGTTAAAAGGTATTCTTGGTCAAGAAATGCACAGGGTGTCGTGGTGAGAAAGACATATGTTTGTTCTAAGAAATGTTGGAAGAAGTCAAGTGAAAATCCAACAAGGAGCAAGCCAGATTCAAGATGTGGATGTCCAACAAGAATGGTGTTAAGAAGACTTCCAAATAGAAAATATATAGTTCGTACTTTAATCAGATCATAACTATGATTTAGCAGTTTCATTTATGACTTGTATGTTAAGGTCACATCGTAAAGTAACTGAAACACATGCTATAATTACTGAAATAGCTGATAGTGCCAACATTGCACCAAGAAAGACATATAATTTATGCACGCACATAGATGGTGGTCACGAGAATGTGCCATTCACACCTATGAATCTAAGAAACCACTTGAGAAAGAAGATGACAAATAACATGAAGAATGAAGAAATATGTTCTTTTGTTGATTACTTACAGAAGAAATCAAGCATTGACCATGGTTTCTTTAGTGTAATGCAGCTGGATATATTGTGAATATGTTTTGGGCAGATTCAAAGCCAAGAGTAGATTATGAATGTTTCAATGATGTGCTTATTTTTTATACGATAGTGAAGATTAATATTGAACAATGGTCATTTGCACAGTTTGTCAGAGTGAACAATCACTCACAGAGTTGTATATTAGGCGACACTTTTTTGTATGAACAGACCAAAAAAAGCTTTGAGTGGTTGTTCAGAGTATTTACATAGGCAATAAATAAGAAGCAACCTGAAGCTATACTTATAGATGGTGTTCATATAATTGCGGCTGCAGTGTCTCATATATAGCCAGATGCACATCATCGCCTATGTTTGTGGCATATCTTTCAAAATACAACAAAGAACATATGACACATATTTAATCAAAAGATAGGGTTTGACAAAAAGTTTACAAGGTATATACTTGAGAGCGTAGACGATGTCACCTTTATGTCTGATTAGGAAGAAATGATTCAAATGTATGACCTTGAAGATTGTGTATGGTTACAAAATTTAAATGCAAAAAAAGAGAAGTGGGCATTGGCATATGAAAAACAATACTTTTGTGCAAGTATGATAAGCACACAAAGAGTTGAATTTATGCATGCCACATTGAAGAAAACCCTGTATTCATGTTTAACAATGTTTCGCTTCATGGAACAATATGAATTATTTGTATACGGTCTTAGACAGAATGAACTTGAACAAGATGTGAAATGCTTCAATACACGCCATGTAACTTTGGGCATAAAAATATTAATGTGACCTGCAGATCTGTATACACTAACTATATTTGAATGAATTAAGAAGGAGGTTATGCATGTCATGAATTACAACATAGAAGGATGCATGCAAATCGAGAATATGCACAAATACCATATTGTATGGGAGAGCGAAGAGCATTCAAAAAGGCAATAAACACAAGTTACGTATAATATTGACAACACAACAGTTGAATGTACGTGCAAAAAGTATAAATTCAAATGTATTTTATGTCGTCATGCATTAAAGGCACTTAATCAAGATAAGATACAAGAAATACCTGAGTCATATTTAATGCGAAGATGAACAAGACAAACAATGGTTAAACTACCGGATACATATAATGTCAATCAATCTGGTGTTGATCAAAAGTGCCACATAGCCTCCCGTTACCAACAACTATGTAGGTCACTTATACATGTTGCAGATTTGGTTTTGAAAAGTGAATAAGCCTATGTATGCATGAGAAAAGTGTCAAGAGAGTTACTCAAAAATGTGTAGTTAATTCACCATCACTCTGTTGCAGCTCGTGAAGACCAATCCAAGAAAATGAGAGTGAACAACGGAGGTGAAAATCATGATTCTCTTGATTCGTATGAGAAGTTGCGCCAAAGCGTAAACATCATCTTCAATAAGTCAGAAGTCAATGTTGTAGATTATGATGAAAAAATTTACCTAGCGAAGGGTATCAAAAAGAAATTTGTCTTTAATCGCAGTCGTCGGAGGACAAAGTGTGCACTAAAATTGGTTGGTAAGAAAAGATCTAAGAAACAACCAACCTCTAAGTAAAAGCAACCAAGTCCTTCGCATGAACAAGTATGTAATACATTATATTATTTTCCATGTAAATTGCATTACGTGCAACTTATCAATATCTAACTTGTATAATTTTCAACATACAACAATACCCTACAGATGTGCACTACAACGTTGTAACCTTCAATCCTCCCGACCAATTTTTCCAGAACGATAGCTTCAATTTTACAAGTCTTTTGGCATGTAATCAATGTTGAAATGATGTTTGTATTTCTTGTGAAACTTAATGTAGTGTCTTATATTGTTTTGTTTCATGACAGACTTAGATTATTTCGAAAGCGAGCTATGGAATACAGGAATCACGTGTGAATTGTGTTTAAGTCTTACCATAAAGTTAGTTGTTATGCCTTTTTGCATGACCCAATTTTCACATTGTTGAATTTGTTAAGAGTTTAACAAAAAAGGAGGTGGATATGCTTATACACTAGATGGTCTTATTAAGAAAGAGTTTTTAAATGAAGTCATTTTCATGAATCGTGAGCCAAAATAGAATTATTAATATTTTTGTGGATCACCGTTCATGAAAATGGCTTCATCCAAAAAGTTATGGAACACAGGAATCATGTGAGAATTCTGTTTAATAATGTATCTTTCACATATATAAATCGTTGTAATATGTATCATTCACATGTATAAATCGTTGTCTCATCTAACCTACAGAGCTAGAATTTTGATACCGTAGGTAAATCGTCGTTGCTTAGTGCTTATACAATTAATGAAAATCGTTGTCTCATCTAGCCTTTGCATATACAAATCATTATACATATATTGTAGTTAAATCATTGCATAAAAAGTTATCATGTAAATAAACTTCTTAAAAGCAAAAAGTTGTTACATTTACTACCTGTGCATGATCATTGTTAAATCGTTGTAGCTTAATTTTTAAACCATTAGTAAATCGTCTCTATGGTGATTTATTTGGTATATAAATCATTATACCATGTAGTGTCCTATCACGATTTACATAATGACGTCTATGTCGACCACAACTGGATGAAAATCGCACTATGCATGAGTACAAATCATGGTAAAAGTGCATGGTCAATGTTTGTGCAAATCATTTAAGCTATTTATCAATGTTTGCGCAAATCATTTTAGCCATTTATCAATCATTGTGTAAATCGCGATAGGAACAAAACTCATAAAAGCAAATCAGTGACATTTTCACAATACACAATGTTAAATGCTTATTCAATTTTTATTTACGAAGGTTGATCATTACAACGATTTGTTTAGTGGCATTTGTGTTCTACACTTATTAAAATAGATTTATACACTTACAGAATGTCACGTTACAGAAAAGAATTATAGAATTACAACAAAAAATTATAGAATCCCAAAAATAATTATCAGGACGTCGATTTGTACTTATGAAGTTACCGCGACAACGATATCAATATGTTTGTAAAACCCTAATATCTGTGTAAACCCTAATACGAAGTTACCACGAACATAACAATGATTTGTTCACATAGACAAAGCAAATCGAGATAGGACAAATACTGTTATTTTATGAAACTTAAAGAATATTGGTTGGAAGTCAATTTGTATCTATCAAGTTATCTAGATTTGTAGTTCACCAATAAACATCGTGTCAATTAGTTTTTTTTTTTATCTTTTTCTTCTTTTATCAGTCATTATGTAAATCGCTATAAGACAAATCCTTGTACATATACTGTATTTGAATTATTATATAAGACAATGTCCTATAGCGATTTACAAAATGACGTTTATGTCAGAGACAACGATTTGCCTAATATACATTATAAAATCAGATAGAGTCTGTTTGCAACAAATATGCATGTGTTAACATACATACCTATGACATACGTAAATATATAACTGATAGTGGTTTCATACGTACAAAATTGTTGATAGTGTTTCCTTCTATAAATTCATATTGCAGTCGATTGATGTTATCTTGGAACTCTTTGTTGAGTTTTCGGGCACAACATTTTTTGGATGTTGCACTGACATTAGCAGAATATTCAATAAACGATATTGAAATTCCTTTCTATAGTATACAACACAAATCAAATATACGCCATAAAAGAGATAAATTTTGAAGAAACTCGTCATGAGGTTTAGACAATATATGCCTGATTCACCATCACTGGTCGTGTAGCTGTCGTTGTTTCCTTCTTCGTCATCGCTGGTCGTGTAGTTGTCGTTGTCTCTTTCCTCAACATCAATACCTCCTTTGCGACAGCACAGGTTCTATGTTCGATTCACGAACACGTCGTTTATAAATGAAACATTGGTTTATCTGTTCCTTAATCACGAAGCAAAGCAAAGCAACACCCTCCTGAATGTCTGTGATGTGTCATTCATATATAAAGGAAACGTCGTTTCATATACCACCAGTTTTCAAAAACCGTGCGCACATAAATTTTATTATGCATTAATTAAATAAAAAAATATTGTTTCACCTGCCTTTTACAAAACTAATCAACGCGATAAGACATATCAAGCAAATTGTGATAGCACGTATCGTTACAGTAAAATCGATTTGCAACTAAGTCTCGATTTGTAGTTTACTAAGTCTAAACATCATGTCAATTTCTTTATTATTTTTCTTGACATAACGTTCACATTAACAAAGCTCATAACAACAAATCGCGATAGGACAAATATTGTTATATTATGAAATTTAAAGTCTTTTGGTTATAAGTTAATTTATATTTATCAATTTAACTAGATTTGTAGTTTATCAATAAACATCATATCGATTTTTTTTCTTCCTCTTTTTCATCTTTTAGCAGTCATTGTGTAAATCACGATAGGAAAATCGTTAACATAGACAAAGCTCGTCAATGCAAATCGTGACAGAACAAATCGTTACAGTGAAATCAATTTGCAACTATGACTTAAATTGGTATCAAGTTGACTTAAATCGGTATCAACTAAACCTCAATCCCTATAACATAAAACCCAAAAACCTAAACCCTAGACGCCTAAACCCTAAACCCTAAAACCCTAAACCCCAATCCCTACAACATAAAACCCAAAAACCTAAACCCTAGATGCCTAAACCCTAAACCCCTAAAACCCTAAACCTTAAACCCCAATCCCTACAACATAAAACCCAAAAACCTAAACCTAAAACCTAAACCCTAGATGCCTAAACCCTAAAACCCTAAACCCTAAACCCAAAATCATAAACCCTAAACCCTAAACCCTAAACCCCTAAAACCCTAAATCATAAACCCTAAACCCCTAAAACCCTAAATCATAAACCCTAAAACCCTAAACCCTAAACCCCTAAAACTCTAAACCCTAAACCCTAAACCGTAAAACCTAAACCCCTAAAACCCTAAACCATAAACCCTAACCCCTAAAACCTTAAACCTAAACCCCAATCCCTACAACATAAAACTCAAAAACCTAAACCTAAACCCTAAACCCTAAACCCTAAAAACTAAACCCTAAACCCTTAAAACATTAAACCCTAAACCCCTAAAACCCCAAACCCTAAACCCTAAACCCTAAACCCGAAAACCTAAACTATAAACCCTAAACCCTAAATCCTAAACCCTAAAAACTAAACCCTAAAACTCTAAAACCTAAACCCTAAACCCTAACCCTAAACCCTAAAACCTACACCTAAAACTTAAAATCTAAAACCTAAAACCTAAAACCTAAAACCTAAACCTCTAAAACCCTAAACCCTAAGCCCTAAAACCCTAAGCCCTAAACTTAAACCCCAATCCCTACAACACAAAACCCTAAACCCTAAACCCTAAAGCCCTAAAACCTAAACCCTAAACCCCTAAAATCCTAAACCCTAAACCCTAAACCCCTAAAATCCTAAACCCTAAAGCCTAAACCCTAAACCCTGAATCAGTCATTATGTAAACGTGATACGACATATCGTTCACATAGACAAAGCTCAAATAGGAAAATCACAATAGGATATTCAAACAGATTTGGTGGGATGAGATGCGTTCGATTGAATTGATGGGTTTAAGTAGGGGATTGATTGGATTGGGTTGGTTGAGAGACCCATTTAACTCTCATCAATATTGCAACTGTTATCGATATGTAATATAGTGATTTATTCATATCAATTTGCAAATGTTACTACGACAATGATATGTCTTTGTTTATATTTGTGAACAATATCGATATGTAATATTGTGATTTACTCATATCGGTTTGCAACTGCTACTAAAATATTATGAACAAAATAATGAAATCGATTTGCAACTGTTACTTAAATCGGTCTCAAGTTGTAAATCAATTTGTATTTATGAAGTTACCTCGATTTGTATTTACTAAGTCTAAACATCGTGTCGGTTTGTGTACACATGCATAAAACCCTAGTATATGTAAAACCCTAATATAGATCTGTGTAAAATCCTATTCTATGTAAAACCCTACCCGACCTGACCCATGGTCCATGTATAAAATTCTAAACAACTTTTCTTCTTTTCTACGGCAGCGCAACTTCTTCTACTTCTTTTTCTTCTTTTCTCTCCTCCACCTTCATTTTCCTTCTTCTTCTTCCTTGTATACCAGAGCAAGCACATATATTCTGCATGATAGACAGGGAGCAAAGCTGATGACCATCTATTTGATCTATTCTTATTGTCGTACCCTTCATCATTCACAAAGTATCATTCGCAGTTGAAAAAATATTTGCCTAATCTTTGATATACTTCATGATAAATATGCCACAGTTGTGCGAACTTCATCTTCTCCATTGGTTCACATAGAAAAGAAAACTAACAACTGAAATTATCACTATGTGCTGCAAAAACAACTTGCAAAGAGATAAAGACCTTCATTGGTAGATAGATTTACCTTCTATCGTTCCCAGTGACTAGCGAAGGCCACTT
Organism: Nuphar pumila; assembly: GCF_984573655.1. Taxonomy (NCBI): domain Eukaryota; kingdom Viridiplantae; phylum Streptophyta; class Magnoliopsida; order Nymphaeales; family Nymphaeaceae; genus Nuphar; species Nuphar pumila. The sequence continues at coordinate 100,066,798 of NC_143254.1, forward strand.
AGTAAACTGAAGGTGTTGATGCTGATGCTTCTAATGATGATGATGATGATGATGTTTGTTTTGAAGCACATAACTATTTGGACATGGGGGTGATGCTGATGATGATATATGTTTTTTTTATGATGATGGTCATGTATTGTATTTAAGACAAACCATTGGTCATGATGTATTGTAACTAAATACTTATATATTTTGTAAATGAATGTGATTGTAATGTATCGTTGAAGTTAACTAGATTTATAGTTTACTAAGTCTAAACATCGTGTCGATTTGTTTATTGTTTTTCTTTTCTGCCTTTATAAATCAGTCATTGTGTAAATCACGATAGGTCATATTGTTCACATATACAAAGCTCATAAAATTAATTCGTGATAGGATAATTGGTATCAAGCAAATCATGATAGCATATATCGTTACAGTGAAATCCATTTGCAACTACGTCATGATTTGTAGTTTACTAATTCTAAACATTGTATCGATTTATTTATTGTTTTTTTTTGCCTTTTATGAATAAGTCATTATGTAAATCACGATAGGACATATCGTTCACATAGACATAGCTCATAAAAGCAAATCACGATAGAAAAATTATTATTATATTATGAAGCTTAAAGAATTGTGGTTCTAAGTCGATTTGTATTTATCAAGTTACCTAGATTTATACTTCACAAATAAACATCATTCTACATATACTTTATCTGAATCGTTATACCAGATAGTGTCCTAGAGCAATTTATAGAATGACGTTTGTATCTTTGAAGTTAACTCGATTTGTTCTTTACTAAGCCTAAACATCGTGTTGATTTGTTTACTTTTCTTTTTCGCCATTTATGAATCACGTCATTGTGTAAATCGTGATGGAACATATCGTTCGCTTAGACAAAGCTCGATTATTTGATGGGTTTTGGTGGGATGGTTGTATAGATCATGATGGAACACCTTTTTAAAAAACAAATCATGATCTCTTATAGAACTGGTTGCAAGGCAATCAGAGTCAAGCAAATCGCGATAGTACGTAGTCTTTATACGTACAAATCGTTTCAGCCTTTTATCAATATTTGTGTAAATCACGATATGAAGATAGCTCATAAAAGCATTTCATAGTTTGCATAGTACACAACGCTTAACACTTTTTTTATTTTTTTTATGAAGGCCAAACATTACAATGATTTGTTCAGTGGCACTTGTGTGTTACACTTATTAAAAAAAGAATTATACATTTATAGAATGTCACTTTACAAAAAAGAATTATAGAATTACAACAAAGAATTATAGAATTATAATAAATAAATATTGAGATAAAAAGCCATATAATACTTATTGAGTGACACCTAACAACTCAGATGGACTATGACATACAAATCGTCTTTTTCTTTTTCTTGGTGGACTCTCTTTCCTCAGTGGCCTCTTGGTTCCCTAGATCTTATTCTAAACATTGATCATCATCTCTACCAGTGCATCATATTGTCTCCCCAAATTCCTCACCTGCTTCTGTAACTCTTTATTCTCCCTCTCCATCATCTCTAACCTTATTTTGTGAGTTGTGTTTGCTCCTCATCATGTACTGAAACTGGAAAAATTATTATTGTAGCTGGAGGGATACAATGGAAGTGTTTTCTATGCTGGAAGACGACATGATGGGAGACAGGAGGGACGCATGGGTTCTCCACATTTCCACATTGCTTATTCTCAATTTTTAGATTTTAACACATAGGTTCCCAATATTTTTTAAAATAGTTGGGGTTATATTGTCGTTCTTTATAATCATACGCTATGACACGAACACCTCCTTTGTTCCAGCTATTCAGTTGTTCCCTGAAGCATTCATGTCAATTCATGTTCTTGACCTCGCCACTTTTCATCTTCCTTCTCACTTCCACAGGTTCCTTTGGGGTAGACTGTCCTAAGTCAACTTGTAGAAGAACTCGACTACCATGCTGCAACTCGGCTTCATAATTACTAAACAACCAAATATCGCAGCCGGACAGTCTCGTAGCCTGAGCAATAATCTCTTGGTCCTCGTTCTCCCCATCTCCATACGGTCTCCACATAATCTATATATTAGAGATTATGGTTTAGGTATAGACATAATTATTCATGCTAATGAATGCTAAATATTAAAATAATTTATAATAACGAGTGTTAAATATATTACGACTGTTAATAATGAGAGATTTATATTGAAATAATTTACACTAACAAATGATACATATTACAACGATTTACAATAACGAATGCTAAATGCTAAAATGATAACACTTTGTACTAACAAAGAAAAAACCCTGCAATGATCATTACTTAAGAAAGCTAACGATTACAACGATTTATAGGCGATAACGATTTGTACTAAGGAATACAAAATCCTACAATGATCATTACTTAAGAATGCTAACGATTAAAATGATTTACACTAATGAAAGTTAAGTGCTAAAGCGATAACGATTTGTACTAAGGAATACAAAATTCTGCAACGATGATTACTCAAGAATGTTAAACATTAGAACAATTTTTACTAAGGAATACAAAATCTTGCAACAATCATTACTTAAGAATGCTAACGATTACAATAATTTCTACGCGATACGATTTGTACTAAGAAATACAAAATCCTGCAACGATCATTACTTAAGAATGCTAATGATCACAACAATTTACACTAATGAAAGTTAAGTGCTAAAGCGATAACGATTTGTACTAAGGAATACAAAATCCTGCAATGATGATTACTTAAGAATGTTAAACATTAGAACAATTTTTACTAAGGAATACAAAATCCTGCAACGATCATTACTTAAGAATGCTAACGATTACAACGATTTACACTAATGAAAGTTAAATGCTAAAGTGATAATGATTTGTACTAAGGAATACAAAATCCTACAACGATCATTACTTAGGAATGTTAAACATTAGAACAATTTGTACTAACAAAGACAAAATCTTACAACAATGATTACTTAAGAATGCTAAATATTTCAACAATTTATACCAATGAATGGTAAATGCTGAAACGATTGTAAATGATTTTAAACCATTTACCTTATTTAATTATAGACCATCTGAAATAAACTTAGTATTATCTTGCTTTACATTTATTCCAGCCCACCAACCAATCTTTGGAAAACCACAAATAGCAAGGTCACACTGAAGAAGCAAGGCGACAATATGCTCCCACAACCAGGCCTACAAAATCAATATATTAGTAAGACTATAACCTTCAACTATCTTAGTTTACAAATATAAAATATGTAATCAACAATTACCTGAACAAATGATGAAAACCCTGCGACATTTTTTGTACCCTTACATGCACGATAAAATTGATTGTACAAGTGTGCGAGCATAGCAGCATTCCATGCATAGTTGTCGACTTTATCTAAGTCTTCAAAGAATTTCAGCTACAGATAACTTATCCTCGAACCAGACAAATAAAAAAATAAAGTTAAAAAAAATAAAGAAGGAAGCTGCACAACTCTTGGTCAGCTCTTTCAGATGCACATGTAGCAGACCGACCTTTCCATTTATTACGAAAAGAATAATCTTTCATCGATGTGAAATTGCTTCCACCAGAAATACATTGCCTCCAGTCCTTCATCAACATTCCTAGAAGGGTCGTGCACTTGTTCCTTGCGATATAATTTGAATCCTGTAATAAGACAACACTTTCATGGCACTTAACTTCTAGGGTCATGGTGATCTCAAAAGAATCAAACTGAAATGTGTTCGTCTTATTATTTCACTTCTTTACTAGGTGGATCATGGTGTTTCAGCACGTTTTAAAAAAATACTGGTCCAGAAGGTCGTCAAAGTGCATATTTCATAATCGATCCTTCTGTTATTCACTTAGTTGTCCATACCATGACAGAACTACAGGTCACTGACATCGCCCTTTGAGCTTTTTACCTGGTGTTCTACTTCTCTTGTGACCTCCCTATAACACAAAATAACATATTATTCGTATCAAATCAAAATTAGTCTCATTTGTACTTCTACACGTCATTGTACACAATAATCGCTATAAATAATAATCGTTGCACACTCGCTATACATAGTAATCATTATCACACTAATCACTATATATAATCATACCTATAACAGTAAATCGTTTTCAGTAATCGCTATCACATTAATCACTATATATAGTAATAACTATCATAGTAAATCATGACAAACAAGACTGATTTACGTACCTTGGTCACATTTTTCTCCTCTTCATCTCCTCCCTCCATCCTCTGCCTTTCTTCTTCCTCTTTTGGCTCCCTCCTCTGTTTTTCAATTTCTTCCTTCCTTTCCATTTCCTTCTCTTCCTCCTCTTGCTTTTTCCTTTTCATTTCTTTCTCTTCCTGCTTATTTCTTTCCCTTTCTTTCTCTTCCTCCTCCTGCTTCTTTCTTTCCCTTTCCTTCTCTTCCTCCTCCTGCATTTTTCTTTCCCTTTCATTCTCTTCATCCTTCTCCCTTTCATTCTCTTCCTCCTTCTGCTTTGTCCTTTCTCTTTCCTTATCTTCCTCGTCCTCCTTCTCCTTCCTTTGTCTTTCCTTCTCTTCCTCATCCTTCTTCTTTTGTCTTTCCTTTTCTTCCTCGTCTTTCTTCTCCTTCACTTGCCTTTTCTTCTCTTCCTCATCCTGATGCTTCTTCATTTGTCTTTCCTCTTCTATCTTCATCACTTGCTTTTCCTTCTCTTCCTCCTCCTTCTTCTTTAATTGTCTTTTTTTCTCTTTTTTCTCCTCCTCCTCCTTCCTTTACTTTTCTCTTTCCTCCTCTTTCCTTTGCTTTTTCCTCTCCTCCTCCTCTTCCTTTGCATTTGTTTTTCATTATCTTCCTTCTTCCTTTGCCTTTCCCTCTCATCCTCCTTCTTTCTTTGTTTTTCCATCTCCTTTTCATTTGCCTTAGCTTTTCATTCTCCTCCTTCTTTCTTTGGTTTTCCCTCTCTTCCTCCTTATTCTTTCTTTGCCTTTCCCTCTTCCCCTCCTCCTTCTTCCTTTGCTTTTCTCTCTCCTTCTCCTTCCTTTGCCTTTCCCTCTCCTCCTCATCTTTTTTTGCCTTTGCTTTTCATTCTCCTCATTCTTCCTTTTCCTTTCCCTTTCCTCCTCCTTCTTTCTTTGTCTTTTCCTCTTCCTCTTATCTTCCTTTGCCTTTGCTTTTCATTCTTCTCCTTCTTCCTTTGCCTTTCCCTCTCCTCCTCCTCCTCTTCATTCTTCCTTTTCTTTTCTCTCTTCTCATTCCTTCCTTTACCTTTCCCTCTCCTCCTCCTCCTCTTCCTTTGCCTTTGCTTTTCATTCTCCTCCTTCTTCCTTTGTCTTTCTCTCTCCTCCTCCTTCTTCCTTTGCCTTTCCCTCTCCTTCTTCTCCTTCTTCATTTGTCTTTGCTTTTCATTCTCCTCCTCCTTCCTTTGCCTTTCCCTCTCCTCCTCCTCCTTCTTCATTTGTCTTTTCTTCCTTTGCTTTTCATTCTCCCCCTCCTTCTTTCTTTGCTTTTCCTTCTCTTCGTCATCCTTCTTCTTTTTCTTTTATCTTTAGTTCTTCTTCATGCTTTTTTTGCTCTTCAGCCTCAATATCTGATGAATAATGCTCTGCATAATACAATTCCAATGATTTGTCCCTTTCTTTATCATTCTCAATCTTCATTATATTTTGGTACCTTTCATAACGCTCATAGAGATGAGATTGGCGGATCATTTCAGTAATAGTCATGAAATCGAACGCTGAATGATTTCTTATCTGACGAGCTTTAGACATTACTAACCTGTACAACACATAAATTTAACCACATCATTATATGTTACAACCGCCTCTCCAAGTATATAATATTGCAAATTATCTCATTCGTTAAACAATCACCAACATACAAATCGTCGCAATATTTGGCTTCATAAGTAAACATCGTTGTAAGATTTAGCAAACTTAAGTACAAATCAAGGTAACTTCATAAATACACATTGCTACTACTTTAAATGTATAAATCGTTGTTGCTTCAAACTTACAAATCATTGTAGAAATTA